>NC_065449.1:128951276-129617526 GCF_917563875.1 Diabrotica virgifera virgifera
AATTACGTAAATAACTGAGCGTTTGTAGAAGGACTCTAGACGAATCTAACGATGTGTACCCCATATCCGGGAAAATTCGAATTTTTAAGTTACAGGCTTTATAAGTATGACCAAATCTATTATCTATGGGAAAAAACGGGTTCCAAGCTCAATAATTCCTGTAATCAGTTAGCATACTTGACCTTAGATGCATCAGATACTACTTGTCAATACGTTTCAAACTCATGTTTAGTGATCAAAATCGGTTAGACCGTTTAGAAGTTATTGAGCTACAGAAGTATAATCCAGTTCAACGATTATTCTCGAAATGGTTTATGTAGTTGTAGTGATTACGACGCTAAATTTGATCTGGCAACGGGCAATCAGAGTTTATTTACCAGCCATCCCAATATTTTTTTTTCAATCTATTTCGAATAGAAAAAAATTGAGTGTAAATTCGATGGACACTAAGTCATTTGGGAGGTAATGCGACAAAGTAGACCATTTATAAAGCTTAACGTGTAGGTAATCGAGAAAAACATTGCATTCAACTTCATACATTTAATTTATAAATAACTTTAAAAAACTCCCAATTGAAGAATAAAAAACCGATAAATGCCGTAAAAATGAGTGGCGCATACAATATTCCAGCTACAAAAGATCTGATATGAATATTACGTGGCGCGACAATGTATTTTCATTTCGATGCAAAACAAAATTCTAGTTTTATTTTAAAAGATTTTTCCATAATATTTGCTAAATTTGAAGTAAACGCGCCACAAAAGAGTTTCAAAATTCAAACTATCAAAGTTAGTCTTTTGTGACGCGTTTTACTTCAAATTGAGCAAATATTATGGAAAAATCTTTTAAAATAAAACTAGAATTTTGATTTGCATCAAAATGAAAATACATTGTCGCGCCACGTAATATTCATATCAGATCTTTTGTAGCTGGAATATTGTATGCGCCACTCATTTTTACGGCGTTTAGCGATTTTTTATTCTTGTAATTATTATTGTTATAGGACTCAATTTTCATCTCTCAATATTTTTTAAAAGATCAGTCTAAAAAACTGATTTTTAGATTTTATCATTAATAATGAATAAAACACGAATAGGTATAATATATCTACGGACAATGAACTGATATATAAGTATAAAAGTAAAATAATTTTTAAATTAACAAGTATGTAATTTTGAATATAGCTAACACAGCCCTTTGGAACATTTATTACTTAATTTTTATAATAGGGTACCGATAATAATGCATTTTATGATACTATTCTTTCCGCATTTCAAAGTCATAAAACCACCACCCAGATGTTTACCTATTGTATCTACTACTATTGTTGTAGTAAGTGGGTCTGTATTAAAATTTATTTACTTCTATGAATAATTTTTAACCACGTTAGTATAGGAAAGTTAATATTTAAGGACAAAAAAAATAATTTTTTACAATTTTACTGTATGTACTTTATATTATTCTGAAGCTGTTTCTTTGTGGAATCTTTTTGAAAAAAATTTACTATTTTATTTAGAAATATATACTATAGTTTAAGCCAGATTAAATTAAATTTTTAGAAGAATTTTTTTACTAAGCAACACAAACAAACTATTTTTAATTTATTAATATTTTGTATTTCAATGACGACTTCCGAAGTGGAAGTCGAAACATCAATAAATTTCATTTTTAACTTGAATTGTGGCTTATTTACAAATAAAACATGTAGTACATTTCACTATACCTACTATATTTATAAGTAAAATAAGAAAGGGCTCTGGTAAGTTTTTACTTAATGTTAAACAACCTCATAATTTTACAACCAAAACCACACTGAATGGGAAACATTCCACAAGCTACACATTCGCGTTAGCTGAATGCAAAATATTTTTGCATTCTAATGTATAAATGCTTAATTATTAATTTGTACTGCTAAGTAGTTCATATTTTGACTTAAGTAGGCTAAGTTATAGAGTACAGGGGAAAAACAATAAATGTCACATTGTATACATATCGAGATAAACACCAATAAACGTTTCATTCTTATGATATTCTAAAAACCACTTAGGATATTCTTAGCAAAATTCTGGCGACTCTTGTTCTAAAATCTTAAAATAATATTAATCTAATATTATTATATTACAGGATGAGTCATGAGGAACTGTACATGTACATACTCCTACCTCGTATAGAGGCCCCTATGGGGTATAACAAATGACCATTAAAAAGTGTCTGCTCTCATTGTTTAATAATATACAGGGCGAGTTTTGCATTTTGACAGAAATTTGTATTCGTCATAATTTTTGAACGGTCAGATCGATGTGTCTCTTATTTTGGTCAATCGTTACACTATTACCACCTAATCAACTGATTTATTCAAACTAGAAAAAAATCAGGTCCGGCTTTAAAAAATTAGTTCGTTTGAGCCTTAGAAAAAATTTCACCCTGTATACGCTTTTTGAAAACTCTAATATGAGTTTGACAAATTAGACAAATAGGCAATTAAAATGGCATATTTTTTCCCCACACGATTACATAAATTTTTATAAAAAAATCAAATTTGACTATGAATTAAAAGTTTGGTAAAGTAAAGTGAACCATAGATTTAAAAAAATTAACTTTTATTACAAAAATTAATTTTTTTTAAACAAATATTTAATTTATGTTACCACCCAATCAACTGATTATTCAAACTAGAAAAAAATCGGGTCTGGCTTTAAAAAATTAGTTCGTTTGGGTCTTAGAAAAAAATTTACAAATTAGACAAATAGGCAATTAAAATGGCATATTTATTTTTCCCCACACAATTACTTAATTTTTTATTAAAAAATCAAATTCGTCAAAATCGCAATTTTACCATAAAAATAAAAAAAATTAAACAACGTTTTTCTTAAAATTAAAAGTTTTACCATTTTTTTTTTCTATAACACGTCTAGATTTAAAACTCCCCATAACACTTCTCTTTGGACTCTATAGTTTAACATAGACGTGATCAAATAGATAAATTTTAAATTTTTTCATTTTTCATTTATTAAATTAAAATTCATAACTTTTACGAGAAGAAGACTAAAAGTCTACAACAATTTTCATAATCTTCACAATGGTAAGAGATATGTGCTGTAAAAATTTTAGAAAAAAAAATATTAAAATGGAACAAAGTTGTAGCGAGTTAACTGTGATATATTTTTTTCATTTTTGGGTTTAAATTCCGATTTTGACAAATTTGATTTTTTAATAAAAAATTAAGTAACCGTGTGGGGAAAAATAAATATGCCATTTTAATTGCCTATTTGTCTAATTTGTAAAATTCACATTAGAGTTTTTAAAAAGCATATACAGGGTGAAATTTTTTCTAAGACCAAAACGAACTAATTTTTTAAATCCGGGCCTGATTTTTTTCCAGTTTGAATAAATCAGTTGATTAGGTGGTAATAGTGTAACGATTGACCAAAATAAGAGACACATCGATCTGACCGTTCAAAAATTATGACGAATACAAATTTCTGTCAAAATGCGAAACTCGCCCTGTATATTATTAAACAATGGGAGCAGACACTTTTTAATAGGTCATTTGTTATTCCCCATAGGGGCCTCTATACGAGGTAGGAGCATGTACAGTTCCTCATGACTAGGGAGCGGATTTATATTCGATCAATTTTGATGAAATATGCGCATATATATGCGGTAAAAAATTACGAAATATGTGCAAAATATGCACAAAAATTCAAAAAATGCGCATTTCAAGAAACAACAAATTTTCTGTTCTATTCTATTCTAGGGGGTTCTTTTATAGGGGGGGCGGCAATCTTATTTATTATCTTTCAAATAAAATAATTTTTTTATATATGCAATTTATTCACAAAAACTGCTACCAATAGTTACCTATTTAAAATAAAACAACAATATCACTATAAATTATCTTCGATTATAATTCACTAAAATTTGTTTTTCCAAATTCTTTACGAGGAAACATATTCTTTGATCGGATAAAATATTTTTATAACTTGAAAAACTCCTTTCAACATCAATAGAAGTAATTAAGGCGTATTTAAAATAACTTATTAATTTCCGTTAGAAATTCGTAAAACTATGGTTAAAGGTGTAAATTCTTTTGACAATAGAGGATTTAAAAGAATTATCAGAATTATAGGTACCCACTAAATATAATAAAAGTAAATAAAATTCGGATTTCCAGGTAAACCATCCATCATCATTACAACCTACAATCATTTTCTAACGGCCGGCGCACGATAAGCACTAGTAAATAAGTTGTGTAAGGATCGGGTATTTTCTAAGAAAAAATGAAAGGCAGTGAATGAGCCGTCTCTCTTCAGGTAGTCCTCGAATTAATATATATGAAGGGCTTAATGTGAAACAATGAAAAGCCTCAAAAAGGTAAAAATGAGATATTTGACTTTGAATGTTAAAAATAATATTAAAAAATCCAGTAACAACTTTTATTCTTTTAGTTTAGATATTTCGATGCATCATGCCCTATGAGATCATAGTTGACAACAATATTAATAAAATTACTTGAAACTCGAGAAAAAACAGCATTTATTTAAAAAAAAATGTGGCATGTTACATTATTCCATTAATAATAAATACCCAAATTTTAGATATATGTAGATTCATAATTTTCTATTATTGACTGAGTTCGTGGTGGTTTCAACCCTATACGTGTTAAACAGTGTTTATTTCTTTGTCTCCATCAACTTGTTCGAATTTTTGACGGGTGTGTTTGGTTTTGTCCTTTTTATTGACGGACCTTGTTCATTATCCTACAACCAAATGCAATAATATAACAAGCCACGTCACAAGCCACTACATTAATCTTGAATGGTAATAATGTGACAAGCCACATTTAGGAAAAAATTACATATTACTGTATTTTCATTACTTGAGTCACTCAGACCATCTTTCAGATCTCCTGGCGAACACATTGCAGTACAACCATGCAACAAACAAAAAACGGTTCTTCTCAGAATCATCTGACAATTGGACCAACAATCCGAGTATGCCAAATAAACATTGAAGGTATTAGCAGAAGCAAGAGCGAATACATCAGCAAGCTCCTTGCAAAACATAGCATTGACATAGCCACAGTTCAGGAAACACACACTGCTGATGACTTACAACTGAACAACCGAGGTCAAATTCCAGGATATAGATTGGTAGCCTCACTTAATCACCCACAATATGGAATTGCTACCTATTGTAGAACAGATATAAAAAATGTTAGCACCGTACATTCTTACTCATCCCAAGAACTCTTCATACTGGCAACCGTAATAGACAAGATCACAATAGTTAATATATATAAACCACCAAACGCAATATGGCCACCAGAAGTGCTTCCCTCATTCCCGCATCCATCAATATATACGGGAGACTTCAATAGTCATCACACTACATGGGGCTATAACCAGTGTAATCTCCAAGGCAAACAAGTGATTGAATGGGCGGAGCTCAAGCATCTTAGACTTCTGCACGATGCAAAACAGAAGCCTACCTTTTCTTCCGCTAGATGGCAGAAAGGCTACAACCCAGATCTTACATTTATATCCACCAAAGATGACTGCCATAATCATGCAACTAGAGAAGTTCTTGATAATTTCCCAAAATCGCAGCATAGACCGGTGATAACAACCATGGGCATCACTATTCCCATTATAAACTCAATTCCTCTGCCTAGATGGAACTTTCGTAAGGCAAACTGGGATAAGTACCAAGCACAATTGGATAAAGATATCAGATATATTGAGCCTAAGGTAGAAAACTACGGAAGATTCGCCAAACTTATAATTAGCTGTGCTAAAAAACATGTTCCACGTGGCCTAACCAAATCCTACATCCCATGCTGGACCGAAGAATGCAAAGACCTGTATGATCAATATGAGCAAACCAGAGACCCAGATCTAGGGGAACAACTTCTAGAGTCTCTAAATTCTGCAAGAACTACCAGGTGGAGGGAAACTCTCGAAAACCTTAACTTCACGCATAGCAGTCACACTGCCTGGAACCTGCTCAGAAAATTGGACACAGGCGCTAGTATCCCAACAATTAACTCTTCATTACCAAATCCAGAAGATATAGCGAAACGCATTGCGCAAATCTCCAAACCAGTCATAGAAAAGGCTCATAAAAGAGAAGTACGATATCAGCTCAAAAAGATCAAAACTGCATCTCAACAAAGCCTACCCATAATGAGGCAAATAGAGACCGAGGAACTTTTCAACGCTCTAGACTTAATTAAGTGCCGCAAAGCTGCAGGAGTTGACAAAATATATCCTGAGTTCATAAAACACATTGGTCCAAAAACTCGAAAGTGGCTCCTCGACTTCTTCAACCAGATAATGACGACGCAAAAGCTCCCCAAACTATTCAAGCAAAGCAAAGTCATCGCAATCTGTAAACCAGGCAAAGATGCTTCATTGCCCGAGAGTTACAGACCAATCGCCCTTTTAAGTGTCTGCTATAAGATCTTTGAGAGGATAATCTACGCAAGACTTTTACACTCTGTAAGCGAAAATATTCCCGTAGAACAAGCTGGATTTATGCCAGGAAGGAACTGCAGTGATCAAGTTCTTTCTCTAACCACATTTATTGAAAATGGCTTCCAAAAGAAAATCAAAACGGCAGTAGCATTCATTGATCTGACTTGTGCTTACGACACGGTATGGAAAGAAGGACTACTACTAAAATTGTACCAGATGGTACCATGCCAATCATTTAATAAGCTAATAAATCAAATGCAGTGTGACAGATTATTTAAAGTTAGCGTTAATGGGAAAACTAGTAAATACAGAAGTTTACAGAATGGGTTACCCCAAGGATCGGTTCTATCGCCGCTCCTGTTTAACATTTACACCTCAGACGCTCCCACGACAATCTCACGCAAGTTTATTTATGCAGATGACATGGCTTTAGGCATACAAGAAAGAAACATCGAGAACGCCCAAGCTATCCTAGAAAGCGACTTACATACTATTAACACATATTTTAAAAAATGGGGCCTTCAGCCAAATCCCACAAAAACAGAAGTTACTGCCTTCCATCTAAATAACCGGGAAGTGAACTACAGACTAAACATAGAAAGCGAAGGGGTTACCCTAAAACATAACCCAAATCCAAAATATCTCGGTGTAACACTGGATCGTACTCTAACTTTCAAGGAACACTTACATAAAACTGCAGCTAAAGTAAAAACTCGCAATAATATCATTCACAAGCTTGCAAACACCTCTTGGGGAGCCAATGCAGACACAATCAGGACAAGCGCTCTTGCATTAGTCTATTCAACAGCCGAATATTGTGCTCCAGTCTGGCTAAACAGTCACCATACTAACGTCCTAGACACACAACTAAATCAGACAATGAGGTATATTACGGGGACCATAAAAAGCACACCAACTCAGTGGCTTCCAGTTCTAAGCAACATTGCACCAACCAAAACACGACGGTTAGCTGCCCTTAAATCACAATACCAGAAATGTCAAAAGAATCCCTCATTGCCAATAAATACCGACATAGATCAGTTAAACCAGGGCCAATTGCGGCTGAGATCTCGAAACCCGCCAACAAGAACAGCAAACAATCTTCCAAACAATTTCACAATCGATGAGCATTGGATAAGCGAATGGAACGAAGAAGTGAACAATGCACACCTAATAGGAAATCCCACAGTCAAACTCAACGGTTTCTCTCTTCCGCGTCGAGAATGGTGTAATCTGAACCGAATCAGGGCAGGTCATGGAGTGTGCAATAAATCACTTAACCAATGGGGTATCGCAGACAGCCCGCTATGTGACAAATGCAATGCTGCTGAACAAACAGTCCACCACATTACACAAGAATGTCCAGCCACACAATTCGAAGGAAGCTTAATCGAAATCCACGAAGTAACTCCTGAGGCAATGGAATGGCTCCACAGTAGCAATATCCGCCTTTAATGTTTTCATTTATATTCTTACAATCTATTGTATGTTTTAGCAATGTGTAAAGTTCATACGAATATATATATATATATATATATATATATATATATATATATATATATATATATATATATATATAAAGAAAAAGAAGTACTATGTTGACTTATTTAAAAAACAATTTTAAGTTTCTGTGGGTTGGAGTCAATAAAAAAGGGCTTTTAGAAAACTATTTTATATCTCTCAAGCTTTCGAATGTTAATTACATTCCTTTTCAAGAGCTAAAATACAGAGTTGCTAATAAAGTGGAAACAAAAATGATGTAAAAAATATAACTCACCAGATAAATTTAGGTTGGTTATTAAACTGCTAACTTAAGTAACATCAAATATAAATTATTATCAAAATGTATATTTCCCAGACTGTAAGGAAAATTTATGAATTTTTATTTAATTTTGAATTTAAAATTATCGATAAAATAAATTTTTTTTATAATATTCAAAGTCAATGTCAAATAAAAAGTCATCCTACATAGACAAGTAAATGAAAGTGGGGTATATTTAAGTATATTACCAAATGATAATTTATTAAAAAGAAAGAAAAAGAAGATTTAAATAAGTAGAAAAATATTTTGTTTTTATATTATAGTTTACAGAAGTGCAAATTTTTTTTAAAAAAGGATATAAAAAATAGAATAAAAAAAAATTTTTTTGGAATCAATGTGTCTTATGGTTTTATGGTGAAATATTTGAATTATAAAGAGATGATGTAGTTATAAATTTTACTTAAATTTTGAATTTCTGATCTTTTATTTAAACTATTATCACTTTCACTAATAGATACCATTTCCAAAAAGGTCCTTTTGAATTTATTACCTTCACTGCACAAAATTTTAGTATTATCGAAATCCATTATATGGTTTTTGTCAATTACATGCTCTGCCAAAGCACAAGAAGGTTTTTTTATTCTACAATCGCTTTTATGCGAAATAATACGATTAGAAAAATTCCTTCCAGTTTCACCAATATATACAGCCTCACACTGAGTACAATTAATGCTGTATACTACATTAATTTTTTCTAACATATCTATAGGATATTTGGTCTTAGAATACAGAGATGTAATGGTTTTGATGTTTTTTGTTGCTATTTTTATACTGTCAATAACCTTTAAAATTTTTATTAATTTAGGTGTTAATGATGGTATGTAGGGGAGTGAATGGTAATATATGTTTTGATTACCAGAAGCATTGTTTTGAGATCTCACTAAAGATGGTGTTAGATTATTAACATGAACTATGTTAGAAAACAGCATCCTGTGTAGCATATGTGGAGGATAAGAGTTTTCAATCAAAATATTTTTTAATAATATAAGATCTTCTTTTAGAAAATCTGGATGAGATAGTCTTGTGACACGTTTTTTTAAATATTTTAAAAAATATTTTTATATATTTTAAATTTTATATTTTATATTTTATATTTATGTTTTATATTTTAAAAAAATATAAAAAAACGTGTCACAAGACTATCTCATCCAGATTTTCTAAAAGAAGATCTTATATTATTAAAAAATATTTTGATTGAAAACTCTTATCCTCCACATATGCTACACAGGATGTTGTTTTCTAACATAGTTCATGTTAATAATCTAACACCATCTTTAGTGAGATCTCAAAACAATGCTTCTGGTAATCAAAACATATATTACCATTCACTCCCCTACATACCATCATTAACACCTAAATTAATAAAAATTTTAAAGGTTATTGACAGTATAAAAATAGCAACAAAAAACATCAAAACCATTACATCTCTGTATTCTAAGACCAAATATCCTATAGATATGTTAGAAAAAATTAATGTAGTATACAGCATTAATTGTACTCAGTGTGAGGCTGTATATATTGGTGAAACTGGAAGGAATTTGTCTAATCGTATTATTTCGCATAAAAGCGATTGTAGAATAAAAAAACCTTCTTGTGCTTTGGCAGAGCATGTAATTGACAAAAACCATATAATGGATTTCGATAATACTAAAATTTTGTGCAGTGAAGGTAATAAATTTAAAAGGACCTTTTTGGAAATGGTATCTATTAGTTAAAGTGATAATAGTTTAAATAAAAGATCAGAAATTCAAAATTTAAGTAAAATTTATAACTACATCATCTCTTTATAATTCAAATATTTCACCATAAAACCATAAGACACATTGATTCCAAAAAATTTTTTTTTTATATCCTTTTTTAAAAAAAATTTGCACTTCTGTAAACTATAATATAAAAACAAAATATTTTTCTACTTATTTAAATCTTCTTTTTCTTTCTTTTTAATAAATTATCATTTGGTAATATACTTAAATATACCCCACTTTCATTTACTTGTCTATGTAGGATGACTTTTTATTTGACATTGACTTTGAATATTATAAAAAAAAATTATTTTATCGATAATTTTAAATTCAAAATTAAATAAAAATTCATAAATTTTCCTTACAGTCTGGACTTTGAATATTATAAAAAAAAATTATTTTATCGATAATTTTAAATTCAAAATTAAATAAAAATTCATAAATTTTCCTTACAGTCTGGGAAATATACATTTTGATAATAATTTATATTTGATGTTACTTAAGTTAGCAGTTTAATAACCAACCTAAATTTATCTGGTGAGTTATATTTTTTACATCATTTTTGTTTCCACTTTATTAGCAACTCTGTATTTTAGCTCTTGAAAAGGAATGTAATTAACATTCGAAAGCTTGAGAGATATAAAATAGTTTTCTAAAAGCCCTTTTTTATTGACTCCAACCCACAGAAACTTAAAATTATATATATATATATATATATATATATATATATATATATATATATATATATATATATACTTGAGTCACTTCTAGATTGTACATAGTCAGGGTTACGATCACTGTCATCGAATGTCAAGTCAACTTTACTATTTTTCTTGCTAGAATCATCAGAACTCAATAATTATCCGAATTGCTTCCGCCCATGTTCGCCATTTTTATGGGGCTTGTCATTATGTCGAGTAGATACTAGAGACAAACTAGACCTATGCAATAGTGTGACCATAGATTTATCGGGCCATCTATGAACGAAGGGCTGAGATAATTTGTTAGTGGCTTGTTATACTATTACTTTAACCAAGAATAACACTAACTTGTTTTGAAATCATGTGTGGCTTGTCATTGTTTCACATTAAGCCCTTCATATACACATACGACAGCCTGTGCGGGGAAATATTTTGTGTTGAATTAAAAAATTTTAAATTTTTTTGGACTTAAATGTTTTTAAATAGGCACAAAATATGCATGTTTCTTTAAAAATATGCATGTTTCTTTAAAAATATGCAAAATTTAGTAAAGTTCTCAAATATGCGAAATATGCATGCAGTATGCATTTAGCATAAAATCCACTCCCTACTCATGACTCACCCTGTATAGGGTGGAAGGCACTTATGGAACAAAATTATTTCTGTCCTTGTTTTAAACAATTTTAAAAAACGCCAAGACCCGTCCATTTTTAAATATAAATATACGCTTTTTAAACCTAAATTTGATTGTACAGGGTGATTCACGCAAGTCTAGCATAGTCCATAAGCTTTATTTTTAATGAAACACCCTATATATTTTTATACTTTTAAAAGTTGCTTAACAACCTGATTTCATCGAACTACATCATGTATGGTATATTATGAATAAGACAGGGTGAAATTTTGAAATTATAATGTGTGGAAACCACTTATGGAAAAAAATTGTTTGTGTCCTTATTTTAAAAAATTATACCAAATTGTTCTATATGGTCCACATATTGTTCATTTTGAGCGTTCGGTTTGGGGGGCGGGGAGAGATGGGGGAGATGGGAGAGATGGGGGAGAAGTCGGTAAATTAATAGTTTTTTACGTTTTTCGTCAATATTTCTAAATCTATGATTTAGGATAAACAATGGGTGCGTTCACCAGACCAGTGCGCTATGTCAGCGCTCTGAAACTGTTTAAGATTTTTCGGATGAACGTCATGTCAATTTAGGCTAAACTTCAGCGTGTTGACGAAGCGGTCGCCATTTTATTGAACGTAGTATTTGTATCGCTTCAATATTGAACGTGTTTAAGAAATATATTGTAATGGCGCGATTATTTGAAAATATTTATTTTACAGTGGTTTAATTATAAAGTAATTGAAACTTAGGAGATACATCTCACTAAATTGTAAATCTGTGTATTAAGGAACAATATTTTCAACATAATTTATATTTACGTGATAATTACTATTTATTTATGGTGGGTCATCCAATGGTTCTGCTCTGCCAAGTCCAGCACAGCCAGCAGCACCAAAAATTATTTCTTGTTCATTTCATTATCAAACATCAATAAAGGTAGTATATTATACATTTTTGAATTAAATTTGTTTAAGATACGTCCAATTTATCGTTGAAATAAATCAACAAAAACAACGAATCTCGTTTTAGGTTAGGTTCATACATAGAACAGGTGGGAACACAAAAAAAAACCAACTATGAAAGTGTCAAACGGAAAAATACCATTCACCAGACTAAACGTAGTTTTAAAGCGCTGCAACATAGCTGTTTAGTTGAAACTTAAACCGATTATTTCTGGTGAACGCAGCCAATGTTCTATACAAAAATGTTCTACATAAAATTTAACAAAATTCCATAAAAAAAGGTCCTATACATAATTGTTATAAAATCAACGGTTCCGGAGTTAAATGCGGAGGGTGAAAAGTGGAGGTGATGATTTTCGGTGGTGAGGCTGACGTTTTTCAAGGGCTTATCACTAACATACCATCGGCCACTAAAATAGCAAATTTTATTTACAAAACACAATGTTGTTAAAGACAATTTCTTTCATCAGTAATATACCCAGCTAGCAGGATAACGTTACCTTAACGTTAAATTTAGGTTTTTTTGTATCGTTACGTAACATCTATCAAAAAATGACGTTACTGATCCGAAATTTTCATACGTATATTATACGTATGAATTTACTCGTTTCTGAAACGTGGCTCTTTGGTAGGTATTTAATACGTATGAATTTATTCGTCCCTAAAACGTGGCTTTTTGGTAGGTATTTTTTATGAATAATTTTGACAATTTTTTTATACAAAAATTTCTTTATTTATACTAATATTACAACTTAAACGTAATTAAATTAGTCTATGGGAATATTGAGGAAATTACTTGAAAATCTAACATTTTAACAAAATAAATATTAAATATACACCTAATAAATAAATACGTAGAACCAATGAAAATATTTCAAAAGAAATGCTTGTACATAACATATTAATAATTTTTAACCCTGAAATGACTGATTGGTTGAGGTAAAATAGTTTTCCACAACTTCAACCAATCAGCCAGCACACTTAAGATATAGAGATGTCAAAACATGTGCGCGAAGATTCGCCTTTAGCGTATGCAAGGCCTTCATCTATCATGTCATGATGTCATATGCCAAGCCAAAGCCAAATGGTGGACAAATGCTTGGTTATATTTATAGTTTGGTCGTTTGGTAGTGCCGCGTTTTTTATTTTCGGTCTGATTAAAGGAATTAACGAGAAATTAAAGATTAAATTAAAATTCTTTATTCTGAAGAGCGATTTAAACGACATAGAACATAGTTTTGATGCGTTTAACTCAAGTTTATAGTAATGGCATACATGCTTGTACAGCTGGACGAAACTGGCGGGAACACTTTGGCCGTCGTTCACCAAAATTGGCTTACGCCTTTAAAAAAGGAAGTTTTCTGGCCGCCATACAAAACATCTAAGCAATATAAAAAGTCGTTGCTGGAAGGCGAGGTAGTTAACGAAAACTCTTGGATGCTGTATAGCATACAAAGAGTTTTTTTAACAACAGGTAAGGTTTTACAATATAATATGTATTTATTTCACGTATGTGTAGAGGTTCTTTGTCAATTGCTTACTCAGTTCTTACACATTCCATTATATTAAGTACTTCATATCTTGCAGACGAGTTATCCAAGGCATTTGAAAAGGAAAGAGAAGCCGAGCTAACTAGCGACTTGGCTTCTGCTTCAGAGTGTGAAGCAATAAATGAGTCACCACTACGGCCTAAACGAAATAGAAGACCCAGAAAATTAGACAGTGACAGTGAGGATGAGTCTCAGTTTGTCAGGCCCCAGAAAATTCAATTAAAGAAACTATCAGGTAAAGCTACCTTTAAACTTGATCTCAGTTCCAGAGTAAATAATTGTATTCATTACAAACATGAACCCCAGCTTATAGATAACATTTTTAGGAGCTGTTGAAATCAGAGATATTAGTGGAGTGGCAGGACACAAACCTTTAGGTAATTTTTATTTAGTGTAAATTGTTTATATAGTTTGTTATTTAACCAATCAACAATTGCTCAACACAGTCTAATGTAATAAACTTCTGTAATATTTGTATATTGGTAATGATTTCAGAAGCTACGGAAAACAAGTCCAGGACGTTGGTTCAAGACCAATTGTGGAATCTAAATCCATCGACTTCAACACCTACGTCAGATGTTCAGGATGACCAGATTGGTAAATTTTTAATAATCTATGGGCCAGTGCTTTCAGTTTAGAATAATATGCTTTATCTCAAAACGATACTGAATTTGTCACATTCAGGATACTTTATTCATTTAATCAGCCTTAAAAGAGAGCCTAGTACTGACCCTTTGAATAAATACTAATACATATTAATAAAACATAATAATTGATTAAAGTGATTACTAGCTTCTTGAAAGAAATATTTTCAGGTTTTAGGACTGTTCTATCAACATTAGCATACATAAAGGAACAAAACAGAACAATTTTAAACAAATTGAATGAATTATCTCAGCCAAGGCATGCAGAAAAGTGTGTTGATATACACACGAAATTATCTGTAAAGTTACCACTAGATAGTACACGTGATTTAATAACATTTGAGGAATATTTAGAAGTGGAAAGGAATTTTGATGATGTTGTAAGTGATTGAACTTAAAAAACTAATAAAATTATTTAGATATCTCCATTAAATTAAAAATATTTTGTATTTACTGTTATACAACCAATATGTGTAACGAAACTTTTGTATCTTTCAGTAGGTATATAGTTAACGCAAATCAAAAACTGTTGTATGTCTTCACCGTAAAATGTAGGGTATTGCCAATCATTTTCAGGATGAATGTGCATGGTTATTGTTTAAGCAGATAATCATTGTACACTATTACCTACAAAAATATTGCAATACTATAATATGTAAGGTGATACAGTTTTTGTTTTGCTTTTACTATATATTAAATAAAAATTGTTATATTTTTAATAATTATCACTCAAAATAAAATCTTACTACAATAGTGGCTAAAAAGAAATCTTGATAAAAATATTTGATTAAGTGTATGCAAATAACTAAAATTTTTATAAATATTACTTATTTTTAGATTGGTTATTTCTCTATGCTTGGTGGGAAAGATGTGAAACAAAAAACAAATAAGATTCTAAAAGAATTATTAACGGACGAATTAGCATCCTGCTACAGTTATTTCGGAAAGCGCGATAAACAACCATTAGTCAAAACAAAATTAAAGGATTTATTATTCAGTAAGTATTAGCAAAATTACTTTTATCTACTCTATGTCATATTATGTATAAGTTTTTAGTTTGTGAAAACTGTCATTATAGATAGCAGTGCGTGAAGGATTTAAAGTGTGTGTGAAGTAACAATGTATTTTAAATGGGATTTACTTTTTCGCACTGTTTTTATCTTTCGAGTTGTCATGGTGACAATCCTTAACATTTGCGTTGTCATGGTGATGACAATATGAGCAATGAATTACAACAAAAGTTTTGACAGTTTTGTGGTTTGAAAGTAGTTAGAATTTTTAAATGTCAAAGTTCTAATAATTATAGTATAGAAATGAATTCCAGTGACGAAGAGTTACAGCTTTTTTTATTTGTTTATCGTAGATAAAATATTGTATGAAACTGTGCGTGAAGTACTTTTTGTGAACTTACGTGATTTATAGCACTCGCTCTGTTGTCGCTTGTGCTCTAAAAATCACGTGTGTTCGCAAAAAGCATACTTCACGAACTGTTTCATAAATAACTATTGATGCATACTTAATGTAGTCATTAATACTTAATAATACTACATTAATACTTAATGTAGTCATGATGCATACTGCCAAAAAGTCTGCTTCAAATGAAACTAGTATGTTGTATTACTTAAAAATGTACTTGTTAAAGGTCTGTGAATATCTATAATCCAAAAGGCAATACTTAAAGTTGATGTTGTTTATTGTACATGATTGACCCAAAAAAATGTAAATTTTATTCAAAGGTACCATTTAATTTATAGAAAATTTGTACTAACAAAAATTTTTACATACAAATGATATTCTATCTACATTGAGAATAACATATTACAATACACTTTAATTGCATCTAGCCAAATGTATCAAATATTCAGAACTCTTGTTCATATTTTCTTTACAGTTCTATAAAATTCTAATAGCTTATTGCTTAATTGTAATTTTTTGGCTCAATTTCTTTTGTACATAAACTAAACCCCAAACTATATAAGCACCAAATTTTGTAAAATACAATGAATACTTTTTTGAAGCTCTAAAATTGCTATTTAAAAACTTTATTAAATTTTGGATGTAATATAGACTCAGTTATACTCATTAAAAATTCTTGATTTTAAATAACCTCACAATTTTATTTTAAATAATATACACAACACAATATTACCAATAGCTATTGGTAACAATAAAATTTGATGGTGTTGTTACAGAGGTTCAAAGTAAATGTGAAAAATTCTGCAGATTTCAATAAAATAAAGTACAGCTAATAAAATTTGAGTGTTGCATTTTTTGATGACAATGTAAAATGAAGTATTGTTACATGAATCACATTTGAACAATATTTTATTTCACTCTTGCTAAACATACAAGTTATAGGTGCTTTAATTTTTTTTCCAATTGTACTTTTGCCTGAAAAAAAAATAAGTTTTTGTAACATTTATTTTATTTCAGAATCAATTCAGATAAAGAACAATAATATCACATGTCAGGAAATTGAAACACATGTGAAAGAGTGGCTTAAGCAAGCACCACAACGCAAGAAAAGAAAAAAATCCATTTAAGTTAGTTAAGGTGAATGTTGAGCATTTGTTTTTAAGTTTTTTTATTTTGTTTTCGATTTTTTTAAAACTATTTTCTATGTTGGTATCTGAGGGGAAGAGACAAATATTTTTAGTGTAAAAACTATAGTACATATATTTTTTTTATTAATATTTTTATATTAGGTACATTTTTTGGTGGGTAAATTGTGTTGCACATACAAAATATTATTATGTATAACAAAAAACAATATAAAACTATTGTTGGTAAGAGGCAGTTCTCTAGAAGAGTTGCAAAAGAGAGGCAGGAATTATTTCAGATGTGTTCAATGGATAGTAGTAATGTTGAAGTCACTGCAGATAATAATTTTGATTTAGATACAAACTTTTTAAATGCTGATAAATCTTCAGAACTGTTAGATCCTAACTCTAGTTCTAATTTATCAGATGAACATGGTTTGAACATTGAATTATTTAATGAACAAATTGAATTTAATACAGTAATTAATGAATATTGTGAGACAAATGTCAGTAAGTCTGTTGACGTTGAAGATAATAAACAACTAGATTTACAATCACAGTTAAGAAAATGGGCAGTTTGTTCCAAAGTAAGCCACTCGTCACTTAATGGATTGTTAAAAATACTTGTTCCTTTACATCCAGGTCTTCCTCTTGACAGCCGGACTTTATTAAAAACACCAGTAAGTACTTCTGTTAAACAATTAGGAAATGGAGAATATTGTCATATTGGTATTGCCAAAGGGTTAAAGAGTTTATTACCCTTTTCTTGTAAAGATGAAGTTATAAAAATAAGCGTTAATGTTGATGGAATTCCTTTGTACACCAGCTCTAAATTACAATTTTGGCCCATTACTGCAATTATTAGAAATTTTAACAGTCCTCCTTTTGCCATTGGGATATTTTGTGGAAATTCGAAACCATCGCCACTATCTGATTTTTTAGAAGATTTTATTCAAGAATTTGCTTTTTTAAAAGAAAATGGTATTTTGATTCATGACCACACTTACAGTATTGAAATAGAAAATTTCATATGTGATGCACCCGCTAAAGCTTACCTAAAATGTATTAAATCCCACAATGGATACTCATCATGTGACAAATGTTGGGAAACTGGAGAATACCATCACAGATGTGGAAAAGTTATTTTAAAAGGAATAAATGCATTACGAAGAACAGATGAGCAGTTTTTGAGAGAGATGGATGAAGACCACCATCTTGGTAAAACACCTCTCCTGGATTTAAATATTGGTTTGGTTTCATGTTTTACTATCGACTACATGCATGCTGTGTGTTTGGGAGTTATGAAAAGGTTACTTACCACTTGGATATCGGGAAATTTGTCTGTTAGACTTAAAAACGCTGATGTGCAAATATTATCTAAACGCTTAATTTCTTTAAGAAGTTTCATTCCATGCGAGTTTAACAGAAAGCCCAGAGCCCTAGATGAAATAGCTTATTGGAAGGCTACAGAATATCGAACTTTTCTTTTATATCTAGGTCCTTGGGTGTTGAAGAATAAAATAATTGATTTGGCTATTTATGAGCATTTTTTGCTATTACATGCTGGGATATCAATATTATCTTCCTTAAGACATATAGAACAATTTGGTTGTAGTACTGCCCAAAATATATTAAATAATTTTATTGCACATTGTGATCATATATACGGTTTGGATTTTTATGTTTATAATACACATATTTTATGCCATTTAGCTCATGAAGTTGAGAAATTTGGACCAGTAGATTCTTTTTCCGCTTTTCCTTTTGAAAATTTTTTAGGCATTATGAAAAGTTTTATAAGATCACCTACAAAACCGTTACAACAGATTATTCGACGACTAGAAGAAATTAACTTTTGCGACACAGATTTTACTGTAATGAAGAATAATTTTTCTTTTAAATTAGAACACAATGAAGGGCCAACTCTTGATATTATAATGAACAAACAATATAAAATTTTACTCCTAAACGGATTTACAATTCGCATTGTTACAGCAGATGAAAGACGTGCAGATTCTTACTGCAAGCTTAAAGATGGTTTAGTTATTGAAGTTCATAACATTTGTGTAACTCAACAAAATGAGACCTTAATTGTAGGAAAACAATTTCAAACATATGATTCTCTTTATAGCACCCCAATTGATTCCAAGGAGTTGGATATACATGTTTTGAAAGACTTAACAGTTCTTAAACATTGGAATGTTGAAAGTATATACACAAAGCGTATGGTTTATCCAAATCAAAACGATGGTAGTTTTGTATGTCTTCCATTGTTACACAAATAAATGAGCAGTAGAACATTTTTTTTATGTAATCGGTTGAATTATGGGCAAGTATTTAATAAAGTACATCCTTTTTTAATATTAAAATGCATATATAAACGTGTCAGAAGTTCAAAATTTATATTGATACTTACTTTTATTAAAAAGACAATAATTACAAAAACAAATACAAGGAATCCACACTAGTTACATTTTTTTAAAACCCTGCCGGTATATGGCGATTTCATTTGTTAAAATCACTAGTAGATGTAGATAAAGTACTTATATTCAATATTTCCTGACGTTTATTGTAAGTTCATTTATAAAAAACTCTTGTGTTTTGGTCAACTCAATTTATTTTAAAGGTTTTAAACATTACATACGTTTCAGCTTTTTTCGCCACTTTCAAATGCTATTTTTTTTTAAACAAAACAACCGAGACTTATAGTAAACATTCTCATTCCATTGTTCAGAACTTTTTCTTATGTAGAGTAATAGATTAGTTGCTGTTGTTAGTTATACTGAAATATGACTGAAATAAACAGTGCTCAACTTGTAGGTATCTTGTTTTTTTTTATATATAGTGGGAGGGTTTCTCTTTAGTTAGTTAATAAAAATATATTGCACTAAATAATTTTGTCTCTTCCTCTCACATAAAAGTCAAATACATAATGTTTATTTCAAATTTCAAATAAATGTGTCAGCATCATGTATGTGGTTTTATTTACACAATAATTTTAAGTCCTTTTCATAAATTATTTTTACAGTGGAACCCCGATAACCCGGACCGATTTTCAGCAGACAAAACAAACATTTTTTCACTTTGACTGAGTTTTTTACCAAGAAATAAACAATACTGTATACAACTGTACATAATTTAGCTGAACTGTGCATATGTATTTCATGTTTTTGCAATTATAATGTGTATTTGTTTATTATTTATATGCATTTTACTAATTTTTACCATATTTTCCGGCTAACCCGGATCGGCCGCGGTCCCGATGAATCCGATTATCGAGGTTCCATTGTACCGAAAATTCAACTAGAAAGTGACGTTTTTGTGACGTTGAAAAGGGTACGTAGAAATAACGTTAAACTGTTACGTAACATCGCTGTGACTTTTATACGTATATTTTAGGTAAAATTTGACGTAAGTTTTGACGTAACTTCTCCCAAAATGTTGACGTTTGTTTGACGTCATATATACGAACACTGTTAGCTGGGTAGTCCTGTCGCCAGGGGGGGTACAACGGCCTCCTTAATTCAGATGGACTTACCCAAGTTTTTTTTATATATTTTGACCCGTAGAATACGAATTTTTTGGGTAACAGTTGATCCGGATGTCGATAAGATTGTTATAGACAAAGAACTTGAGGAATTACATAACAGCGATTTCTCGCAAAACAAAACATCTTTTTGTATTTTTTGGGTCATTTTAAGCAAAAAATATTCCTACAAGTTTTTTCGTAGAATGCATAGTTTTCAAGATAACCGCGGTTGAACTTTCAAAAAATCGAAAAATTGCAATTTTTGAACCCGAATAACTTTGGATTAAAAAATAAAGTAGCAATTCTGCTTACCGCATTTGAAAGTTTAAGTCAAATTATACCGGTTTTGATTATTTGCATTGCTAAAAATTAATTTTTTTATTGTTAAACTAATCTATAAACACATAGTGTTTCCCGTGCCTAATACATGCGTTTTAACGCATGCTACGTAGAAATTGCCTCGCTTGCACTTACTCTACCTACTCGTTCGATTTTAAATGGGAGATCATTGAAAACATCACTCACATACTAGGTGTTTATAGCTTTGTTTAACAATAGAATAATAAATTTTTAGCAATGCAAATAATCAAAACCGATATAATTTGACTTAGACTTTCAAATGCGGTAAGCAGAATTGCTACTTTATTTTTTAATCAAAAGTTATTCGGGTTCAAAAATTACAATTTTTCGATTTTTTGAAAGTTCAACCGCGGTTATCTTGAAAACTATGCATTCTACGAAAAAACTTGTAGGAATATTTTTTGCTTAAAATGACCCAAAAAATACAAAAAGATGTTTTGTTTTGCGAGAAATCGCTGTTATGTAATTCCTCAAGTTCTTTGTCTATAACAATCTTATCGACATCCGGATCAACTGTTACCCAAAAAATTCGTATTCTGCGGGTCAAAATATATAAAAAAAACTTGGGTAAGTCCATCTGAATTAAGGAGGCCGTTGTACCCCCCCTGGCGACAGGACTAATAATACCTATTATAAACAATTCCGTTCACGAGGTGCCATTTTTTGGAATTCTGCTGGCTTGAATATTAATCTAGCGGAACATCTCCCCTGGAGTAAGGTTAAGAGGTGAAAAATTATTAGGGTGGTAATAAATTAGTTTAACATGGGTGAAAAATTATTGCATAGGTTAAATTGGATTTTACTCATGCAATGCCGTTTTATCGAGAATTTTGCTAGCTTGAATATTAAGCTAGCGTGATATCTCTCCTGAAGCGGGGTTAAGGGGTAAAAAATTATTAGGGTGGTAATAAATTAGTTTAACATGGGTCAAAAATTATTGCATAGGTTAAAATGGATTCCGCTCATGCAATGCCGTTTTATCGAGAATTTTGCTAGCTTGAATATTAAGCTAGCGTGACATCTCTCCTGAAGCGGGGTTAAGGGGTGAAAAATTATTAGGGTGGTAATAAATTAGTTTAACATGGGTGAAAAATTATAGTGTAGGTTAAATTGGATTCCGCTAATGCAATGCCGTTTTATCGAGAATTTTGCTAGCTTGAATATTAAGCTAGCGCGACATCTCTCCTGAAGCGGGGTTAAGGGGTGAAAAATTATAGTGTAGGTTAAATTGGATTCCGCTAATGCAATGCCGTTTTATCGAGAATTTTGCTAGCTTGAATATTAAGCTAGCGCGACATCTCTCCTGAAGCGGGGTTACGGGGTGAAAAATTATTAGGGTGGTAATAAATTAGTTTATCATGGGTGAAAAATTATTGCATAGGTTAAATTGGATTCCGCTCATGCAATGCCGTTTTATCGAGAATTTTGCTAGCTTGAATATTAAGCTAGCGTGACATCTCTCCTAAAGCGGGGCTAAGGGGTGAAAAATTATTAGGGTGGTAATAAATTAGCTTAACATGGGTGAAAAATTATAGTATAGGTTAAATTGGATTCCGCTCATGCAATGCCGTTTTATCGAGAATTTTGCTAGCTTGAATATTAAGCTAGCGTGACATCTCTCCTGAAGCGGGGTTAAGGGGTAAAAAATTATTAGATTGGTAATAAATTAGTTTAACATGGGTGAAAAATTATTGCATAGGTTAAATTAATTTCTACTCATGCAATGCCGTTTTATCGAGAATTTTGCTAGCTTGAATATTAAGCTAGCGTGACATCTCTCCTGAAGCGGGGTTAAGGGGTGAAAAATTATTAGGGTGGTAATAAATTAGTTTAACATGGGTGAAAAATTATTGCATAGGTTAAATTTGATTCTGCTTATGCAATGCCGTTTTATCGAGAATTTTGCTAGCTTGAATGTTAAGCTAGCGTGACATCTCTCCTGAAGCGGGGTGAAGGGGTGAAAAATTATTAGGGTGGTAATAAATTAGTTTAACATGGGTGAAAAATTATTGCATAGGTTAAATTGGATTCCGCTCATGCAATGCCGTTTTATCGAGAATTTTGCTAGCTTGAATATTAAGCTAGCGTGACATCTCTCCTGAAGCGGGGCTAAGGGGTGAAAAATTATTAGGGTGGTAATAAATTAGTTTAACATGGGTGAAAAATTATAGTATAGGTTAAATTGGATTCCGCTCATGCAAAGCCGTTTTATCGAGAATTTTGCTAGCTTGAATATTAAGCTAGCGTGACATCTCTCCTGAAGCGGGGTTAAGGGGTAAAAAATTATTAGATTGATAATAAATTAGTTTAACATGGGTGAAAAATTATTGCATAGGTTAAATTAATTTCTACTCATGCAATGCCGTTTTATCGAGAATTTTGCTAGCTTCAATATTAGGCTAGCGTGACATCTCTCCTGAAGCGGGGTTAAGGGGTGAAAAATTATTAGGGTGGTAATAAATTAGTTTAACATGGGTGAAAAATTATTGCATAGGTTAAATTTGATTCTGCTTATGCAATGCCGTTTTATCGAGAATTTTGCTAGCTTGAATGTTAAGCTAGCGTGACATCTCTCCTGAAGCGGGGTGAAGGAGTGAAAAATTATTAGGGTGGTAATAAATTAGTTTAACATGGGTGAAAAATTATTGCATAGGTTAAATTGGATTCCGCTCATGCAATGCCGTTTTATCGAGAATTTTGCTAGCTTGAATATTAAGCTAGCGTGACATCTCTCCTGAAGTGGGGCTAAGGGGTGAAAAATTATTAGGGTGGTATTAAATTAGTTTAACATGGGTGAAAAATTATTGCATAGGTTAAATTGGATTCCGCTCATGCAATGCCGTTTTATCGAGAATTTTGCTAGCTTGAATATTAAGCTAGCGTGACATCTCTCCTGAAGCGGGGTTAAGGGGTGAAAAATTATTAGGGTGGTAATAAATTAGTTTAACATGGGTCATAAATTATTGCATAGGTTAAATTGGATTCCGCTCATGCAATGCCGTTTTATCGAGAATTTTGCTAGCTTGAATATTAAGCTAGCGTGACATCTCTCCTGAAGCGGGGCTAAGGGGTGAAAAATTATTAGGGTGGTAATAAATTAGTTTAACTTGGGTGAAAAATTATAGTATAGGTTAAATTGGATTCCGCTCATGCAATGCCGTTTTATCGAGAATTTTGCTAGCTTGAATATTAAGCTAGCGTGACACCTCTCCTGAAGCGGGGTTAAGGGGTAAAAAATTATTAGGGTGGTAATAAATTAGTTTAACATGGGTGAAAAATTATTGCATAGGTTAAAATGGATTCCGCTCATGCAATGCCGTTTTATCGAGAATTTTGCTAGCTTGAATATTAAGCTAGCGTGACATCTCTCCTGAAGCGGGGTTAAGGGGTGAAAAATTATTAGAGTGGTAATAAATTAGTGAAAAATTGGTGAAAAATTATGGCATAGGGTAAATTGGGTTTTGCTCATGTGGCCATGCTAGCTTAACCCTAATAGCACAAGGACGTCCAATGGACGTCCTTCACGGACTTTAGGGACGTCCTTTGGACGTCCGTTTTCGTCCGAGGAACGTCCTTTATACGTCCTATTTTGGTCCAAATGTCGCGCTACCGAACGTCCATTGGACGTCCATCTAAGGTCCGAGGGGACGTATATTGGAACTTAATCGGACGCAAATTGGACCTTAATCGGACGTCCTAGGGGACGTAAATTGGACCTTAATCGGACGTAAATTGGACCTTAATCGGACATAAATTGGACCTTAATCGGACGTCCTAGGGGACGTAAATTGGACCTTAATCGGACGTAAATTGGACCTTAATCGGACGTAAATTGGACCTTAATCGGACATAAATTGGACCTTAATAGGACGTAAATTTGACCTTAATCGGACGTAAATTGGACCTTAATCGGACGTAAATTGGACCTTAATCGGACGTAAATTGGACCTTAATCGGACGTAAATTGGACTTTAATCGGACGTAAATGGGACCTTAAGCGGACGTAAATTGTACCTTAATCGGACGTAAATTGGACCTTAATCGGACGTCCTAGGGGACGTGAATTGGACCTTAATCGGACGTCCTAGGGGACGTGAATTGGACCTTAACAGGACGTCCAATTTTGGTCCAAAGGCCAAGTTGTTAAACGTCCAATGGAGGTCCACCTAACGTCGGAGGGGACGTTCGGTGGACGTCATTTGGGCATTCATAGGATGTCCCAGTTTGGTCCAATGTCTTGCTGCTGAACATCCATCTAACGTCCTGGAAGGTCATTCGGTGGACGTCTAGCGACGATATTTAGACCTGTGGAGAATGTATTGTGGGAAATAAAAAATATATTTTTTAAGGAACTTATATTTCATCTTATATCAAATTACAATTATTGGATATTACAGTATTTACATTAAATTACAATACACTTCTCCAAGAAATTAACGCACCACCTTAAATATGGGGTATATTTGATGTCTCGTATTTCCTAAACCTGTTGTCCCATCTAAGTGATGTTTTTATAATATTATAGCCTAGGCTATAGGTTACCTCCTTAAGCTTGTCATGCTGTAATATATGTATATTATATCATATCGCTCTCTATAGTAATGTGATATAATATATATTACAGTATAGCTCCCTGTGCATGACAAGCATAAGGAGGTAACATATTCTAGGGCCTAGGCTAGAATATTATAAAAAAAATCACTTAGATGCAACAACAGGTTTAGGAAATTCGAGACATCAAAAATGCCCAATTTTTAAGGTGGTGCGTAATGGGCTGTATATACAGGGTGTAACAAAAATACAGGTCATAAATTAAATCACATTATTCTGGGACCAAAAATAGTTCAAATGAACCTAACTTACCTTGTACAAATATGCACATAAAAAGTTACAGCCCTTTGAAATTACAAAATGAAAATGGATTTTTTCGATTATATCGAAAACTATTAGCGATTTTTTATTGAAAATGGACATGTGACATGTGGCATTATTATGGCAGGAATATCTTAAAGAAAAATTATGGTGAAATTTGTGCACCCCATAAAAATTTTATGGGGGTTTTGATCCCTTAAATCCTCCCAAACTTTTGTGTATGTTCCAATTCAATTTTATTATTGTGGTACCATTAGTTAAATTCAATATTTTTGTTTCTTAGTATTTTTCAGATAAGGCAGTTTTTATCGAGTTGCGACTTCTTTTTTAATATGTCCACGTAAAAATTTTATGGGGGTTTTGTTCCTTTAAACCCCCCAAATGTTGTATGTTCCAATTAAACTATTACTGAGGTACCATTAGTTAAACAGAGTGTTTTCAAAACTTTTTTGCCTCTTTGTATTTTTTCGATAAGGCACGTTTTATCGAGTCTGGCTTCTTTTTTAATATGGTTCAAAATATACCTAAAAATGTAAAGCATAAATAAGTTTGCATATTATTACCAAGTCTCCATAATCGTACTTAACCATATACAAATATGTGGTGGATTTGACAAATATTCACAATATTTCGATAAAAATTGACTTTTCGAAAAAGCAATAAGAGGCAAAAAAGTTTTTAAAACGTTGTTTAAATGGTAGGTACTACAATAATAATTAAATTGAAACGTGCACAAAAGCACATTGTTTTCGATACATTGGAAAAAATCACTTTTCATTTTGTAACTTCAAATGAGTGATAAAGGCACAGAGACTTAGATCACGAGGTCACATTGAAAGGATGCCAAAAACGAGGACTCCGAAAAGGGTACTAAACTACACTATAGCTTCAAGAAAGAGAAGAGGAAGACCGGAAAATAGATGGAAGCAAGAGGTCGAAAAAGATTTGGAAAGAATGGTGTTACAGGGTCAGAAAAGAAAAATGAATAAGAGGAAGGAATGGAGAAAAATCACATATCAAGCCAGAGAAGATCTCAGTACATAAAGAAACGTGAAAATGAAGAAAAAACAAACTTTTCAAGCCATGGGCCTCTAAGGCCCTTGGTGCTATTAATATATAACTTCAAAGGGCTGTAACTTTTCTTTTGTGCACATTTGTACTAAGGTAAGTTAGGTCCAATCAAACTATTTTTGGTCCCAGGATATGTGATTAAATTTATGACCTGTATTTTTGTTACACCCTGTATATATATATAAAGGTTATATTTGGTTCTTGGGACATCAAAGTATATTTTTTAGACATTCCCTGGATATAGTGACTGATGTGACATACCTCCGATTTGTTTTTTCATGAGTTTTGTAAGAGAGACTAAAAACTTTTTTATGGTTACCTCCTGTTTTCATATATTTTTTGACATGTTTTGTAGTAAATTCAACTATCTATTTACTACAAGACATGTCAAAATTTACATGTGAAAGCAGGAGATGATCCTAAAAATGGTTTTTCGTCTCCTACAAAATTCATGAAAAATCAGATAGGAGAATTTGTACATTACAATTCTCTGATGTTTGGGAAAAGGGCTTAAGTCAGAAATGCACATCGATAATGTTTTGATGATTTCTGGACCAGAAAAATCGGCTCTTTTTATTGGTACATACAGTTTACGTCTACAACAGTTTTTTGCTGGTCCAGAAATCATCAAAACATTAGCAATGTGCAATTCTGACTTACGCCCTTTTTGCCAAACATAAAAAAAGCAATCTGGTCATAACTGACCAATGAGCAATTTTAATTTAACCTAAATTACTAATGTTTCTTAAAATGAAGAGCTTACCCGATAGCGTCTCTTATCTAATCTAACAAGATCGTGCACTATTCTAACATACACAGCCACATCACGCACTATGCTCTGCTTTTCACTATCACCTATCACTCAAACTAGTTCAAAAGGCTTTGTCCTCTTCAATCTTCTAGTTTGCCCAGTAGTATCGAGGAGGATTTCCTCAATATTCTTGTACTTATTTAAGTTGTTTGTCGGGATTCCTGCTATCTTCTTGATAATTATATCCAGGTTCCATTCCTAGGTATTAATATTTGTTTATAAAGTAATAACTTATTATGCATGGACAATGTTGTTTCTTCCAATTAGCCAATACACTTTTTATATCTTTATTTTGGTTATATCTGGTTTTTTGTAGACCACTTTCAGCTGATTCTAAAAAAAATTAAAATGAACGGTAATTTTTCTATTCTTTACAATTAAAAATCAAAATATTTACAGGTAATACATGCATAAATGATTCGTTTCATAAAGAAAATTGAAAACGGATTTTATAATACTTACATAATTGTTTAAGAGATCCAGCCATAGCCAAAACTAGCATACTAAACAGTACAGTTGAGTACAGCAAAAAAAGCCACTAATTTCCATTTTTCACCCCCTTATCGATGCATTTTTTTCCAATCAAAATTTTTACTAAATTTTTAGGTTATCTTATGATGAAAATGAAATAATTGATGACTTGATGACCAATGACCACGCGACGCTACATAGATACTCGCGCGGCAAATTTGAAAATGAACGCAAATTGAATAGTAAATGGCCTCTCTTTAGAGTATGGAAAATTTTACCCCTCCAGGAGGACATTGTACTCTTTTCATAGAATATCTTGTGGTAACTTTCCAGCCATAATTTAATCAGATGTTCACGGAATAGAACTTTGATAGTAGAATTCCTGGAATGTTTTGTTGTTAGGGGAAACTTTTATTTTATTTATTCTTGAATATTTCCTGTTGTTAAACATTGTAACCAATAATTTACAAATAAGATTTTCATTACATTACATGAAATCAAAACATGTTTTGGATATTAAACTATATAGTTTTATAATTGTAATAATTTAATATACAATTTTGAATTAAGATTTAATCTTTCGATCTAATCGATTTAAACTACAGTAAAACTTGTGTTACCGGCCCCCTGCCAACACCGGCCACCTGTACTAACGGCCAGTTTAAAAATTCCCCACACTAATTACAGTAAAACCTGTCAGTAACGGCCGCTAAAAATGAAAAAGCTATTGGCCGATATAGAAAGGTGACCGGTATTGCCAGTTTTTGTAGTCTAGATATAATTGGTTTGGGGAATTTTTAAACTGGCCGTTAGTACAGGTGGCCAGTAACACAGGTTGTACTGTATATCTAGGCTACAAAAACTGGCAATAACGACCACTTTTCTATATCGGCCAATAGTTCTTTCATTTTAGTGGCCGTTAGTGACAGGTTTGACTGTATTTCATTAACGTAAAGTTAACGCAAGTTAATATTTTATTGAATTATTTTGCTATTTGATCTCGTAATTGGTATAATGTGTCCAATATAAGCGTTCATAAAACGTCCGTATTTCGTCCAGTATGGACGTCCAAAGTCGGACGTCCATATTTATTCCGTCCGAAGGACGTCCATATTTATTCCTTCCGAAGGACGTCCAACATGGGACGTCCGTTTATAGTCCATGGACGTTAGGACCAAAAATGGACCTATTTTGGACGTCCAAATGACGTCGTGTGCTATTAGGGAAGGTACCTTATAAACTGCATAAAATTGGATACACTTGACTGGATGAACTTTTTGAAAGTGGAAGACCATCTATATTAATTAAAATTTCTACAGTATCAAGACACTTCTCCAGAATACTGAGACGGTAGTTTTTGCAAACAATTTCTCAATCCAAAATGAATATAGTGACCTGAGTCTATTGGTTGTAGAATAGTTTTCCTTGGAGTGTGTAACAGAGTTCTAGCATCTCGGGGTAATTCAGGATGATATGGTGAAACGAGTAAGCGATGGACTACCCCGCTAATTGAAATAATATTCGAAAATATTACCTCAACTAACCAAGATAGCCATCGTTACACCCTTAGCTTAGCTCAGTCACTCAGGTGTGTGTTCGTCTTGTCCTAACCTCAGATATGAACTATGAAAATTGGAATGGAAGCAAACAAAACATAGTTTTTAACTAATCATGTTTATTGTTCATAAAGATATAATAAATAAATTTAGTAAATTGCATTAACAAATGTATTCAAATTCTGGCCAAAAACTAACAATTCTGGATTATACTTATGGCTTTTGGTAGCTGATGGTATCTTCTTGATGTCGTATGGTACTGCTGCTGGTTCTGCAACGGGCTCTGGGGTTGTAGGTGTTGTATTCCACCAGGCCTACGGATGTTGGTCGTTGCAGTCTTGGTTATGTGGTTGCAGCCCTGATGACATGGTCCTCGTTGTTGTATCGCCGGCGATTTGAGGGTTGTTGAAACTCCCGGAGGGAGAAAAGTGGTTTCTTTCCAAAAAACTATAAAATAGAGACACATATCAATCATCAAGAAGAAAAACCAACGTGTGCCATCTGCCGTTCTAATCGTCAGAAAGAGTAGCAGATGACAAGAATAAATCAAATGAAATTTAGATGAGAATAGTTAAAATTATGATTACTAAACGTGCATACATGTAAATTAAAAGATAATTATATTTGAAACTAAAATATCAGAACACATGGTCTGACATTGGAAGTTAGGTTAGATAAAAAACAATATAAAAACTGTTAGATGGAGAAATATAATTACTGTAAGGAATTATTAAAAAAAACTATGTGTAACTCACCCCAAGAGGAAGATGATTTGTTGAAATAGAAATGATTTATTTTTCGAATTAATGGTTTTAAAATATTTAACAGGTCATTAATAGCCACATGTGTAATATTATGTTTACAGCACCATTCTGATAAGCTACTGGTGAGACTTTTATGTAGTATCCTCCGTAGTATCACTAATACAATTTTCATCTTCTAATAATATATTCTCATATTCAAAACAGAATGTGTCTGAAAGAGAGTGTGGTAATGGATGTTCTAAATTTTCAAAAACATCCATTGAATTATCATTAGTGTCTGTCATATCCATAGTTTTATTATCTAAACTAGTATTCCACCTTTCACTGAAATATTAAAACTAGATATTTTTTGCACATTCATTTGCTTAAAACGTTTCAATTGCTTTGTAGCATTTTTGTAATGTTTACTATTTGATGACATGTCTAAAATTTAAAATAGATACCTAAATGATGAATTAATTGTTAAAATTACCTTTTTATTCACCAATATGAAAAAAATTCATATTTGAAGTACAAAAACAAGCAAAACTTATGACTCTTAAAGTTTGCCAAATGGTTTTGTTTTAAATATACTTATTTTTTATTTAATTTTATTTATCTAACTTCCTCGCCCACAAAATACATTTTTCAGTATGACTATAATAAGTTAAAAAAAACACTCACCTCAATAAGATAACAGGAAACCACACTAAGCTCCAACACCAAAAATAAGTTAAAAAAATCTAAATGAAACTGTCTTGCAATGAATTATCACATCAAAACTGTACTCGAGCACTCGAGGTGGAAGGAAAGTTCCTAACCAAATAAATTAGGTTAGGTTAACACAGTGATATGGGAGGGAGGGGATATGACATGTGGTGTGGTAGATGGGATCACTTCGGCCATGTTGTGCGTCTCATTGACACTATTGACAGCTCTTGTTGTTTGGTTTAGTTGTGAACTTAAAAAATATATTTTATAAATTGTTTTGAACTTATTTTTGCAGTGATTTTATAGTGACAATAGTATGCCGTCGTGTGGGTTCCCGTCGTGTAATTATAACGCTCGAATGAATAAAGAAAACTCAACCAAAATCTCCCTCCCATATCACTGGGTTAACATAACCTGACATAATAAATATGCCTTAGCTCTTCTTTCTCATGGTACATATTTAGACGTAATAGTACGTACTTAGTACGTACTCTTCTGTACGTACAGTACCAAAATTGTACGTACTCAAAACGTACTGTGCTGTTTGGGAAGAGGCCAAGTAACATTTTTATATTTTTACTAAGTGGAACTTTAGCTCCCTTTTACACAACCAGTTTAAAACAAAATGTTACTTGGCACCAAAAATTATGAGGCTGTCTCAACAACAATAAGTAATACACTTGGCCCCTTTTTACAGAATAGGTCGAACCTTCGTAGCTACTTATACAATACACAATACTTTTGCTTATATAAATAAAATATATAAAACTATAATGTAACCAAAAGTGTGTTTATACTTTTAAATACATACCTATACAATTTTACTTTAAGTATATAATCATACACATTACCCATTAAACTGTTGAAATGTGCACACAGTTAAAAAATGGACAGGAAAAAACCTAAAATGAAATAAACACAATATAAGTATTATTCTAACATTCTTTACCAAAATCCAAATTATTTATTAAGCTGGATTTATAGTTTGACGGACTGTAGACATAGACACTGAAAAAAGATCATCATATAAGTTTGTGTACTCTTGTTTATAAAGCTTGCCACGCATGGGGAGCTATACTATAATATATTATATCATATCGCTCACTATAACGATTCCTAACTAGGAACCTAATTAGTTACGAACTAATGGTTCCATGCATGCAGATTCACTCATCATTACTATAGCATCATATCGCTCACTACAGCAATTCCTAACTAGGAACAAATGGTTACGTGCGTGCAGTCTCACTCATTTACTATAGTGAGTGATATGATACAGTATACAACCCACATAACAATTTCATGTTCTTAGTAGATTCATAGAACATACTTTTCAGAAAAAGTATATACTTAGAATATGCGTAATTACTATTGCGAATGTGCAGAGCATATACTGAGTATATACTACATTACAGTACTTAAACGTTCTATGTATATACTTAGAATGTACTACCGCACTTCTTTTCAGTATATACCAAGAACATACTTTTTAGAAGATTCTAAGGAGGTGCTATAAACCTTCTATTTATATACTTAGAATGTACTATCGCACATATTTTAGTATATGGGAAGAATATTCCAAGGAAGTGCTATATACCTTCTAGTTATATACTTAGAATGTACTATCGCACATATTTTTAGTATATGGGAAGAATATTCCAAGAAAGTGCTATATACCTTCTATGTATATACTTAGAATGTACTATCGCACATATTTTTAGTATATGGGAAGAATATTCCAAGGATGCGCTGTATTTCTCAGAAGTATGTTTTCAACATCACCCAATCTCATCCTATAGGTTCTACCAAAGAATAGTAACACACCCACAGGGTGTGTTAGTATTCTTTGGTTCTACTAATATATTATGTTTACATATTCTAATTGCATATGAGAATGTAGTTATTACATTCCACAATATTACGTGAAAAGTAAGTATAAAATATATAAACTTTAGTTAGTTATATAGGTTCCTATGTATAATAAATATTATATGGGTAAGTAGCCTATATATAAAATATAAGTAATATATTTAGTTATTATGTGCACATCAAAATAAAAATGCTGCTTATGTAATTATATAATAGCCAAATATATTATATGTATGTAAATTACTAAAATTTATAGGTATCTATAGGGTAGGTGGGGGCAAAGGTACGCATTTTCTAAATTTTCATCTCTAGTGAATCTCCTAATGCTTGAATTGGCACGGAGTATAGATGAAAGTGAAATTGATACATTTTGTAATCATATTAGGCAAGTGGAAATTCTTCAATATCATTTTTGTAGTGTTGATAACTTTTTGAAAAAAAAAATGTAAATGCGTACCTTTGCCCCACTCAATGGGGCAAAAGTACGCATGTGCGTACTTTTGCGGATTTGGGACATTTTGCGATTAAGATAAAAGTAGCTGATAGATTATCAAGCTCAACTTGATATTCATTTTGAAGATTGACTTGAAACATGCATTTGCCAAGTCTACCTCACTGGGGGCAAAGGTACGCACTGCGGACGTTTGCCCCGTTTGTGTGCATTTTGTGGGAGTACTTTTGCCCCATCCGGCAACCAATAATATATCTAACCTCAATATCAAACTATGCACATGTGAACTTCAAACTGTCATGTGGAAGAAGTCTTCTAACAATAAACTTTCAACATGCCTAACCAATAATAATCTGAGTTTGAAAGATTAAGAATTGGACTCAATCAATTTATAAGAAAAATTAGATCAAAAGGTACAAAAATCATTTTCACCTTATTTTTGTTGTTGTGTTCGCCCTGATTGCGCCAAAGTTTCTCATCCAATGCTACTGAGTAGTACACACATATGCAACAAGATGCTGTCGCCAACATATAAGAAGTTACTGAAAAATGTAAGTGCGTACCTTTGCCCCGTGCGTACCTTTGCCCCCACCTACCCTATACATTATACATACTTTTACTTACTAGGTATTTAGGAAATATTGAAGTACCAATATGAATTTATTATTTTCAAACTGCTTTTTATGTTCTTAAAAATGTTTTAGTCCTTGTAGCTAGAAATACTTGGTCCTTCCTAACAGCGTAGACATAAATGCACTGGAAACTATTTTCATATTTTGCTCTTTTGTTACCTACCCCCTTCCCTTGTGCAGGTATAAAATGCAATGCAAGGGTCAGAATGACAATGAATGGCCGTTTCCGGATTCCCGAAAATTATTTTACTTATGGTATAAACTCGAATCAAAATGGTATATTCATTTCAACTGAAAACGAAACGAGAATTTCTCATTTTTCTTCACAATAGAATTAAGTTTTAAACTTTTTACCATACAATTAAAACGGTTTAAAAAAAATGAATTAGATAGTTCAGTAGTACCTACTAAAATACATAAATTTTATTAATTATTCTTAACGCGAAGTTGATAATCTATAGGCTCACATTATTCTTCTTCCTATAGGTACGTACATACAGTATATTATTTTTAGATATTTTAAAAGTATATACAAGTAGGTATGTGTTAAGTATATACTTTTGCATATACTTACGCATATACTAAGAATATTCGATTAAGGTATATTCTAAGAATAAACTTTTACGAACATTCCGAGATACTACGTACCCGAATGTGCTCAGTATATTCGGTGCAAGAATATTCTTTGAGGCACATGCAAAGAACATGAAATTTAGAATGTTTTTTATGGTACATGCTATGCTTGTACTATGCATATACTAAAAAGGATATACTTCGACGAATGTTGGTAGGATATGCTTAGAACATGATGCGAACATCATTGTTATGTGGGAAGAATCTACAGGTCGAGCAAGTCTCGTAAATTTCACGATTGCGAGCCACGCTTCACGCAACCGTGTTTGCGTACTTGTGTTTCGAGTTGCGTGGTCGTGCGGAGTTATATTTACCAAATTTAAATATAATCCTTTCTACTTGGTTTCTACTGATTCATAATAATATATGTCAATATGGCTACTGGGTGTAAAAGATAAATCTTATTCTATCTGTTCTTAATGAGTTTTAGATAATTTTAGTTGTATTTCTTTGTAATTTTGTGTTGTACAAAGATTAATTTAACATTTTCTCTGGAAGTATTAATTTAGAAAGATAATATGCTTCATTGGTATTGTGTTTTGAAGTGTGAAATGCAAAGTAATTGTGATAAAGTCAAGATAAAGTTCACTTTTAAACTGAACTAAATAAGGTATCTGAGAGACAACAATGGTTAAATGCAATACAATGTACAGGTTTTACTAGCGAAATGAAAATTTTCCTGTCCTGTCTGCTGTAATCATTTTATATATGGTAAGTTACAATTACAACAGTAACGATTTTTGAAGATGTTAACATTTTAATCTTATAGGAAAACCAGCCGACTTAATCGATAATAACAATCTCCAGATTGGGTTCCTTCAATAAATATGGGCTATAAACACAATGAAATAAGTTCCCCAAAATCTAAAATGGAGTGGTATCAAAGGAGAATTAAAGGGAAAAATATTCATATTGAAATTATTTATAAGGCACTGGACTGTCTTAAATTCTACAATAATACTAGGTGGGTAAATGATTTTAGACATTTTTCATTAAGAGTAGATTAAGATTAAGTAGATTTTCATTCAGTAGATTTAAGACTTGTTTACACGGGTAGAGTAATGATGCAAGTACTTGATAGAGTAGAGTAACTCTACCTGTAAAAATGCTCAGCACAGTAGAATAGCTGGTAGAGTGTAGTTGGAGTTAAAGTAGAGTGACTAGCAACCTATGGCAAAGTAACTACTCTATGACCACCACTACTACCAAAATGTCTACTCGGCTGCACACTCTACCCATGGAACACGCTCAATTATGGCAGAATAGAGTAGGTAGGAGAGTACATGGGGGCGCTGTCATTCTGGCTGGAATTGTGTTTTGTGTAAATAGTGAAAATGAAGTTCACCGAAGATGAAACTTTAAAACTTGTAGAGCTATAATACGGCGAATACCAGTGTTTATGGAATTTAGGTAGTGTATACTACAGAAATAAAAGTTTGCAGCAAGCTGCGGAGGATGAAATCTTCGAAAGAATGGCAAAGGGGGCTTTGGAGTAAACGAGCTTAAGCAAAAAATTAAGAATTTAAGGTGCACTTATAATCAAGAGTGTTTAAAAATACAAAAATCGGTTTCACTATACTAGCATCAGTACTATACTTGTACTCTCCTCATGTGAATGGTATCAAGCCATTTTTGGTAGAGTACTACCGCTACTCTACTCTCCTCAAAACTCTACCCATGTAAACAAGTCTTTAGAAACAGTGGAAAATGAGGTAGCTAGTAGAGTAGTAGTAGAGTAAAATATACTGGTTTAGCAAATTACAATGTTTTAAGGTAATACAGTAGCGATAAACAGGTAGCCAAAACGTGTTCCAAGATTGTCACTGTAATTTTGAATATTTTTTCGAGGCATTTGGCACACGTATTCGTAAAATAATAAAGAATGGCGGTACAGAGCCCAATTTGAAAAATATATTAATATGTGGAAATTACTCTGTAATTATACAATATTTAAAAAACGAGCCTGTACCGCCATTAAGAAGAACAAAAAAATACACTTTCTTCAAATAAACTTTTTTATCCGATGCCTAGATTTTGTGTAATTTTGGAACTACTAATGAAATAAAAAATTTTAGTAGTTCCAAAATAACACAAAATCGGATAAAAAAGTTGTATTTGAAGAAAGTGTATTTTTTTGTTCTTCTTAATGGCGGTACAAGCTCGTTTTTTTATATTGTATTTAATTACAGAGTAATTTCCACATATTAATATATTTTTCAAATTGGGCTCTGTACCGCCATTCTTTATTATATTACGAATATGTGTGCCAAATATCTCGAAAAAATATTCAAAATTACAGCCGCAATCTTGGAACACATTTTCGCTACCTGTTGATCGATACTGTTTCCTCTTAAGATAGTTTTAATAGTTATTTATGATATAAGTATTAAAAGTACAATTTTAAGACGCGCATGTGAAAGTTAACTTGAAAAAATAATTTTATTAATGTTTTGACTTCCACATCAGATGTCATTGTCAAAATACAAAATATTCATTATTATTAGGTTTGTTCTAGCAAACAGTCAAACTAGTCAAAAACCATCAGCAAACAGTTGGTCAGTAAAAGAACATAATACAGTCACCAGTGCGATCCCCTCTACTCGCGCTGGTCCACTATTCGCTGATGGTTTCAAACTGATGCTAGAACAAACCTATTATTATTATGCATATCATTATCTGTAAATAATATTTCTTCTGATTGTTAATTGTAAAGGATAGAAAAATTACCATTTATTTTATTTTTTTTTTAGAATCAGCTGAGAGAAGTGGTCTACAAAAAACCAGGAAGGAAACGGAATATGTGGCTACGAAAGGCAAAAGAAAGGTTTACAAAGCAAATGTGACACATTTTTTTGAAATATTTAGGAATATCAGTAAATTGCATTAAAAAAATGTATGAAAAGATTTTGTTCAATAAAAATGTTTATATTTATCAAGGATGTATTATTTGGTATGGCCACATATCGTCAGTGATGTAATAATACATCCTATCTGTTTTTTCATGAGTTTTGTAAGAGAGACTAAAAACTTGTCTTAGGGTCACCTCCCGTTTTCATATGATATTTTTTGACTTGTTTTGTAGTAAATTAAACTATCTATGAACTACAAAACAAGTCAAAACTTACATATGAACACAGGAGGTGACCTTAAAACATGTTTTTCCATCTCTCATACAAAACTCATGAAAAAACAGATAGGAGGTATTGTCACATCAGCAAGGATGTACAGTGATGAGTGCCCTAATAACCGGCAAAATATGGGCAACATATTTAGTTGTGAGATAAAAAGAAATGAAACTAGTCGAGCTGGGAAATTTAGCGAAATTAACCTTTAAATTTACGTTATATTGATCCCACCTTTACACATATCGGAGGAGTATGTCAACTAAAACTGTCACTGTGACAGTGGTAGTTTCCAAACTCGTCTGACTGTGGTACACAATCAATACAATCTAAATGTATAAGTTAATATCGCTAAATTTCCCAGCTCGACTAGTTTCATGTCTTTTTATCTCACTACTTAATACATCTTTTGTGCTATTTTGCCGGTTATTAGAGCGCTCATCACTGTATTTCTGGTATATCCAGGGAATGTCTACAAAATATATTTTGAATGTCCAGAGAACATTCGTGGACATTCATGGAATGTTCCAATAAGACATTCAGGTAATGTTTAAAATGCTGACACAGGATTTTCCTGAGATGTTCAGGGAACATGTTTTCGGGGATATTCCAGGAATTTTTCAATGTCTGTGTACCTTCTATGGAATATTTTGGTGTTATTACCGCCGCACTCCACTTGCGATTTGTAATCAGGAAGATTGAACACATTGTTTCAAATACAAGTCAATCCATTTGTGACTAAATAATCATGGATTGACTTCTATTTGAAAGAATGTGTTCAATCTTCACAACTACAAATCGCAAGTGGAGTCCGGCGCTTAGGGCTACTTCCTCTTCGGTATTATGTATTATACTACAGAAATCAGGAACTTTCCTTCTAAATATATGTATGCATCTTGGCCATCAAACATATTCTTCCAAACATTTTTTTAAGGGGTTACATAGGTCTTGTGGGTAAAAAAAGTGACTTTTTAAAAAAATTATATCTCGAAAACTAAAATTTATTTTTATTTATAATTGGAACATGTAAAAGTATAGTACTTAAGGTAGTCTCAAAAAAAGTTTCAGCCAAAAATATTCATTTTTGTAGAGTTTAAGTTTTTTTGCGTTGGCAGCATAACTAAGTCCAGTCTCATCTGAAATCAAAAAGTTTCTTGTAGTTTATACCTCTGGCTAGAATATGAACGAAGGACTTAAAAAAATGAAATTTGAAGATTTTACATAAGTTTAAACACATTTTTGACCCCAATTTTTCTCGTTTTTAAAGTAGTTTTTTTTTATAAAACAAAAATGACCTCATCTAATAAAAAATCCTTTGTTCATTCACTAGCCAGAGGTATAAACTACAAGAAACTTTGATTTCAGATGAGACTGGACTTGTTATGCTGCTCACCGCAAAAAAGGGCTGTTGTCGAAAAATTGCAGTCAACTCTACAAAAATGAATATTTTGGCTAAAATTTTTTTGAGAGTACTATACTTTTACATGTTTCAATTATAAATAAAAATAATTTTTAGTTTCCAAGATATAATTTTTTTAAAAAGTCACTTTTTTTACCTGCAAGACAACAACTTAACAAATTGTTGATTTCAAATTGTAACAGTTTTTTTGCAAAGTATGCTGCCCTCTTGTATTTTCTGTGTTATCTTCAAAAAACACAAAACAAAAAAAAAATAAAACAAAAGTTTAACCACCTTCACACTACAGAATCAAGCAATCAAGTTCACAAATTTTCAAACACCTCACCTGACACAGCGTCTCAAGTACGATTGCGCGTAAATATAACTCCGCACGACCACGCAACTCGAAACACAAGTACGCAAACACGGTTGCGTGAAGCGTGGCTCGCAATCGTGAAATTTACGAGACTTGCTCGACCTGTAGATTCTTGTATACAGTATAGCTCCCCGTGCGTGACAAGCTTTATAATCAAGAGTACACAAACTTCTATGTTGATCTTTTTCCAGTGCGTCTTCCTCTACAGTCCGTCAAACTATAAATTCAGCTTAACAATTAATTTGGATTTGGGTAAAGAATTTAGAATGGTACTTATGTGTTTATTTCATTTTAGGCTTTTTCTGGCTATTTTTTAAATGTGTGTACGTTTAATGGGTAATGTGTGTGATTATATATTATTTAAAATAAAATTGTATATGCATTATGTATTTAAAAGTATCAAGTATCAAGGCACTTTTGATTACATTATAGTTTTATATATTTTAATTATATAAGCAAAAGTATTGTATAAGTTATAAGTAGATGTACTATGTACTGTAGTGAATACCATAAGAACAAGATGACATTGGTTGTTTTTGTATAAAGAAATTATAGAACATTCAAAAGTATTTACCTTATTATTTTGTGTGACTCCAGCATAGAAAATTCCCAGTAAGCACAAGTACGTACATAAGACATACTAAGTACGTACTGATGGGACATAAAGTACGTACAATGTACGTACTTTGCTGTACGAAGTACGTACTTAATACGTACATAAGACGTACATTTTCCAAATTATGGTACGTACCTAGTACATACTGAAGGTACGTACCTAATACGTACTGACGGTACGTACCTAGTACGTACTGACGGTACGTACCTAGTACGTACTGAAGGTACATACCTAGTAGATACATATTGAAGGTATGTACGTAGTACATACTATACAGTGATGAGCGCACTAATAACCGACAAAATAACGCAAAAGATGGAAAACATATTAAGTTGTGAAATAAAAAGAGATTAACTTAGTGAAGGTGTTAAATTTAGCGATAGTAACTTGTAGATTGACATTATATAGATTGTTTCCCACCTTTAGACGTATCGGACGATTTTGAGAAATGCCACTGTCACAGTGACAGTTTTAGTTGACATACTCCTCTGATACGTCTAAAGGTGGGAAACAATCAATATAATATATCAATTTATATGTTACTATCGCTAATTTTAACAACTCTACTAGTTTTATTTCTTTTTATCTCACAATTTAATATGTTTTCCATCTTTTGTGCTATGTTGCCGGTTATTAGCGCGCTCATCACTGTATATACATAATATTATGTACATACTATACACACTTATGATGATTTATGTAAATAAAAGTAAATATAGGTGAATATATCTTTATTATTTAAAAAAAAATAAATTCAATTTTTATTCTGATTCCTTTTCCTTGAAAGTTTTTAAGCGATCCCCGGCTCTCCTCAACCATCGTCCAATTTCTTGCTCCGCCACCTTCTTATCACTACATTTTTGACTTTTTATTGCAGCTTCTATAAAGAAAGAATATCAAATTATAAAACTGGATACTTTTGATAAAGAATATTTTATCCCAACCATCATCAACTGAAGCATTAATTAACCCATGGAAATACACCCATATAAATAAATAATACTGCTAAATGTATGTCTGCCTTGTGTGTCTCCGAAAATCAATTCATTTTTGCAACTGCTCTAAATATTTAGAAATTTAGAAGTGGGTTGTTTTTTTACATTAATTTAAAAAAATCTGTTTTAAGACTGATGTCCCTCTAGTACGATTAAATGCTTTATTTTAAGCCCAATAAATTATAGTTAACTGTATAGTACATATCTTTGTTACATAATGCATTTAATTACAGTCAAATGTAGTTTAAATACAGTCAAATTTATGCAGTGCGCAAATGAAAATTCTTCGTGTCAGGAAAACAAATCCTATTAGTGTAAACCCCTTCAATGTCACATTTACTGCAAGACATGTAACCAGAATGACCTTTAGTACATGTAATGTATGCTTTAGCAGGAGCATCACAAATAAAACCTTTAATTTTAATAAAATAAGTTCTACTTTCATATTTCATACCATTATTAATTATTTCTATGGCATCTTCTACAAATTTTTCTAAAAATAAATTAGAATTTTTGGGTTTCTCATAACCGTGATATATACCAACTATATCAACTGGCCCCTGTTTCGGATATAAACTGCATAAAATTGGATACACTTGACTGGATGAACTTTTTGAAAGTGGAAGACCATCTACTTATATTAATTAAAATTTCTACAGTATCAAGACACTCTTCTCCAGAATACTGAGAAAGTAGTTTTTGCAAACAATTTCTCAATCCAAAATGAATATAGTGACCTGAGTTTATTGGTTGTAGAATAGTTTTCCTTGGAGTGTGTAACAGAGTTCTAGCATCTCGGGGTAATTCAGGATGATATGGTTTTAAAATATTTAACAGGTCATTAATAGCCACATGTGTAATATTATGTTTACAGCACCATTCTGATAAGCTACTGGTAAGACTTTTAATATATGTAGTATCCTCCATAGTATCACTAATACATTTTTCATCTTCTAATAATATATTCTCATATTCAAAACAGAGTGTGTCTGAAAGAGAGTGTGATAATGGATGATGTTCTAAATTTTCAAAAACATCCATTGAATTATCATTAGTGTCTGTCATATCCATAGTTTTATTATCTAAACTAGTACCTATTTCACTTTTCACTGAAATATTAAAACTAGATATTTTTTGCACATTCATTTCCTTAAATCGTTTCAATTGCTTTGTAGCATTTTTGTAATGTTTACTATTTGATGACATGTCTAAAATTTAAAATAGATACCTAAATGATGAATTAATTGTTAAAATTACCTTTTTATTCACCAATATGAAAAAAAATTCATATTTGAAGTACAAAAACAAGCAAAACTTATGACTCTTAAAGTTTGCCAAATGGTTTTGTTTTAAATATACTTATTTTTTATTTAACACCTTGACGGACACCTAAGTTTTTCAAAAATGGTCAATTTGTACAGTGCCCTTTTTGTCGATATTATTATTCAAAAGGATGAAATATAACTAGGGCGACCTGAAATTTTACTCCAAGTATTAAAATTTTACAGAAAATATTGTTTAAGTTTTAACGCTTATCAGCGTTCTGCCACAATATAAGACTAGTATTAAGTCTATCTTGGCGGAACGCTGATATGCGTTCGACGTCATACAGCGTTGTGCCTATTGTCGTTTTCAACCTAATACATGCAGTGACTCGACGTCTATCAGCGAAATATTTTTCATTAAGAAAACGTATTTAAATAAAGCAATATTTATTTAAAGAAACCAAAAAGACATAATGATTCTTAAAACGTATTCAGAAGTCAAAAATATTAATTTATATCAACATAGTTTACGCATAAAGCTAACTTATACAAAGATATCTAAAAAATTATTCTTGATTTTTTGTTATTTCGTGCCACTCTTCAAAACAGTCTGGACATAACGGAGGCTTCTGGGGACATCCTTTACATCTATATCCTGATTCTTTCCGTTGACCTTTTTTGGCACACAGTCTACACTTCAAAAACACTTTTTTCTTATTCGATTTTGCACTTGGAATGCCTGGATTTCTTTCAGGCCAATGATTTGCTAAGTTTGTTTCATTTGTGAAACATTCAGGCTCGTAGTTTGAATTTTCCGGTAACCTGTTATCATGTTTTTCTCGACGAACTAAATTCTTTGCTTCTAAACCTGGTGGTAACTTCAAATAGGATTTAATGAGACTGTCACGGAACTCTAAATATCTGTACGTCTTGGAATTATTTTTACAATATTTTCGGTATAAGTAGAAAGAGTTCCATACAGTTACATCTAATAAATGGAAAATTACCTTCTTATACCAACGTATCGTTTTCCTTGGCGTTGAATAAGTTGAGGTCATCTGATCACACCTGTCGATGCCTGACATATGACGATTATAAACATCAACTTCTTCAGGTTTTATTTTCTCATGGCCATATCTGTTTTTCACTTGTATCAATCGTGGGTGATTTCTTGTGGTGATAACAAGAACATCGCGCTTATCACGCCATTTGGAAACGTAGACATTCTTTTTACGCATCCAGAAATGTTCACCCTTCTTGAGTTTTTTCTTTATAAGTTCCTTGGGGTTATTCCTGCGATTTGACCGGAGAGTTCCATTAGTATGAGTTTTTAAGCTTAATAACTTTTCAGATAATATAGAACTATTATAAAAGTTGTCCATAAACAGTTCGTGTCCTTTCATGAGGTAAGGCTTCATCAACCTCATAACTATAGCTTCTACTTTTGTAGTTCCCACATCGGAAGCGTTTTGAATATCCCCACTATACATTTCAGTATTTAAAAGATACCCATCGGAGGTTGTCAGTTCATAAAACTTAATGCCGTAACGTGCCTTTTTATTTTTGAGGTAAACTCTAAATCCAAGCCTGCCACGAAAATGTAAGAGGGATTCATCTAAAGACAACTCTTTAGACGGTCCATAAGCATTGTGGAATTTGGCTATAAGCATGTCTAAGAATGCTTGAATCTTTTCTTTATGTTTTGCGGTTCTCGAAGAGCAATTTAAAGTTCTCAATATTTTTTCAAACCTTCTTCCTGACATAATGTAACTAAAAATTGGATGAAAGTACAATACATCTCCATATGAAAACAACCTGCGCATGTTTGAAGTTGTAATTTGACCCTGCAATAAACACAGTGCCAAAAATTTCTTCATTTCGTCGATAGTCACAGGTCTAAAACTATTATCTCGAGCATTCCTTGTTTTGGGTCTATTAGATCTTGTTAAATCTTCTCCATAATTGTTGGTACATTCCACCAAATAGCTCATTATGTCATCGGTAAATAGGTATTCAAAAACATCTTTTGGACTATCTTCTGCATTTAAATTAATTTTCAGACGATTAGTGGATTCATCAAAGTTGAAATCTGGTATATCTGCAGTTGTAAACTCCCATTCTGTATCTATGTCATCTGAAGAATCAGAATTTTGATTCTGCAGTGCTTGTAGGGGTATACTGTCTTGAGATTTCTGAATAATTTTCTGGGAATCCTGGTCCAATGCGTCGGGCTCTTCTACTTCACTTTCCTCTGGCAGATTATATTGCTGGGGATTGTGAAGAGTATTATTAGACGTCTCTACATTGGAGAGCTCGGGGAGTTCGTTTAAATCAGAGTCTTCACTTTCATCTGACTGCGAGGCAGACGACTCACTGGGTACATAGTTTTCATCTGAGCTGAACTCTCCCTCATAAGCAGCATCTGAGTTCTCTTCATCCGACGTAATATCGTCATACAGCTGAATCAACCGCTGCTGTTCTCTCTTATACGGGTCACGGTCCGCCATCTGAAAGCAAAATAATATATTTTAAATTATACATCCTACTATAATAACATAAAATATTAGGCACAAAAATATCACACTAAATAAATTTATTTTTTACTTACATTTTTCGAGTAAAACTCGTATTCAACCTAACCTAACCACGTGTTTTACTATCTGCGGCACAGTACAACACACACCGCATACTTCAATATAACTGGCGACGCTGTACAGCTTCGCGTGTGACTTAGCCGGTTAGATACTTTAAATGGGTGGGGTGAAATAGAGAGGTGGAATTTACCAGACGGGTAACAGATTGGAAGGTATAGATAGGTATTCTATGACAGTGGCTTACGTGTTACCATGTATTTATATTATAATTATAACGCGGTACAGCGTTCTGCCACGATATTAGATTTTGTTAAGGACGCTTCACAGCGTTCTGCCACAACACAATTTTAAAAAAAGACGCTGCACAGCGTCTCTGTCCATCAAGGTGTTAATTTTATTTATCTAACTTCCTCGCCCACAAAATACATTTTTCAGTATGACTATAATAAGTTAAAAAACACTCACCTCAATAAGATAACAGGAAACCACACTAAGCTCCAACACCAAAAATAAGTAAAAAAAAATCTAAAGAAACTGTCTTGCAATGAATTATCACATCAAAACTGTACTCGAGCACTCGAGGTGGAAGGAAAGTTCCTAACCAAATAAATTAGGTTAGGTTAACATAACCTGACATAGCTCTTCTTTCTCATGGTACATACTTAGACGTAATAGTACGTACTTAGTACGTACTCTTCTGTACGTACTGGTATGTACCCCAGTGTACGTACTTAAAACGTACATTTTACATCATGTACGTACAGTACCAAAATTGTACGTACTCAAAACGTACTGTGCTGTTTGGGAAAGTCTTATAATGAAAGGTAAAATACATACATACTATATTTTTTTATAGAAAATTTAAAAATCCCAATCATTTTATTTCTTTGATTGTAACTTGTCTAATTTTTACTGGTTTGGATCTATAATAACAAAATTACCTCATTTACTATTTAAAATTTGTTTTGGTAATAAATTAAAACACTTGTATTTATATTTAAGGTGTATTTTATTTTACATTTTCATAGTATTAAAATTATTATCATTATTTATCTACATATAATTACACTTACATCTTCTGAATTTGAATTCATTTTTAGAGTGCACTTTGATAAATACAAGTACATGTAAATACTTCTAAATCATCCAATTAACCTACAAGATCAATAAAAGTACAGAATACTACAGAACAAAATAAAAATGGATAAAACTAACAAAATTAAAGAGGTAAACACACAGTATTAAAAACAAATTTGTATTTAGTTTTATTGTGGTAAATGGATCTATTTTCATTTTCGAAAGTTGACAATCGAACTGTCAAGTGTCAAAAAATCGAAAATCTGTGACTCGTGATTGGTCCAAATTCTCCCATAACACAAGTCCTGGAGAAACTGAAATCTCGCTTGCCCTAGTCGCACACAAAAATATAAATTTTACATAACTGTCATTAGTGTCATTGTAAAAAGAAGATTGAGGTTATATACAAACATTGCAAAAAATGCAAAATTATATTTTGATTAAGGGCCGGTACTTTATGTCCCGGTTAAACCTCGGTTAGCTAACCGGGGTTTAATCGGGACAGACAAGTACCTCATAGGGCCTCTTGCGTTGTAATAAAAGCAATTATAATTATTATTATAATTATTTATGAATATAATAATAAGTATAATTGCGTTTATGTCTATGTTATGCATATATTTCTGTCCCGATTAAACCCCGGTTAACTAACGGGCTGTTAACGGAGACATAAAGTACCGGCCCTAAATTAATGTTATGTTCTTTTATTAGAACTGCTTGTTTTGAGAAAGTCTGAAGTGCCTATAGATAGTGCAATATTGATTCGGAGAAAAAAGACGTTAATTCATAACAGAAACTAAATGAATCTGAACCAAATCATTGTAAACAAAATTCTGGTCTCATTATGGATGGGCTGCAGTGGAGCTTGCAATAATTGGTTTCATACTGATTGTGTAAAAATATCATTTGCTTCTTAAAAAGCTAAAACGGTATTGTGATAATTCTATAGAAAAGGTGAGAGTATGATTTTAAGTCATTTAGGTTCGGATGTGTGGAAGATACTGGGAATAAGATAAGAAGCTGGTCAAAATAGTAAAGCAGAATACATAGCGTGGAAGGAGTTAGTATGGTTATTGTTAATGAAAAGTATAAGCATTTATCAGTTATTCTGCAGGTGGATTCTCCCAGGCATAAACTGTTGCTAGAAAAGGGGGAAGATCAGATGAGGATGCTGGAGCTAAACTGGTCTGTTACTTACAAGATTAGTTTTTGTGATAATTTGCAAAATGTGTTTAGGTGCCTCTTTTAATACTAGTGACATAACCAGTGTTTAAACATAGATTAAAAAATAGTGTGTGTACTTTTATGTATGTAAGTTATACTTACAGTAGACGCCCTCTTAACCGACCGACCCTACACCTTTTTGGATGATACTATTTTTAGATTAGAGGTCATACAAGTTTCATAATTTGTCTTGTGAGTGATATTGTTAATTACATATGTATATACACATCGGCATTCGTTTCACTTTATATTTTGACTTAATTTGTTTGAAAATGAATTGTGACCCATGGGAAAAGTTATAGCGGACAGACTATATGTACATACTACTTTTTTGTTTATAGATCATAAAATATATATATTTTTAATAGAGTTACATATGTAATGTCTTTCTGAGGGTGGTTTTAAAGATTTTCGGTTTAACCAACTTTTTGATTATCCGACCTATGGGCAGCTCCCGTCATGGTTGGTTAAGAGAGCGTCTACTGTATATATGATTTCAACTATTTCAAGGAAATAAATAGATTCAAAACAAACAGTTTATTTGTAATTTATTTAAATATTAAATTAAATTTTAATACTTACTACTTTCCAAAAAATGTCATTAAAAAAATAGCACAAATTAAAAAATTATAAAACATATATTTACTAAAAACACCAATATATTTTGTTCACACTTTATTTCCACTGATACGTAACTTGAAAGATTTAGCAACTAACTTTATATTGTCTGTGTGCACAATAGTGCATACTGTTAGTTTTATAAAAAAACTCACAACATTTTTCCCAATCGCACCTAATAACTTCAAAAATAGAATCAAGCTAGGAACATAAAGCATAAACGAACTTATAGGTGTTTAATTCAAAATGACAAAAAACATATAAACGTTTTTTGGACAGAAAAGTAATAGACCACTTGTGCGTTTAGATTTGTCAATTTTAATCAAAAGCTAAGTAATGACTGCTAGGTCTGTATGAATTTTTAAGTCTGTATTACTCATTATTCACCACGAATAGCTGGTAATGTATCCACTGGAAATGTATCAGAAATTTCAACACCTCTTTTTGGTGAATGTGGAAGAGACAGATAAAATTAATGGAACATTGCTGGAATAAAGCTTATGTTAAGCGATAGTCCATATTCTCCACTTACTGCAGTCACTTTATTAAGTAAGCAGTATCTGTAGGTTTTCATGTGATTCGGCTAAAAGAACTGTATCATCAGCGTATCTCAGGTTATTTATGATCATGCCATTAATTCTAATGCCTATGTTTATTTCATCCATTGTCTTACTTAATATGTCTTCCAAGTACCTCTATATTAAATAATATTGGTGAAAGTATACACCCTTGTCGAATACCTTTTTTTTTTCATTTCTATTTCTTCTGATGTTATGTCTTCTATTCTCACTACCGCTTTTTGGCCATAGTATAAGTATATAGCGAGCCTATAAGGGTCCGTTTTTCCTTTAGAAGTATGGAAACCTAAAAACTGTTAATTGTAATAAAATGAATTATTCTATACCTGTACAATATTGTGACAATCAATTGATATCGGCCCTGGACAGATAACGAAGTACAGGCATATTTGTGCTCTTCACAATTTGTTAGTTCTTGAGTGGTGAATCAATATCTATGAAAGATTTTTTAATTTTTGCATACTGGTAAACAAAAGTATGTTACATCTCCTACTGTAAGTAAAACTGTAAACAATTTAAAATGATTGATTTAACATGTAGTGTTACCACTTTAAATTCTTAACCTGTCCAAATCAACCGGAAACAAAAAGCTGACAAGTTTCTTTGCTAGTGACATGTGAGCGACTTTACTAATTTGATTTTTAGGCATTAATATTTATTTTGAATTGACTTTATTTATTTTTAAATAAGAACACTTATATTAATTTAAATACACAGACTTACTTCATATTATTTATTTACCACACTAACTTACAAGAACAATAAACACTTAATAGTATTTAATTTATTAGGAAATACTACACATTATCAAATCTAATTTATATTGTACTTTACAAAATTTATCTAATCAAAAATACCTCCAAATCGTACACTCTAATACAGTATCTCGTCGTGGCTTTATTAGACTTCTCATTCATTCACAATCGTTGCCTTAAATACTATTTACAGTTTTTCTAGAACAAAAAGAATGATAGCGTCATTTACCTGTTAAAAGAGTCTCCCTTTGATTCTAGAATGAAAATAATATTTACATAAAATAAAGTAACGTTTACATGTATCCAGAAACTGGTGCCAGTCTCACTGGAATGCCAGTGGCATGAAAAATAGACCACCTTTCTATTCAAGACAGCGCTGGCAGACAGCTCTGGACTGGCGCAAAAAAGTGTTTACACTTGAACAAAACCCTATACAAGATGACTCTGCCACATCCTTGGTAGAGGAAGAAATTAGAATAATCACAAGAAACTTCCTTGATGGACAACGGATCATCCAAGTAACGAATCAAGACTGCTAAATACCCCTCCTGGATTTGAAAGGTGACTGAAGAAACCATGGCCAACAGACTTAATAAATTAACTATTTATGTGAACTAATATAAAATATATTATACAGGAGAGTTGCCACATGGCAGCTTCTCCCTCATGTGTTCAACATTCACACTAGTCCAGAAAGCCACTGCGCATCCGCTAGGAAAAATGTTCTAATTCGGATTTTTTGCACAATCTTACTCAAAAAGGACCCCTTTTAACAAATTTGCATGTTGCCAGGACCAAAACTTGATCAAAAATTTTTTAAACGTTTTTTTTTGTTTTTTTCCTAAAATTATTTTTTTTTGCATGGAACAAATTTTTTTTAGGTTTTCTGGATCATTCCAAACAGAAAAGGTCTTTAGTGACTTTTCTCTAAAGTTGATAGTTTTTGACATATAAGCGATTAAAAATTGAAAAATTGCGAAATCGGCCATTTTTAACCCTCCAAAACTATGTGAAAAACTGAAAATTTTAATGTTACCAAGGTAGGTAGATATTCTTTAAACATCGATTGATGAAATCCCGAAGAGTTTTTTGCAATACCATATTCAAAACTCCTTTGTTTCTTAATTGTTAATCAAGCGGGCGCGACACTATTTTCCACTGTTGCATGTGTATGCAGTATGGTGCAAATGAAAGGAATAAATTCGTTATTTCGTAAACCGGCGACTTAAGGGAAAATCCCGAAACAGGTCGATTTTTATTTTTAAGTTATGATATTGTGACATATATGGTATACTAGTGACGTCATCCATCTGGGCGTAATGACGTAATCCATGATTTTTTTAAATGAGAATAGGGGTCGTGTGCTAGCTCATTTGAAAGGTTCTTCAATTCTCTATTCAGTAATATAAACATTTACATAATTATTTATACAGGGTGTCCAATAATTTAATTTTTTTGTCAATTTGCCAAATGATTTAATTTAATAAAAAATTTTTGGACACCCTGTATAAATAATTATGTACATGTTTATATTACTGTTTATATTACTGAATAGAGAATTGAAGAACATTTACGTCATCACGCCGAGATGGATGACGTCACTAGTATACTATATATGCCACAATATCATAACTTAAAAATAAAAACCGACCTGTTTTGGGATTTTTCCTTAAAGTCACCGGTTTACGAAATAACGAATTTATTCATTTATATTTAATACGGAAAATAGTGTCGCGCACGCTTGATTGGCAATTAAAAAACAAAGGGGTTTTTGATATTGTATTGCAAAAAACTCTTCGATATTTCATCAATCGATGTTTAAAGAATACCTATCTACCTTGGCAACATTCAAATTTTCAGTTTTTCACATAGTTTTTGAGGGTTAAAAATGGCCAATTTCGCAATTTTTCAATTTTTAATCGCTTATATGTCAAAAACTATCAACTTTAGAGAAAAGTCACTAAATACCTTTTCTGTTTGGAATGATCCAAAAAACCTAAAAAAAATTTGTTACATGCAAAAAAATAATTTTAGGAAAAAAACAAAAAAAAAACGTTTAAAAAATTTTTTACCAACTTTTGGTCCTGGCAACATGCAAATTTGTTAAAAGGGGTCCTTTTTGAGTAAGATTGTGCAAAAAATCCGAATTAGAATATTTTTCCTAGCGGATGCGCAGTGGCTTTCTGGACTACACCATTTACTTATAGCTTCATGATCAGATGGTAAATTAAATTGTGTATTAAATAAAAAAAAATGTCAAAATATTTTTTATACCTAAAGGTGGAGCAGAATCTATTTCCTGAATTTCAGTTATACAATTTTGATCGCTTATGGAAGATGTTTGTTGTCCTTTATATACTTTCTTATTTTGTACACCAATCCTTTTTCTCGGCGATTCCAAATTCAATTCTTGTTCTGCATTACTTCCAATCATTGCAGGAAGTATTTGTATTGTACGATGACCTGATACTAAAGATATAGGAAAAGTCAAACAATGAGGAATGCACATAACTTTCCCCTTGTTGCCATATTCTAAATTTGAAAAAATATACCTATAGAGAATAGTCAGATTTTTTTGATATGCCATTCCTATTACAGCAAGCATTTCATTGGCTAGAATTAGTGACGAGTATAATATATGATGTCATGGTAACTGACGTCTGTCATAATATTGGAGGTTACATTTATAATGTCAAATTATTGTTTTCAATTTATATTTTATTTATTTAGTTTATATTTTAACAACAGTTTATTTTTTAAATAACTTTACTTTCCCTTCCGTATCCTTGATTGGTCGTTTAGGTTCGTAATGGTTTTCTTGTATGGTAGGTTTAGTTAGGCATTAATTTTAAGAAATGTTGCTGGCTAAATGGGCACAGCTTCCAAGGCCACAAAAGAAGAAGAAAAAATAAACAAACAAAAATCTTACATAACCTTCTACCTAAGCCTTTTATACTATAGGAAAACATGACTGACACTGGGTGCGTTCGGATGACCACAGCGGCTGGACAGCTGAGCCAGCAGTAGCTGTCAGACGTCACCGCTGAGAGATTTACTAAGCTTTCCCTATCACAGCTGGATACAACCACTCAGCCGATTTCTGCTGACAGTCAGCCGCTATGGTTGTCCAAACGCACCCACTTATACCACCGCTTATACGCTCTGAGCTTCGCTGGTGTCGCTCCTAGCGGATTACTAATTTAACTTTCACCAGTAATTTTTAAATTTATTATTTAATTTTATCGCTTAATATTTACAACGCAAAAAGTAATTAAATTGTAATCGATTTTTTAAAAATTTTGCTAACTGTTTTAACGTTCTCTTAATGAAATATTAATTTATTACTTCAGATACATTCACAATTATCGTGTAGATGGCGCTTAGATGATTTATATCTAATTATAATTAGATATTACAAAATATTAAAAAAACTTAATTCAGTATTTAAACCGTAAGTATACTTAAGATAAAAATATATACCACAGCTTTGACCAACTAATATTTTTTCTAATTAATGTTTTTAATTTCAATTTTAAATTATTCACTTTGACATTTATGTCCAATTTCCAGTAAAGGTTTACAGACTTGTCACGACTGGCTCTCGTGATTTTTTAATTATCCCCTCTACCTACGAGCTCAGCGTATATTACAGATACAGTTGGAAAAATGAAGGAATACCCATGAACGATCACATCAATCACTTAATTTATGTTTGTTGTCTTTTTCTATAAATAATAAACGTTTGTTATAGAAAAAGATAGGAAACACAAAATAAGTGATCGATGTGATCGTTCATGGGTATTCTTTATTTTTCCCACTGTAGTTATCTTTGTTTCACACTCTTAAAGACAAAGAGAAGCAGTGTCACCTGTAGTTGCTGTGGTAAATACATACCGTCGAAAAAATGAAAGAATACCCATGAACGATCACATCAATCACATATTATTCAGATTATTAATAATCTATCTCTCTCATTTATTATTTATGAAAAAACAACAGCAAATACAAAATATGTGATTGATGTGATCGTTCATGGGTATAGGGCTTTTCATTCACAGTCATTTGTTTCGAGCTTCTGTCATATGTCACATAATATAAATATATCTACGACATACGTTATTGGTATCTACAATAATACAAACCACAGACGTATGACATAGATATATTAATATTATGTGACACATGACAGAAGCTCGAAACAAATGACAATCGATGAAAAGCCCTATTCTTTCATTTTTCCGACTGTATATGTTTTTATTTGGCAACAGCGCTTGTTTCCAAACTTAACGGTAGTGAAAAACTAATAAATGAGGAAAAATTTGTTGAATTTGCTTGCCGTCAAGTTTGTACGAGTACCAGTGGGTTATATTTCATTAAATATAATATGAAGTGCATGCCTAATTGTTTAACTTTTAGTTTATCATACTTTAACAATGAATTGGGTGGCTCTCTGATCCAATATAAGTACTGTTATTATTTCCACTAAAAATGGTTACAGGAACAATTTTTGAAATTTTTTGATTTGATTGATATGACACATTTTTAAAATTCTGATCAGTCTGACGTAGAGGACATTTTGTTTGAACAATAGGTTTGTTCTAGCAAACAGTCGAACTAGTCAGCAAACAGTTGGTCAGTGAGAGAACATAATACAGTTGCGAGTGCTATCCCCTCTACTCGCGCTGGTCCACTATTCGCTAATGCTTTCAGACCGTTTGAAACTCGTGCTAGAACAAACCGATTGTCTGTAAGAAAAAATCACAATAACTGAATAAAACAGATTTTCCCACCTACCTCTATCCAAAGTATACATTTCCTGGCCTCATTGTAGGGAGCATAGTCATATTTTTTTCTCCCTAGGGAAACGAAGTACTTTTAATCCCTAGGGAGTAAAAGTAAAAGTAATGTTGACGTTATACTATGTCATAGCATAGATGAAATAACTTATTGACACCCTATACTATTACTCTATTTTCTATTAGGTAAGTATCCATACATTTTAAATTTTATTTATAGATGTTGCAAAATGGTAAAAACAGTAAATTTTTATTTTGATTTAAAAATTTTTCATTAATAATTTGATAGTTATACTGTACCTACTTGTTAGTTTTAGTTCTAAATAAATTTTGTTAGTTCTATTGTTGATTGAATACACAAATTCCTGTATTCAATTATGATTCATGTATTCAATCAACAGTTATATAAATATTTTAAAAATGAAAAAATGACTTATTTGAGGGAGGTGGAAAAATGTATAACATGGGAGAAGTGCCTTTTCCTCCCTTGAATGATTACTGTAGTAAACTAGTAAACTTTATTCTTGGGAGGAAAAGGTGCACTTCACTCTCTTGTTATACAAATATCTATAGGTGTTAAATTAGTGAATAAACAAAAAACCAATATAAATAATTAAATACTTTCGCTTTCTTCTCTAAATATTGTTGGTACAGCATTGCATTTTAATTTTCTGCTGCCATCTTGTCTAACTTTTTTCCACATGTCAGAAGTAGTGTTCCTAAACATTCAAAAATTGAATACAATATTTTTTAATGATATAAATATTATAAAGAGAATGCATCAAATGCAAATACTCAATTAATTTTACTTGAAAAACTTACTTCACAAACAACAGCGTATTTGTTTGGATCTTGTTTTAACCCTATATTTTTAATCCACACTTTCCCTCGTTCAGATTCTTTTGGGAAAGAATTCATTTTCACATTATTTTTCCCCAATCGACTTCGCAACCTTTTACCTTAGAGGAAGGCATGGTTCTAGTTTACTGAATGGGTAGACGGATTACGGATATGAAATTTATACCAATGAATTCTGTTTCACTTACTGATAATTGTACAATAATTTTTTATTGGGGGCGGGCGTTACTTTTCATGTAATTGCAATTTAAAATATGTCTTATTTTTAAAAATCGCCGCCATTTTCCGCCATTATATACCATGAAACGACAGGAATGACAACCGTTTTATAAACGCAAGAAGGAGAATCCTAACAGTGTTGCCATAGTTATATAAAATATGTTTTCTTATGAAAATTACAATTTTTCAATTCTTAAATATGTCATTTTACTTATTCTGACGCATTTTTAACACAAAATGACTGCTTTATTACAAGGGTCAGGTTAGTTCTGGTTAGGTTTCGTTACGTTAGGTTAGATTACATCAAGTTTATTAATATTATAGTGATTTATGATTATATTTTAATAAATAAATTCTGTGGGATTCCCAGAATACACTTTCAAGGTTGGAATGAAATTTTATGTATTTCATGGTTATGTACTGTCACTGATTTCGGGAAACCATGTTGCCATGTGAATGACAAAAGATAATTTCACATGAAAACATCGATTTTTGTCCATTTAAGCGTACCATTGATTTGGAATATTTATGCAAACCTCTAAATTTGGCAACTGTTTTTGAAAAATTGGTAGATGCATGCATTGACGCATTTTTTAAACAGTTTATTGTTAGTTTTTAGTTTGTTAGGTCGGTTGTTTGTGCTGCGCCCTGGATTTGGGCGTTGTCTGTTGCATCATATACAAATTTGTGAAAGTGAAGTTAGTTTATCGGGTGGGTTGTGATTGCGCTCAGCGGTCAAATACCTCCTGCGGTTCTCTCAATCTAATACCCGTAAGTTAGGTTTGGACCGAAGGGTTAGGCCTTCCTCCTTTCAGACCGCTGCGCCCAATTGCAATCTGCCCAGTTTATCGTTAAATAAAGGTGAAGTGAGACTAAATGGTGTGTAGGTGTTACGAAAGTAAATTTAAGTACAATTAAGGTGTGGCTTTAATACCTATATTCACAAAGAAAAGGCCTCTTTCGAAGCTAGTAAACTGCAGGCAGAGGAAATAAATATGTTGGTGGCAACTTTTATTACATTTAAAGCCACGAATTTGGCTTTGGACTCTCAAATTGCATCGATCTATAGCTGTTTTGTAAGTAATTTTTATTAAATTTTTAAATCTTTAAAAGGTTAAAACTGGCAACACTGTCAAATTTGACCTCTCGGCGCCTGTCCGCCATATTGTTTTGAAATATGACAAAAAAAATATTTTAACCAATATTACGTATTTTTTCATAATTTGATTGTAAAAATCAGTTATATTTATTATGTTTCAATTACTTATATTTTATTAAGACATTCTATATACTTTTGTATCCTTTTCACGTAAATTTTTTTTGGCTACTATTACATTTTTTGATTTTTTTCAAATATTTCTTGATTTTTGGGCACTTTTACCAGTTTCCCCCAAAGAAAACAGTAAAATGTCTGCTTTTTTCCACTTTTCAGGCTAAGTCCATAAAAAAATTGGCATTTTCAAGGTCTACCCTTAGAGTAAATTTTTACCGAAGGCATTTTTCAAACTGAATAATAGTAATAGTAATTTAATATTTCTCGATCTATCTAGTTAAGTGAGGTTAAACCAGAGTAAACGAAAAACAGGGTTGCCAGATGATTTTTTTTTAATTCCCTAGAATTTTTGTCAAAATTTCCCTAGATTTCCCTAACAACTTGACAACCATTTTTACCCTAGAATTCCCTATATATTTTCAATATACGCATGCGCATTACAAAACTGGGCATTTGATAAGGTCGACTTTTTCCATCTGAACAGCTAATGCGCAGCCGTACTGCCTCTGGGTAATTTCAGGATGTCCTCCGAGAATAGAGCCAGTATTTTTTGTATATGTTACGAGCAAAGCCCGAAATTGGGCAATCCTAGCATTGTACGAAGAATATTGTACACTTCTAGCATTGTAGTCCCAAACTGTAAAATGTCCGAAATGGTCAAAATTAAAAATGATCGGAACACTGATCGATTCGAATCGATTATTGTTGACAAGCGACACACCAAATCAAAAATCGAACATTTATGGTTATCTAATAACCTAGTAATATTTTTATGGTTAATGGTAGAACCCAATCCCAGAGAAATCTCTTCGTGGATTTTATATATTATGGATAATAATTTAATCCTACAACCCAGAAATCAGAAACCCTGATTAATTATATATTTATAACATAACCTTATTGATGTTTGTTTATCCTTGAAACAAATGGGGAATAATCGATAATCGTAAAAATCGATATCTGTCATATTCTCTTCATTTCTAAACTTTGACGCATCGCTGGGATTCCCCGAATTCGCGAATAAAACGATTTTAATGTAGATATATATGTGCAATTTTATAAAGCTTATAAAATCAAACAGATTTTTTAAAATCATCTTATAAATATTAAGAATTCCCTAGATTTTTCATAGAATTGAATAAAATTCCCTTTTTCCCTAAGCTGACTCAAAATTCCCTAGGTTTAGGGAAAATTCCCTAGGTCTGGTAACCCTGACGAAAAATAAAAAATAAAGAATCATCTGTTTACCCCTTCCAAATTAATCCGGAAATCTGAGCAAAAGATGGCGGAGCCAATCAGCTTTTAGCGTATACGATGGCAACACTCTTCCAAGACGCACACTGGTCGATACTATTGACTATGCTTCTCCATTTCTTTCTATCCTCTTTCTTTTTCTGCTAGTCTCTAATTCCTGCCCAATATAAATCTTCCTTTAATTCCTGTAACCATTTATTCTAGTTCCTCCGCGTCTCCTTCTAACTCCGGGTTTCCATTGTAAAATTGAGTTTATAGTTGTTGCGCTACCTGCTCTCCATATAAGCTCCAACAATCCAACTCTGTGCCCAAATCTGAAAATCTGGAATAATATCTACCCGGGTCGAAACATTTTTTTTAATATATGAAAATAGTTATTTATGAAACGGAGCGAGTGCTATACATCGCGTAAGTTCGCAAAAAGTACTTCACGCACAATTTCATACAATATTTTATCTACGATAAACAAATAAAAATACTGTAACTCTTCGTCACTGGAATTCATTTCTATTCTACAATTTTTAGAACTTTGACATATAAAAATTCTAATTTCTTTCAAACCACAAAACTGTCAAATTTTTTTTTGTAATTTATTGCTCATTATGTCATCACCATGAAAACGCGAAAGTTAAGAAAGAATATTTGATTATATGAAAGTGTGTCAAAAACAGTGCCCAAGTAGCAATTTTTCGACGCATTGGTTGTCAGTACAAACAAATGCACTGTATATAACGTTGCCCGAGAGCATTTTAAGTTGTTTCGGCCAACGTCCCCTATCCCGACTGACATTGCGATGTTACAACTTTAAGTAATACCTTTAGTTACACGGGCAACTAATTTATTACCATTGTGACAACTACATATCACAGTTCAGTTTTTTCAACAATCGCAACGACTTAAAAACGTTATAATGCTAAACTAATTTACGCCCTGGCCGACTCTGAAGTTGTCTGTCACGACCCTAGGTGTTGTTCTAGGTGTGTGACACCTTTGCCGCAACTTCAGAAGGAGAAAAAGAATTTACTTTATAACCTTATTTTTTTCTTATTATTATATGTTTTATTTTGCTGGAAATTTTTGATTTATTTAACAACCTGTTTGTTTGTTTTTTTAATAGCTGGTTTCCATTCCATTGTCCACTGTTTTATCAGTAGATTTGATAACCTTAATCTTTCAATCTTTGTATCAGCTTTGCTAGACGGGGTTGCCTGCTAGACGGGGTTGCCAGGTCAGTTTTTACTCTTTCAGTAGTTTTGCTTTCACAAAATCAGTAGATTCTTTTTAGGCCATGTAAATACAGTATACTTATACAGTAATCTGCATATCCGTCTTAACTGTCCCAAGAGGAATTCCAAAAAATTGGAAACCTAATTATTCCAAAACAACAACTGGTAATTACCATTTTTTAGCTAAAATCTACTAAATCAAAAACTAAAATATACTTAAGGATTTTTGGGATATATTTGGGATTTTTGATAATAAAAACAACAGCTAACTTAAGGGGATAGGCGCAAAATGTCGCCCGTTAAAATGTTCAATGTATTTTAAATGTTTTCATTTTTTGCGAATCCTGAGAAAACTAATAAGTATTTTGAAAAATTTAAACGCAGAAAGAAAGATTACGTTATTACCGAGGACCGAAAGTCCCTGAAAACTTCTATAATGTTTATTTTAATAAGTTACAGGGGTGAAAAAAAGACAAAATGTAGTGTCATTTTAATTCCAAATATCTCATTCAAAAGAAACGTTTTGGTTTTTCTAAATAATGCAGTCTTTCATTCTGCGTTTAAATTTTTCAAAAATACTTATTATAGTTTCCTCATGATTCGAAAAAAATGAATAGGTACATTTAACAACTAGAATATTTTGTCATCCACTAATTTTAACAGCTGCATGTCTGGATCAAATTCTTCAAACAATTGTTTCGCATTTAACATTAGAAACACGTGAACACAACATTTTGTGTTTTGCAAAGTTACATATGTTTAGATATTTTAGTTTTCCATCGTTAGCTTCTAATAGGCTCACCGAATGCCAGAACTCTTCAATAACACCTGAAATACTGCTTGCACTGTTACTTGAAATCTGCAAGTTTGTTACACAAGAATCCAGTTTCCAGTTTCATTTCTCTGTAATATTCATCATCTACGTCCTGAATCTTATTTTCGGTAATGACCTAATTATTCTGAATCTTATTTTCGGTCTTATTTTCGGATTGGGAAATTGTAACCAAATGTGTGAAAATTAATTTAGAAATGGGGTAAATACTATTAACAAGCAAATTTTATTTTAGTCATAACAAAATGTTGAAATATAACAAAAATCTACTAAACAATATTACCTACTAGAATATTTTAAAAAATATTAAAAATCTACCAAAAAAGTAGAAATCTCCAAAATGTGGCAACGCTGTTAAGGAGAATGCTACACTTTTGACACTGGTCATATGACCTCTCTGTCACCCAATAAGAGGGTGCGTTCTAAAATGGTTGGGATAATCAGCGCGGCCGGGCTTGGTTGGCGATTGGACTTCTAAGTTGTCTTATCGGTCTAGGGTTGGTAATAAGGTATTTTTTTAGTAATAAGGTAATATTGTTTAATGCACCATTTTGGTTTTACTTGAGATTTTTGGGATGTAAAGAAAATGAAAATACAGAATATAAAAAATGATACTTTTTTCTGATACCTTTAAAAGCACCATCAATACATTAAATTTATACAGAACATCTTTAACATAAATTTTAACTTTTATATTAAAATTTGATTTTTTTAAATTTGCATATTTTTTGTCAAAAATGTCGTAAAAAAGTAGCGCGTGTGTTTTTTAAAGGTGAAATATCCATATTTGACGGTAATCTGAGATGCGTTTATAAATTTTCAAATCAGGTAATTTTGTTTAAGTCCTTTATGTATTTATATAAATTTAAATACCTAATACGATGTCAAAATAGTTACCATTTTGGTTTTCGCATTCACCATACAGGTGTTAAAAATATAGGTAAAAAAACATAACTAGTCTGACTCCTTGAGCAACCATTGCACGCGCAGGTTCTTTTTATAGTCGCTTCAGTTGTCTTATGCAACGCTTACGAAACGATGTTGCTTCATAGGAGGTTGCCTAGGCAACGTCAAGACAACTCAAAAATCGTCCACCAAATTAGTGCAGAATAGGGTCGTCTTCTAGGCAATAACAACGTTGTAACAAAACGTTGCCACGCGGTAGACAACGTTGTTGCGTCGACAAATTGCTACTTGGGTGAGCAAAAGTAAATCCCATTTAAAATACATTGTTACTTCATGCTTACTTTAAAGCACTGCTATCTATAATGACAGTTTTCACAAACTAAAAATTTATACATAATATGACATAGAGTAGATAAAAGTCATTTATTAATTATTAATTGATTATAGTCAGAAGAAAATTAGATCATGCACCCCTTGTTTTTTATAATTGTTAACATACTAAATTACATATCCAATAATTATTGTTATCCATTAAATAGATCGATGCAGATCGGCCTTATATCGGATCCTCTTCTATTAGTCCGTTCGCTGACGGTAAAATATTGCAAAACCCATAAATTTTAAAAAACCTCTTAAGATTGACATGAAATTTGGCATAGACATAGGTAACATATCAAAGAAGAAAATTGATATTGTGCCGATGTTTTCTTTTGCCATGGGGGTAACCCAAGTAGCAATTTGTCGACGCGACAACGTTGTCTACCGCGTGGCAACGTTTTGTGACAACGTTGTTATTGCCTAGAAGACGACCCAATTCTGCACTAATTTGGTGGACGATTTTTGAGTTGTCTTGACGTTGCCTAGGCAACCTTAAGCGTTGCATAAGACAACTGAAGCGACTATAAAAAGTGCCTGCGTGCAATGGTTGCTCAAAGAGTCGGACTGGTTATGTTTTTTTACCTATATAAAAAGTAAACTATTTTGACATCATATCAGGTATTTAAATTTATATAATTACATAAATAAGGACTTAAACAAAATTACCCTGATGTAAAATTTATAAACGCATCTCAGATTACCGTCAAATATGGATATTCCACCTTTAAAAAACACACGCGCTCATTTTTTATCACCTTTTTAACAAAAAATATGTAAATTTAAAAAATCTAATTTTAATATAAAAGCCAGAATTTATGTTACAGATGTTTTGTATAAATTTAATGTATTGATGGTGCTTTTAAAGGTATTAGAAAATGCCTGCATTTTTTATATTTTGTGTTTTTATTTTCTTTACATCCCAAAAAAACCAAAATGGTGCATTAAACAACATTACCAATATTACTTAAAATATACCTTATTACCAACCATAGACGGATGAGACAACCGAGAAGTCCAATCGCCGACCAAACACGGCCTGGACCGACTATCCCAACCACTTTAGAACGCACTCTCTTATTGGGTGACAGAGGTCATGTGACCAGTGCAATGAAGTGCATCATTCTCCTTAACAGCGTTGCCACATTTAGTAGATATCTACTGTTTTGGTATATTTTTGATATTATTTAAAAAATTCTAGTAGGCAATGTTTTTTATTAGATGTTTGGTGTATTTCAATATTTTGTTATCACTAAAATAAAATTTGCTTTTTAATAGTATTCACCCCATTTCTAAATTAATTTTCAGACATTTTGTTACAATTTCCCAATGTCATTACCGAAAATAAGATTCAGGACGTAGATGATGATAATAGATGGACAGAGAATAGACAAGGCGAAAACGGCGGGTTCGTTGGTAAAATATTCCCATGAGATATTTTTGCATAATCACATTCGTGAGACATCCCAGAATAAGGTTCAAGAAGTCGCCCACGAGAAAAGTGGGCCAATTTTTTTTAACAATTTTTTTTTAACCAAATTGCAAAAATAAATATTTTGGCCCGGACTAATTTTTTTTAGATTTTTTGGACCATTCTGGACAAAAAAGGTCTCTTATAATTTTTCTCTAAAGTTGATCTTTTTCGAGTTAGAAGCAAGTTAAAATTTGAAAAACGCGAAAATCGCCATTTTTAAGGCTTAATAAGTCGGTCAAAAATTATTATTTTGAAAGTCAGAAAGTGACTAAATCAAAGTTTAAAGTCACCGTTACATGATCCCGAAGAAATCTGTTTCATTAATTTACTACTAAGCTGTTATTTTTAATTAATAACAATGAGTGGTTGTATCGTATTGACGCTGCTGTAAATGTGAGTGCGAGGACTGCTGGAATAGCTTCTCTCTCGCACTCAGCATTTACAGCCCCGCACACGTGAATGGCGCTTATTATTATTACTTAAAAATAACAGCTTAGTAATAAAATAATGACGAAAATTTCTTCAGGATCTTGTAGGGGGGGCTTCAAACTTTGATTTAGTCATATATTGACTTTCATAATAATAACTTTTAACCGAGTTACTAATCCTTGAAAATCGCCATTTTTCGTTTTTTTCAATTTTAAATTGCTTATAAGTCGAAAACGATCAACTTTAGAGAAAAATTATTAGAGACCTTTTTTGTCCAGAATGGTCCAAAAAATTAAAGAAAAAATTGCTCGGGCCAAAAATATTGATTCTTGCAATTTGATTAAAAAAAAAATGTTAAAAAAAAATTGGCCCACTTTTCACTTGGGCGACTTCTTGACCCTTATTCTGGGATGTCTCACGAATGTGATCATGCAAAAAAATTTCATGGGAATATTTTTCCCTTCGAACCCGCCGTTTTCGCCTTGTCTAGAAATGAAACTGGTAAATACCAGATCTAAATAAGGAAATCTTCATATAATTGGTTTGGAGAATTTTCAAAATGATTGTAACGCTCGGTTTCATAATCAGTTTTTTTAAATTTTAAGTAAGTTGGTGCCTCTACCTTTATCACAATTCATATATGGGTAAATGTCAACTTTAAAGTGAACTTTACTTAATGTTTACTTTAAGCACAGAATAACTAACCATATGGTTATTTAACCATAATAACCATATGGTTTAATAACCATATGGTTATTTATTCTGTGCTTTAAGTTGATTATGAAATCGGGCGATTTTGACAGGTAACCGTTAACACAGATTTTACTGTATTTACAGGGCCTAAAAAGAATCTACTGATTTCTATTGATTTTTTGAAAGGAAAACTACTATCCGCTGCAAGATAATTCGGATGGAATTCAGACAAAATATGTACAAAAAGTACATATTTTGTCGGAGTTTCAGCCAAATTATCTTGCAACGGATATAGTACTGAAAGAGTAAGAACTGGCCTGGCAACCCTGTCTAGCAAAGCTGATACAAAGATTAGAGCTTATCAAATCTACTGATAAAACAATGGACAATGGAGAAACCAGCTAATAAAAAACAAATAAACAGGTTGTTAAATAAATCGAAAATTTCCAGCAAAATAAAATATAAAATAATAAGAAAAAAGTAAGGTTATAAAGTAAATTCTTTTTTTGCTCCTGAAGTTGCCGTAAACGTGTCACATACCTGTGGTCGTGAGAGACAACTACCTAGTCGGCCAGAAAACCCATGGGCGTAAATTAGTTTAGCATTATAACGTTTTTAAGTAGTTGCGATTGTTGAAAAAACTTGACTGTGATATGTAGTTGTCACAATAGTAATAACTTAATTGCCCATATAACTAAAGATATTACTTAACGTTGTAACATCGTAATGTCAGTCGGGTTAGGGGTCGTTGGCCGAAACAACTGAAAATGCTCTCGGGCAACGTTATATACAGTGCATTTGTTTGTACTGACAACCAATGCGTCGAAAAATTGCTACTTGGGAACTTTCACCTCGTCTAGGGATGAACAAATATACGTTCAAAATAAGTCCGGAAATGGATTAACTGACTAATTCTAAGGAACTATTGTTCTTTTTTGTTCATTTTTCAACAAAAAAAAAACACATTTTAACGGTTTTTTTTTGCAATTAACTCAAAAAGTAAGTATTTTATCGAAAAAAAACATTCTTAAGAAAAATATAGCCCATAAAAAAGTAAAAAAATGGTGTACTTATGTATGAGATCCCTAGACCCAGTAAAAGAAGAGTTGTAACTAATGACAAATAGGTTCGTAAACGTCAAATTTCAAATTAAATATTCCAACGTGAAGTGTCAAAATCTAAAGACTTTTTGGGGAACACTCATTACAACTTTTTTGTAGTGTTTAAAAAAAAGGTTAAAAAGTTTTTAGCATTAAATTAAGGAAGTTAGCAAATAAATTTTATCGTCACCACTTCACAAATTGATTTACTCGTGTATGTATTGTTTATAAATATGATCTGTAAGCTTCATTGGTTCAAAGTGCTTATTTTTGAAGGGGATGTAATTGAAAGGGATTGAACTAGTCACTAACCAACTATGTATGCCAATTTTGAACAGCCATATCTTAACCAATATTTGTCTCAAAGGAAAAACATAATCCTAAATATTCAGAAAAGCAAAACCTACATTTTTTACTATTCGTAATTTTTGGTAGCACTAATAAATTTTATGTCATTTTAAAAAAAAAAGCATCTCTTTCAAAATTTAAACAATTTTACTTTAAAACCCAATTTTTTCAAAAATTAGCCCTTTACTTAGCCCGAATTAAGGGGTGATTTTCGGAGTTTTTTTAAGAAAAATAGGACCTACTTTATTTTGAAAGTATCTTTCTTAATTTTAACGCTAGAAACTTTTTTAGAAAACATAAAAAAGATTTTTTTAAACCTTGTAATAAAAAGTTGTAATAAGTTTTCTCAGAACAGTGCATCATTTTTTAGTTGCTATAATTTTTTTGGTTATTTCACGTGAAATTATTCATTTTTAAATTTGACGAATATGAACCTGTTTCCTGTTTTACATTAGCTACAACTTTGCTTCTACTGATTCTAAAAATTATACGTACATCAATTTTGTTACTTCATAAGCTATATTTTTAATGTTTTTCCCGATAACATACCTACTTACTTTTTGAGTTATTGGCAAAAAACCGTAAAAAAGTGTTTTTTGTTGAAAAATTGACATATTGACTAGCAAATAACTCAAAAAGTATTAACTTAGTGAAAAATTCTATATAACAGAAGTTGCTTAGAATTAGTGTGTTTATCCATTTCCGAACTTATTTTGAACGTATATTTTTCCCCTCCGAGAAGAGGAGAAACTCAACCCCCAGGGCAAAGTTTTCTTTTCACTTTTTTTCTTTTACATGTTACCTATGTGTAAGCTAAATTTCACGTCAATCCGTTCTTTAAAATTTGGAGCAAAAACCGTTAATGAACTATACTATCTCCGTAAGATCGTAAAAAACGAATCAGAATATTTTTCCTATCGACTAAGATACAACCTGGAATACCTACTTTCAATACACCAATAATAATTATTATTGCGTTTTTTATAAATGCATAAAAGCATAATATTTTAGTGCATATTTCAATTCAACTGTTTTTTGCATAATTTAAGGTTTTTTTAAGTGCATATTTCCCAATCTCTATTAATTTAATGTATTTCTCCACGAGTTTACAGCAAAAATCTTGATAATTATAACTGTTTTGTTTGTATAATTACTGTTTTATCATACAGTCAAAGTCTCCCTTCAATCCCAAACCTTTTTAAAAGAAAATACAATTTTTATTGGATATGTTCAACCAAGCAGACATTCCGTTAACATTTTTAGTCACAACATATCAATGTTAAAGTATTATTAGAGCAACGCGCTACAGTGTCACATTTCTTTTAATGACCGACACACAAAATATTTTAATGACGGATCCCACACTAAGAACCAGATTTTTATTACCTACTGCTGATAAGGTAAAGAGTTATCAAATATCACTCGTTGTCATCTCTGTGTTAATTTGAAATAATAAAATATAAATAGTTTTGTATTCTAAAATATTTGGAAAAAATACCTATGTATTTTTTTTTTTCATTTAGGTACACATCATTTTAAGAGGCTCAATATATCGGCAAATGAATTTTGTTTTAAATACCGTCCGTATAGAGGAGGTGTTCGTTGGGGATAGGCGCAAAATCTTGGTCCAGTGCTAATTAAATGCATTAATTTTTTTCGAATTCTGAGAAAACTAATAAGTATTTTTGAAAAATTTAAACGCAGAATGGAAGCTTACATTTTTACCGAGGGCAGAAAGTCCCTGAAAACTTATATAATGTTTATTTTAATAACTTATATGGGATGAAAAAACAAGAGAAAAGTGTGATTTTTAATTTCGAATATTTCATTCAAAAGAAACTTTTTGTTCATTCTAAGGGACTTTCGGTCCTCCGTAATAATGTTATCTTTCATTCTGGGTGTATGTTTTAAAAAATATTTATTAGTTTTCTCAGGATTCGAAAAAAATAAATGTATTTAAATAGCATTGGACAGAGATTTTGCGCCTACCCCCTTAAGAGAGAGTTTACTGTATTTTATATTATTACTAGAATTTATTACTTTAAACTTTTATCGCTCTTGATTCATTTTATCGTGTATTTAATTACATTCAATTGTAATTGTACATTCAATTTTTTTGTATATTTTTACACGTTTTATTACTTTCGAAATAACAATAACTATAAAATCTATTTTTCAGCCTACTTGAGTCCAAAAAAATACACAATTTTCGGAAATTTCGTTAAATGAGAACATTTACCTACATTTCTTGTATTTATGAGGAAACAGTAGCGATTAACAGGTAGCGAAAACGCGTTCCAAGATTGCGGCTGTAATCTTGAATATTTTTTCGAGATATTTGGCACACGTATTCGTAATATAATAAAGAATGGCGGTACAGATCCCAATTTGAAAAATATATTAATATGTGGAAATTACTCTGTAATTAAACACAATATTAAAAAAACGAGCCTGTACCGCAATTAAGAAGAACAAGAAAATAAACTTTTTTATCCGATGCCTAGATTTTGTGTCATTTTGGAACTACTAAATTTTATTATTCCATTAGTAGTTCCAAAATGACACAAGATCTAGGCATCGGATAAAAAAGTTTATTTAAAGAAAGTGTATTTTTTTTCTTCTTAATGGCGGTACGGGCTCGTTTTTTAATATTGTATTTAATTATAGAGTAATTTCCAGATATGTACTAACATATTTCCCAAATTGGGCTATGTACCGCCATTATTTATTATATTACGAATACGTGTGCCAAATACGTCGAAAAAATATTCAAAATTACAGCCGCAATCTTGGAACGCGTTTTGGCTACCTGTTGATCGCTACTGTATCACCTTAAGCTTTTAATAAGATTTTTAAAATTAATTTAGATTATTTAATAGATATACTCACCGGCACGAAAAACGGGCACCCCAAAAATGGGTCATTTTGATGGCTCGTATCTTCTAAACCTATTGTCCGATTTAAGTATTTTTTTAATATATTATAGCCTTATTCTTTAACAATATCTCTGTAATAATATTATTTCTAGACATGTAAGTTATCATTATATACCGAATACCAGGCGTACCAATCAAACTGGTTTTTTTCTCAATTTCCACAACAGCCTGTGGAATATTCTAGCCTTTATACAATATTGAAATTAAAACCCAGCTATAGCCCCAGGTTTTCTTAAAATTCTGTTTTTTTTATTCATTCGCTTATGTTGGATAATAAAAAAGTTAGTTACTTTAACAACTAGCCATGTTTTTTATCGATACATGGTGTTTCTAAATAAATGCGACAAACTTTAAGGGGTAATTCTTCATGAAAAAATAATGATTGCAAAAATAAAATTCTTTTGCCAAACAATCATTATTTTTTCATGCAGAATTACCCCTTAAAGTCAGTCGCACTTATTTAGAAACACCCTGTATTGATAAAGAACATGGCCAGTTGTTAAAGTCCATAACTTTTTTATTATCCAACGTAAGCGAATAAATAAAAAAAACAGAATGTTAAGAAAACCTGGGGCTATAGTTGGGTTTTAATTTCAATATTTTATAAAGGCTAGAATATTCCACAGGGTGTTGTGAAAATTGAGAAAAAAACCCAGTTTGATGGGTACACTTGGTATAAATAAAATTTACATGCCTATCAACAATATTATTATAGCGATATTGTTAAAGAATAAGGCTATAACATATTAAAAAATTACTTAAATCGGACAACAAGTTTAGGAGATACGAGACATCAAAAATTATCAATTTTTGGTTGCCCGTTTTTCGTGCCGGCGAGTGTAGATTGAATTAGAAGTTCATTGTAAAAAAGGAAGTAAACAAAAACACGAGAAAAATGAATTTCTATAAATAAATAGGTAAGTAAATATTATAGACTAAAATAAGTACAGATAATATATATTTATAGAGATATAATTAGCTTCATTTAAGGCTAACTTTAAAAGTAAAGCAGATTTAAAAGAAAGCTATTATTAATGTTAACACAAAATTATTCATGTTTCATACACAAAATACTAAGTACGATTAGGACCGCGAATCTACAACAAATGAATGTCTGGAAACCGTTACACAGGGTTGCCAAAAAACGGAAGTCGCATCGAGCGGTGTGGTATACGGAAGACGCTACGCATTGTGTATATAACCTGTATAATAGTACGGGAGCGACACTAGCGCTGGTGATATACCGTCGAACTAAAATCTGATCTTATGAGTATGTTAGATACGATATGACTTCCAGCGAAATTTTTAATATAAGCCTTCTAATACCATCTAGTAGCCAAATTCGTAAAAATATAGGCAAAACGTTGTGACTTCCGAAATCGGAAGTCATAACGGTATATATGAAGTGACAACGTATTACGAGTATATACTTTGGAAGTCACATGGATACATGTATCAATATATATATATATATATATATATATATATATATATATATATATATATATATATATATATATCTATATATATATATATATATATATATATATATATATATATATATATATATATATATATATATGTATATATATATATATATATTGTTATATTTCTATTTGATCTGAAAATTAAATTTTGATAATTATAAGCAGAATTCAATTTAATATAAAATATTTTCAATTTTCTCAACCACGGGCATATAAATTTAGAACAACCTGTATACAACAAATTGTTATGTTTAATTTTAAGAAGTGATTAGACGAAGCTTACGAAACTCGGGACAATGCGCTTAGAATAAACAAAGTGAATGGCGCGTACCATTATCGTTGTTCGCGGAAGGTTCGATCATTAGCCTATGCTAAATAAGACTCAGTTGAAAAAGATAATAGGTCATTATCGTTGTTCGCGGAAGGTTCGATCATTAGCCTATGCTAAATAAGACTCAGTTGAAGTAGATAATAGGTCATTAAATTTTGTAAATAGTAGAAAGTAATTTTAGAATGGGAATTAACTATTTTTTTTGGAAATCCATTAAGCATATTTAGAAAGATTAAAAATTGGTTTTGAGGAATACTGCGAATGAGAGTTGGTGGTGGAAGGTTGATTTGTGAATCTGGAAGGGATATTTAGAAAGTAGGGGAATGAATGACAAAGATAGATCAGAATGTTTTGAGCTGTCGAGAAGTGAAGTCCAGTAGTAGACGGTAGTGTACGGAGAGTGAGAAAGCCGGTGTAGTTCCGTGAGTGTAGAGTATCTATCGTGGAACGAGAGGTAGGCCAGGTTGAGAGTAAAAGAACCTCCTTGAGCCAAGAGTGTCCCGGTAGCTGATTGCAGTTTCGAAAAAGGTAGAATACAGCATCACGACAGAAGCAGGAACGAGAGCTATACGAGCTAGTTTTCAAAGGAGAACATTACTGAAAGCCAGGACGAGGTTTTGATCGCAGCCAAGGATAGCAGGAAACGGGTCTTGTGTGAAGACATTCTCAGTTCACCAAAAAAAGGTCAGTCTCATTTGTTTGGACATGAATGTATGGGTTTTTCGTATTAAATACCACATTTAAAATTGAAGAACAAAATCAATAATATCAGAAAAGCTTCATCAAACTTAAATAGAATTGTTGCTAATAAATCCTAATAGTTAAATGTTAATAAAAACTTTCAATTGGAAACCAAAAGGAAATAAGATTCCCATGTGTAAATGTTATGTTTAAGAATAATAAGATATAGCAAATATTAAGCAGTGATTGCCATTTAAATAAAATAAACAATATTTTGATTATAATTGTAACCCATATGTGTGTATTATTTTACTCTTTTCTTTCCTATCCCGATTAGGAACCATTGAGAAATACTTGGAAGCCACGAGAGTAAGTAATTAATTTTATAATTCGCCCTGAGATTGAAAACATATTGATATGTGATCTGGTAAATTAATTAGATTATGATTAATGCATTGATTAAATTAAATGACATATAAGAATATTATCTCATATCAATAATCAAGATCACATCAACTGTCGTCCAACGTGGAAAGCATTGACAAGTGTAGAGTCAGCTCAGTATGCAACCACTTATACGTTTCCTTCAGAAACGTAGTCGGTACTTGAGACAGAACCTCTTTGGGGAGAACGACAGGATGTCAAGATAGTAGTAGAAGTTAGGTTAATAATATGGATTGTCGCTTGGAAATATAATTGTAATAAAGTGCTAAATAAAGATTGTCTCAATAATTCTACATGGTGGCAGCGAACTTGCAAATACTCCGAGGAATATTTGGCAAGTAGAACCTTCTTCGAAGAGCAGAAATAGAGTTAAATAATTCCAGGGATGGCAGAGAATCAAGCAGGAAGCCATGTGCTTGCCAACATGGCAACAGTATCAGCTCCTTCTGAGTTTAATTTCTCCCTTCCAGGATCATGGAATCAGTGGAAAAAGAGGTTAGAAAGATATATGTCGGTTAGTGGTTTTATAAACAAACCAGAAGCTGAAAAAATTGATATGCTAGTGTATCTAATGGGGGCAGAAGCAGAGGAAATTATAACTCAATTTAATCTAACACCCGCACAGCAAGTATATAGTATTATTATCGAGAAGTTTGACGCTCATTTTATACCCCAAAAGAACGTAATATTTGAACGATTCAAGTTCAACACACGTAGTCAACAGCCAGGGGAGTCGGTGGATGCATATATCACTGCACTTCATAGCCTGGCAGAGCATTGTAGTTATGGGGCTCTAAAAGATGAGTTAATAAGAGACCGCATAGTAGTAGGAGTTTTAGATGTAAAAGTAAGTGAGAGGTTACAACTCCAAAAGAACCTAACATTAGGGGAAGCTGTATTAACAGTACGTCAAGCCGAGCTGCAGAATTCTCAAAACAGGATTCTTAGGCAAGAACGAGTACAAGCAGTAGCTACGGTCAATGCACACAGAGGTAACTACTGGTCACAATCACAAGCAGAACCAAATAAATATGGACAACAGAACACATGGGGGAAATCCAACAAAAACTACAAATGTACATACTGTAGTGTACCAAGCTGCAACAGCCGAGAAAGATGTCCAGCAAAAGATAGTCGTTGTCGATTATGTGGAAAGAAAGGACATTGGCAAGCTAGATGTAGATCCGGCAGGAATGTAAGAGTAGTTGAAGGTCAAAACTGTGCTGAAAGTGAGGTAGGAATAGAAAATGAAATGGAAAACTTACAGGTAAATAACTTTGATTTTCATCTAGGACACATTTACACTAATGATAAAGATCAGTGGTTTGCAAAAGTTTTAGTTGACAATAAATATGTTATGCCTTTTCTTGTTGATACAGGTGCTGATGTAAGTTGTGTCTCTAGAAATATGTTGTCTGATTTCTACAAAAATAAAATGTATGTTTGCCAGGAGTCCATAGGGGGCCCTGATAATAAAAAACTAGAAATTGAGGGTAAAATTGATGTTAATTTGACTTATAATGACAATATGTGTTCAGAATCTTTATATGTTGTAAAAAATCTAAAGGTGCCTATCCTTGGTCGGCCTGGAATTATAAAATTAAAAATGCTTAATATTAATAAAAATAGTTCACGTTATATTAATAACTTAGTATCTAAAAATATAAATGCATTTGGGGCAGAATCAGAGACCTACAGTGCTAGCAAGTACTCATTAGAAACGATAGCTGAGTCATTTCAAGGAATATTTGATGATATTGGGGAATTTAAAACAGAAATGAAACTTGAGCTAAAATCTAATGTTCAGCCATTTGCTCAGTCAGTACCACGAGTAGTTCCATTACCACTCATGCCCAAGTTAAAAGTTGAGTTAGACCGTCTACTTCAGTTGGGTATAATAAAACCAATTGAAGAACATACCAGGTGGGTAAGTCCTATTGTTTGTGTACCAAAGGGTGACTCTGTTAGGTTGTGCGGAGATTACACAAAACTTAACCAAAGTGTATTAAGAGCTTATTTCCCACTTCCAAAAATAGAGCATACTTTGGCTCAACTGAAAAATTCAATAATATTTTCTAAGCTCGACACAACTAGTGGTTACTTCCAAATTAAACTGAAACCAGAAAGCCAATTGCTAACTACATTCATCACACCATTTGGTCGATACTTTTTTACACGTCTTCCCTTTGGAATTTCATGTTCTCCAGAATATTTTGCACTTAGGTTTTCTAAGATTCTTTCAGGTATGAAAGGGGTAGTCTTTTATATGGATGATATTTTAATCCATGCTAGTTCAGTCAAAGAACATGACGAAATTTTAAACCAAGTTCTAATAAAATTACACAGTGAAGGTATAACCCTTAATAAAAACAAATGTGTCATTGCTGCTAAGTCAGTCAAGTACTTGGGGCATATCATCACTACTTCTGGGGTTAAAATAGATCCTGAACGGGTCAGAGCAATTAGAGAATTCCCAGAACCAGAAAATAAAACAGAACTTTTAAGATTATTAGGTATGATTAATTTTGCGGGTAAATATATTAAAAACAAATCTGAAATTTTAGAACCTTTAACATCTCTTCTAAAAAAGGACTCAGTATTCTTATGGGGACCTGCTCAAATTCAAGCTCTAAATACTCTAAAAAAATGTTTAGAAAGTTCCCCAAATTTATCATATTTTGATGCGAACAAAACTATTGTTGTAAATTCAGACTCTAGTTGTTTTGGCATAGGAACTTGTCTGATGCAAGAAAATCTAGATAAATCTCGCGAAATAGTGGCATTTTCATCTCGATTATTAAGTCAAGTAGAGGGTCGATACGCGCAGATAGAAAAAGTAGCCCTGGCAATTACGTGGGCAGCTGAAAAGTTTGCTGATTATATAACAGGGGTCAAAGATTTGATTTTTGAAACAGACTCAAAACCCCTTGTTCAAATTTTACAGACGAAAAATGTGGATGAATTATCTCCTAGGTTGCAGCGGTTTCGGATGAGATTAATGCGTTACAATTATAAAGTAGTTTACATCCCAGGAAAACAGTTGGTTGTGTCAGACGCACTAAGTCGAAGTCCCATAAAAAAATCTGTACCTAGTAATGATGAGTTGACAGGTATTGAAGTCGAGGGGTATGTTAAATCGGTAATCCGTAATTTACCCATAAAAGATCGGTTTATAAAGCAAATAATCGAGGAACAAAGCAATGACCCTGTTTTACAAATAATAAAACAATATACGTTGACTTCATGGCCAGAAAAGTCTAAAATTCCTGTGCATGTTTTGCCATATTTTCAATTCAGATATGATATATCATTTTGTGAAAATTTGTTATTAAAAAGTTCTCGAATTATTATACCAGCAGCTTTACAACTTAAATGTCTAGAATATATTCACACAGGTCATCTGGGGGTAGTCAAGTGCAGGGACAGGGCTAAATCTACAGTGTGGTGGATCGGGCTGTCTTCTCAAATAGAAAAAATGATTAGAAATTGTCCCAATTGTGTGGAAAATCGTGAAAATATAAAAGAAACTTTTTACAAAGAAGAATCATGTACCCGACCTTGGGAAAAGATAGCGCTAGATCTTTTTAAACTGGATAAATGGTTCTTGATTGTCGTGGACTACTACTCCAGATATTTTGAAATATTTGAGCTCAGTTCCATGACTGAAATTGTTATTATAAATCACTTGAAAGGTTTATTCTCTAGATATGGTATTCCCAATATTGTGCGTAGTGACAATGGACCACAATTTTCAACATTATGTAAGAAATTTGCTTCAAATTACAATTTTATTCATGTAACTAGTAGCCCATACTTTGCACAGAGCAATGGATTAGTTGAACGGGCAGTTAAGACTGCTAAAGAACTAATCAAAAAGAATAGTGAAGATATATTTTTAGCGCTCTTAGCCTATAGGGCTACACCTTTAAGGTGTGGACTTTCACCAGCAGAGCTGTTTTTCTCTAGAAAATTAAGAACTAATCTACCACAGTTGTCATTAAATTTGGAACAATCGGTTGTTAAGGGGGGAGTGTCATTAAGAGAAAGGGAAAATAAGGAAAAACAAGCAGATAATTATAATAGTAGACACCGAGCCAAGGATATGCAACCTTTATATGTGGGCGATTCTGTCTGGATTATTGATATTAGGCAATATGGAAAGGTAATTGAAATTTGTGAAGAACCACGCTCTTATGTTGTTCAAACTAATAGTGGTCAATTCAGACGTAACAGATGGCATTTGGTCCAGGCACCTTACTATACTCCTGATACCAGTAACCAGTTAGTTCCTAAGAAATTTGTTGACGGCAGCGACTTAGCAACTCCAGGCTTCTCCCACAAAGAAAAGGAGAATGAGAATATAAATAATTCCTCTGATACTTTAGAGACTATACATGGGAGTCAGAGTTGTGGAGTCGATGCTTCACCAAATAAAAGTGATGTCCAAAGTGAACACTTACCTGTACAGGAACCTGATCTGTTATTGAGGCCTAAAAGGAACATTAAAAAGCCAATTTACTTGTCCGACTATAGTTGTTAAGTTATGTATATTATGTTATGTTATGTATTCATTCTATATTTGCTGGGGTCCTGGAATTCTCATAGAGAGCTCTGTGGCTTACCTCATTTAAAAAGAGGAGAATGTAGAGTCAGCTCAGTATGCAACCACTTATACGTTTCCTTCAGAAACGTAGTCGGTACTTGAGACAGAACCTCTTTGGGGAGAACGACAGGATGTCAAGATAGTAGTAGAAGTTAGGTTAATAATATGGATTGTCGCTTGGAAATATAATTGTAATAAAGTGCTAAATAAAGATTGTCTCAATAATTCTACAACAAGTATTTCTAGTGGCAAATTTGAAGGATAGAAAGAGTAAAGCCGGTATTTGAAAATTTATATGCCTGTGGTAAAAAGTGAGATACTTACATTTGATAACATAAAATTTTAGATCTCTTTAGGTACAAATTTTACATAACTGATTTAATATTTTATTTTTACGATATTTACATTTGATATATTTATTGACAATTTATAATATTTGGGTGAGAAAAAGTCGTCTTGGTAACATACTAGTAAAATTTCATATTTGGCGGGGATAGTACTTCTTGAAAACAAATGTCTGTGACAAGAAGCCAAAGCAAAGACAACAAAAAACAAAAAGAACATTCAGATCAAGAGGAAAATTCAGACCAAGAAGATATTTTAAACACAACAATCATGGAAACAGGAAAGCAAGAATTATCAGGAATAGATAAATTATTACAAATGATGCAACTCCAGTCACAAAGAATAGAACAGAAAATGGATGAAACACAACAAAAACTGGATGACAATCAAAGAGAAACAAAACAAGCAATGGATGAAGCAAAAAGGACGATGGATAAAAATCAGGAAGAAACATCAAAGAAAATGGATAAAGTGGATCAAAAAATGGATGAAACACAACAAAAAATGGATGAAACACAACAAAAAATGGATGAAACACAACAAAAATTGGATCAAAAAATGGATGAAACACAACAAAAAATGAAACAAGCAATAGAAGAGAACAACAAGAAAATGGAGGAACGCATAGAAAAGTATGAAGTGAAAATGAAAGATCACATGCAAGAACAAGAAATAAAAATGAAGGAGTTAACGAATTGCCAGAAAAAAGAAATGGAAAATTTGGAAAACAAGTTTGAAAACGCTATTCAAGCAATCAGAGAAGAAATGGAAAGAAAGATTGCGGAAATCAATATTCAACAAAATGTAGGAGAAAGAAGAGAAATGGTTATACATAGCACAGATGACGTGAAGATAAGGTTTGGCGGGGATGTAAGAAGATTACACCCAGTGCCGTTCATAAATAGCCTGAAAAAGAAAATACAGCACATCGGAAATTTCGAAACAGCAAAAGAAACTATCAGAAACCATCTCAAATATGAAGCAAGCCTATGGTTCGATTGCAAAGAAGAAGAATTTGACAGTTGGCAACAATTTGAACAAAAATTTTTGAATTATTTCTGGGGAAAAGTCCAACAATTGGAAATTAACAAGGAATTGCAAAATGGGAAATACAATGGGTATATCAGAAAGGACATATGCATTACAAATTTACTATAACGCAAAACATTTACAATATAATTACTCATCGGAACAATTAGTCGAACTGATTGCAAGACATTTCGAAGAAACGCTGGAAGACCATATCACATTGCAAAACTACAAAGACATAGATAGTTTATGCCAATTCCTACAAATAAGAGAATCACGTTTAAGAGAAAGAAAATCAAGAAGGTCGCGAGAAGATTACAGGCCCCGAGAAACACAGGATTACAGAGATAGAAATCAAAATAGGAGGGACTATACAAGACGAGATTTTAATCCCAGAAGGGAAAACGAAAATAGAGACAACGGAAGAGGAAATTATGAACAAAGAAATAGGCAATGGAATGAGGACAGAAATCGAGAATACCAGAATAGAAACACCACACTCGCAAATCAAGAAAACAGAAATAATGGTAGACAAAATGAACAGGGATATCGAGAAAACCGAAACAGATCTGACAGACCAAGAGAAAATAGAAGAGAAGTAAATAATACCCAGATAGATGAATATGACGGAGAGAGACATTATGACGAAAATATAAACAACGATGAGCAACCGGCGTCTTTTCACGACGGCGCTCACTAAAAACCAAAAATCAAACAGGAATCTTTTGTAACCCCAAGGAGTTTATTAAATTGGCAAGAAACAACGAAAAGAAAAATGGAGTTAATTTAAAATTTGTGGATGGATTTATCAACGAGAAACCAATTAAAATTATGATAGACACTGGATCTGAAATAACATTGGTCAACAGAAAACTAATAGAAGAAGTTAACTTAACAAATTTAATTTACAAAATACCTAGGGTAAATTTAGTGGGCGCAAACAAACGGACATTGGCAACAATAAATGAAGGCATACGAGTAATGGTACGACTGGGTAAGAAGATGTATGCACTACAATGTGTAATAATGCCAAACATGTCACATGACATGATAGTAGGAGTTGACGAATTGGCAGAAAAACATGTAGTGATAGATTTTAAAAATAATACGATGAATCTAACAGAAGAAAAAGAAGAAGAACAGGACAAGGAACAGGAGAAACAAAATACGGACGAATCAGGTAAAGAACAAACAGTGGAAATGAATTTGGCAACGAAGCAAGGACAAAGAAGAAAAGGGAGAAAAAGTCAGAAAAAGACAAAAGAAAATGAAACCTGTGGCTCCTCAAAAGAAGAGTTGAGCCCAGAAGAAGAAAAATTGAGAGTATCAAAAGCAAAAGAAAACTGGGATTCCTCAAAAGAAGAGATGAGCTCAGGAGAAGAAGAAATAAAGCTAACAAATGAAAGCGAAAAAGATATGATCGAAACAGTGGCATTTGAAGAGGAGGCATATGAAAATGAGGATGCAGAATACACGGTAAAAGTATGTGAAAAATCTGAGGAAAAAGACAGAAGATTGATATGGGAAAAAGGGAAAGACAACATAATAGCCGACACTCTAACACAGGATGAGGACACTGAAAATAAGGAAACAATTACTCTACAGGTGGGACTAATTAGAGTAATACAAGAAGAAGGGGTATAAGACGTAGATTAAAGTAAGGAAATATACAGGGAGTTGGTTTTGCCTCGAGAAAATTTATTTAAAAATGCAGATAAATTTTATCGAATACAAGGCGGGGATTTGTTATATTTCTATTTGATCTGAAAATTAAATTTTGATAATTATAAGCAGAATTCAATTTAATATAAAATATTTTCAATTTTCTCAACCACGGGCATATAAATTTAGAACAACCTGTATACAACAAATTGTTATGTTTAATTTTAAGAAGTGATTAGACGAAGCTTACGAAACTCGGGACAATGCGCTTAGAATAAACAAAGTGAATGGCGCGTACCATTATCGTTGTTCGCGGAAGGTTCGATCATTAGCCTATGCTAAATAAGACTCAGTTGAAAAAGATAATAGGTCATTATCGTTGTTCGCGGAAGGTTCGATCATTAGCCTATGCTAAATAAGACTCAGTTGAAGTAGATAATAGGTCATTAAATTTTGTAAATAGTAGAAAGTAATTTTAGAATGGGAATTAACTATTTTTTTTGGAAATCCATTAAGCATATTTAGAAAGATTAAAAATTGGTTTTGAGGAATACTGCGAATGAGAGTTGGTGGTGGAAGGTTGATTTGTGAATCTGGAAGGGATATTTAGAAAGTAGGGGAATGAATGACAAAGATAGATCAGAATGTTTTGAGCTGTCGAGAAGTGAAGTCCAGTAGTAGACGGTAGTGTACGGAGAGTGAGAAAGCCGGTGTAGTTCCGTGAGTGTAGAGTATCTATCGTGGAACGAGAGGTAGGCCAGGTTGAGAGTAAAAGAACCTTCTTGAGCCAAGAGTGTCCCGGTAGCTGATTGCAGTTTCGAAAAAGGTAGAATACAGCATCACGACAGAAGCAGGAACGAGAGCTATACGAGCTAGTTTTCAAAGGAGAACATTACTGAAAGCCAGGACGAGGTTTTGATCGCAGCCAAGGATAGCAGGAAACGGGTCTTGTGTGAAGACATTCTCAGTTCACCAGAAAAAGGTCAGTCTCATTTGTTTGGACATGAATGTATGGGTTTTTCGTATTAAATACCACATTTAAAATTGAAGAACAAAATCAATAATATCAGAAAAGCTTCATCAAACTTAAATAGAATTGTTGCTAATAAATCCTAATAGTTAAATGTTAATAAAAACTTTCAATTGGAAACCAAAAGGAAATAAGATTCCCATGTGTAAATGTTATGTTTAAGAATAATAAGATATAGCAAATATTAAGCAGTGATTGCCATTTAAATAAAATAAACAATATTTTGATTATAATTGTAACCCATATGTGTGTATTATTTTACTCTTTTCTTTCCTATCCTGATTAGGAACCATTGAGAAATACTTGGAAGCCACGAGAGTAAGTAATTAATTTTATAATTCGCCCTGAGATTGAAAACATATTGATATGTGATCTGGTAAATTAATTAGATTATGAATAATGCATTGATTAAATTAAATGACATATAAGAATATTATCTCATATCAATAATCAAGATCATATCAATATATATATATATATATATATATATATATATATATATATATATATATGTTTAAAAACATAAGATGTAGATCTTTGAAACACACTCAGTGAACCAAAGATCCAAGGTTATTGGTTTAACGACCACTCGTACGAAATCAAATAGATGAAATAGAGAATGTGGAAAAATCCCCTTACGAACAATTCACACATCCACCATTTCGGGCTGGGAAAAATTTTTCGAATACACACATTCTAATCAAAAAACAACATTCGAGACCTAGACATAGAAGGTGCGTAAGTCTACGGAATTAAAACTTGAGACTGTCATTGTCGGATTTGCCGTAGACTTACGCACCTTCTATGTCTAGGTCTCGAATGTTGTTTTTTGATTAGAATGTGTCTAAAGATATTCAACCTCTTGTCTTTACCGACGAGCCCAGAGAGGTTGAAGAGGGCGAAACACATTTCTAAGAACTGGTGTTTGGATCTTTGATTCTATTCGAAAAATTTTTCCCAGCCCGAAATGGTGGATGTGTGAATTGTTCGTAAGGGGATTTTTCAACATTCTCTATTTCATCTATTTGATTATATATATATATATATATATATATATATATATATATATATATATATATATATATATATAATAAAAATTTTTTTGGGGAATGCAGTCAATAAATTTTTGGGCTATTCAGTGAAACACTTTAATACGTTCACATATTACTTTTAAGAAATCTTCATGTTTTTATATAAGTTGTATAATTATTAATTTATAACCACGAGCAGTAAGTTAAGTTTTGTTTAGAGTTTTATTTAAATTTAAACATTTTTATTTGTAGATAGTCTTGATAAAGAAAATAAAATTTTCGAAAGCTCGACTAATAAGTTCAAAGTGTTTCACTGAATAGCCCAAAAATTTATTGACTGCATTCCCCAAAAAAAATTTTATTACATTCCAACAGTCATTACATATTAACAATTATATATATATATATATATATATATATATATAATACTACATATATATATATATATATATATATATATATATATATATATATATATATATATATATATATATATATATAAATAGATGAAATAGAGAATGTGGAAAAATCCCCTTACGAACAATTCACACATCCACCATTTCGGGCTGGGAAAAATTTTTCGAATAGAATCAAAGATCCAAACACCAGTTCTTAGAAATGTGTTTCGCCCTCTTCAACCTCTCTGGGCTCGTCGGTAAAGACAAGAGGTTGAATATCTTTAGACACATTCTAATCAAAAAACAACATTCGAGACCTAGACATAGAAGGTGCGTAAGTCTACGGCAAATCCGACAATGACAGTCTCAAGTTTTAATTCCCTAATTACTTAAAGTAAGTAAATTAGAATGTGTCTAAAGATATTCAACCTCTTGTCTTTACCGACGAGCCCAGAGAGGTTGAAGAGGGCGAAACACATTTCTAAGAACTGGTGTTTGGATCTTTGATTCTATTCGAAAAATTTTTCCCAGCCCGAAATGGTGGATGTGTGAATTGTTCGTAAGGGGATTTTTCCACATTCTCTATTTCATCTATTTGATTTCGTACGAGTGGTCGTTAAACCAATAACCTTGGATCTTTGGTTCACTGAGTGTGTTTCAAAGATCTACATCTTATGTTATTATATATATATATATATATATATATATATATATATATATATATATTTTTCCACATTCTCTATTTTATCTATTTTATATATATATATATATATATATATATATATATATATATATATATATATATATATATATATATATATATATATATATATATATATATATATATATATATATATATATATATATATATATATATATATATATATATATATATATTCCGCTTCCATACAAAGTCAGTCCAGTAATAGGTAAACGAATGCGCTATGCCGAGCCATCAAAACAATGCCGAGCCGTTTATATGGATCGGGATTGTTTCTCGCAGTTTTCTACATCAATTTGCATATTTTATTGACTATTGCGAAAGAAAATGAAAGAGTATGGCATTATCTACTGCAAATGATACCAACATGCCTATATTTGAGCTATATATAGTCAAAAAGTTGAAGGCAAAATTGAACTGAACTGGCTCAACATTGTACGAAAGATAGTTTTGTTAGTTCTAGAGAAGTCCGCTTGAAATTATATACACCGCGCTAGTTGCATACATTTGTATATGTTTGAAAATGAACAATCTCAGTCCATAAAAATTGGCAACAGCGCTGTTGTTATCAATACCAAGTTGGGTGCTGTATTCTTTGTCAATACCTACAATACGCTAAAATATTGTTTCGGTAATGAAAGTAGGTAACATTTTTTGAAGGAAGAGGACAATGTTACTAACGAATTTAACCCTAGGATTCATAAGCAAATATTTCTACGTTATGGCATAACATGAGTCTCGCAGAGTCGCTATGTAAATAATTTATTTTCTTTAATAGTTGTCTAATATATATTTAATATTTCTTTCATTATACCAGGTAGAATGACAAATGAGGTGTCAAATGACAGCTTATAATCCAAGGATGGTACTAAAGGTGAGATATTTGGCCTATGCTGTCTGTCGGTCGGTCCGTCCGACCGCGAATATAATTCTTCCGTCATTATAAGAGCTACAATGACAAATGAGGTGTCAAATGAAAGCTTATAATCCAAGGATGGTAGTAAATGACTAAATATTTGACCTAGATTGTCTTTCCGTCGGTCCGTCCGACCGCGAATATACCACCTCCTTTATTATACCAGGTAGAATGACAAATGAAGTGTCAAATGACAGCTTATAATCCGAGGATGGTACTAAAGGTGAGATATTTGACCTATGCTCTCTGTCCGTCGGTCCGTCCGACCGCGAATATAATTCTTCCGTCATTATAACAGCTAGAATGACAAATGAGGTGTCAAATGAAAACTTATAATCCAAGGATGGTAGTAAATGTGAAATATTTGACCTAGGCTGTCTTTCCGTCGGTCCGTCGGACCGTGAATATAACTTCTCCTTCATTATACCAGGTAGAATGACAAATGAGGTGTAAAATGAAAACTTATAATCCAAGGATGGCAATAAAGGTGAGATATTTGACCTATGCTCTCTGTCCGTCGGTCCGTCCGACCGCGAATATAATTCTTCCGTCATTATAACAGCTAGAATGACAAATTAGGTGTCAAATGAAAGCTTATAATCCAAGGATGGTAGTAAATGTGAAATATTTGACCTAGGCTGTCTTTCCGTCGGTCCGTCCGACCGCGAATATACATCCTCCTTTATTATACCAGGTAGAATGACAAATGAAGTGTCAAATGACAGCTTATAATCCGAGGATGGTACTAAAGGTGAGATATTTGACCTATGCTGTCTGTCCGTCGGTCCGTCCGACCGCGAATATAATTCTTCCGTCATTATAACAGCTAGAATGACAAATGAGGTGTCAAATGAAAGCTTATAATCCAAGGATGGTAGTAAATGTGAAATATTTGACCCAGGTTGTCTTTCCGTCGGTCCGTCCGACCGCGAATGTACCTCCTCCTTCATTATACCAGGTAGAATGACAAATGAGGTGTCAAGAAAGATTATAATCCAAGGATGGTAGTAAATGTGAAATATTTGACTTAGGCTGCCTTTCCGTCGGTCCGTCCGACCGCGAATATAACTCCTCCTTCATTATACCAGGTAAAATGACAAATGAGGTGTCAAATGAAAGCTTGTAATTCAAGGATGGTACTAGAGGTGAGATATTTGACCTAGGCTGTCTGTCTGTCGGTCCGTCCGACCGCGAATATAATTCTTCCGTCATTATAACAGCTAGAATGACAAATGAGGTGTCAAATGAAAACTTATAATCCAAGGATGGTAGTAAATGTGAAATATTTGACCTAGGCTGTCTTTCCCTCGGTTCGTACGACCGCGAATATAACTCCTCCTTCATTATACCAGGTAGAATGACAAATGAGGTGTCAAATGAAAACTTATAATCCAAGGATGGCAATAAAGGTGAGATATTTGACCTATGCTGTCTGTCCGTCGGTCCGTCCGACCGCGAATATAATTCTTCCGTCATTATAACAGCTAGAATGACAAATGAGGTGTCAAATGAAAGCTTATAATCCAAGGATGGTAGTAAATGTGAAATATTTGACCTAGGCTGTCTTTCCGTCGGTCCGTCCGACCGCGAATATACATCCTCCTTTATTATACCAGGTAGAATGACAAATGAAGTGTCAAATGACAGCTTATAATCCGAGGATGGTACTAAAGGTGAGATATTTGACCTATGCTGTCTGTCCGTCGGTCCGTCCGACCGCGAATATAATTCTTCCGTCATTATAACAGCTAGAATGACAAATGAGGTGTCAAATGAAAACTTATAATCCAAGGATGGTAGTAAATGTGAAATATTTGACCTAGGCTGTCTTTCCGTCGGTCCGTCCGACCGCGAATATACCTCCTCCTTTATTATACCAGATAGAATGACAAATGAGGTGCCAAATGAAAACTTATAATCCAAGGATGGTAGTAAATGTGAAATATTTGACCTAGGCTGTCTTTCCGTCGGTCCGCCGGACCGCGAATATAACTTCTCCTTCATTATACCAGATAGAATGACAAATGAGGTGTCAAATGAAAGCTTATAATCCAAGGATGGTAGTAAATGTGAAATATTTGACCTAGGCTGTCTTTCCGTCGGTCCGTCCGACCGCGAATATACATCCTCCTTTATTATACCAGGTAGAATGACAAATGAAGTGTCAAATGACAGCTTATAATCCGAGGATGGTACTAAAGGTGAGATATTTGACCTATGCTGTCTGTCCGTCGGTCCGTCCGACCGCGAATATAATTCTTCCGTCATTATAACAGCTAGAATGACAAATGAGGTGTCAAATGAAAGCTTGTAATCCAAGGATGGTAGTAAATGTGAAATATTTGACCTAGGCTGTCTTTCCGTCAGTCCGTCCGACCGCGAATGTACCTCCTCCTTCATTATACCAGGTAGAATGACAAATGAGGTGTCAGGAAAGATTATAATCCAAGGATGGTAGTAAATGTGAAATATTTGACTTAGGCTGCCTTTCCGTCGGTCCGTCCGACCGCGAATATAACTCCTCCTTCATTATACCAGGTAAAATGACAAATGAGGTGTCAAATGAAAGCTTGTAATTCAAGGATGGTACTAGAGGTGAGATATTTGACCTAGGCTGTCTGTCTGTCGGTCCGTCCGACCGCGAATATAATTCTTCCATCATTATAACAGCTAGAATGACAAATGAGGTTTCAAATGAAAACTTATAATCCAAGGAAGGTAGTCAATGTGAAATAGTTGACCTAGGCTGTCTTTCCGTCGGTCCGTCCGACCGCAAATATAACTCCTCTTTCATTATACCAGGTAGAATGATAAATGAGATGTTAAATGAAAGCTTATAATCCAAGAATGGTACCAAAGGTGTAATATTTGACCTAGGCTCTCTGTCTGTCGGTCCGTCCGACCGTGAATATAACTTCTACGTCAATATACCAGGTAGAATGACAAATGAGATATCAAATGAAAGCTTACAATACAAGGATGGTACTAAATGTGAGAAATTTGACCTAGGCTGTGTGTCCGTCTGTCCGTCCAACTGCGAATATCACTTCTACGTCACTATACCAGGTAGAATAACAATTACGGTGTCGAATGAAAGCTTATACTCCAAGGATGGTACTAAATGTGCGAAATGTGACCTAGGACTTCCGGTTTTATAAATGCGATCAGAAGTACTATTTTAAAGTCACCGGAATAGTACACGTCGATGATTAAGAGCACAGATATAGTATGTCCACTTTTTGCTGATTTTAAGATAAAATTTTAAAAATATTCAGTAGGGTCATATGAATGTTCTGCATAATTATTGTAAGTACAGAATGATTGTAAATGGGTTAAACGGCCTAGCCAAAATATAGTATTTCCCATTTGTACTAAAAACCGACTTGCACAGATATTTTATGTCCGTTTGGAAGTGCACAAACATAGTATGTTTGGGACATTCAATGTTAGTGCTCACGCGATCAAACTTATCATGGCTGTAAATATTATTTGACCGGACATGCAGTAACATGCGTCTTATGTTGTATGTCCATACACATTTTCAAAAAAAATATTTTTTTAACCCAATAATACATAATATTTTAAAAAATATCTACATTAAGCTAATAATGATACCTGAACTTATTACCCAAACATTATGATATATCGGTATATCAGCAGTATCAAACTAAAAGTAACGCGAAAACTTCAAAACGTTCTCCTCAACAATTAAGATATTTGGACATACTATGTCTGCGCTCTTAACCATCGACGTGATATATTATTCGACGCTACTTCGCAAGATAAGAACAAATATATGCTTTCGGTTTCATGACTGTCTGTTCATCTGTCTTGCGTCCGCGAATACAGCTCCTCCATTATTAATATAGATAGAATAACAAATGAGATGTCAAATGAAAGCTTATAACCCAAGGATGGTACTAAAGATCAGAAATTTGACATCGGATTTCCGGTTTTAGAGTGCAACTGTATGAACTGTTCTAAAGTCACCGAAATAGTATAAGCGGTATATCATTCGACGCGCCTTAGCAAGATGAAAACAAATTTTTGTTTTGGATTTTATATCATTTCCGCTTAAAAAGTTCTAACCAGAAGTGTTGTTATAGTCGCAGAAATAATACATGTAACACATCAATTGAAATATTGAAAAGTTGAGTTTTAATCTTTAGTTCCTGTTTTGAAGCCATTTCTGTTTAAATAATGATGATCCAAAGTTTAGCCAAAATGACTCAAAATTAGTAAAATCGTATATCGATCGATGCAAAGTTACGCCAAGCGTTAAAATATCGACTTCCAGTTCTACTTTCTATTACTTTGGGTGAAAACCTAGAACTTACGAAGTCCAATTACTTGTTTTACTAACGAATTTAACCCTAGGATGCATAAGAAAATATTTCTACGTTATGGCATAACATGAGTCTCGCAGACTTGCTATGTAAATTAAGTACTAAAATAGATATTTTCTTTAATAGTTGTCGAATATTTATTTAATATTTCTTTTTCTACAACCGTGTTAAAAATGCAATTTTTAGCACTCCATACTAGTATTAAAAATACTACTTTAAGGCACTAGTGCTTTAAAATGTTTATGGCACTGCAGTTCATATTGACCGTATAGGCAATTTTGATGTAATGTCAAAAAAATATAAAAATAGAATGTCAGTCAAGTTCAAGTAAAAGTTTTTGTAGATATTGTCCTGTAATTACGTTCGTAGAAAAAATATTGTATGATATGCGTGTTAAAAAGTACATTTTTAAGGCACTCATGTGAAACTTTCACATGCGTGAACATGCATGATATAACAACTTTTACTTAAAATTTGTCCCTCCATGGATTTGTGGGGTTATTTTTAATAAAATAGTTTTCACCCCCGAGAAGGGGTGGTATCCACCCCCAGGGCAAAAGTGCAAGTTGCACATAATATAAACATAATTTTTTTAAGGTATGCTCTAACTAGCCACCAATTTTCATGCAAATCGATGGTGGTATAACAAAATAGGAGGTTAAAACCTTAAATGACTTCACTAACTTTCCCCTTTTATCCCTTATTGCTACTTCTTGTATTCACTGAGGTGTCAGCCTGAAAGGGGTCATAATTATCAATTTACAATAGACACATTTTACATGCCAAACTCCATATTACTTATGACGATGATTTTCCGGCTCTAGCTCTTAGACTATAAATGTCCCGTATTTGCGTTGAGTTGAGTTTTTGTATCTAACTATATTTTCTCTCTTTAATTTTTCTTCAATTTCTGCATTTGTTTTCATTCTTATTTCTCCCTCTTTTGTTACATTGGGGCCCAGTATTGTTCTCATTATTTTTCTTTCAAATTTCAGAAGGCTATCTTAGTCTTATAAAGATCTTATATAGGTTCATATTATACTTATAGTCTTGCTTCTCATCAGATTTCTACCGTGTAGATGTTCTTCTGTCCTTCAGAATTCTTTCCTCTGTTATACATTTTCCGGTTTTCCCTATTTTTACTCATAAGTAACTAAAGGTGGGTACAGTTTTAAATCTGTGGTTCTGTGTTAATACATATTTCTGAGTTGGCTCATCTTTCCCTACCGCCATGTATTTTGCTGTGAGCTGGTTTATCTCTAGTCCTATTATTCTCTTCGCTTCCTTATGTAATTTTCCAACTGCAAGTGTTATCTTCGTCTTCGCTGTGATGACTGAATCATCTGCATATGTTACTATTTGAAGTTGATCTGTAATAATGTTTTTGTTTGCAAGTTTGTCATCCTCATGATTACAGATTATGTCAATATCCGTATGCGCCGCATACGTAATTGGTATCTGTTCAATGTCAGACGTCCAGAACACGTCCGTATTTCGTCCAGTACGGACGTCCAAAGGACGTTCGAGCACGGACGTCCAAACAACGTTCATATTTATTCCACCCGAAGTACGTTAATATTGGACGTCCGAAGGACATCCATTTATTATAGTCCATCGGCATTAGGACTAACACTGGATCTATTTTGGGCACGTATGTTCAACTTCAAAACGATGCTCTCAACATTCGTCTGTAATACGGATACATTGATAAAAATTATATTTTTGCTTATTAGAATTAAATAGAGAACTTATATCATCTTGGTAACTAGAATAATAAAACATTGTTTAGAATAATTTACAAATAAGATTTTTACTCTTTACATAAAAACAAAAACATGTTTGGAATATTAAACTATACAATTTTTTTTAATTAAATATGATTTAATCTTTTTGATTAAACTATTTTAATAACATAAATAAGTTAATATTTTATTGAGTTATGTTGCTGTTTGATCCCGTTATCGGTATAATGTATGCTCAATATGAACGTTTAGAAAATGTCCGTATTTCGTCCAAGTACGAACGTCCAAAGGACGTTCGGTAGCGCGACATTTGGAGCAAAATAGAACGTATAAAGGACGTTCCTTGGACGAAAACGGACGTCCAAGGGACGTTCTTAAAGTCCGTGAAGGACGTCCTATGGACGTCCTTGTGCTATTAGGGATGCACCTGAGAACAACAGGGATGCCACCATAAGAGAAAACTTCTATGTACACCTTCAGACTGTAATAAACGAGATCCAAAATGATGAATATATAATCATTATGGGTGACTTTAATGCCCGTATTGGCAATGACACAGTTCCGGGAATAAAACAGCGATATAATGAAAATATCAGAAATGGAAACAGAGACCTACTGACGGACCTCTGCAGTATAAATGAAATACGAATTAACATTAACAATACATTTTTCCCTTACAAAGAACAACACAAATACACTTTTGAAAACACTAGACGACAAAGATTTATGATAGACTATATTCTATCGAATATAGAGTTACACCCGTCTCTAATCTTGGATGTAAGGGCACTAACATCAGCAGAAATAGGAAGCGATCATAAATTGGTATTGTGCAACATCAGAATGAAAACACATATTATATGTGATAACAAAACAGCAGAATACACCACCAAGATTAAAGTCGAAAGCTTACAGGACGACTCCACAAGATACCTATTCCAAAAAAGACTAACGGAAAAAAGCAGCAACATGTATATCACAGAAAGTGACGGAGTCAAAAAAAGCTGGGCAAAAATTAAGTCTAATATCTTAGCCTCAGCCAAGGAAGTTCTTGGTGAAAGAAACATTAATAAAAATAAATCGCTTCCAAGACGAAGAACTCTGGTTTTGAATGAATGGTTTTGTACAGAAGTGAAGGAAAAATGTAAAGAGAAGAAAAAAGCTTACCTAAAATACATCTCAACTAAAACACAAGAGGCATACGACAATTATAAGACTATAAGAAACGAAACACATTCAGTAGTAAAAAGAATAAAAAATGATTACTGGGAACGTTTTTCGAAAGAAATGGAACATGATTTTTATGGTCTCCAAAAGGAAATATGGCGCTATATAAGAGATCAAAGAACGGAGGTAAAGGAACTAATAGAACCAAAACACATAGAAATGGATACATTGATTGACTATCTAAAAAAGCTCTATCCAGAGGAAGAACAAATGATGCTAGAACCGGAAACACCAGAAATTACCACAAATGAAGATGTTAATATAAGTGCACAGGAAGTACGAAAAACACTCGAAAAGCTGAAGAAGAGAAAAGCTGCAGGTAAGGATAGAATACCAAACGAATTACTGAAATATTGTGGAGCAGCAATGACAGAACAATTAACAACATTAATTAACAAAATCATAAAACACAATAAAATACTGGAAGAATGGAGAACGAGCGAACTAATTCTACTATTCAAAAAAGGGGATAAAAAGCAGCCAGAAACTACAGAAGTATCAACTTGTTAAATACTGCCCTTAAACTTACAACTAAGATCTTACAAGACGTAATGAATCAGAGGATAAGTTTAGCAGATGAACAACAGGGTTTTCGTACTGGAAGATCGTGCACAGATGCAATATTCGTCATAAAGCAAATTACTGAGAAATCACTAGAGTATAATAGACCAGCAGTTCTATGTCTGATTGACTTAAAGGAAGCATTTGACAGAGTAAGACTCAAAGATGTAATTCATCTTCTGTATAATAGAGAAGTCCCTCTAGATATCATAAAAATTATTGAGAACATCTACCGAAACAACAAAATGGAAGTCAGAATAGACGCACAACTTACAGAACCCATAGATATAGGCAGCGGAATAAGACAGAGAGACTCGATGAGTCCTATGCTTTTCAATTTAATCATGGATGAAATCATCAAAAACGTCAACAAAGGAAGAGGATATAGAATGGAAAACAAAGAAGTAAAAATACTCTGGTACGCAGACGACGCAATATTGATGACCCAAGAAGGAGATAGTCTGCAAATATTAGTCCACAAATTTAACATAAGAGCAAAAGAATTCAGTATGACAATTTCATCTCAGAAAACCAAAACAATAGTTATCAGTAAAGAACCAATCAGATGCAAAATAGAAATTGATGGTATCAGTATTGAACAAGTAATGGAAGTAAAATACCTTGGAATTGCATTGTCCAGTTACGGAGACCTAGACAAAGAAGTGAAAAATCAAGTACAAAAAGCAAATAGATTGGCAGGATGCCTTAATAACACTCTCTGGCGAAACCGACATATTAACACTGAGATGGAGTCAAGAATTTATAAAGCCAGTGTAAGACCAATAATGACATATGCATCAGAAACAAGACCGGATACAGCCACAACACAAAGACTACTGGAAACGGCAGAGATTAGAGTACTGAGAACAATTACAGGAAATACACTGAGAGATCGAAAGAGGAGCGAAGATATTAGAAGACAATGTAACTGTAGTGTATAAACGAATGGACACTAAATAGAAAAAAAGAATGGAACAACCACATAACTAGAATGGGGGAGACACGTGTGGTAAAAATAGCACGAGATATCACCAATCTGAACACATTGAATCTGCAAGTGCAAGGCAAGAACAAAACATTATCAGAAATGGTGAGTTCTAATGCATCATTTAAACTGCAAGCAGTATCTTTGATAGTTGATATTGAAATAAAAAGGTTTTTAAGATTAACGAATATTAAAGATCACATGGCAAAACACCCTAGCCACAGAAATATGGAGCAGAAATTTAGTCACTAGTATCAGACTTTGATATCCATTTCAGAGATTTCAATAGATTTGAAAAGTTGGTCAACTTTATCAATTATCCATTCAATGATACTATTCATGGCACCTTTGAAACATCCAAACAATTTGCAAAGATATTTATTTGATCCTCATGCGTTGGATTCTTTAGGCCAGACTTTAAGAACCTCACAACAACCTCACAAACGCAAGTCTCATATTAATGTGTTTTTTAATTTAATATACATAGTTGGAAACAAATAAATAAAAATTACTACTTTTGTTTAATTTAGGTATTACTAATATACACTGGCGCGCAATAAAATTGGCCCATCCAGAATTTTAGCGTTCAAAGCTGAATCAAATATTTCAGAATCGGTTTTACACACATTAAAAATTGTTTAAGATCTCGAAAGCTGAGTCTTTCAAAATCAGTGATTGATTTTCTGAGATATACTGAGATATAGATATTTAACTAACTTTTAACGTTAAAATGCTGGATTAAAAGTTATATTGCTCGCCAGCAGAGCTGGGCAATACCCGGGTACAAGTACCCGAATTTTGTACTCTAAGTACATTTTGGGTACTCAGTACCCAGTACCCAAGTACATTTTCAATAAAGTACTCGGTACTCGTACCCGTAACATATGGGTAAAATACCCGGTACCCGCGTTTATTATACGAGTACATTTTCCAAGTACTTTTTGCAAGTATAAATTTGTCGCTGCATGTGGGAGAGCAAATTAATAGCAACACGCAAAAACGCCGTTTTCCTTATTAGTCCATTCGTCAAAAGTTATCCAGCTGTAACAAAATAGAACTCTTATTATAACTCGGTTTCGCAAATTTTAAGTGAAAAAGAAAAGCTAATGTCTCTTTTTCAAAGGCTTGATATAAAAAACTTTAAAGAAACCGAGTTGCTGTACTTAGAGGAGTACTGTATGGTCTTGAAACCCCTCGCTACAACCCTCGATGTTCAGCAAGGAGAAGAATGTGTGTATTATGGGTACTTACTTCCAAGTCTGCTTTCTTTGAGGAATAAATGGGAGAAGTTAAAGCTTTAAACACTGAGATCTGGCGGCGAAGTTTTTCTAGAAATATATATATTATATATGCAGAGCTTGGAGAAAAAATTCTCTGAAATACTTAATTTGTCATCGGAAGAGGACATTATATCCGCCATTGTCCATCCCGTTTAAATTGCGTTGGTATAATGTCTTAAAAAATGCAGAATTTTCTATGGACGCTTTGAAAAAGATGTTAATTAACGCTGCTGAAAAACTAACTTCTTTTGATTATTGCGAAAAACTAGATTCGGGAGATTCAAGTGATACCACCCCAGATGGCTTTTTTGATTTCAATGAACCAGAGAAGGCCACCTAAACAAGACACAAGAAACCAATCTCATCAGTCGTCATCGTCTTAAAACGAAACAATCAAAACATCCAAAATAGAACTGGAATTTGTCAAATTTCTAGGCGGCAAAAAAAAAGTTGTTTGAGTTCGTTACATAAATGAATTTCCTATAATTAAAAAAGATTTTCTAAGATATACAGTAAAACTTGTCAGTAACGGCCGCTAAAAATGAAAGAACTATTGACCGATATAGAAAGGTGGCCGGCATCACCAGTTTTTGTAGTCCAAAAATACATAAAAGATAATTGGAACTTCATCTACTAATATAAAACAAAACTAAGTAGGTACGTAATACTACTAGTGCAGTCATTCAAGGTGAATATGAGCTATTACCTCCGATTTCGTTGAACCTCCATCGATTTGCACGAAAATTGGTGAGTGGTTAGAGGATATCTCAAGGAACAAAGGTGACATGGTGCCAACTTGCGCTTTTACCCTGGGGGTGGATGCCACCTCTCCTCGGGGGTGAAAATTATTTTATAAAAAATAACCCCACAATTCGATAGAGCGACAAATTATAAGCAACATTTGTTATATAAAGTTATTAAAATAAATCAAAACTTTTTGAGTTATTAAAGATCAAAAATTTTAATTTTTTGTGAGAAAAATGCATGTTTTTAACCGATTTTTCATAAATAACTCAAAAACTGTAAGTTTTTACAAAAAAGTTATTATTGTCAAAATTGAGGCTAATAAAAAATCAAATAAATTCCTTACTAGAAAAACCTTTCAATGTTAACTGAAAGTGAGTTATAGGTAATTGAATGTATATTTCTTTCGTCGAGTACCCAAATCTAAGTATTCAAGCTTAAATACCGGGAAAATGATGCATTTTATAACATGAACATTTTAAACATTTGTCAAAGCTCATTGAAATATCTATCAAATAAGTGCTCGATCAACAAAAATGTTTCAAAATGTTTCTTTTAAAAAATTTTCTAAAAAATGTTATTGTTTGTTTTTTGTAAATAACTCCGTTAAATTTTAAAGTAGCAAGTTCATCTAATAACTGGTTAAAATTTTATTCCAAGAGCTATTAAAAAACGTCAAAATAGTCATTTATACCTCTTACTTTTTTAAAAATAAAAGGTTAAATGGCCCCGGTTACATGATTCTCGCAGCAAAATTGAAATTTTAAACGTTTCTATCTCGGTTATTTTTTACTCTACGAAAATAGTAAAATGGGTAAAGTATTTGTTACAGAAAAAACTAAAATTTAGGTATTTATCATTTTTTACGTATATTGAGTATTTTTGGAGTTATTATCAAAAGATAATGAAAAGTACGATAATTCTAAAAATTCTGATTTTTTTAAATTATACCTTTTTTTCAAAAATATGCATTCTAAACCGGTCAAATTTGTTGAAATCATTAACTATGATAACATAAAAAAATTCTTATGAGGATTACTACCAATTTTAATTTTTGCGGAAATGGCGTATGTTTAGTTTTTAACTTTTTCCTAAAAAAATCGAAAGGGTTTTCTTATTTTCATCATAACTTGCTTAATTTTGATGCTATTAACTTCTACTGAAGCTCATTTGATAGGTATTCCAAAGTACTTTGACAAGTGCTTAACAAGTATATTCCATAAAATGCATTGTTTTCCCGTTATGTAAGCTTGAATACTTAGATTTGAGTACTCGTCGAAAAAAATATACATTCAATTACCCATAACTCACTTTAAAATAACATTAGTTTAGTTCTTTAAGTGGGGAGTGTATTAAATTTTTTATTATCTTTAATTTTGGTAATAATAGCTTTTTTACAAAAGCTTATAGTTTTTGAGTAATACGTGAAAAACAGCTTTAAAACATGCATTTTTTTAAGAAAAAATAAAATGTTTGATATTTAATAACTCAAAAAGTATTGATTTATGTTAATAACTTTATATAACAAATTTTGCTTAAAAGTTGCCCCTCTATCGATTTCTGGTATTATTTTTAATAAAAAATTTCACCCCGAGAAGGGGTGGCAACCACCCCCAGGGTAAAAGCGCAAGTTAACATCATGTCATGTCAGTGGCGTAGCGTGAGTGTCGGCCGCCCGGGCGGAAGACAATTTTGCCGCCCTCTTATTTAGGTATTTTAATTTATTTTGTACTATACATTACATACATTAATAATTATAGAGAACTTTTCGGCGAGAACAGTCATCATTATTTTGCATTATACAGGTTAAATTTAAATAAAGAAGTTTATCTAGGTTTTACAATCACGTTTATTAATACAAAAATTCTTTTACTTTAACCAATTAGATACATTGATATAACTTAGGTACCTATCACTTAAGATTAGGTACACCTTGACGATCGACAAAATGAAATAAAATCAATTTTTTAATTAGATCTAGAACGATATAGTTCTGTCGCCAGGTGGGGTACAACGGCCTCTTTAATTCAGATGGACTTACCCAAGTTTTTTTATGTATTTTGACCCGTAGAACACGAATTTTTTGGGTAACAGTTGATCAGGATGTCTATAAGATTGTTATAAACAAAGAACTTGAGGAATTACATAACAACAGCGATTTTTCGCAAAACAATACATTTTTTTTGTGATTCTAAGCAAAAAATGTTCTTACAAGTTTTTTCGTAGGATGCATAGTTTTCGAGATAAACGCGATTGAACTTTCAAAAAATCGAAAAAGTGCAATTTTTTAACCCGAAAAACTTTTGATTAAAAAATAAAATAGCAATTATGCTTACTGCATTTGAAAGTTCAAGTCAAATTCTATCGGTTTTTATTATTTGCATTCCAAAAAATTTAATTTTTTTATTGTTAAACAAAGCCATAAACACAGTGTTTCCTGTGCCCAATGCATGCGTTTTAATGTACGTAATCCACGTAGAAACTGTATGTATGCGCGCCTACTCGTTCGACTTCAAATGAGAAATACATTGAAAACATCATTCAATCACTGTGTGTTCATAGCTTTGTTTAACAATAAAAAAAATAATTTTTAGCAATGAAAGTAATCAAAAGCGATAGAATTTGACTTGAACTTTCAAAAGCAGAATTGCTATTTTATTTTTCAATCAAAAGTTATTCAGGTTCAAAAATTGCAATTTTTTTATTCTTTGAAAGTTTAACCGCTTTTATGTCGAAAATTATGCATCCTACGAAAAAACTAGTAAAAACATTTTTTGATTTGAACGATCCAAAAAATACAAACATATGTTTTGTTTTGCGAAAAATCGCTTTTTATGTGATTCCTCAAGTTCTTTGTTTATAACAATCTAATCCACATCCGGATCAACTGTTACCCAAAAAATTCGTGTTCTACGGGTCAAAATAGATAAAAATAACTTGGGTAAGTCCATCTGAATTATGAAGGCAGTTATAGCCCTCCTGGTGACAGGACTAATATTATAATGTTAGATTTTTATATTTATTGAAAAGTAATATGAGTATTTGTTATAATTAAAAACAAAACTTCCGTCTTCAGTTAAAAATTTATACGTCTACTTTTTTTAAGAGCAAAGTCTTTTATTGCACCGTCAATGTCTATCGCATCACACACCTCTTGCTCAATAGACAAAATAGCCAAATTAGTTAGTCTTAGAGTACTCATTGCCCATCTTAAATACTTTTTAATCAATTTCAATTTTGAAAAACTTCTGTCACAGCTGGCATTGCTTATAACAACTGCGAAAAATATTCAGAATATTATTAAAATATTGGGCAGAGTATCTTCCAGCTTGGATTTAACAATAAATTTAAATAATTTAAGTGACTCTGCATTAATCAATTTCGTTGCTTGTAGCAACAACGAAAGTCCGCAGTCGAAGTTTTTATAGCTCGAAACCCTGCTCGTCAATTTCGTCAGATGCGTAGTCTATATTTCTACATTCAGCGTTGTCTGGATCTAATAATATAGCCGGCATTAGATAAACAAACTTATCCGTTAAATTCTGTAGTTGTTGAAAACGATCACGAATTTTACAATAACTATCTAACGAAGAAAACAGCTTTCGTCTCAACTCATTTTCATAAGACAAGTTAGTACCTCTAGTTCTGTCATCAAAAATATGCTTTCTTGTTATGCGCCTCTGAGGTTTTATGGAAATTCCAAGTTCTTCACACATATTTTTGCATAACCTACAGTGCCATTTGCCCATTCCTCTATTTTCTCTGACAATATCTGCTGCAAAGCATTTACTTTCTGAGCGCACAATCTTATGTCAAGTCCCCTTGTTTGTAAATATTTTTGTGCATCATTCACTTCATGTAGCACCGGTTGCCACAGGCTCAAAAAACAAAGAAAGGAAAATGAGTGCATCGAAACTAGTAAAGCACCTGCATATGTCCTAGTGTTTAAGCTTTCACCTGCCGCTGTAAGTTTTTCCAAAGTGACGAGAACGTCTTTGTAATGTTGCCATGTCACATTTACGGCATCGCCTTTTGCACTCCATCGTGTGTCTTGAATCCTTCTTTTGCCTGTAACTGCTATCAGAACTTCCCAACGATGTGTCGATGAGGAAAAAAAAGAATAGCAACGTTCTAAAGTGCCGAAAAAAGTTATGCTGAGTTAGTCATAAACAGGGAATTCCCAAAAGTTAGTATAGAGGTTGTCGCCAGTCGCTACAAAATATTATTCAAAGAAAAGGAATTCTCCGAATTCGTCACAAAATAAGCACCTAATGAAAAATTCTGTGCTCCTTTCAATCGGTCCGAATTTGTAGTTGCGATAAAAATATAAAATGGTTCAAACATTTACAAAATATTTTTATTATTTATTGTTAAATTTTGCCGCCCCCTAAAAAGTGCCGCCCGGGGCGGGCCGCCCCTGCCGCCCCCACTACGCTACGCCACTGTGTCACCTTTGTTCCTTTGAAGTATCTTCTAACTACTTACCAATTTTCATGAAAATCGATGAAGGTTCATCGAAATCGGAGGTGACAACCTTCAGTGACTCCACTATAGGAAATATATTCTAAGCATTTTTAAAGAATTTTTCAATTCATTTTTATGTTTTTATAATATCCTTTGTTAATTTTAATTTTTACAACACCATATTTTTCTTCCAAACTTCGTGATCTTAAACGGTAGTAATAAATAGCGACAAACATTCCCTCTTTTACGACATTTTATTTAAGAGTTTAAGAAACTTGTGACCACCTCGCCAGGTTCCACGCACCGACCCTAATTATTTAATCCCTTTTTAGGTAGGTACAATAGGCAATAAATAGTACTGGGAATTTCCGTCAACAAAATTATTTGGCTGACATTAAATTTCTACAAAATGTGCTTTAAAAATATTAGGTCTGGATCCGGCGTATGAAAAAAAAGTTGATTAATAGCAAGCTGAAAATTTGTTAATAGCTTAAGGGTGTCTAGTCGGTCAAACTTTGATATATGGGAAGACTGGAACAGGGAAAGTTTTAATTGTGGAACAGGTTCAAATTTGGAACGGTCAGACCACTAAAACGTCACATGTATTTTGTCCGACAGAACTTCCAATTGATTTGTTTCGCTTTCATTAAATTCTCATGCAAAAATCAGACTTCTATTTATCACCAAATGGGCATTATAATGAGTGGAACACGTGGAACATGTCAAATGATAGGAATTATGACAGGTGATAAATAGCAGTCTGATTTTTGCATGAGAGTTTAATGAAAGGGTAACAAATCAATTGGAAGTTCTGTCGGACAAAATACATGTGACGTTTTCGTGGTCTAACCGTTCCAAATTTTTAACCTGTTCCACAATTAAAACTTCCCCGGTTCTAGTGGTCCCATATATCAAAGTTTGTCCGACTAGACACCCTTAAGCTATTAACAAATTTTCAGCTTGCTATTAATCAACTTTTTTTTGGCTTGCTATATAATTGATTTGGGAAATTTTGAAATTGGCCGTTAGTACAGGTGGCCGATAACACAGGTTTTACTGTGATACATGCTTGCCTTCTTCTGCGCCTGCAGAACGCCTATTCTCTTATGCTACAATAATTAATAGCTCTCGAAGAAAGGCTCTAACTGATGAAAACTGAAAAATGAGTTATCTTAAAAGTCGATCAAATTAATCAGTGAGTGTGATTGGTGTTACTGTAATAATTATTAATCGACGATTAGTTTTTAAAATTCTTATTATTTTTTAATTTCAGTTGGTATACGGTATTTTATGTTTTCATGACTCATAAATATGTTTAGAGATGCAGAGATAATTATTACCTTCTTACCTTTTTTCAGGTTCTATATTCGAATGTACTCGAAATAAGTACCCGAGAAATTCGGGTAATTGTACTTTGAGTATGTTACTCTGAGTACTTTTCTGGAGCAATGTACTCGGTACTCTGCATTCGTTCCTCAAATATGAAAAGTACCCGGTACTCTGTACCCGAGTACAATTTATCAGTAATTGGCCCAGCTCTGCTGGCCAGTATATTTAAAAAATTCTTAGTCGGTAGATCGCAAAGAATTAGAAAGACAGACAGTATATCTTGAGTCCGACTAAGTTGGCCACCCCTGATTTACAATATGTACAATCAAGATTAACAAGAGTAATTTAACTCAAATAACTTAACAAATACAAACCTAAAAAGAGAATCGGACAAACTTTGGTGTACGGAAACACTGGAACAGGGGAAGTTTTAATTGTGGAACAGTTTAAAAATTTGGAACGTCAGATTACGAAAACGTCCCATGTATTTTGTCGGACAGAACATCCAATTGTTTTTTTACACTTTCATTGAACTCTCATTCAAAAATCAGACTGCTATTGCTAACCAACATGATTCCTGTCCTTTGACAGGTTCTTCATGATCCACTCATTAAAATACCCAGTTGGTTATAAACACCAGTGTGATTTTTGCATGAGAGTTTAATGAAATGGTAACAAATCAATTGGAATTTCTATCCGACAAAATACATGGAACGCTTTCGTAGTCTGGCGTTCCAAATTTTAAACCTGTTCCACAATTAAAACTTCCCCTGTTCCAGTGTTTCCATACATCAAAGTGTGTCCGACTAGACACCGTTAAGCTTTAACAAATTTTCAGCTTGCTATTAATCAACTTTTTTTTGGTACGCGAGATCCAGGTCTATAAATGCTGTTTTATGTAAAATAAACATAGTTTTATCTTTACACTTATAATCAATTTAAATAAATTAACGTTGCATTATTTGATCAGTTAATTTTAATTCTTTATTTAAAAGCATAAATAGGTTCTCCCTAATAGGGGCTGTGCTTTAATACTTTTATAATAAGCAATTTGTTCATCGGTTTTACAAGATTTGATTTGATTTTCGTAATTGTTGCATTCCATTATATGTAACTACGTTATACTTAAAATTTCTAGGCTGGAAATTTGTAGACAATACTGTGAAGATGATTTTCTAACCGAAAAGGGCCAAATGTAAAATTATTTAAAAGTCTACACTTTTTATGCTTTTTAATATTACGGCAACATTGCCTGGCTCAGGAATTACCGTATGGATACCTATTGGAGTATATGGATGGATTGTATTTGTAGGAAACTACGTTTGGCTCAGGATTGTTAGAAATTTTTAGGCGGTATATTTTTTTTTCTACAAATCTTTTATTTGCAAACTATGTCAAGTATATATTTCATAATTCATTACGTCATATATCACCTAAGTTTAAATTTGAAAGATATACTCGTCTAACTCTATCAGAAATCGATGGCTCGGGATAACTGCTTTGTCTAATGGACTGACTTTGTATGAAGGATGTATATATATATATATATATATATATATATATATATATATATATATATATATATACATATATATATATATATTAAGAAGAAATTAATAATTAATTAATTATTAATTAAAAAGTTAATTAATAAAGTTAATTAACCGAAAGCTCGGATTAAAGAAATTTAAAAGAGTACACTTTTTCATTTGCTGCATAATCCAATAACCAAATTTATATATATATATATATATATATATATATATATATATATATATATATGTAAATAATATACGAAATTAATATTCACACCTCCGTCTCTCCTACCATTCGCAGACCGGTTTCTGCATTATTGCGTCATCAGTACGACTTTATAGGAAAGACGAAGATGAGAACATTCCTTTCGTATATCTGAGGCCGCGATGCAGCCAAAAAGTCATTCAAAGACTGGTGCAATCTAAATTATTTGCAAACAATCTACCTACTTGTTTTGGTAATGAAACCTGTATGGCCTTCCACTTTGAAGGCACTAGATGGCGCCCGGTATTTAAAATAAAATACCTAGAACGCCGAAAACAAGAGGCAATAATTGCTGCTTTCTACTTTAACAAAAGTATGAAAATAATGTGTAAATAATATACGAAATTAATATTCACACCTCCGTCTCTCCTACCATTCGCAGACCGGTTTCTGCATTATTGCGTCATCAGTACGACTTTATAGGAAAGACGAAGATGAGAACATTCCTTTCGTATATCTGAGGCCGCGATGCAGCCAAAAAGTCATTCAAAGACTGGTGCAATCTAAATTATTTGCAAACAATCTACCTACTTGTTTTGGTAATGAAACCTGTATGGCCTTCCACTTTGAAGGCACTAGATGGCGCCCGGTATTTAAAATAAAATACCTAGAACGCCGAAAACAAGAGGCAATAATTGCTGCTTTCTACTTTAACAAAAGTATGAAAATAATGTGTAAATAATATACGAAATTAATATTCACACCTCCGTCTCTCCTACCATTCGCAGACCGGTTTCTGCATTATTGCGTCATCAGTACGACTTTATAGGAAAGACGAAGATGAGAACATTCCTTTCGTATATCTGAGGCCGCGATGCAGCCAAAAAGTCATTCAAAGACTGGTGCAATCTAAATTATTTGCAAACAATCTACCTACTTGTTTTGGTAATGAAACCTGTATGGCCTTCCACTTTGAAGGCACTAGATGGCGCCCGGTATTTAAAATAAAATACCTAGAACGCCGAAAACAAGAGGCAATAATTGCTGCTTTCTACTTTAACAAAAGTATGAAAATAATGTGTAAATAATATACGAAATTAATATTCACACCTCCGTCTCTCCTACCATTCGCAGACCGGTTTCTGCATTATTGCGTCATCAGTACGACTTTATAGGAAAGACGAAGATGAGAACATTCCTTTCGTATATCTGAGGCCGCGATGCAGCCAAAAAGTCATTCAAAGACTGGTGCAATCTAAATTATTTGCAAACAATCTACCTACTTGTTTTGGTAATGAAACCTGTATGGCCTTCCACTTTGAAGGCACTAGATGGCGCCCGGTATTTAAAATAAAATACCTAGAACGCCGAAAACAAGAGGCAATAATTGCTGCTTTCTACTTTAACAAAAGTATGAAAATAATGTGTAAATAATATACGAAATTAATATTCACACCTCCGTCTCTCCTACCATTCGCAGACCGGTTTCTGCATTATTGCGTCATCAGTACGACTTTATAGGAAAGACGAAGATGAGAACATTCCTTTCGTATATCTGAGGCCGCGATGCAGCCAAAAAGTCATTCAAAGACTGGTGCAATCTAAATTATTTGCAAACAATCTACCTACTTGTTTTGGTAATGAAACCTGTATGGCCTTCCACTTTGAAGGCACTAGATGGCGCCCGGTATTTAAAATAAAATACCTAGAACGCCGAAAACAAGAGGCAATAATTGCTGCTTTCTACTTTAACAAAAGTATGAAAATAATGTGTAAATAATATACGAAATTAATATTCACACCTCCGTCTCTCCTACCATTCGCAGACCGGTTTCTGCATTATTGCGTCATCAGTACGACTTTATAGGAAAGACGAAGATGAGAACATTCCTTTCGTATATCTGAGGCCGCGATGCAGCCAAAAAGTCATTCAAAGACTGGTGCAATCTAAATTATTTGCAAACAATCTACCTACTTGTTTTGGTAATGAAACCTGTATGGCCTTCCACTTTGAAGGCACTAGATGGCGCCCGGTATTTAAAATAAAATACCTAGAACGCCGAAAACAAGAGGCAATAATTGCTGCTTTCTACTTTAACAAAAGTATGAAAATAATGTGTAAATAGATACAGATATACGAAAGGAATGTTCTCATCTTCGTCTTTCCTATAAAGTCGTACTGATGACGCAATAATGCAGAAACCGGTCTGCGAATGGTAGGAGAGACGGAGGTGTGAATATTAATTTCGTATATTATTTACACATTATTTTCATACTTTTGTTAAAGTAGAAAGCAGCAATTATTGCCTCTTGTTTTCGGCGTTCTAGGTATTTTATTTTAAATACCGGGCGCCATCTAGTGCCTTCAAAGTGGAAGGCCATACAGGTTTCATTACCAAAACAAGTAGGTAGATTGTTTGCAAATAATTTAGATTGCACCAGTCTTTGAATGACTTTTTGGCTGCATCGCGGCCTCAGATATACGAAAGGAATGTTCTCATCTTCGTCTTTCCTATAAAGTCGTACTGATGACGCAATAATGCAGAAACCGGTCTGCGAATGGTAGGAGAGACGGAGGTGTGAATATTAATTTCGTATATTATTTACACATTATTTTCATACTTTTGTTAAAGTAGAAAGCAGCAATTATTGCCTCTTGTTTTCGGCGTTCTAGGTATTTTATTTTAAATACCGGGCGCCATCTAGTGCCTTCAAAGTGGAAGGCCATACAGGTTTCATTACCAAAACAAGTAGGTAGATTGTTTGCAAATAATTTAGATTGCACCAGTCTTTGAATGACTTTTTGGCTGCATCGCGGCCTCAGATATACGAAAGGAATGTTCTCATCTTCGTCTTTCCTATAAAGTCGTACTGATGACGCAATAATGCAGAAACCGGTCTGCGAATGGTAGGAGAGACGGAGGTGTGAATATTAATTTCGTATATTATTTACACATTATTTTCATACTTTTGTTAAAGTAGAAAGCAGCAATTATTGCCTCTTGTTTTCGGCGTTCTAGGTATTTTATTTTAAATACCGGGCGCCATCTAGTGCCTTCAAAGTGGAAGGCCATACAGGTTTCATTACCAAAACAAGTAGGTAGATTGTTTGCAAATAATTTAGATTGCACCAGTCTTTGAATGACTTTTTGGCTGCATCGCGGCCTCAGATATACGAAAGGAATGTTCTCATCTTCGTCTTTCCTATAAAGTCGTACTGATGACGCAATAATGCAGAAACCGGTCTGCGAATGGTAGGAGAGACGGAGGTGTGAATATTAATTTCGTATATTATTTACACATTATTTTCATACTTTTGTTAAAGTAGAAAGCAGCAATTATTGCCTCTTGTTTTCGGCGTTCTAGGTATTTTATTTTAAATACCGGGCGCCATCTAGTGCCTTCAAAGTGGAAGGCCATACAGGTTTCATTACCAAAACAAGTAGGTAGATTGTTTGCAAATAATTTAGATTGCACCAGTCTTTGAATGACTTTTTGGCTGCATCGCGGCCTCAGATATACGAAAGGAATGTTCTCATCTTCGTCTTTCCTATAAAGTCGTACTGATGACGCAATAATGCAGAAACCGGTCTGCGAATGGTAGGAGAGACGGAGGTGTGAATATTAATTTCGTATATTATTTACATATATATATATATATATATATATATATATATATATATATATATATATATAAATTTGGTTATTGGATTATGCAGCAAATGAAAAAGTGTACTCTTTTAAATTTCTTTAATCCGAGCTTTCGGTTAATTAACTTTATTAATTAACTTTTTAATTAATAATTAATTAATTATTAATTTCTTCTTAATATATATATATATATGTATATATATATATATATATATATATATATATATATATATATATATACATCCTTCATACAAAGTCAGTCCATTAGACAAAGCAGTTATCCCGAGCCATCGATTTCTGATAGAGTTAGACGAGTATATCTTTCAAATTTAAACTTAGGTGATATATGACGTAATGAATTATGAAATATATACTTGACATAGTTTGCAAATAAAAGATTTGTAGAAAAAAAAATATACCGCCTAAAAATTTCTAACAATCCTGAGCCAAACGTAGTTTCCTACAAATACAATCCATCCATATACTCCAATAGGTATCCATACGGTAATTCCTGAGCCAGGCAATGTTGCCGTAATATTAAAAAGCATAAAAAGTGTAGACTTTTAAATAATTTTACATTTGGCCCTTTTCGGTTAGAAAATCATCTTCACAGTATTGTCTACAAATTTCCAGCCTAGAAATTTTAAGTATAACGTAGTTACATATAATGGAATGCAACAATTACGAAAATCAAATCAAATCTTGTAAAACCGATGAACAAATTGCTTATTATAAAAGTATTAAAGCACAACCCCTATTAGGGAGAACCTATTTATGCTTTTAAATAAAGAATTAAAATTAACTGATCAAATAATGCAACGTTAATTTATTTAAATTGATTATAAGTGTAAAGATAAAACTATGTTTATTTTACATAAAACAGCATTTATAGACCTGGATCTCGCGTACCAAAAAAAAGTTGATTAATAGCAAGCTGAAAATTTGTTAAAGCTTAACGGTGTCTAGTCGGACACACTTTGATGTATGGAAACACTGGAACAGGGGAAGTTTTAATTGTGGAACAGGTTTAAAATTTGGAACGCCAGACTACGAAAGCGTTCCATGTATTTTGTCGGATAGAAATTCCAATTGATTTGTTACCATTTCATTAAACTCTCATGCAAAAATCACACTGGTGTTTATAACCAACTGGGTATTTTAATGAGTGGATCATGAAGAACCTGTCAAAGGACAGGAATCATGTTGGTTAGCAATAGCAGTCTGATTTTTGAATGAGAGTTCAATGAAAGTGTAAAAAAACAATTGGATGTTCTGTCCGACAAAATACATGGGACGTTTTCGTAATCTGACGTTCCAAATTTTTAAACTGTTCCACAATTAAAACTTCCCCTGTTCCAGTGTTTCCGTACACCAAAGTTTGTCCGATTCTCTTTTTAGGTTTGTATTTGTTAAGTTATTTGAGTTAAATTACTCTTGTTAATCTTGATTGTACATATTGTAAATCAGGGGTGGCCAACTTAGTCGGACTCAAGATATACTGTCTGTCTTTCTAATTCTTTGCGATCTACCGACTAAGAATTTTTTAAATATACTGGCCAGCAGAGCTGGGCCAATTACTGATAAATTGTACTCGGGTACAGAGTACCGGGTACTTTTCATATTTGAGGAACGAATGCAGAGTACCGAGTACATTGCTCCAGAAAAGTACTCAGAGTAACATACTCAAAGTACAATTACCCGAATTTCTCGGGTACTTATTTCGAGTACATTCGAATATAGAACCTGAAAAAAGGTAAGAAGGTAATAATTATCTCTGCATCTCTAAACATATTTATGAGTCATGAAAACATAAAATACCGTATACCAACTGAAATTAAAAAATAATAAGAATTTTAAAAACTAATCGTCGATTAATAATTATTACAGTAACACCAATCACACTCACTGATTAATTTGATCGACTTTTAAGATAACTCATTTTTCAGTTTTCATCAGTTAGAGCCTTTCTTCGAGAGCTATTAATTATTGTAGCATAAGAGAATAGGCGTTCTGCAGGCGCAGAAGAAGGCAAGCATGTATCACAGTAAAACCTGTGTTATCGGCCACCTGTACTAACGGCCAATTTCAAAATTTCCCAAATCAATTATATAGCAAGCCAAAAAAAAGTTGATTAATAGCAAGCTGAAAATTTGTTAATAGCTTAAGGGTGTCTAGTCGGACAAACTTTGATATATGGGACCACTAGAACCGGGGAAGTTTTAATTGTGGAACAGGTTAAAAATTTGGAACGGTTAGACCACGAAAACGTCACATGTATTTTGTCCGACAGAACTTCCAATTGATTTGTTACCCTTTCATTAAACTCTCATGCAAAAATCAGACTGCTATTTATCACCTGTCATAATTCCTATCATTTGACATGTTCCACGTGTTCCACTCATTATAATGCCCATTTGGTGATAAATAGAAGTCTGATTTTTGCATGAGAATTTAATGAAAGCGAAACAAATCAATTGGAAGTTCTGTCGGACAAAATACATGTGACGTTTTAGTGGTCTGACCGTTCCAAATTTGAACCTGTTCCACAATTAAAACTTTCCCTGTTCCAGTCTTCCCATATATCAAAGTTTGACCGACTAGACACCCTTAAGCTATTAACAAATTTTCAGCTTGCTATTAATCAACTTTTTTTTCATACGCCGGATCCAGACCTAATATTTTTAAAGCACATTTTGTAGAAATTTAATGTCAGCCAAATAATTTTGTTGACGGAAATTCCCAGTACTATTTATTGCCTATTGTACCTACCTAAAAAGGGATTAAATAATTAGGGTCGGTGCGTGGAACCTGGCGAGGTGGTCACAAGTTTCTTAAACTCTTAAATAAAATGTCGTAAAAGAGGGAATGTTTGTCGCTATTTATTACTACCGTTTAAGATCACGAAGTTTGGAAGAAAAATATGGTGTTGTAAAAATTAAAATTAACAAAGGATATTATAAAAACATAAAAATGAATTGAAAAATTCTTTAAAAATGCTTAGAATATATTTCCTATAGTGGAGTCACTGAAGGTTGTCACCTCCGATTTCGATGAACCTTCATCGATTTTCATGAAAATTGGTAAGTAGTTAGAAGATACTTCAAAGGAACAAAGGTGACACAGTGGCGTAGCGTAGTGGGGGCGGCAGGGGCGGCCCGCCCCGGGCGGCACTTTTTAGGGGGCGGCAAAATTTAACAATAAATAATAAAAATATTTTGTAAATGTTTGAACCATTTTATATTTTTATCGCAACTACAAATTCGGACCGATTGAAAGGAGCACAGAATTTTTCATTAGGTGCTTATTTTGTGACGAATTCGGAGAATTCCTTTTCTTTGAATAATATTTTGTAGCGACTGGCGACAACCTCTATACTAACTTTTGGGAATTCCCTGTTTATGACTAACTCAGCATAACTTTTTTCGGCACTTTAGAACGTTGCTATTCTTTTTTTTCCTCATCGACACATCGTTGGGAAGTTCTGATAGCAGTTACAGGCAAAAGAAGGATTCAAGACACACGATGGAGTGCAAAAGGCGATGCCGTAAATGTGACATGGCAACATTACAAAGACGTTCTCGTCACTTTGGAAAAACTTACAGCGGCAGGTGAAAGCTTAAACACTAGGACAGATGCAGGTGCTTTACTAGTTTCGATGCACTCATTTTCCTTTCTTTGTTTTTTGAGCCTGTGGCAACCGGTGCTACATGAAGTGAATGATGCACAAAAATATTTACAAACAAGGGGACTTGACATAAGATTGTGCGCTCAGAAAGTAAATGCTTTGCAGCAGATATTGTCAGAGAAAATAGAGGAATGGGCAAATGGCACTGTAGGTTATGCAAAAATATGTGTGAAGAACTTGGAATTTGTCATATCGTTATTTACTAATATACCAATAGCTCTGGTCAGTAATATAATACAGTCAAAATGGAATCTCATTCAAAATTATACAACAATTTCTAAGGATAGTTTTTTATTACTTCTGAATTATGTTTTTGAGAACACCTATTTTAGTTTTAATGATAAATTCTATCGACAAATATTTGGAGCACCTATGGGTAGTCCACTGAGCCCCATAATAGCAACCATAATTTTGGACCATTTGCTGGATGACATTATTCCACAATTACCTTTCCCTTTACCCTTCATTAAAAAATTTGTAGACGATCTTATTTGTTCTGTTCCTACTTCTCAAATTCAAAATACCCTGAACATTTTCAATAATTTTAACAAACATATCCAATTTACTTTAGAGATTGAAAATGATTGTTCGATATCATTTCTGGACACAAAATTAATAAGAACTGAACAAAACAAAATATTGATAGATTGGTATCAAAAGCCAACACACTCTGGAAGACATTTAAACTTTTTTTCAAATCATCCTACTCATCAAAAGTTTAATACAGTGGTTGCAATGAAGAATAGGGTAAGGCATATTAGTGATGATAAATTCATAAACAGAAACTTAAATTTGCTGTTAAACATCTTCGAAAATAATGGATACCCGAAACATATCCTTAAAAAATTGATATTTAACTCAGACATTTTTGACGGTCCCTCTGATATCGGTGCAGTACAAACAATCCGATATAAAAAACTACCATTAATAAAACATTTAACCCCTTCCGTGACTAGTTTATTTAAACAATTTACCAACATCAAAATTGTTCAATATAATTTGTTAGAAAACCGACAACTGTTTTCTAAAGTAAAAGACAAGACACCAACTGTGAATAAAACTAATGTTATCTACAAACTGCCTTGTTTGGATTGCCAGAGCTGTTATGTTGGCCAAACTTCTCAATGGCTAAAACAAAGGGTTACACAGCACAAAAGTGACTGTACAAAAAAGAAGAATACATGTGCAGCAGTTGACCATTACTTAAAGACTGGGCATCAATTTGACTACTCAAATGTCAGGGTTCTACAGCAAGAGAATAATTACAAGAAAAGGTTGTTCTTAGAAATGTGTCATATTAATAAAGAAAAATATGCAGTAAATTACAAGGCAGACACGGGACAGTTGAGCAATATCTACTGTAATATTCTTAGTATGTTAAAATAATTTTTCTATTTACAATTACATTTTAAATCATCCTGTATATTTTTAATGTGTAATTTTATTGTGTTTTAATTGTTTCTTAGTTGTTTTTATTTTTGCTTTTTATATTTCATTACTAATGATCTAGTTGCTTTTAACTAATATTGTTAGTACTGTTTTGAACATATTATGTACAAGAACCTTTTTAAATATTTTTAACTCTAAATCTGTAAGTAATTCATTGTTTATTCTCATCTTATAGTTATACAAAATTTTATTCATATTTTAGTTGTCTCCTGATGAAGCTGACAAAAAATCAGCGAAATATAGAGATATAAAAGAAAAAAAGAGTTTTTTTTCAAATAACAGACCGCATACCCGATACACCACTACAATAAATTGTTATTTACGTTTCGGTCGATAATCCTACCAGTTTTGTTATATATATATATATATATTGTAACGTTACAAACGTCACATCTTTGATATTTTATTTTTAAATAATTATTTTACCTTATTTCCTTTAATATTTCATTAATCATTATCTTCTTCTATTTGGTTTACCCATTTCCCCTTTAAAAATTGGTTGGCGCTCGTTCTATAATAGGCAACCCTATTTACATTGTATCTTCTCTCGTGTTTCATGTTCGTTATTTCAAATTTCGGTCCAAGGTTCGTTGTCATGTCATTTTAATGACAGTGACAACTCCCATATCTCATTCTCAAAATGGAGGTGGAAATGTTTTAAAAGGCAGAGCAGCTTGAAAAATAAATCATTTTATTTCAACAAATCATCTTCCTCTTGGGGTGAGCTACATATAGTTTTTTTAGTAATTTCTTACAGTCATTATGTTCCATCCATACCTAGTTTCTTATAACATTTTTTATAATATTTTTATCTAACCTTCAAATGTTCAACCATGTGTTTGGTTTCTATATTTCTTTTCATCTATTAATATGCACGTTTAGTAATCAGAATTTTAACTATTCTCATCTAAATTCTATGTAATTTACCCTTGCCAATTACTATTTCTGAATACTATTTGGCAAAGGTATATTTTGGTTTTTCTTCTTGATGATTGATATGTGTCTCTGTTTTATAGTTTTTGGGAATAAAAGCACTTTCCTCCCTCCGGGAGCTGCAAGCATCCTCAAATCGCCGGCGATAGAACAACGAGGACCATGTCATCAGGGCTGCAACCGCATTACCAAGACTGCAACGACCAACATCCGTAGGCCTGGTGGAATACAACACCTACAACCCCAGAGCCTGTTGCAGAATCAGCAGCAGTACCATACGACATCAAGAAGATACCATCAACTACCAAAAGCCATAAGTATAATCCAGAATTGTTAGTTTTTGGCAAGAATTTGAATACATTTGTTAATGCAATTTACAAGTCATTTTATTTATTATATCTTTATGAACAATAAACATGATTAGTTAAAAACTATGTTTTGTTTGCTTCCATTCCAATTTTCAGAGTTCATTCTAAGGTTAGGACAAGACGAACACACACCTGAGTGACTGAGCTAAGCTAAGGGTGTAACGATGGCTATCTTGGTTAGTTGAGGTAATATTTTCGAATATTGTTTCAATTAGCTGGGGTAGTCCATCGCTAACTCGTTACACTGGCGCACCAACGCACTTGTCTTATCTGAAGAATAGAATGTTGAATTTTGGTTTGGTGCAAGCATACAAGCATTAATAAATACTATTTTCATATTTTTCATTTTTATATTCAATTTTTGCAGTAAATCTATATATATTATCTATTTTGGTACTTTTTGACTAATTTTTATATATTAAACGCTAATTTCAGATTATGGGTCAAAAAAGTATTACCAGTTGCAATAATTTAATTATATATTTCAGCATAATTGATTTAAAATACATTTACAGTTGCAAATATTGGTATTTTAACATTTTGATACTTTTTACCTACTTTTTTTTGGCTAATTTTTATGTTAGAACCTTGATAGTAATGTCCACATGGCATTTTTTTTTTCTGTTTTTTCAATTTAACCAGTTTTTTTTTGTAGTTCTTCTTTAATTACTTTCATATTTTGTTGTAACTTTCCAAAACCCAAGAGAATTTTTCCATTTATTGTCATATTTTCTGTACTTTTTATACATACTATTTCTTCTACGTTCTTTTCATAGGTACTTCTGTGTAGTCTAAAGTGCATTTAAATCTTGTTTTATTACTTATTTTCGATTACTTTTTACTTATTCTTATTTTTCCTAGTTGTTTTCATATATTTATTACCAATTTTGTACAACTACCAAAAATTTTGTTGTTTCCGTCGAACTTTCTGTTCGGATGGTATATACTACTTTACTTGTATAGTAAAGACTAGGACAATTTTCAAGTTCTTTTCTTTCATTGAGGTATTTTATTCTTATTTTTCTTCTTTACGTATTCAGAATATTAATTTAAATCATTCTTCTTCTTCTTGTGTTGAATCTCAAAAAATTTTTTGTTCGTAAAGCATGATATTTTACATTTTTCAATTTTTTGCATTAGTGCACTTATATTAATTATGATAAACATCATATTTAACATCTTTTTTATTTAACAATGCCCTATTTATCTATATATTATTGTTTTATTATTTTATTTTGGGTGTTGTACTGATTTTTGATACAGATTAGCACAAAAGCCTCATCCGGCACTTATAAGTTGTGTATGGCTTATATATAGCTGCATAGACACCTAGTGTTTTTTTTTCTCCTAGGGTACATATAAGTTATCCATAGGGTTGGGCCAGATCTATTGAGTCTGAGTTCCGTTTTTTTTGGTCTTAATGACTGTTGATATACAGTTTAATGCTGTATATTATTTTTAGGATGATGTCTTTTATAAATTTTCTCTTTTGAAGTTAAAATAATTCTATGCATCTCTACTCTTCATGAGCCTCTGGTGTAGAATTATGGCGCTTTGAAGTATGATTGTAGTTTAACTACTAGCATTTGTTATTTTCCATCTTTGCAAATCATATTTATGCATTTTTATACATATATTTTGTTCTTTAGTGTAGATCCCTGGTATGCATTTGATGGAAGTAGCATTTGCATTATGTATCATTATCTCTCTCTTTATTAACTTATTGGTTAAGTCTTTTATGACTAGTTTTATGCAGTTTTTTTAAACCCTTTGGTGTAGAACTTTGTCTTATTTGGCTTTCCATGTAGTTGGTACTTATTTTTTTTAATGGTTTATCTATAGTTCCACTTGCATTTCTTTTTATTATATTATATTTATATTATCTTTATCTACTTATATGCTTTTACTTACCTTGTCATATTGATTATTATTTTTATTACCTTACTTTCCGTACTTGAGTTATCCAGGGTACTGGTGTTTTGTTATGAGATTCACTTCTTAGTAGCTCCATTAGCTATTTATTTTATTAAGGATGTAATATCCATTATATAATTACTTAGATTTGGTTATACATAATATGCCTTCTATATTATATAGATACCTGAATATTTGCATGATTTTTATAAATACCAATATTATTTGACTTTTGATTAAAAGTCATTTACATTATTTATCTTTCATTATTACTTGGACTTGGATTATTAGTTAAATTTGATTATTTCTTAGACTTTATACTACATGTCTTTATAATTTTGAATTAATTTCATACTTTTTAAAGTACATTTATTTTTTTATCCAGAGATAGATATTCTCTGATGTCATTTATTTATAATGAATAAATATTTTACAGTGTGATGAATACTACAATTCATTGGGTAATATTTTTATTTTCCCCAGAGTAACATCTGAAAATTATTTTGGTACTTTAAAATTTTTTATGAATAATAATTTAAATTAACGATATACATTGACTTAATAATTACTTTATTATGAGTATTTATTTTTGATTTGTTTTGAACGATTACTACTGCATATATTTATTTCTGGTTAGAACTTTGTCTTCTTATTTTCTTTGAGAAAAATTTCTCACCTGTGTTCGAAATTTTTCTGATGAGTGGAGGGAGTGTGTAACATTCCTGTTTTCTTTGAGAAAAATTTCTCACGTGTGTTCAAAATTTTTCTGATGGGTGAGAGGAGTGTGTAACGTTACAAACGTCACATCTTTGATATTTTATTTTTAAATAATTATTTTACCTTATTTCCTTTAATATGTCATTAATCATTATCTTCTTCTATTTGGTTTACCCATTTCCCCTTTAAAAATTGGTTGGCGCTCGTTCTATAATAGGCAACCCTATTTACATTGTATCTTCTCTCGTGTTTCATGTTCGTTATTTCAAACTTCGGTCCAAGGTTCGTTGTCATGTCATTTTAATGACAGTGACAACTCCCATATCTCATTCTCAAAATGGAGGTGGAAATGTTTTAAAAGGCAGAGCAGCTTGAAAAATAAATCATTTTATTTCAACAAATCATCTTCCTCTTGGGGTGAGCTACATATAGTTTTTTTAGTAATTTCTTACAGTCATTATGTTCCATCCATACCTAGTCTCTTATAACATTTTTTATAATATTTTTATCTAACCTTCAAATGTTCAACCATGTGTTTGGTTTCTATATTTCTTTTCATCTATTAATATGCACGTTTAGTAATCAGAATTTTAACTATTCTCATCTAAATTCTATGTAATTTAGCCTTGCCAATTACTATTTCTGAATACTATTTGGCAAAGGTATATTTTGGTTTTCCTTCTTGATGATTGATATGTGTCTCTGTTTTATAGTTTTTGGGAATAAAAGCACTTTCCTCCCTCCGGGAGCTGCAAGCATCCTCAAATCGCCGGCGATAGAACAACGAGGACCATGTCATCAGGGCTGCAACCGCATTACCAAGACTGCAACGACCAACATCCGTAGGCCTGGTGGAATACAACACCTACAACCCCAGAGCCTGTTGCAGAATCAGCAGCAGTACCATACGACATCAAGAAGATACCATCAGCTACCAAAAGCCATAAGTATAATCCAGAATTGTTAGTTTTTGGCAAGAATTTGAATACATTTGTTAATGCAATTTACAAGTCATTTTATTTATTATATCTTTATGAACAATAAACATGATTAGTTAAAAACTATGTTTTGTTTGCTTCCATTACAATTTTCAGAGTTCATTCTAAGGTTAGGACAAGACGAACACACACCTGAGTGACTGAGCTAAGCTAAGGGTGTAACGATGGCTATCTTGGTTAGTTGAGGTAATATTTTCGAATATTGTTTCAATTAGCTGGGGTAGTCCATCGCCTTTTCGTTTCAATATATATATATATATATATATATATATATATATATATATATATATATATATATATATATATATATATATATATATATATACAGTTTTTGGTTATTGGGTTATGCAGCAATTGATAAGTGTACTCTTTTAAGTCTTTATTCCGAGCTTTCGTTCATGATTATGAACATCGTCAGGGTGCTACAATTATATTATATATGTGAAACAATATGAAAATATGTATATAAAATTATATGTACTTACAACTTATTGAGGATATTTCAAATAGGTGGTCATTAAAATGAGAATTGTACTTATTAAAATGGTCATGTAATGTCTCGATAAAACAAAATAATTCAAATAAAAATTTTATAATTTAGTTCAACTTCAAAATCGACGAAATATAAAATGACACTTGGACATTCATGACATGGCATTATTTGAAATATCTAACAAAAATTTTTAAAGATGATCAATTTAGTAAACGACCAATAGGGTCAATGATAATTAAGAAAGTATTTTTTAAATTTTATAAATTACTGTTGAAATTATAAATTAAGGTAAAATTTAAAAAAAATTAGTAAGATTTTTTGATCAAGTTTAATTAGAAGTTTTAAATTATTTATATAAAAGTAATTTATAAAGTTGTTGACAAAAATTAATTTATACAAAAGTAATTTATAATGTTGTTGACAAGTCAGAGTATCTAGAAGAGGAGTTAGGAGATAACTCACGATTATCTAAAAATAGTAGATAAGAAAACATTTCATTTAGGTGGCCTATATCAGTACGATGATTCATCGAATTTGGATTTTTATTTATGTGAACCATTTCCAAAAAAAGGCGCTTTGAAGTATGTGACTCACGGTCCAATATTTTAGCGTTATTGTAATCAATTCGATGATTATTATTGAAAACATGTTCACCCAATGCACTTCTGTCAGGGTACAATCTGCAGTCTGACTTATGTGAAGTTATTCTGTCTTTTAATCTTCTTGATGTTTGACCAATATATATTTGATTACAATCAAAACAAGGAAGACTGTAGACTGTACCAGTTTTAGAAAGCATTGGAGTCTTGTCTTTGACGTTTGAAAAAACCTTATTGACTGTGAGAGTCGTCTTAAATGCAAGTTTGATATTTTCGAAAGACTTAAAAAGTCTAGTAAACTTCGGTGCAATATCGCTAATATATGGTAAGGTCATATAAGTTACGTTAGTAACGGGAGTCGCGTTGGTTTGCGAGTTGTCTGCATCAAAATTGTTATTAACATTTGTTGGTTGAATGTTAATTGTATTAAACAGTAATTTCTTCAACAAAGACTCTGGATAACCGTTTTCCAAAAAAAGTTGATACAATATTTTTAAATTTTTTGAGTGAAAAGAAACATCGCTGATTTTTAAAACGCGGTTTTTCATGGATTTAATTAAATTGATTTTCATAACGTGTTTATGGTATGAACTATAGTTTAGATATCTGCCTGAACTAAGTGGTTTACGATACCAATCCACTAATAAAATGTTATTTTTACGTATAACTCTAGTGTCCAAAAAAGGTACAGAACTCAATATGTCCTCTTTTTCAAGAGTAAATTGTATATGATGGTTAAAGCTGTTAAAATAGAATAACAAATTATCAAGTTCATTAGTAGGCAAGCAAAGTAGAATGTCATCTACATATCTTTTGATGAAAAATAATTTGAAGGGTAACACACGTAACACAAAATCTAAAATATAATCCATAACATAATCAGCTAAGATAGGGGAAATTGTACTACCCATAGGTGTACCAAAAGTCTGTTTGTAAAATCCACTGTTAAATACAAAATAATTGTTTTCAAAAAGAAAGGTTAAAAGTTCAAAAAATGTTGACTTAGACAACTCACAATTATTCGAAATGCTAGACCAATTATAGTCAATGGCAGTAATACAGATATTAAGATATACATTACTAAACAGAGAAACTACATCGAGGCTGGCAATCTGGTAACCATCAGGTATTTTTAAATTATTTAATAATGAATTGACTTCAAAAGAGTCTTTTATGTGAAACTCGTTGTCTAAATCATACGATCTAGTAAGAATTTCAGCCAAAAATTTTGATAGATTATCTGTAGGAGTGCCTATAGATGCTAAAATTGGTCTCACAGCCAAAGGGTTCTTGTGGATCTTAGGTAAAGAATAAAATTTTTTAGGGACGCCACTATAGCTAGCTAATCGTTTCTTTGTTGGTTCTGAAACGTTCCCATCATCACATAATTTTTTAATAAGTTTGTTAAAATTGTTTTCAATAGTATTTGTTGGATCTCTGGTCAACATCTGATAAGAATTGTCATTGTCGATAATATTACTACTTAAATCAAAATATTGTTGTTTGTTCATAATCACTGTAACACCACCTTTATCAGATTTAGTGACAATTAAGTCAGGATTGTTTTTTAAAAATTGTTTTGATTTAAAATATAGTTTTCTAAAGATGGAGTTATTCATTTTAGAATGCTGAACAGAGTTTGTAATGATGTTAACAGACCTAGCTAAAGTGATGTTCCTGGTGTCTTTGTCAGGAATTGTAGATAAAATGGAGTCAATATCAGCCAAGAGGCTTCTTATGGGAATGTCTGACCCAAAACAAGGTTCAATACTAAATTTAGGACCTAATGATAAGAATTTAAGAACATCACCAGGTATGTCTGTAGATGATATGTTTTTTATCCATTTGTCTTGTGTAATAAGGTGGTTGTCAATGTGATCTTTTTCAAGTTTTTCGATCTTTTTTATATTATCACGTTTTATTCTAGGAAATGTTTTATTATATAATATTTTCTGAGAGCTTTTAAAATTATTAAATATGTCAACATTTGTTCTCTCAATTATGTTAAGTTTAAGTGAGGTATTTAGAGACTCTAATTTGTTAATTAATTTATGATTACTACTAATTTCAATATTTAAAATTTTGTTTCCTAATCTATTATGTTTTTCCCAGGTGAATTCTTGACGGTATAATAGGTCTTCTATTGGTTTTATTACTGCCATTGACTATAATTGGTCTAGCATTTCGAATAATTGTGAGTTGTCTAAGTCAACATTTTTTGAACTTTTAACCTTTCTTTTTGAAAACAATTATTTTGTATTTAACAGTGGATTTTACAAACAGACTTTTGGTACACCTATGGGTAGTACAATTTCCCCTATCTTAGCTGATTATGTTATGGATTATATTTTAGATTTTGTGTTACGTGTGTTACCCTTCAAATTATTTTTCATCAAAAGATATGTAGATGACATTCTACTTTGCTTGCCTACTAATGAACTTGATAATTTGTTATTCTATTTTAACAGCTTTAACCATCATATACAATTTACTCTTGAAAAAGAGGACATATTGAGTTCTGTACCTTTTTTGGACACTAGAGTTATACGTAAAAATAACATTTTATTAGTGGATTGGTATCGTAAACCACTTAGTTCAGGCAGATATCTAAACTATAGTTCATACCATAAACACGTTATGAAAATCAATTTAATTAAATCCATGAAAAACCGCGTTTTAAAAATCAGCGATGTTTCTTTTCACTCAAAAAATTTAAAAATATTGTATCAACTTTTTTTGGAAAACGGTTATCCAGAGTCTTTGTTGAAGAAATTACTGTTTAATACAATTAACATTCAACCAACAAATGTTAATAACAATTTTGATGCAGACAACTCGCAAACCAACGCGACTCCCGTTACTAACGTAACTTATATGACCTTACCATATATTAGCGATATTGCACCGAAGTTTACTAGACTTTTTAAGTCTTTCGAAAATATCAAACTTGCATTTAAGACGACTCTCACAGTCAATAAGGTTTTTTCAAACGTCAAAGACAAGACTCCAATGCTTTCTAAAACTGGTACAGTCTACAGTCTTCTTTGTTTTGATTGTAATCAAATATATATTGGTCAAACATCAAGAAGATTAAAAGACAGAATAACTTCACATAAGTCAGACTGCAGATTGTACCCTGACAGAAGTGCATTGGGTGAACATGTTTTCAATAATAATCATCGAATTGATTACAATAACGCTAAAATATTGGACCGTGAGTCACATACTTCAAAGCGCCTTTTTTTGGAAATGGTTCACATAAATAAAAATCCAAATTCGATGAATCATCGTACTGATATAGGCCACCTAAATGAAATGTTTTCTTATCTACTATTTTTAGATAATCGTGAGTTATCTCCTAACTCCTCTTCTAGATACTCTGACTTGTCAACAACATTATAAATTACTTTTGTATAAATTAATTTTTGTCAACAACTTTATAAATTACTTTTATATAAATAATTTAAAACTTCTAATTAAACTTGATCAAAAAATCTTACTAATTTTTTTAAATTTTACCTTAATTTATAATTTCAACAGTAATTTATAAAATTTAAAAAATACTTTCTTAATTATCATTGACCCTATTGGTCGTTTACTAAATTGATCATCTTTAAAAATTTTTGTTAGATATTTCAAATAATGCCATGTCATGAATGTCCAAGTGTCATTTTATATTTCGTCGATTTTGAAGTTGAACTAAATTATAAAATTTTTATTTGAATAATTTTGTTTTATCGAGACATTACATGACCATTTTAATAAGTACAATTCTCATTTTAATGACCACCTATTTGAAATATCCTCAATAAGTTGTAAGTACATATAATTTTATATACATATTTTCATATTGTTTCACATATATAATATAATTGTAGCACCCTGACGATGTTCATAATCATGAACGAAATCTCGGAATAAAGACTTAAAAGAGTACACTTATCAATTGCTGCATAACCCAATAACCAAAAACTGTACATTTACTGTCAGCAAAGACTCATTGTCTTCTTATTATATATATATATATATATATATATATATATATATATATATATATATATATATATATATATATATATATATGTAGTAATCCTTTTACAACTTAACAAATAACTTTTTTAACTTGCTACACTATACTGACGAAGCCCAAATAGGCCGAAACACCGGTGTATATAGTTGCACAGAAATGTATGGAATGATGACCCTTCATCATTTTATATATTTCCAACTAAATTCACATTCACTTTACGAGTATTAGCCAATGATTTTGCTTATTTATATATATATATATATATATATATATATATATATATATATATATATATATATATATATATATATATATATATATATATATTGCATTTGCGTCCCTCGTGGCTTCCGTATAGTTTTGACTCTTCGTGACTTCCGATCAATATACATCGTGTATATTAACAAGATTAATTTCATACAGTTAGCGCTCACTTTGGCATCCGTTATACTGGCAACAATGTACTTATGGTATCAAGTAAAATATTTAACCTTGGTTGTGTTTACGTGAGAATTTAGTTGAAGAACCCAGACAAATTCTATTTATAACTTTTGCCAACTAGGTGGTTTGCTCGGGTATACGATAAGGATTTGCTGTAAATTCTTTGTTTTCGTTTTTATACTCTTCAATCAGGTTAGAAAAACTTATTATTTCTTGGGTGTAGTTATGAATAATGTATTTTCTAGACTTTAAAATTTTCTATTTATTTTGATGGAAGAAGATTATGGATTTCGGAAGATTTCGATGGAATAAGTTATAATGTAATATACCTAACAATACCACTATATACCCTTGACAAATGTTTTTTTTTTGAGTTAATAATTGTTTGATGAGCCTTTCGATAGGTTAGGTTTATTTTTAAATTTTATTTTGATAAATTATCGGTGTTGTTTCTCTCTCTCTCTCTTTCTCTCTCTCTCTTTCTCTCTCTCCCTATCTTTCTCTCCCTGTAATACTTTCCCTTATTATGAAGTATTGGGCGCTCTTGCGTTTCTTAGCCAAAAATCAAAGATGGCTGATTCGCAGGATTAGCGCATCCTTTTCTGTTTTATTCTTTCGAAATTTGCTATACAACTATTTTCCATTGCTCTCTGTTTGACTTCTCTCCATCTCAACGCCAATTCTTACATGATCTCTTGTTACAGTTCTTCTCCAGCTATTAATATTTTGATTTTGGTTAATTCTGATATATCGCGTGTGTTCCAGATTTTCCTTAAGAGGAAACAGTAGCGATCAACAGGTAGCGAAAACGCGTTCCAAGATTGCGGCTGTAATTTTGAATATTTTTTCGAAATATTTGGCACACGTATTCGTAATATAATAAAGAATGACGGTACAGAGCCAATTTGAAAAATATATTAATGTGTGGAAATTACTCGGTTATTAAATACAATATTAAAAAAACGAGCCTGTACCGCCATTAAGAAGAACAAAAAATACACTTTCTTCAAATAAACTTTTTTATCCGATGCCTAGATTTTGTGTAATTTTGGAACTACTAAAATTTTTTATTTCATTAGTAGTTCCTAAATGACACAAAATCTAGGCATCGGATAAAAAAGTTTATTTGAAGAAAGTGTATTTTTTTGTTCTTCTTAATGGCGGTACAGGCTCGTTTTTTTAATATTGTATTTAATTACAGAATAATTTTCAAATATTACCTAATATATTTTTCAAATTGGGCTCTGTACCGCCATTCGTTATTATATTACGAATACGTGTGCCAAATATCTCGAAAAAATATTCAAAATTACAGCCGCAATCTTGGAACGCGTTTTGGCTACCTGTTGATCGCTACTGTATCACCTTAATGCATTATATGATTATATAATGAGTGCATATTGTGCCTTTACTATCTTTTTTTCTACATCTGCTCTACTAGCGCCTTTTTTTCCATAATCGATCCCAGATATGTAAAGTTAGCTATCTCCTGTATTTGTCTTCCTTGTATTTTAATTTTAGTTTCTTGGTTGCTGTTTTTTTTAAGTTTGGTTTCTTTGTCTTTATCTTCAGACCCATTATCTTGGAATATTTTGCAAGCTTGTCGATCTTCTTTTGCTTATGGCTACTATGTTCGGTTAGGGGACAAATGTCATCTGCGAACTACAAATCGTCCAACTAGTTATGCAATTTCTATCTAATACCTGTTTTATTACCACTTATTTTCTGCATGATCCAGTCCGTTATTATTATAAATATTGTCGGTGTTATTGCTCGCCAATTCTCGCATTTATTCAAATCGCCCTTTTTTGGTATCTTAATAGTTAAACCCACGTTCCATTTCTGTGGGAGCTCCTGGTCGGCCTATATCTTGTTAAAGAGTTTGTGTAACATTTCTACTGATTCGTTTGCGTCCGCCTTTATTAAATCTATCGGTAGTTTGTCGCTTTCAGCGGCTTTGCCATTTTTTTAGTTGATTTAGTGTGTTTTGTATTTCTTCTTTCGTAATTTCAACTGTTCTAATGTTTATTTCCTGTATTACATTATCTCCGTCTATATCTGGTGTTTGGAGTATATTTCCTCGCTGTGTTCTTTTCATCTTTGTATTATTTTATGTTCTGATTTAATTATATTATTTCCTTGTTTATCTTTGATTTGTTTATTACTGTTTAGTGTTTTCCCTGTCAAATTTCGGATGATATTGTACTGTATTTTCAGGTCGTTTTCTTGCGCAACTTTTTCTGACATTTTTACCATATGATTTACGTAGTATCTTTTGTCTTTTCTGGCTTGCTTTTTAACCGCTATATTTTTCTTTGTATTTCCTTTCTACTGCTTTTCCTTCTTCGGTTGCTTCTTTTTGTAACATTTTTTCTTTAAGTTTCTTTCTTTCTTCTCTTAGTTGCAATAGTCCAGAAAAATAAGGTTTTTGTCAGGACACTTGCCAGCCAGGTTGCAAATGGTTTTTTTGGAGATATACCTATTACATTATAAATACAACAATGCCCGTCACAATTCGGACGAGAATTTTAGTTATTAACAAATAAGTGTCAAACATGACAGTTTTTTCGTTTAAATGGCTACAGGTAAAGATAACGTAATTAAATATCTTACTTAGATTATTCATCTTTTAGTAGATAAGCAAAGGTTTAAAATGGAAGTTTTTGAGTTTTGTTCTGATTATTTGTGATTTCAGAAATTGCAAAATAAAACTAAATTTCGAAAATAAAGAAATTGCTATAACTTTTGCAAAAATGAACTTAAGACTTTGATATTGCATGAAATGTTGAGTCAAACAGTCCACATAATGCACAAAAAATTGCAAGACGATTTGTCAATTAGTTTAAATTGCATTCGATTTGTTTATCACAACGAGCTTTTTTTGCAATGTTGTTCAGAAAATAATAATGATACAGTAATTCTGTGGAAACCACAGGAAAGAAGAATACTTACATTTTCTACTTATTTAAAAAATCAATAAAAAGTCATATTTACCATTCTGAAAACATTTTACGAAAGTAGAATCATTTTTGGCTTATAAAGAATTTGAATAACCATATTAACTTATTGACTAAATCTGCGTTGGGATTTGAAAAGCTGATATTTTTACACGAATTTTCAAAAAAAAACTTTTCGCCTAGGTTAATTACGAGGAAATTTAGCCACTTTTATTACTTATTTAATTTACAGTTACTTCTATATACATAAAATTCTCCTGTAACAGTGTTAGTTATCATATTCCTCCGAAACGGCTTGACCGATTTTTATGAAATTTTACACATATATTATGTAGGACTGAAAATAGATTGTAATCTATTATTTATACCTATAAGTTATAAGGGGGTTACCCTCTGCCACTTTTTTATTGTTTTAGAAAACATTGTCTACCTTAATTTTATAGTGTGTACCATTAAAACTATATATACAACCCTTAATTTTCACCCTTCTATCACCAAGACCCTATTTTTTAATACCCTATTTATTTACATCTATAAAATTTTCCTGTCGTAGTGTTAGTTACCATAATCCTCCGATACCGCTTGAACGATTTTTATGAAATTATATAGGTATACTCGAAGGTCTTAGAATCATAATTATCGGCCCCATAACGTTTTGTATTAAGCGCAACATATCTTTGAAAAATAAATTTCATTTTTTGAGTGCACGGATTTTAACAATTCCCCTCCACCGACCATGAGTCGAATTCTGTGGAGTTATTTTTAAAGATATATTAACCACTCTGTTCAAGTTTACTCAATCTTTTAGATATAAACTGTATACATGCCTTGAACTTCAAAATAGTGCTAGTTAGCTTTCTTAATTGTTAGGAACAAACTAGCTGTGAATTAAATAAAAAAAGTAGCTAACTTTGACCGTAATTAACCAAGGTGAAAGTTTTTTTACATTTATGTAAAAGTACACATCGAAAACAATGTGATAACTACACTGTATTTACTACAGGGGTATTTCCTGTACACCAACAATCAGCAAAATATACGGAAGAACCTTAAAAAACCGAATAGAAGACGAATACAAGAAAATGGAAGCAGAAGAACAAGCAGGATTTAGATCTGGAAGATCTCACTTGATCACCTTTTTGCAATCGCACAAGTCATGGAAAAGACAACAGCGATTAACCAAGAGATTCATTTCGTATATTATATTGATCTGAAGAAGGCATACGACAGTGTACCTTCGGTAAAGTTATGGGAGGCAATGGAGGATACAAATATAAACATGTGAAAACGAAATGTGAAAAGTGAAAACTACCCCTAACTGTAAAAAATTATAAAACAACATTTCTAACTTTAATAATGTCTACATTTGGTTTTTATGCTTTAAGATATACTTAAAACCACCCTTGTTAGAGCTATATATAAAAAATTTACTTATCCTAAAAGAATAATTTCAGCTTGCATCGATTTACATAAAAATTTGGGATTAGGATCATATCACCCTGTACTTCATATTCTATATCATGCTTAAGGGCGTTGATTATTTTAGGGGTGTAACCTACCTCTTATTGACAAAAATTTTATAAAAACATTGTAAATTTTAATATGGGTAAACTTTGGTTTTGATGGGTTAAATAATGATTGTTTTATACTTTAGGATAAAATATCATATTTCAACCCTTAAAAACCACCCTTAATAACATCACAATTTTTATAAGTAGATAATTTAATAGATCTATACAGAAAAAAAGTAGAATTAAAGAATTACAAAAACATTTATTTACACAAAAATACGAATTTACAAATATGTACAAATACAAATAATTTTTTAGTCATCTTCCAGTATATCAACCGATTCTGTGGTATTATACATACATTGAAAATTATCCATGAGCGGACTATTCGATATTTCAAAAAAAAAATCGTTTTTTGAACATGGCTCCTTCATTTTTGACGATAAAAAGTTTTTTCAATAATAATTCTGTAGGATTTTTGACGAGTTCTAAGACCGTGAAAACTAAATTCTGTAAGATCCCTTAGTTTTTAATTGGGGTGAGTTTAAAAGACTCGAATAAGGGGGTGTTTGCTCGTAAATAGAGGCTTTAAATAGCTATAGTATCTCGCTAACTGTTCACTGCAATGAAAATCTATGCACAAGAGAATTTTACTTATTAAATAATAAGCGAAAATTTAGTAGTCCAAAATTTTTTTCGTATCTCCAGTATTTTCGGAGATATTTTGAAATAAAAGGTGACAAATAGGAAATTGCAAAAAATCAATTTTTCTTCAAGTCAAATTTTTCTAAAATTAGGCCTTTTAAATAGGTCAAACTTCTTGGGTGTATTGATAATACGAATATAAAGGGAATTACAGAAAGGTGAAGACCAATTTTTAATCAGTAGGGTAGTTAGGGGGTTGTTTTAACTGATGATTTTTTCATAGAGAATAGCAGGTACAAACCTTTTTTTTGATCACAAGTCGCTTAATTGTCATTATAGGAGGTTCATATTACTATTTTTTGATAGGTCTAACAGTATACCTACTTAAAAATATTATTTAAGTTTAATTTAATTTGTGTTACTAAAAGATGAATTTTTGATATCTACAGTTTTTTTGATTAAATGCATATTTTTCGAGGTATTCTCAAAAAACCATCTAAAAAAGTCGATTTTTTCGTCGAAAGACTGTTACTTTCAAGCGCGATTAACTCGAAAAATACTAGTTTTACGAAGAAAATGTAAAAAACATTTTTTTTAGAATTCATTTTTACATCGATTTACATGGTTAAAATATAATAAAACATTCCCGTCCCCGAGATGGGGTGGCAACCTTCCCAAGCTTTTAGCGTACAGCCGCATGATATAGAAAATGATCCTTGGACTATTCCCTACCTTCTGTGAAAATTTCCACTAAATCCCTGCATTTTCTCGACTATAGAAGGAGGAGAAACAATCAGTAAATGTAACGAATATAAATACCTGGGTATGAAAATCACGAATGATGGAACACTGGACGGAGCCATTAAAGAACGAAATACTCAGGGCAGGAAAGAAATTAGGCTCCTAAACTCAGTAATCTGGGACAAGCAGATAAACAACCAAAACAAGAAAAAAATCTATAACGCCGTCGTGAAAAGCATTATAACATACAGCTGCGAAGTATGGCATATGAAGGAAAAATTAAAACAAATGTTAGATGTCACTGAAATGGATTTCTGGAGCAGAGCTGCAGGAATATCAAGAAGAGAACATGTCACCAATGAACGGATACGAGAAATAATGAAGGTCACAGATACACATACAATAAATGACGAAATCAACGAAATACAACTACGATGGTTTGGTCACGTACAAAGAATGCATGAAGACAGAATCACAAAACAAGTGCAAAACTAGAAACCGCAAGGTAGAAGAAGAAGAGGTAGACCGCGAAAAATTTGGCAGGCAGGAATAAACAAAGCCATGGATGAAAGAGGTCTGCAAGTAGATCAATGTGCGGACAGAGAGGAATGGAGAACGGGTATCGGAAGACGGAGAAGGTTATAAACCGATAATACAATAATAATGTAAAAGTACCAGGTTTTTAAATCTTAAAGTCTAGGGATGGTGCATGGCGCTTGTTGAACAAAAAACCGGATTTCGGTTATACCGTTTTTTTTACTTACGGTTTAACCTGGCGGTTATAATCGGTCAAATAACCGGTTGTTCCAAAAACCGGTTTTCGTTTTTTTAATCAAAAGCAAATACTCAATAGGTTATAATGTTACATTTATATTGCACTTTAGTTTGCTCAATTTTCCTCCAGAAAAATTCCCCAACCAATTCAACCTATAAAAATTTTCCCAGGCGCTTTCAAATTACCCTAAAAATGGGCCAAAGTACCCCAATCTCTGATTCGTCGCTCGTTGTAGACGGCTTCGGCGTATATTGCGTTGTGAATAATTGGGATATTCTCAAAAATGATGATCCTACCGATCTACCGGAATGTCCCTTGGATCTATCAACTATCAAGTTTAGAAAAATATTCAAATGACTTATATTTTACTTAAAAATTAATTCGATAAACCAATTCATTATTTACTTCTCTATTGCCATCAAAAAATTTCAGTAGGTAATATTTTTTAATACGTTTGTATAATACCTACCTTTTATTTCCTAATATTTAAAAATTACATATTGGAGATTCCTAATCGTATTTCGGTACATATTCACATTTCATACAAGAGTCTCAAGTCTCAAGTACTCAAATATAAACAATTTTTTAGATGATGGTTGGAATATCGATTTCAAGCAGATCACTTACTTTTTTATGTAAATATATTAACATCTGAAACTATATACCTATTCCCAAAATTGTTTCATAAAAGCTGATGTGACAATTTCGTCCAGTTCTCTATTAGTAAATAAAAGTTGAATTACGGTTGTTTGGGTTAATTACTTATTACTTCGCATATTATTTATAATACACATGATTGAGATCGAAGATAGATAGAAATTTCTTAATTTTTCTCTAAATAAATTTTTTTCCACAGGTAACTTATTCGGTTTTTCGCCGATTATTACTTTAAAAAGAAAAAACCGGTTATAACCGGGAAAAAAAAACGGTAAAACCGATTGTTTCGAATTAAAAAAACCGGTTTTAGGTTATAACCGGTAGGTTTTTCCCATCCCTAAGTCGATTAATTTAGTTTGCAGCCAATACTAACACAGTTATTCAAATTGTTTATAAGCCAAAAATGACTCTACTAAAATATTTTCGGAATGATAAAAATGACTTTATATTATTTTTTTAAAAACTTTGAAAACATAAGTATTCTTTTTTCATGCTGTTTCCACAAAATGGCTATATCATTATTATTTGATGAAGAAAGCATGCTTCATCATTGTAAAGAAAAGCTTTTTTTTATAAACAAATTGAATAAAATGTAAACTAATTGACGAATCGACTTGAATTTTTTTGTGTATTATCTGGACTGGACATAGACTATTTGACCCAATATTTCATGTAATATCAGTCTTAAGTTTATTTTTGCAAAAGTTATAGCAAGTTTTTTATTTTCGAAATTTAAGTTTTATTTTGCAACTTCCGAATCAACAAATAATCGTACCAAAATTCAAAAACTGACATTTTTGACCCTTATTTGTTAATAACTAAAATTATCGTCCGAACTGTAACGGACATTTTTGTATTTATAATGTAATAGGTCTATAGTACCTATCCAAAAAATCCATTTGCAACCTGGCCGGTCAAGTGTTCCGAACGTATATTTTTGCCTTATTTCCCTGGAGAACAATGTGTCTCCGGTTATCCATTTTTATTCACTTTTTTTTCATCCCTATAATTTCGTTTGCAGTTTTTGCATAATGTCCTTGAAGTTCTTCCATATTTTTTCCACTGTTTCCTCATGTTGGGAAACTGCTGTTCGGTTTAATTTCAGTCTTTTTGTGAATTCGATTCTTGTGTTTTCTTGTTTAAGAGCTTCCACATTGTATCTTCTTCTTGTGTTTACTTTTCGGTTTTTGTCTTTGGCTAATTTCATCTTTATTTTGGCCCTTACTCGCATGTCTTTGATATGTTTAATTGCAGACCAAATATTTGACTTTTGTTTTCAACCAGTCGTATAAGATCAATCAGCTTTGATTGACTATTTGCAAGAAGGGATGTGTCATCTGCGAAACGTAGGTTGTCTATTTTATGATTATTTATTGAGATGCTTTTTTCCCATCCTTCAAGTGCTCCTCTCATAATATGCTCTTCATATATATATTGAATAATCGTGGAGATAGTATACATCCCTGTCTGATACCCTGTTCTGGATGAAATTCGTTTGAAAGTGTGTCAAGCACTTTAACTGATCCAATAGTGTGTTCGAATAGTTCAGTTATAAGCGAAATAAGGTGTTGGGGTACGCCTACTTCTTTTAGTATAATAAGTGTCTCCACTAGACCCTGTAGAACGCCTAACGATAGTCTATAAAGCATATGTACAGTGGAATATTGAATTCCCTAGATTTTTCGATTATCTGTCTTATATTCAACAGGTGTTCTCGAGTACCTCTACCTTTGGTAAATCCAGTTTGTTCTTGTGGAATTTCTCTTTGAAGGAATGTTTTTAGTCTCTCATTGATTATATGTAGTATTATTTTACTGGCATGTGATATAAGAGAAATAGTTCTATAATTGTCGCATTTATGGAAGCTGCCTTTTTTATGAATTGTTGTTATTGTAGATTTTGTCCAGTCTTCAGGCCATTGTTTAGAATGCCATAATTGCCATATTTGGTTACAGAGTAGATGAAGTAATTTTACGCCAGTTTCTTCTGTGGCTTTGAGTATTTCTGCTGTTATCATATCTGGACCTGGTGCTTTATTATATTTGAGCTTAATGATCGCTAGTCTTACTTTATTTTCAAGTATATCAGGTTCTTCTTCTACCTCATCAAAGATTTGGTTAATAGGTTCTTGGGGTTAATCATGTTTATATAGGTCCCTGCAATTCGATCTCCATGCCTCTGCTATATTTTCTCTGATTGTTCTCAGTGTTCGAGTGTTGTCTTCTATGGCCCAAGTTCTGGCTTTGAATTATTTTGTTAAGTAGCGTATTTTTCTAAATAGATCTCTCGGCTGATTATTCTGATCATGTCTCTCAATTTCTTTGCATATACTTTGATAGTACAGTTTTTTTCTACCTTGCATCTTCGCTTTACTTTTTAATTGAGGTTTCTTAAACTAGGGTTTTCCCTTTCACTATGCATACCACTTTGACAAAGATTTCTTCTATTCTCAATGATCTGAAAGGTTTCATCTGTTATCCAGTGTTTCCGTTTCACAGGAGTATTTATCTTTGGATGATCAGTTGGTGTTGTTACACAATGTTTAAAAGTCTCCCATATTTCTTGTGATGTTCCGTTACGAATAGAGGGCATTATTTTATGTACTTCCTGGAGAAGTTCGTCCTGCTTTTTTTAGTTCTACCTAATGATCTATCTGATTCTATCTATGATACAGGTGGTGACATTATAATTGATATATTATAGTATGAGAATAGAAAAATTATATTATTAAAAATATTGTAATAAAAAATTCTATCTATATATCTATAAGCGAGGTTCCTACAGCCTCTGCTACTTTTCGCATTTCGACCGCTATCTTTTTCTGTCCATCCATTCGTCTTCTTTGATGGCTTTATCTCTCATGATGTATTCTACATGTTCTTCCCAGGTAACTAAAGGCCTTTCCCTTCTTCTTCTTTGCTGTGGTATGCAATTTAAAGCTTTCTTTTGCCATTTATCTTCATTCATTCGTTTGACGTGACCATACCACACTAGTTGTCTCGTTTTAATTCTATCTACACTGAAATCTACAGTTTTTGTCCTCCTTCCTGATGCGATCTTTTATATACCACACGCTCTCCTTAGATAATATATCTCTACTACCTACTTCTATTCTCTTTTTATCTTTTTTTGCGATCTGTCAAACTTCTGCTCCATAAGTCAAAATAGGCTCTACCAAGGTACGATAGATTGTTGTTTTTTGTCTTATCTCTTTAGACCATAGTAGAGAGCTTAGAATGTTTACCGCTATTTTGCCCTGCTGTGTTCTGTTTTCGATGTCTCTTTTGCCTTCTTTAGATAATATATATTCAAATTATTTATATTCTTTAAATGTATTTGTGGTTCTAATTCCTAAATCTGGATCTTCTAATAAAGAATTAAGAATTAAATTCTAACACTTCTATAATATGTTACAATTGAGCAATTAGACCACCAGTTTCGGCAACTGGTTATGATAAATTCATCAATTTTAATGAACATACTTTTCATTTGTTTTTATTTTTGCAGTAAGAAATACACTGTTAATTATACAAAGAGAATATCATTAATCTGTTACAATAATTGTTTTAAAATACTACAATAATCATTTATAAAAATATCCGAAGTCTAAATACCAACATTTGAGGTGGCAACAGCGTAGTAGAAGCCATGAGGACAAAAACTGAAATATACGGATTCCGCGACAACCTTAAAATGAATAAATATATATTTGGACGTCATCAAAACCGTTAAAGTGATTTTATATATACAGCAAGCGAACGTGGCGCGCCTGACGGCAACTGCCCCAAGTAATGTGTATATTATTATACAGATAACGTGTCTGAGGACATCCGGCCAATATTTTGTTCAGGCAGTGTAGGAAGTGGTACCTTTCACCTGCGATAAATTTTAGAGAAAATCCTCGTGGCAACCGTATATCGGAGTCCACGAAGACCTGGACGCCACGAGAGACTACAGTTTAACATGGGGGGACGTCATGAGATGCTAAAAATAAATATATATATATATATATATATATATATATATATATATATATATATATATATATATATATATATATATATATATATATATAATCAAACAAATGAAATAGAGAATGTGGAAAAATCCCCTTACGAACAATTCACACATCCACCATTTCAGGTTGGGAAAAATTTCTTGAATAGAATCAAAGATCCAAACACCTGTTCTTAAAAATGTGTTTCGCCCTCTTCAACCTCTCTGGGCTTATCAATAAAGATGAGAGGTTGAATATCTTTAGACACATTCCATCAAAAAATATATATATATATATATATATACAGGGTGAGTTTTTAGTGCGGGATCGGTCGATAATTCCATTACGGTATAGAATATCGAAAAAAGTTATTAAGAAAAAATGTAGGCAATGATATTCTCCACGCTTGGAAAAGATGTCCATTTCTACAGGGTGATCAATAACAGCGTGGTATATCAAACATATAATTTTTTAAATGGGACACCCTATATATTTTTTCATATTTATATTCCCCTCATAATTCTTGTTCATATAATATAGGGTTTTGCATTACTATACAGAGTATTTAACAAGGTATGACCATTTTTATTTCGAAATCCCTATGAGATTAACACCTTTTATATAAAGAAGTAATTCATAGACAATAATTTGTTTTATGTAGTAAGATAAACAATATACTGTAGTTTTTAAATTAAGTCCAATTGAAATCATTGACGAATGTTTGTATACAGGGTGAACTACAAAACCAAATTACGATTTTCTCTATTTTTTTAAATGGATCACCCTATATTTTATTTTTCAAAAATATTGTATTTATTATACTCTTTCATTTTTATATAGCATTTCCTATATCTAAACTTATTACTTTCGGAGATATTTTTAGTTTTCTTCAACTTTCGGGAATACATTCAATTTTTCTAGTAGAAATAAGTTGGTATTGAATGATAATTAAACAAAATTATTTTTATTCGATAAATAACTAACACAAAATATAAACCATAGCAATATGCAATGAATGTATCAATAAATGTGATATTAAGGAATTATCATATTTCCCTAATATACAAGAATCATACAATTCCTCCAAAAAAAATATAGGTATCTTGTGTATAATAAAATTACAAGATTATTTTTATTTAATAAACAACTCATACAAAAGATAAATCAAAACAATATACAACAAATTTAATAGTTTTTAGATTATTATATCAATAGCATTCTAAGCCAAGAAATTTTTAGTAACACATTCCTAATTGCAGGTTGTGACCCGCAGTTATTAATAATATAATTTTCATATTAAATTTCATTAATATGCATCAAGAAATCCCTACTTTGTTAACACTCAAACTAGGTGATCTATAAATGTTTAAGGTGATATTGTTAGAGATTATGTGATTGGTCCACATTTTTTGACGGTTGAGGTTTTTATACGACGGTGCTCCAGTTCTTCCAAAATTGATTTTTTTCAAGTGGGGCTATATAAAAAACCTTGTATACCAGAAGCATCCAACAACGCTTGATGATAATATGAAAAATAGAATAAAAGAAGCTTTTAAAAATATTGACTTACAAAAATGTCAGAAATGTGGCTCGGTCATTTGAATATCGGTTACAAAATTGCATAGACGTTGAAAGTTTTCATTTTCAACATTTACTTTATACTTATATCCTTAACATCACATTAATTGGTACATTCATTAAATTTTGTTATGGTTTATTATTTTTTTGTTAGTTATTTATTGAATGAAAATATTTGTTATATTATTACATAATACGTATTTGTTAAGTTATTTATATTTATAAGAATTGAATGTATTCATGGCAAATGAAGAAAACTAAAAATATCTCAGAAACTAATAAGTTTAGGTATAGGAGATGCTATATAAAAATGAAAGAGTATCATAAATACAATATTTCAAAAAATATATAGGGTGATCTATAAAAAAAAATTGAGAAAATCGTAATTTTGTTTTGTAGTTTAAAAGTGCTTATAAAAATGAATGTTCTACTAAAAAATTCTTGGCCAAGAACGCTGTTTCATATAAGTTATTTATTGAATAAAAATAATCTTGTTATATTATTATATACAATACAAAGTTTTTTTTGTAGGAATTTTACGATTCTTGTATATTAGGGAAATATGATAATTTCTTAATATCACATTTATTGGTATATTCACTGCATATTGCTATGGTTTATATTTTGTGTTAGTTATTTATCTAATAAAAATAATTTTGTTTAATTATCACTCAATACTAACCTATTTCTACTAGAAAAATTGAATGTATTCCCAAAATTTGAAGAAAACTAAAAATATCTCGGAAAGTCATCAGTTTAGATATAGGGAATGCTATATAAAAATGAGAGTATATTAAATACAATAATTTTGAAAAATAAAATATAGGGTGATCCATTTAAAAAAATAGAGAGAATCGTAATTTGGTTTTGTAGTTCACCCTGTATACAAATATTCGTCAATGATGTGAATTGGACTTAATTTAAAAACTACAGTATATTGTTTATCTTATTACATAAAACAAATTATTGTCTACGAATTACTTCTTTATATACAGGGTGTTAATCTCATAGTGATTTCGAAATAAAAATGGTCATAACTTGTTAAATACTCTGTATAGTGATGCAAAACCATACATTATATGAACAAGAATTATGAGGGGAATATAAATATGAAAAAATATATAGGGTGTCCCATTTAAAAAATTATATGTTTGATATACCACGCAGTTACTGATCACCCTGTAGAAATGGACATATTTTCCAAACGTGGAGAATATCATTGCCTACATTTTTTTTAAATAACTTTTCTCGATATTTTATACCATAATGGAGTTATCGACCGATCCCGCACTAAAAACTCACCCTGTATATATATATATATATATATATATATATATATATATATATATATATATACAGGGTGAGGCAGATAAAGGGCCTTTTAGAAATATCTCGAGAACTAAACGTAAGAGAATAATGAAAATTGGAATAAAGGGGTTTTGAGGTGTGAGCTATTTATTGAAAATATTTTGGTCTCTTTGCTACTTCCGGTTATACCGGAAGTTGACTGTAACTTCCTTTTTTTTAAATGGGACACCCTGTATATTTTTACATTTTTGGATTCTCCTTGATTTCTTCTTTCTTAAAATATAAGGTTTTGTAATATTATACAGGGTAGTTTAAAAGATAATTACGTTTTCATATTAATTTCGTAGCAATATTCACACCCTGTAGAATTGTAGTAATTTGAGATAATAAACTCTATTTACGTTCAAATGATATTTAATATAGTCTACTATTTTTAAGAATTATTGGTATAGTTAAATTTTTCATTTTAGTATACAGGGTTGGTCGAAACTCGAAATGAGTATTTTCTGAGTTTTCTTAAATAGAACACCCTATATTTTAGTATTGCAATGAAATTATATTTTATGGTACTTTTTAATTGTATAAGCATTCCCTATACCTAACTGCTTTAATTTGTGAGTTATTGGTGATTCAAGCCAAACATTAATTGCAACACAAAATACGTGAAATTTTATTAGGTTGGCCGTGAAAATATTCAAAATAATTTTTCGGAAATAGATACATATTGATCTAGACTGATAATTAAAATTGCCAATAATGGTTGATCTATCAAAATATCTACGTAGTTAAGATTGTTGGTGCGATTAACAATTAAGCACAAATTAAAGCAGTTAGGTATAGGGAATGCTTAAGAAGTACAAAAGTACCATAAAATATCATTTCATTACAATATTAAAATATAGGGTGTTCCATTTAAGAAAACTCAGAAAATGCTAATTCCGAGTTTCGACCCACCCTGTATACTAAAATTAAAAATTTAGCTATACTAATAATTCTTAACAACAGTAGACTATATTAAAAATCATTTGAACATAAATAGAGATTTTGATCTCAAACTATTACAATTCTACAAGGGTGTGAAAATTGCTACGAAATGAATAAAAAAACTTAATTATCTTTTAAATTACCCTGTATAATATAACAAATACCATATTTTAGGAAAGAAGAAATCAAGGAGAATCCAAAAATGAAAAAATATATAGGGTGTCCCATTTAAAAAAACGAAGTTATAAGCAACTTCCGGTATAACCGGAAGTACCAAATAGATGAAAATATTTTCATTAAATAGATCAGTCTTCAAAACCCCTTCAATTCAATTTTCATGAATCAGTTGCCTTTAGTTCTAGAGATATTTCTAATAGGCCCTTTATCTGCCTCACCCTATATATATATATATATATATATATATATATATATATATATATATATATATATATATATATATATATATATATATATATATATATATATATATATATATGTTACAGTGAAAGTTGACGTTTCAGGGAAGGTTAACCTTTACTAGTCACGGTCGACTCTCGCTGGGCATCTTAGTGAAAGTTGAATTCTGAAATAACAAGATCAACTTTCACTAGTGAAGGTTGACCATTCTTAGTGAACGTCAACCTCCCCTACAGCAGTCTAGGGAAAGTTACACAGACGTACAAACAAGATCAACATCCACTAGTGAAGGTTGACAATTCCTATAGTGAATGACAACCTCCTCTACAACAGTCTAGGGAAAGTTAGAGAGAAATAAAAGACTAATCTTAAATCACGTATACTTTTATAACAAAAGTAAATTTAGAATTTGAAAGATGAACAAATAAGAACAAAATAAAACGTGAAACTATAGTCTACAATTTAAAGACTATAATAGAGACGAAAATACTATAGTCAACAATAATAAAATTATTTGTTGCAACATGATAATGCTTTATGGCATTTGGAATTGCATAAAACATTGTTTTTTATGCAGTAACACTTCTTTGTTTGGCACTTCTTGTTACAACTGCACTTAAAAAATCCTTGCCCACTTCCGGTTGACTGAGTAGTAGCAACTGTTCGTAAAGTAAGTGTCTTTTCCATTGGAATTTCATCTTCTTTTATAATGTTTACTGGACAAGTATTAAACTGGGATCTGCAAATAAAAAGATACTTGCAGGCTTAAATGTAAAATTACTAATTATTATACTATGCGGTATTAAATACGTTCAAACAAGTTAAACTTCATAAAAGTATTAAAAATGTAAACTAAATTGACGACAGTCAAGGTCGTTCGCCCGCCGTGCACATCCGCCAGATGTTCAACATTCCCTAGGCTGATTCCGTGAAGGTTCACCTTCCCTAGTGAAAGCTGATATATATTTTCTACTATCAACATTCACTGGTCATTTCAGTGAAGGTCGACAATCACTAGCGACGGTACACCTTGACTAATATTCAGCTTTCACTGTAACATATATATATATATATATATATATATATATATATATATATATATATATATATATATATATATATATATATATATATATATATATATATATTAACTGTAGCTACAGGCACCCAGTAAACCGACGTCAATGTAGCTCCCGGTGTATATTGTATATAGTAAATATTGATATTTAGGCACCCAGAAACTATTTATTAATTAGGCATCCAAGTTGTATAAAATTTTGATAATATATTACAAACAAGCACCACGCAGCATTGCCACATTTATGGGGGTCACATTGACTGTTTTTCTGGTTAAAGTGTATATTAGTTATTTAAAGTTGACACTGATTTTACATGTTCATAAAATATGTATGTAAAAGTGGGTGCCACTAATTATCGTAATAAAAAAATATGCAATTTTATTCGAGTGAAGAAAGACCTCAAACGTATTAAATTTTATTTTATTTTAAATTTTTAACTGCGTATATGTCCATCAAAAATAAACTGCATAATAGAAAGAGACATACTTGCTGACCTAACAAAATATGCACTACAAACAAAATAAATAATAAACTATGGAACATCTTCTTCTTATACTTGTTGTAGATCTGTCGATTTGTTAATTCCGACATTGAAGTATTTCTTGAGAGGTAGACTGCCAGCTATCCCTCCATCTTTTTGGTGGTCTTCCTGGTGGACGCTTGGCTGCTGGTTTTCGTTCTAACGCAATTATTGATAGTCTGTACTCCTCCATTCTTTTTACATGACTGAACCATTCTCTTCATCTTTGCCTACCCCATCTGACTACATCTTGCACACCACATTGTTCCCTGATGATGTTGTTTCGTATATCTTCTTGGCTTCCCTGCTATTGCTCTTAGTGTCATCATTTCGGCTGTTCATAGCATGCTTTTGGTTTTATTGGTGTCTTCTCTTGATTCAATGCCATACGTCATAACAGGTCTGATGCAAGTTTTATAAATTCTAACTTTGCTGTCTATTCTCATATATGGGTTATTCCAGACCACATCTCTCCAACATCCGGACAAGACAGCGGCCTTGTTAATTTATCCTCTTAGGTCTCTGGTTGGGTCACAACTTGATAAGTCTACACCTAGATATTTGAACTGGTTTAGCTGTTCTATGTGTTTCCCCTCTACCACGAGCAATGGAAATGCATTTTGTTTTTTGCGTGGATATGTTCATGTGAGTCGACGACATGCTTGGTAGAATCGATAAAGTTGTCTTTGTAGGTCATCCTCATCCTCTGCAATCAGGGCTGCATCATCCGCATAGCGCACTACACTGATTCAACTGTGACCGAGTATGTATCCTAGTTGTAGCGATTCCACATCTTCTATTATTTCGTCCATTAGAATATTGGATAGAAATGGACTGAGGCTGTCTTCCTGCCTGATTTTCCCTGGTGTTGGTATGTTTGCCGTAGTGGTGTCGTTTGTTTTAATTTTTATCGGGTTGTTATTTGTTAATTTATTTTATGGCTTCAACAATGTTTGCCAGTATCCTTTTTGCTTCATTTTCTGTAACATATTGCCAAGTCTGACTCTGTCAAATGCTTTCGTTAGGTCTTCTTCTTCTTAAAGTTCCATCTCTTATCGGAGGTTGGATATCATAATGGCTATGGTCACTTTGTTGGCTGCTGCTCTGAACAGTTGTAATGAACTACAGTTAAACCATTCTCTAAGGTTCCTCAGCCAGGAGATGCGTATTCTTCCTATGCTTCTTCTTCCATGGATCCTTCCTTGCATAATAATTCTCAGCAACTCAAATTTTTCTCCTCTGGTAATGTGACCCAAATATTCCAATTTTTTGTAGTTCTTATAAACTTCATAATTTCTAACTCCTTATTTAAACGTCGTAGCACTTCAACATTGGTAATCCTTTAAACCCACTGAATTTTCAATATTCTTCTGTAACACCACATTTCGAACGCTTCTATTCTTTTTATGTGTTGTCTCTTCAATGTCGAAGCTTCCATTCCGTATAGCAATACGGAAAATATGTAGCATCTTAGAGCCCTCAATCTGAGAGGCAACTGAAGGTCTTTGTTTGTAAGCAGTGTCTTCATTTTTATAAATGCCTGCCTTGCAGTTTCAATTCGGACTTTATAATTTCTAGGTCTACGAAACAAATATATTCGGGTTTGTTATATTCTACCGATTTCTCTTTCACTTGTTTCATGACAAATATTGCGTCTGCCATCGACCTGTGTTTTCTAAATCCTTGCTGTTCTTCTCTGTTCTTTGTCTGTGATTCCAATTTATCCTTGATTGAGTATGCCTGTGAATAACTTCATTGTCGTATTTAAGAGAGTTATTCCTGTGTAGCTGTCCGGATATGATCTTTGTCCTTTCTTAAAAATCGGTATTGTGATACTGTTTTGCCAATCTTGTGGTATCTCTGCTCTGTCTAAGATTTTGTTAAACAATGTTGTGAGACCATTAGTGACTTTCTGACCTATATATTTCAGCAGTTCGTTCGGTATTCCATCAGTACCTGGCGATCATCTATTCTTTAAGATCTTCATTCTCGCTTCTTCTTCAGTTTCTTTAGTGATATACCTGTCTTCTGTTTTGTAATCGTGTTCGCTATTGGCTTCTTCACCTTTGTAGGGTTCCATGTAGTGATCCATGTTACTTGTGAACTTGATCCAATACTCTCTTTTTATTGTTCTTATTAGCGAATTTATTCTGTTTGTTTTTTCTATATAGATGGCACGTTGTTCCTGCGTTCCGGTGCTTTTATAACACATATAGTATTTTCTCATTTGTTCTGCGAGTTCTTTGACTTCTTGACAAAACCATGGTTTGTTGTTTCTTATTGCGCTGGTGTTTGTTTTTCTTTGAAGAAAGAAATTTTATTTTTTTAATATGATTTTCTATAAAACTTTTGCTTTCCAAGTATATAAAGACTATATTTTTTTGATATACTGATCTTATCCACTGGAAAATTCTTTGAGGTCTTGTAGATTTCAAAGCTAGAGAAAAAAACTATAATTTCCACCCCAACAATAATAACTGTACCTATGTATACATATACTAATATGTAGTCACTTTTGTATACAGTGATGAGCGCGCTAATAATCGGCACAATAACGCAAAAGATGGAAATCATATTAAGTTGTGAGATAGAATAAAATGAAACTAGCAGAGTTGGAAAATTTAGCGATAAAAACGTATAAATTTAAATTCTATTGATTGTTTTCCACCTTTAGATGTATCAGAGGAGTATGTCAACTAAAACAGTCACTCTCACAGTGGCAGTTGCCAAACTCGTGCGATACGTCTAAAGGTGGGAAACAGTAATTAGAATGTAAATTTATAGGTTTTTATCGCTAAACTTCCCACATCTACTAGTTTCATTTCTTTTATCTCACAACCTAATATATTTCCATATTTTACGTGATTTTGCCGGTTATTAGCGCGCTCATCACTGTACATATAGAGATGTTTAAAATAATGGAATAAATTCAATTTATCGAAAACCGTTCACTTTGGAGAAAAATCCCGAGACAGGTCGATTTTTATTTTTAAATTATGATTTTTTGACATATTATTCAGGGGTTGCCAAGCTCCTTAATAGTCCGAGCCACTTTTCACAAGTTGAAGTTTTTCGCGAGCCGCAATCAAAGAAGGTATTTACAATGGTTTTTAACAGAACTTTTACTTACTGAAACCGAAATAAAATTACGAAATATTGAAACTTATTTACATTTTTGTTTTTCTTCTTTTGATATAATTCTTTTCAATTTGGTGATTAATACCTATATGACAGTACTTCTAAGTAATTCTTTTAGTTGCTGGTTAGTTAATATTGACAGGTGTTAGGATTTCACGCATTATAAAATGGTCCACACAAGTACGTTGTTCCTAATTTGGAAATAATTCGACAAGCATCCTTTTGTAGGGTACCTACTTGGATTCTGATACAAATTTCCAAAATTCGGTATTCGGCGTCGACTTATAGTTTTATTTTTGAGCTTGGTCTTCTTGCGTCTCTATTAATTTTAATTCCACAGATGTTGTTTGGGTTATATATTGGTAATGGTAAAAAATTCATTCATCTTATGAACTATGTTCATTTCAAATGAATTTAGAAAAAAAATTAAGAGACGATTTAACATATTTTAAGTCTTCAAATCTATATTGAAGTTCGGTCAATATACTTTCCGGCTTTTTTATATACCTACTCGTTAAGTTTTTCTAGTTTAATATTGCAAAAAAAATTTTAAGTCGAGTAAAATGACTAAAATGTAAAATGTGTACCTAATCCAAATTACAAATTATATCCGTAGCAAGAGTTATACAAAAATCAAAAATCGGTCTGGATTCGGTTGATTACTGACTTTTACATTGAGCCACTCTTATGTAATGTTCGTTAGCGCAGTTTTCAATGTGTCATAATAATATATCATTTTTATCTTGGATGGAAATGGAATTTGTTACAAAGTCTTTCATGTTTGTTGTCAGTGATTTAAAAGACATTTTGAAACACATATAGAACGATAATAATTTTTTTAAATCATATCTACGTAATACAAAATTGAAAAATAACTCGAGAGTACAATCGAGAGCCACAAGTAATCATTCAAAGAGTCGCATGTGGCTCGCGAGCCGCAGTTTGGCCACCCCTGATACTATAATAGTGATTCATTCATTTGGGCGTTATGATGTAATCGATGATTTTTTTAAATGGAAACGGGGGTCGTGTGGTAGCTCATTTGAAAGGTTATTCAATTCTGTAGTCAGTAATATAATCAATAACATTATTATTTATACAGGATGGCTAAAAAATATTTTTTTGAAACAAATTAATTAACTCAAAAAGAAGAATATAATTAGACATGTAATTTATTTAACTCAAAATACATTACTTATGTAAGAATTACTGATGTAAGAAAATATAAAAAAAAATGTTTATTTCATACATAAATATTGCTTTTCTCATAAATTAAATGTCAAACAACAATTCACCTACCTGTTGGCAGTTTGAACATTTAATTTAAGCGAAAAATAATGTTTGTTTATCAAATAAACATTTTTTTTCTCTTTTCTGACAGTAGTAGAATGTATTTTGAGTTAAAAAAAATGCATACATTCTTCTTTTTGCAGCAAATAATTTAATTCAAAAATAATTTTGTTGACCACCCTTTATAAATAAGGATTATAACGTTTATTTTTATTACCGAATAGAGAATTAAATAACCTTTAAAATGAGCTACCACACGACCCCTATTCCTATTAAAAAAATTATTGATTGCGTCATCACGCCCTAATGGATGACGTTACTATTATGGCATACCTATACACTCACCGGCACAAAATTCCGCCACCCAAAATTTTTGATTAAGTTTGACAATCTAAACTTTATTATTTGTACTCCGATTTTCAAGATTCTTGCATCAATTTGTAGGTACATGTATTGACCTCGTTTGGTATTAATACAGTAACAAAAATTGTTTGCTTAGATGGCATCATATGGAAGTGAATTGAAGTGTTGTTTTTTTCTCTAAGTTTAAACAATTCTGTGGAAAAATTGGATGGCTGATTTTGTTTCATACTCCGTTTGTATTATCCTGGAGGTATCACTAAAGTTTTGTGAATTATCCGAATATCTCTTTTCTTGTAAGAGCTGTAAATAAAAACACTGATTTGAAGGTTTATTTAGTTAAAAATATCAAACGCAATAAAATTCACAAAACAAAACAAAATTAACAACAAAAAACAATTCAATAGCGGGTATGTCCACCTTTTGTAGAAACGACTGCTCCCAATCTGTTTAGCATCGAATAGTGTTATCCTTGCTTGGGGAATAGCCCGATATTCCTCTACCAGAGCCGTTACCGTACCAAATTTTCTGCAGCCCTAGGATGACTGCGAATAGCTTTTTTTAATTCATCCCATAAATGCTCAATAGGATTGAGATCTGGACTGCATGCGGACCATTCTAATCTTATCAATCCAACCTCTATTTTATGAGTCAATCAGTGTTTTTATTTACAAAAATGGTACAGCTCTTACAAGAAAAGAGATAATCGGATAATACAAAAAAAAATTTAGTGATGTCTCCGGGATAATATGACAGGACTATGAAACAAAATCAGCTATTCCATTTTTCCACAGAATTTTTTGAAGTTAGGAGAAAATACAACGCTTCCATTAACCCTTGTATAATGCCATGCAAGCAAAATTTTTTGTTAGCGGAATAATACCAAATGATATCAATAAATGTACCTACCAACTGGTGCAAGAATCTTAAAAATCGGAGCACAAATAATAAAGTTATAAATTGTCAAACTTCATCAAAAATTTTGGGTGGCGGAATTTTATGCCGGTGAGTGTATGTCAAAAAATCATACTTTACAACTAAAAATCGACCTGTCTCGGGATTTTTCTCCAAAGTGGCCATAAAATGAATTTATTCCATAATTTAGAATATCTCTTTATATAAATTTTAAATCTGTACTATATATCTTAGCGATTCTATTTCATCAAATAAATAAAAAATTTCATTAAAAAAACCTCGTTAGTTTCTCCATTTCATTCTACAATAGAATGACTAAGTTCTTACAAGAAAAAAATTAATGCTTTTAGAGTATTCTCTAGTGGCTTCGAATATATACACTAAACACTATACCAAAACTAAACGTTAAAGGGTTAATACTTTATTACTATTATTATAATTAGGTTAGGTTAATTATCTTGTACTTTGTCGTCTAATAATTTAAGTATTCTTTTCGTTCTGTCTCTCATGTTAACATCCAATTTATTGTTTATTGCACTCACTTTGATTTACTGCACACAAAGAGCACCTTTGAAAATACTTTATTACATAGAACCGGAGATATATCTGCATTGATCGCAGTTATATTAGGGAAAGGCGGGGTTGTCAGATTTATGGTGCCACTATGACACTTTTTTATTGGTGCCAAATTGACTAAAATTATATAGCTACATACAGTTGTATATACTAGAGCGCCCTCTATCGAAAAATGCCTGAACAAATCAATATGTCCGTTTGGAAAAAGTGTCAATCTGGCACCATTACGTTTTCTACATATTCTGCATTAGGAACACTTGTACTCTCCTAGGACGAAAATATACACGCTGTCGTACTGGCACCCAAAATCGGGTGCCACATCGTCAAATTGGGTGCGACATTGACATGTTTTGCTTAAAAATGGTGCCAGATTGACAGAATATATCTGTATATATATATATATATATATATATATATATATATATATATATATATATATATTGATAAAAGGTACGTTGTTTCCTTATTTCCGGATAATCAATATACGTTCTCTCCTCATATATAACATAGTTTCCTCCGATTTCGGAGGAAACTACGTTTTTCCCATTTCCTTTCACAGGCATTATCCCTGATGGCGTACAAGTCCATTAACAAAAATTTTTGTTGAGGTAAGTACGACACCCTTATGTTCCTAAATTACGGTTTTAGTTTGAGCATATAAGTTTGGCGCTAGTGTCGTTCTATGAGGATATTGTAGACGGATATGCACAATGCGAAATTTCCTCCGCTATATATAAGGCGTGTTCTTTCCTCCGAGAATTGGCAACATATAATTCTATTTATAGAAAATTTGCTACTTGTTTGGTTTAACTTGCTACTTGTTCAAGTAAGTAAGTAAATCGTATTATTGGTATCTTAGGTAAATATTTTGTACGGTGCCTGTTCCAAGGACATAATAATTTTAGTCTGTTGGTCGTTATATTCACGAAATTTTTTGTGATATTGCCACTTAATTAGTGTCGGATAAAATTGTGTCCACTACCCCACGAAGCAATAAAAATAATTAAAATCTTTGATTTTAATTGAAATCTAAGTAATATCTAATTTCATTATCGGTCGTCTAAGTTTTTGGTTTCATTAAATTACAGTGTGATACAAAATTATAACTCACTATTTGTGGTGAACCTTTTCATAGATATTTAATTTCTCTCATAAGAGGTGATTCGTTGGGAAATACGTATATGCTTGCAAACACCGAGGTGTTTCCAAAGAACCTATAATTTCATGGGTCTCAGTTTCTATAACCAAAGTACCTACATAGTTATTGTTTTATTTACCACTTTTTTATACCTACTCCACAAGTATTTTTCATATGATATGATACCGAAGAGATGGTTTCAAAATAACCCGTATTTATTGGGTTTTATGTTCTTTATACTCATTTCTTTAATTCTTCATATCTTACAAAATATCACTTTTTTTCATATTCACCACACTACTATTATCAGGTTTATAATCGCTCCTAATGGTAGGGGAGTCCAAGCGGGGATTTGTGCAGTTACTCGAGCGCGTCAGATTATCACATGAGGGGAAACCTTGTACCCTGTAAATGTACCTCTACCATATATTGGCTCTTAATACAGGGGAGTTCGTTAAGGGGGGCCCGAAAAAAATATATATCCTTAGAAAACTCGAAATCGTCAGATTAGGAAAAGGTAAATTTAGTACATGCAAAACAGTGTAGGTATATTTTAAAAATCTGACGATTTGAGCGGGGCGAGACAAATGTAAGACAAATGTAATGTAAGACAATGGGCGAGTCACAAAGTTTCACAAAAAAAAAAGAGAATATTTCGCGAAATTCACGTCAGATCGAAAAACTAAACAATCTGTGTTCAATATTTTTCAAAAATCTATCGAATAATACCAAAAACGACCTCCACGGAGAGGGGTGGGGGGAAATTTTAAAATTTTAAATACGAACCCCGCGATATTAGGTACGCGAAATAAACATCAGATCTAAAAACTGCAAAATACACGTATTCAATCTTTTTGAAAAATCTATTAGACCTGGATCCCGCGTACCAAAAAAAGGTGATCAATAGCGAGCTGAAAATTTGATAATAGCTTAACGGTCTGTAGTCGGACAAACTTTGATACATGGGAACACTGAAACAGGGGAAGTTTTAATTGTGGAACAGGTTAAAAATTTGGAACGTCAGACTACGAAAACGTTCCATGTATTTTGTCGGACAGAACTTCCAATTGATTTGTTACCATTTCGTTAAACTCTGTAACGATCCGAAATAAGTACATATACCTTTAATTTAAGAATATTTATTCCTCTTTTAATTCACACCGATTACTTGCATGACGTAATCATAATAATAAGTGGTCACCGCGAGAAAACTTTTTAAATTCAATTTTCAAACAAATTCCATAACGAAAGTCATATTTCTGATCATCCACCGACTAACTGTCACTGTCTAATAAATCATTTTAAAATTTACTTGTGCATACAATCTGGTTTCACACAATAATTTTGGTAAGTTTTCATTAAATATTTCCTTTCCTTTCGGTTTAATAATGACTGTCCATAAAAAAAACGTTTGTCTTACGGTATAAATTGTTACAGGTTTTGGAATGTGAAAAAGTCACAAAAAGACCTGACTTTTTGGCCAGATTTTGCGAGGTAGCGTATTTTGTTAGGACGCTCTCGTTTTGATATGCCGTTAATTTGAGACCAATTCAATTTGAGACCGTCTAGTTTGAGGCCTGTACGAATAAAGTCAACCATATTTTGATTGTTTTACATTTGCTTATCCTGTTGCTGAATTTCCACTAGGGTAGAGACCCCGGTTATGGCCATATGACAGCCCTGGCATTAAGGCTATCTTCTCCCGGTGAGGGTGGTTATCCCTTATCCGAGGGGTGGAATAATTGATATGCTTTTACTTGTTGAGTTGTTTTATTTACACTCGCATGAGCATAAGCTGGTAGCACCGCACCCAAAGAACGTCTCGTGAAGAAAAAGAGACACTATCTTTAATGTGGAAATATTACGTCTGATCACAAAATAGAATGACGAATGTCTCATATAATAATAAGAATTCCCTTGTTATAGTTTTGCTGTTTATATATTTAGAAATGCCTATTCAGCATCGACCATGAAAAGTGTTTATAATTGACTCTGCAATTATTAGTGAATCGTGATCTAGGATAACAATATTTATATAATCGAATGAAGGTTGTAATATTGTTATGATGACATAAATAACTGAAAGTAATTATCGTAGATAATTACAGGGTGTTTTTAAGATATATCTACTGAGTACAGATGAATTCTTGTACACCTTCCTTTTTAGGAATTTTCCGACTACGGGGAGGGAAATTTGCAAGTCGTGCTACCAACCCATACTGTGTTGTAATCAATACAAAAAATTTATTTTATATACAAACTTCCTAAGCCTACGCAAATACATAAATAATATAAAATGTTCGTTTAACAACATTGTTTCGTAACACTTGTCACTCACTGTGTTTTCGGATTGTAAGCATATAATCTATTCTTATGTATTTCCTTGATTTTATTGTTTTCTATTCTGATTTTACAATTAACGTTATTTACTTCTGTTATCGTGAAAGGACCTACATAAAGACTATCAAACTTACCATTCTCTTCCCTTTTTACAAGGACTAGGTCTCCTATTTTAAAGTGTTGTGGTGTTGCTTTGAGCTTATTCTTTTCTTGCCGCTCTTTTTTGTGTTTAATAAGAAGGTTCTGGCTCTCTCGTGTGCGCTTTGTAGTTTGTATCGTAACTCATTGTAGTAGGCATCTATATTGTAACATGGTTGAATCTCATGTGTAAGGTCTTCCGGTAGGTTAACCTTCCTGCCATATAACAGTTCGAACGGTGTGTATCCATGATACGCGTTAGGGGTTGTATTGTAGCAGTATGTGAACATTCTGCAACACACATCCCAATTTTCTCTGTCTTCGTCTATGAATGCTCTTACGTACTCGTTCAACGTTCTGTGTAGTTTTTCGCAACTTCCAATGGACTGTGGGTGGTATGCCGTTGAAAAGTTGTGTTCTATTTTTAATAGCTTTGTTAATTCCTGCATTACTTCGTTCTTATACTCTGTGCCTTGGTCTGTTCTTATTTGCTTCATGAGTCCGTATGTTGGTATGAAATGATCAAAGATTCCTCTTGCTATTGTCTCTGCTTCTTTATTGCACACTGGTATGCTGACCGCGTATTTTGTCAGTTCACACAACATTGTGATACAGTATTTATTACCTTCATTACTTCTCGTGAATGGACCTATTGTATCTATGTATACTATGTCCCATGGTTTGGAAGATGTGTCCGATATCACGAACTCTTCGACATGTGTTCTTTTCGGTTTGTTAATTTGACATTTGTGGCATTGTTTTACGTATTTTCTTACGTCTTTTTCCAAATTTTTCCATCGGAATCTTGCCTTTAGCTTCTTAATTAGTCTGTTATTCCCTACGTGTCCTCCGAACATCGGGTGATTATGGTATTCTCCTATTAATCTGTGTTTTTCTTTGTCATCTTTTATTGTTTCTGGTACTTCACATATGTATATTTCTATATTCTTCAATTTTTTATTTCCTTCTTTAATAAATTCATCAATTGTGCACATTTTAAAAATAATATCATTTACGTATATTTTTACTTTACGTACTGCATTCTCTACCGCCAGCTTATCAAGCTGTACCAACGCTTGGTTTAAATCGAAACGATTCAATCCTGTGGCTATGCTTTTGCTGCATTTTATTTTGTTTTTGGCCCTAATGCTCAGTCTTGGTGAGATTAGTTCTGCTCCAAAGGACAAAATTGGTAGTCTATGCGCCTCTAAATTATTTAGTACCTTCCTTACTGTCTGTTTGGTGGCTTCTGGCTGTAGTGCGAGTTCACTTTCAGCCTTTGTTTGTCTTGCTTCTTTCTCCTTTTCTTTTGCTTGAGCTCTTGTTATAGCTAGTATATGGGCGTTGTCTATGTATAGGTTTTTTAGTTGATGCAATGTTATTCTTGAAAGGCTGTCTGCGTAGTTACTTTTCCCTGTTATATACTCTATTTCGAAGTCATATTCTTCTAGGTCTAATCTGATCCTCGTGAGTTTTGAGGTTGGTTCTTTCATTGCAAATAGGTGTGTCAAAGGTTTATGGTCTGTTTTTACTTTGAATGTTGGTGCTCCATATAGATAACATTTAAAATAATTAATTCCCCAATGAATCGCTAGTAATTCCTTAACGATTATAGGTTTATTACATTCTCCTTTACTAAAACTTCTTGATGCATATGCTATAGGTAGGTCAATTCCGTTATAATCTTGACTTAGGATTGCTGAACAACTCTCATTGGATGCGTCTGTTGTTAAGATAAACTGTTTGTTGAAATCAGGATATTTTAAAATTGGCGGTTTCGTCAGAGATGCTTTAAGCTTTTTGAATGCTTTTTCACACTCCTCGGTCCACGAAAATTCTACTCCTTTCCTCGATAATTTGTTGAGTGGTCTGCATATTTCCGCAAAATTCTTAATAAAACGTCTGTAATAGTTGCAAAATGCTACAAATCTCTTTGTTTCTTCCGCTGTCTTAGGTGTCGGATATTGTTCAATTGCTGCATACTTCGCTTTGTCTGGTGATACTCCCTCTTGAGAAAGATCATGTCCTAAATATGTTACTTCCCTTCTAAAGAATTGACATTTTCCTGGGTTAAGTTTCAAATTGAATTTTCGACATGTCTCGAATGTCTTTTTCAGGTTGTCTAAGTGATGTTTTTCGGATATTCCAATTACTACGATATCGTCCATGTAAAGAAATGCTTTGTCTGGTGTTAATCCTGAAAATGCTATTGACATCATTCTTGAAAAGCTATTTGGGCTTACATTTAATCCAAAAGGTAATCTGGTAAATTGAAATGCTCCATTTTCTGTGCTGAACGATGTGTATTTTCTCGATGATTTTTCTAATGGTATCTGGTGAAAGCCTGACATTAAGTCTATAACTGAAAACCATTTTGCTCTTCCTAATTGATCTAATATCGAATCTATTCTTGGTAATGGAAATTTGTCTGAAACTATCTTCTTGTTCAGTTGTCTAAAATCTATGCATAATCTCCATGCTTTTCCTCCATCTATAGCTTTTTTCGGTACCAGTACTACTGGGCTGTTGTACTCGGATGTAGATGGTTCTATGATTCCTTGGTCTCTTAGGTTTTGTACTTGTCGATTTAATTCCTCTGTTTGCGCATGAGGTGTCCTATAATTCTTGATATATACCGCAGTTTGGTCTTTAACTCTTAGTTTTTGTTCGTAGAAATTGTTACAGGTTAACATAGTTAACATATCATGCCTTAGGGCGAATATGTCCGAATATTCCTCGCATAACGATACTAAGTTGTCTCGTATGTATTCTGGTATGTCTAATTTCAGTGATTCTCGTAATTCTTTTTTTCTGTCCTTGCTGTCGTTGACTAGCCTATATATATTGAATAGTTTAATATCCAACGTCCTGATTGTGCTTGCGTCTACATTTACTGTTTCGTACGTTGTGTTCAAAATTTTGATGTATGGATTATTACTTGAAATAATTGCTCTTGCTATGAATATTCCTGGTTGTATTTCTTGCTGTTCCACTATCCTGTCTTTCTTTAACGTTTGAAAAATTTTTACGATTCTGTAAATTTCACATCTAGGCGGTATTATTATGGTGTCATTGTCTATATTATCCAGAATTTTCGTACTAATGTAACAATCGTTGTCCTCTTTAATGTGCATTTTAAGGTTTGCGTAATCTAGTATACATTGAAAGTTAGAAATAAAGTCTCTCCCAATGATTCCGTCTGTTGGAATTGGAAAGTTAGGTTCTACCAATTGAAAGATGTGTTCGAATCGAATTCCTTTTACTTCGAGTGTTGTCTCAACTTCTCCCATTGTTTGCAACTCTCCTTTAGTGACTCCTTTTATTTTCGCCTTTGTGTTTGGTTTCACCTGTTCCTTCATAAAATCTTGTGAACATTTTAGTATTGAAATGTCAGCTCCTGTGTCTATGATAAAAGTGCTTGTGTTTTCAAGAATTCCTGTTTTCATTTGTACAAAGTTCGTTAGGTTTAGGTCGAAGTTGTAAATGTTATATTTTATTTCTGCCTGTGTGCTTCCAACTTCTTGTCCATTCAAAACCCCAACTGCTGGTTTTCTTGCTCTTCTTGACTGTCTTCTATTTCTAGTAACCTTACGTTCCTGTTACGTCCGCCTCTCTGGTTTCCTCTGTATGTTTGATTGTTAAATTGTCTGTATCCTCTGTTCGAATAATTTCGTTGATTGTCCGTTGCTTCTCCTTCGTTCCGTTGTCCGAAGTTATTTCTTCTTCCTCTGTCATATTTGTTATGGTATCCTCTTCTGTATTGCTGCTGTCCTCTCCTATTCTCGTAGTTTGTCCTATAATTTAAGACTCTTCCTTGTGCATTTTCTTCAGTCGTATCGATCGACAAAAATTTAGATACTACTTCCTGCGGTGATGTAAAGTTACCTGCTTCCAGTATTAGCTCAGCTTTCTCTGCATTAGCGTTTCGTTTCATTGTTGTTACTACTGCTTCCGTCGTATATTTCTTTGCTAAGTCAAGTGGCATTCCTTCCGCTATGTATGCTACTTTTAATTGTTCTGCTAACTCTTCCACTTCAGATGCGTACACTGCTGCATCTCTATGCCCTTGCCTTTTTTTTGCTAATTTGGCTATTAAATTCTTCGGATTATCACCTTTTAATTCTTTCTTTAGTGCTTCAGCTATCCGTGGAATCGTATCTTCTGTGGTTATTAGGTTCCTAGCCTTATTGGTGAGTCGCGTTTTTATTAGCGTTACAGCTGTGTCTTCATGACCTTCTGCCAATTTTCCAAGTAGTTCTAATGCGTCTAAAAATGGTTGTAATTTCCCTGCGCTTCCATCGAACTCGTTGGGCAATATCTTGCTTGCGATATTCAAAAATTCATTGATTGTCAAAGCCATGTTTAATATTGTTATATCTTGTTTTATGTCACCTTTTTCCTCTTTTATTCCGTCGTTAATTATTTCTTCTTCTCCTTCCTCGTCGCTTTTTCCTTCTTCTATTTCCTCATCGCTTTGTTCCTCTTCAACTTCCTTGTCGATTGGTTGATGTATTGAACTTGGAACCACTGTTCTCACATTTACTGCTTGAAATGATCGTATAACTTTGTCTCTGATTTTTCCAAAATATTTGTTGCACGATTCCCTTTGTTTGTCCGAAAGTGCTTCCCAGTTTTTCCTAGTCAATTGGGTGAACTTGTTATAAGCTTTAATTAGCTGTGTCGTCACTTCTTCCTTTATGTCCTTAGATTTCGGAACTTTTTTCTTTAAGACTCTTCTGCTTTGCCTGTCTATTTCTTGTGCAATTTCCTCAACTATTTTGACAAAATCTTCCCAAGTAACTTTGTTGCTACTCATTTATACATATTTTTTTTCTTTTTTCCAGCTTCTGCACTTCTTAGCGAAAATATAAATTCGATAGTCTTACGGTGTATATAGATATGTAGTATATAGATATATAGTAAAAAAATATGGAGATAAAATAATACGTCAATATATGGTAAAAATATGTAAAAATTGCAGTGGTAATAAAAAATTCAAAAATAAATAACGTTATATTAACCCTCGTAAATAAGTAGTTAGAATAATAATTTAAATGTATTATGCATATAGCGTATATTTGTTATATATCGTATATTTATTTTGATAGGTATATTTACGATAGCAAATATTAAAATCATAAAAAATTGCAAAAATGTACTAAAAATCAGTAGTCAAATAATAAATGAATAAAAGTCAGCAAGGATAAAGTATACGTTGATAAATATGTAAAAAATCATATAAAATTGTATCATTGCGTCCTATAATAACTTAATATGAGGGTAAAAAAAAATCTTTGTATATTGATAAATATTGGTAATAGAATAGAATAATTAAGTAAAAATAGGTAAACTTGAAACATATATTAATGTAATTAAGGTAGCACATAATGTTTATACTTTATACTTTATATTAATCAGGAAATACCATAAAAATAGCTAATATGGACTTACCACTTTTACACGTCTTTGTTCGTATCACAAGTCCTCGCTGCACGTTCCATAGCATTGTCCATTGTCCATTGTCCCACGATGTTCCATCTCCATACTATTCCCTTTTCAGCTCCGCGTCGGCCTGATGTCTCCATCCATTTTACATACCACACTGTTGTCTAAGGTGGTCTAGGTGCCTGAACATTGACGTGTTTTCCCATTTCTCGTTCTAGACTGCTAGTTCTGAGTTCTCGCCTGGTCTTGGATCGCCATATGACAGCCCTGGCATTAAGGCTATCTTCTCCCGGTGAGGGTGGTTATCCCTTATCCGAGGGGTGGAATAATTGATACGCTTTTACTTGTTGAGTTGTTTTATTTACACTCGCATGAGTATAAGCTGGTAGCACCGCACCCAAAGAACGTCTCGTGAAGAAAAAGAGACACTATCTTTAATGTGGAAATATTACGTCTGATCACAAAATAGAATGACGAATGTCTCATATAATAATAAGAATTCCCTTGTTATAGTTTTGCTGTTTATATATTTAGAAATGCCTATTCAGCATCGACCATGAAAAGTGTTTATAATTGACTCTGCAATTATTAGTGAATCGTGATCTAGGATAACAATATTTATATAATCGAATGAAGGTTGTAATATTGTTATGATGACATAAATAACTGAAAGTAATTATCGTAGATAATTACAGGGTGTTTTTAAGATATATCTACTGAGTACAGATGAATTCTTGTACAGCCACATTAAGCAATTTTGTTCATTGTAATGAATAAAACACTAAACAAATTTTAAAATTAAATGATGGAAAAATTCCTATACTTAGTGGGAAATCTTACCAATGAGCCTTCAAAGTTTCAGCCTGCTAAAAATAAACCATTTTAAGAAAAAAAATATTAAAAACAAAATCGCAACTTTTGCCACTTATGGCCACAAAAGCCCCACTTATAGCCATCACTTTTCTCTATTTATGGCCACTAAGAAGTCAATCATTATCTTTAAAAAAAAAACAATATAATCGTTTATTGTATCATTTTTTTATTTATTAATTATAAGTTTAATACAAAATAAAGTCATTATTTTTTTTAATAGGTATAACACATGATTTTTTCTCATGTATATCTACCTTATTTGGAAAAACTATCTTCAATATCCTTCCGTCTTGAATACATTGTGGATCTGCTAGTTTACTGACAATATCAGTTTTGTTGATGGCAGATATGTCAGTGTGTATAAGTTTAAAATTTAAATTACTTTCATCTATACTCCGCAAGCCTTGAATTTCGTATTCATTCTCGGACAAGACATTAATGATTTTGCTAACATATTTGAAAGTAACAGTCCCTTTCTTGCTGATTGATTCAAATGACGCCAAAATATAATCAACAGGACTAAACTCAACATTATTCTCATTTTCAGTGTCACTATCATCTTTATCGATAATACCTTCATTTTCATCATCAATGTCGTCTATACTACTTCCGCTTTCCATCCATTCCACTTCTTCTTCTGAGCTAGACTCCACAATTTTTTTTTTTTTACTTTTACTCTTTTTGTTTTGTTCGTCTTTTTTTAGTTCTCGTTCTCTTTTCCGTTGTTCTTTTAATTTTAGCTGCTCTAGTTTGGCTTGTTCTTTTAATTCATGATAAAGTACCCATCTGTCAGATGTTATGACACTTGGAGTGTAGTCTTTTTTTCTTTTTCCAGATGTAGATGTTTGATTTGGCCACGGAACAATGTCATTAAATATGGATGCTAAATTTTTCTTGGGCATCTCAATGATATTTGATGTTGAGGGATGGTCATCAATCTCACGATGAGGTGAAATATTGGAGCCTATTAAATCTTCCACTACATTTGATGAAGAATTTTCACCAAATTCTTCAGGTGTGAAAGTGTTTGCTTCAGGTGTTAAGGGTGTTGAAGTGTTGAGGATTGATTCGCGATTGATGACTTCAGGTGACGAACTTTGCAATATTATTGGAGTGTTTGCGGTGACATGAAAACCATTATCTTTGGATTCTTCAATCTTATTAGCTAATCGTAACCAGAAGTCATACAACATTGTTGCTTCAACATTACCATCCCAATCATAATTTTTAGTTTTTGCATCTTTAAATTGTGCTAGAATCGATGGTTCTATGTGAGCTTCAATGAATCGAAGGTGATGTCTTACTTCTTCAGTATCAGTATTAGTTGATGTTAGAGTTTGTCTCTGAATAATTTTTGAATAATCTACTTTATTTGCATCGAATGGATTTAAACCAGAAGTCTTAAATCCCGAAATTATATTTTGTGTCATGTTGGGTTCATTTATCAAATCTGACAAAACCTTTGGAACATCAGCTTTGGTAATTTCCTTTCCATTGTTATCAATACGCCATTTTCTAACAGTTTTGTGCCACATCTTCTTTAAGGGACCAAAAACTGCCACATCAAGAGGCTGTAAAATATGTGTGGAATTAGCATAAAGTGCGATGAGTATAAGCTGATTTTCACGACAGAATCGACTTAGTGGTAGACTAAGATGTGAACGATGACCATCTACGAATATTATAACCGGAAAAGATATAGATTTTTCTTTTAAAAAAGGGAGAAACACGTTAGCGATATACTCAAAAAAACTCTCCGAAGTCATCCAGCCATTTTCTGTTTTGCCAATACCCCAATTAGTCGGCGCGGCTGCAGCCAATGATGCTGGAATTCGTGCATATTTACATAAAGTCAGCGGTGGAGCAAATTGTCCTAGTGCATTTACTGCAAACAAAGTGGTGACGTTTTCTTTGTCAGAATTTGTGGATTCATTGTAAACATTTTGCCCTCGAGGTCCAATGATAAGTCCTCCTTTGGGTGCCAGGAAAAAACATGTCTCATCTATGTTAAATACTCGTTCGGGAAACTTCAATATTTCAGCATCATCTTCTAATAAAGTTGTTACCTCTGAAAACCACTTTCTTAATTTTTCTTCAGTAACGGTACCTCTAGCTTTATTTACATATTCGGCGTGTTTAGTAGAAAGTATCGTGTGTCGCTTTAAAAATGCATAAAACCATTTTTTACCTGGTTTATTATTAGTAAATGGAGTTTTTATATTGGATTTATCGACAAGCTTTTTCACTGAATACAGGAGCCCCTCCCTATCGATAGGAAAACCCATTTTTGCGCAGTTCAGTATCCAATCCACCAGTAACTTTTCATTTTCTTTTCCTAAGATCGAGTCTGGTCCACAGTGACGTGGACCGTCGATTGGGCACTTCCCAGATAGTTTATTGCGAAGAGTTGTTCGGGGTACTTGAAATACTTTGCTCGCTCTAAGTACAGACATGCCATTGGTAACAGCATCCAGGGCTTGCTTGACCTTGGAGGGTGAATATAAAAATCTTTTTTTTTAAATTGGAGCCATACTTCTGAAAAGAAGTAGAATAGAATTACCTATAGGTACTACTTAAAGTTATGGCATACTAATCCGATAATCATTTATCATTTACACATAATATGGCCATAACTAGTTTTATACAAATCCACTTATGGCCATGACATGGCCATAAATAGGAAAACACAATATATCTTTCTCCGTTTATGGCCACGAAGATTACAAGCGTTGGAGGTTAATATTATTAGAATATTTTACTAAACATTGAAAATATAACATATAATCGAGCCATATGTCTACATATTGTTAAAAACAAATATCGGATGCATTAAATAAAATTAGATATGAAAAAGTATTTGCTTACCAAATTTCTTAAGAAATCAACAGTTATGAAGTTTCACAGCAAAAGTCAAAAGTCACAAGTTTTTGTAGAACTATCAGCACCACCTAGTATGAAGTATTTAAAGTAAATATGTTTGTAGATTACTGTAATAGCATAAAGGAATCGCTGTTACCTAAGTAGACCTTAATAATAGAAATAAATATATCAGGTGGCCATAACTGGTATAGTGGCCATAACCGGAGTCTCTACCCTACATACCCATTTGGAAAACTAAAGTAATAAATTTTATTTTAATATTTCTCATCGATTCGGAATGTGACGACAGAATCCAGCTTATTTCCTGTTTTTTTTTTTGAAAATTGGATATTTAGTTTCTAAAGAATTTTGTTAAGAATACTCTGAATAATATTTTATTATTTCTTATTTGTGAAGACTAAGAAAGCTTTCCGGCGTCCAAAAATAAGTTAATTACATAGTAAATAATAATATCTTCTTTTTGGTTTGATAAAATTATAATTTTTTTTTGTTATTTAATTGAAAGATGAATAAACCATACTCTAACGTTATTACCGTTGTTCACTATTCCTATTTTTTTATATACTTAATTCTAATCCAGGTAATGAGTTGTATCTAGATGTTACGGTAAAGGTAGGTAACCTCCTAATAAATATTTCATATATTTTTTTGTGTAATCTGACTATGTATACATGTTTGTTTTGTGTGGTTTCCATGTTTCTCCTAGGTTAGCTGAAAGATATGGTGGCGCTCGCTGATGATTGGAAAATAAGACCTGACACCGATCGTTGTAATATATATTTTTTATTTGCTTTTCATAGTTTGATCTGATAAACAACATCACATCTCCAATATCATCCATAAGCATCCATCGCTATAATCACTAGAGACTAGAGCTACCGTGGTATTTATATGTGTTAGCTTCCTGCAGTGTGTTTCTCATTTTTTTTATCATTTTATTTGAGTGAAATCTCACCGTTCTATGAATCGACACTCTAGTGTTGCTACACATAATTTGACGCTCGAACGTGGGACTTATTCTGTAGAGGTTTGTGATAGTGTTTTTTTTAAAGTATAAGAACAGGTATACATAGAAATAAGAAAGGAACTAATTTTTTTTTTCTTTTCAAATTTAGAAAAAATAGAGATCTTGTTAATGATAAAAATGTTGGTTGCATTTTTTTATGTAAACTGAATGATAGGAATAAACAATTCCAGTTTTTTCGAATGTTAGTGTTTGTTTGAATCTGTCAACAGAATACCTCCAAGGGTAAACTGTGGATTGTGTCCTAATGATTGAGTGATTTTGCCTTTTTAGTGTATGTTTTTTTTTCTCTGGACAACAGTGTCGTGTCTGGTCGCATATTAAATATTTTGTTTTTGGCAGGTAATAACGAAGGCGTCGTGTGTTTATAGTTGACTCAAATCTTTTGTCTGTCGGAAAGTTATGGAAGTTCTTTTTGTGTGAATTTCCAGTTTAGAAAGAAAATTTCAAACATACCAAGGAGATCACGGAAATATTTATCTTGTGTCTTTGAGTCAAGTTACTACAAATTTATTTCCCCGATTGTGACTTAGTTTTTTTTTTGTTTGCTGTTTGCACTATCGTTTTTTCGACGACTTAAATATATTGATTTGGATAAGAATTTTTTTTTCTTTTCTATCGAGATTTTGTTAATTCTTTTAACGATAATATGGAGTCCTCTATTGTACCATATTTAAAGGTTGATGAGTTAGATTATGAACTTTTTATACGGGGAGTTAAAACTACAAGGAGTGTTAGTGATAAAAAGACTATTCTTCGTAAACTTCTGTTAAAGAATTCTCCAATAGACATTGAAACCAATATTCTTTACTTTGACGATGAAAAGACAAGCATTGATAACACTTTAGCTGATATTACCAACCTTGTTGATGAATTTGAAGGTGATGATAATGATTCTGTCTACAGTAGAGCTAAGGCTAGGTTGACCCATCTCGCTTATAGAATTGCTCGTCTTCCTAGTGTTTCAGCCGATGAAGTAGAATACAAAAATGAAGCTACTGCAAATTGCTTATTATATGAAGGTCAACTTGATGATAAGATTGTCTCTAGTCAACTATCCACTACCTTAGGTACTTCGATTAATCAGAACAATGTCGTTATCCCAACTCCAGTTGTACAGGTTTCTCATCCGATCAATCTTGCTGATTGGAACATCAAATTCAATGGTGATCCAAAAAGTGTATTCTCTTTCCTTGAAAAAGTTAAAGACATCTCAGAATCTAGAAATGTTTCACAGGAACTACTTTTTCGTTCAGCTGTAGAATTATTTTCTGGCAGTGCTGCTACATGGTTTAGAAGCGTTCGTCATAGTATCACGAATTGGCTCGACCTTACTGTTTTATTAAAAACTACATTTCTACCGCATGACTATGACGAGGAATTATGGAGTCAGATCAAAACTAGGAAACAAAAGAGGAATGAACCTTTTGCTTTGTATCAAGCTAAAATTCTGTCCTTGTCAAAACGTCTGACTACCCCTTCTATTGAAAAAACTCTAGTTAAATATATGAGACAGAATATTCTTCCAGAGTATATTCCCCTAATTGCCTTAACCGATACTAACACCATCGAGGAACTTTCAATAGTTATCAGAAAATTAGAAAATAATGCTCAGATTTCAAATGTTAAGAAAGAACCATCTTCTAATGTTGCTTTGGTTAGTCACCACCGTCAGACTAAACATTCTAATTTTAGGAATAAAAAATCTTCTCAAAATCAGGCTGAATCGAATCAGTCTTCTGAAAACCTTTCAAGTGGAAGTCCCAAAAATGTTATATGTTTTAATTGTCTAAAACCGGGGCACATTTCCAGTGAGTGTAGACGAAAACATCAGCGTTACTGTTATCGCTGTGGCAAAAAAGATGTCACCATTCCAACATGCCCCAATAATTGTTCAAAAAACTAAAGAATGGCGCTACTGTGTTCGGTAGGTGTGTCTTTCGTAGGAGTAAAGAATCCGAACGAAAATGTCTTTCTATTTCGACTAACAAAAATTTCGATTCAAATGAGTGGTCCAAATGGTTCAATAACGTTAAAAATTTTTTAAACCAACCAAAACCACAAATAGCTCCAGTTATACAGGGTGTCCCGAAAAGATTGGTCATAAATTATACCACAGATTCTGGGGCCAAAATAGGTTGATTGAACCTGATTTACCTATATACAATAGTGCACACAAAAATAGTTACAGCCCTTTGAAGTTACAAAATGAAAATCGATTTTTTTTCATAGGTATATCGAAAACTCTTAGAGATTTTTTATTGAAAATGCACACGTGGCGTTCTTATGGCAGCAAAATCTTAAAAAAAAAATTTAAGTGAAATTTGTGCACCCCATAAAAATTTTATGGGGGTTTTGTTCCCTTAAACCCCCCAAACTTTTGTGTACGTTCCAATTAAATTATTAGTATTGCACCATTAGTTAAACACAATGTTTTTAAAACTTTTTTGCCTCTTCATACTTTTTCCATAAGCCAGTGTTTATCGAGATATTTTGAATATTTGTCGAATCCACCACATATTTTTACATGGTAAGTACGATTATAGAAACCTGTTAATAATCTGAAAATTTATTTATAATTTACATTTTTCGGTATATTTTGAAAAAGATCCCACATCTCGATAAAAGGTGACTTATCAAAAAAAGACTAAGAGGCAAAAAAGTTTTAAAAACACTGTGTGTAACTAATGGTACCGCAACAATAGTTTAATTGGAACGTACACAAACATTTGGGGGGTTTAAAGGAACAAAACTCCCATAAACTTTTTATGTAAACATATTAAAACAGAAGCCGCATCTCGATAAAAACTGGCTTATCGAAAAAATACTAAGAGGCATAAAAGTTTTAAAAACGTTGTGTTTAGCTAATGGTACCACAATAATGAATTAATTGGAACGTACAGAAAAGTTTGGGGGAGTTTAAGGGAACAAAACCCCCATAAATTTTTAGGGGGTGGACAAATTTCACTATAATTTTGTTTTAAGATGATCCTGCCATAAGAATGATACATGTGCATTTTCAATAAAAAATCTCTAACAGTTTTTGATATAGGTATTGAAAAAAATCGATCTTCATTTTGTAACTTCAAAGGGCTGTAACTTTTTTTATGAGCACTTTCATACTAAGGTAAGTTAGATTCAATCGAACTATTTTTGACCCCAGAATGTGTGGTATAATTTATGACCAATCTTTTCGGGACACCCTGTATATTCCAAACCGTGTGACAACCGACCATATCTAAAGATACAAATATTTTCTCAGACTTTTACTCTTCTGTTAGATACAAGGTGTTCTACCACTGTCGTAGGATCCCAGGGAATTGAATTTCTTCTAAAACATGACGTTCAGATTGCAATACCCAATCATAAGAGTGTATCGCTTGCCGATGGTTCTAGTCAAAAGGTAACTGGAATTGTAGATTTGCCGATAGTTGCTAATGGCGTATGTCACGTCATAAACTGTCTTATTGTTCCATCCTTACCTCTTACATTTATTCTTGGTAGCAATTTTTATTTCGAAATTCTCTCTTTCGTTGAATTTTACTCAAAACACTTGGAATGTAAAAAATCGAGTATGTTTAACATCATGTGATGAATCAGAAATGAATGAGCCTTTTGATTATTTGAGTTCTATTGAATCGTTAGATCCAGAAACGAAAAATCGTGCAGAAAAAGCTATATAGAGTTTCCAAGAAGTAGACAATAAAAATGGGATGTTTAACTAATAAGATCAAGCTCACTATTGACACTGGTGATGCCAAACCATTTCGAAAACGTCCTTTCCCAATGTCCCCATATATGGCCAAAATTCTAAATGATGAATTGGACGAAATGTTAAAACTTAACGTCATAGAACCTTCTAATAGTCCATGGTGTTCCCCAGCTTTCGCTGTAGTAGGTCGTGGACTTTTCCAATTTACAGTCATGCCTTTTGGCTTATGCAATTCTGCACAGACACAACAAAGACTAGTCGATCAAATTTTTGGTCCCGAATTCGAACCATATATCTTTACTTACATCGACGATATAATAGTTTGTTCAGCTACAGCCGAAGAACATATAGCCGTCCTTCAAAAAGTGAAAGATAAACTCAAAGAAGCAAATCTTACCATCAATGTGGAAAAATGTGAATTTTTTAAAACATCTCTTAAATATTTAGGTTACATCGTTGGCAATAATTCATTGAGATCTGATCCTGATAAGATAACTGCTATGGTCAATTATCCTCGTCCGACTAACACCACGGAAATAAAACGTTTCATTGGCTTGTGTTCTTGGTACCGACGTTTTATCAAATATTTTTCGACACTTGTCTCTCCCATTAATGACTTACTTAAAGGTAAGAAGAAAAAGGAACTTGTATCTTGGAATCCCGAAGCTGAAAAAGCCTTTCTCTCTGTTAAAGAAGCTTTAATATCTTCTCCTGTTTTGGTACAACCTGATTTCTCCTGTCCGTTTACTGTTCAATGTGATGCTAGCAATACTGGTCTTGGTGCTGTTTTAACCCAAGAAATTGATGGCGGAGAAAAGGTAATCGTTTATGCAAGTCGTTCTTTAACTAAGCAGGTACGTAATTTTTCCACGACTGAGAAAAAGTGCTTAGCCGTGTTGTTTTAGGTTGAAAAATTTCATCCTTATATTGATGGAGTCGAGTTTACTATCATAACTGATCATTACTCACTTTTGTGGCTAACGAATCTTAAGAATCCGACTGGACGTTTATCTCGTTGGGCGATGCGTTTAAAACAGTTTGGATTTAGAATTATACATCGAAAAGGAACTTCCCACAATGTACCGGATGCACTTAGCCGAACTCATGAACATTCTGAAATTTCCTATCTTGAGGTAGATACCAATCGTATCGATCCCTGGTTCGATGATCTGCGTTCTAAGATCCTTGATCATCCAGATAAATTTCCACAATGGAAAGTCGAAGACGATCTCGTCTATAAATTCATACCGTCTTGTTTACCGTTTAATTCTAATATGTTTGAGTGGAAAATATTAGTGCCCAAACCTCAACGTCGTGATGTCATCAATTCATGCCATGAACCACCAACATGTGCACACCTCGGTGCTTACAAAACTCTTGCACGTATCCGAGAACGTTATTATTGGCCGAAGATGCGCCAAGACGTTGTAAAGTATGTTAGATCTTGTAAGACTTGTGGAGCTCAAAAAGCCCCTAATACTGCTAAAATTGGAAAAATGGGTCGTCAAAACCAAGCCGATTTTCCTTGGCAAATCATTGCTGTAGATTTAATAGGTCCTTTGACTCGTAGTAAAAGTGGCCACTCCTGGTTACTTGTAGTAGCTGATTGGTTTTCTAAATTTACTCTATTACATCCCTTGAGGAAAGCTACTGCTTCGAATATTTGCAATTTTCTTGAAAATCAAGTTTTTCTTATGTTTGGAGTTCCTCAGCATCTTCTTTGTGATAATGCCCCTAATCTTAATTGTAAGATCTGTGTGATCGTTACAACGTTCAAAAAATATGGTTTTCCGCAGTCTATTCCCCTCAGGTTAATTTTGTCGAAAGAAACAACCGTGTCATCGGAACTGCTATTCGTTGTTACGTAGAAAATCACTGTGACTGGGATAAAGAAATCCATAAGATTCGTCAGGCAATAAACACCGCCAAGCATGAAGTGACTCAATTCACTCCAGCTTTTTTAAATTTTGCTCGACATGTACCCATCTCCGGAAATTATTACGGTCGAATACCAAATGATCTTGTTGATTTGGAAATTGTCCCAGGTGACCGTAAATCATATGCCTCTGAAGTTAAAGGTTTGTCTGAAGTTTTCTCTTTTGTACGCAAGAATATCACCAAAGCTTATGAGCGCAATGCGAAGACGTACAACCTGCGCAAGCGTGATGTCCAATTTAGTGTTGGAGATAAAGTATGGAGAAAGAATATGGCTCTCTCCAGTGCACCAAAACAATATATGGCAAAACTTGCTCCTAAATATGTGTTATGTACAATTGTGAAGAAATTTTCTCCTCTAATATATGGTTTGAAAAATCCTGATGGATCTAATGCTGGCAAATGGCACATAAAGGATTTGAAAACATATTATCCTGATAATGACTCAGACGACGAACCGAATTCGTCAGATACAGAATAAAAGAAAGTTTTTTTTTTATTTAATACTGTACCGAGTGTATGTATAAACTTCTCCTGATTTAATTACTTATGGCCAGTGTGTCCTTTGTGACCATTTTTATTTTGTAACGATTTTGTTTTTCTTTTGCCAAATAAATCCAGACATCCAGGATGTGTCTTATCTGGTAATTGCGAGAGAAAAATTTTATAATTGTGTTGTTTTTGCTTTGAGTTTGGCAACCATACATAAAGCTGTTAGATGTGTATACTATATGCATGCTGGTCGTTTTTGGTTTATCATGGCCTCTACTGTGTATCACAATGTTACTGATATGTAGGTTATATATCATATATCTGTTGTGCAGTTTTTTTTAATCTAGGTGTGTATTGGTATCACACTACCTTTTTGTTCTGGTTGATGATGGATGTTAGTGTCGATTTCATGAATATTGATTAATGGTAAATTTTTGGCCGACATAACGTTTTTTAGATAATACATCTAAATAGTCAACATGTGTGTTTTGTGATTTCTCTTTCCCTATATAGAGAGATTTGATATACTCATGGGGTCACAAAAACAAAATGATGTATTAGTAAATAATGTAGTTAATAGTAAATATAGTAGTAGTAGTAAATATAGTATTTTTTTATTTTTTTATGGGAATCGTTTATATCCTGAATTGTAGTAAACAGTACCTACTGTTCTGATATGTATTCTATCATATGAGTACTAGTTCGAATATTGCAGTTGTACTTTACCCTATAGACTAGAAATTTTGACTCCTTGCATTCAATATTTTTCTAATTCTTTCTCATTTTGTTACTAGCGTTCAACGGATGTCTTGGATAGCCAGGCACGGAGAAGGGCTAGGAAAAATGTTAGCAGATTTCCGCCAGCTACTTGTCGGAATGATAAGTTTTTCAGATATACCGTACCAATAATAATTTTTGAGTATCCTGATTAACTTTAAGTTATGTAACCTAGGATTTTAGACCCTCACTGATTTTGAGCTTACCGAATTTGACCCTCACCAAAAATGTCCCTATTACAGGTGTTTGATACGCGTTAGTTATCACCAGTCCTAAGGAAACAATAACTATTACCATCTATCTCATATGCAAGTATGTCATCCCGTATTTCTAATGTCTAACCTTTCTCCAGTATAACTCAATTCTTTTGTTCTCGAAAAACTAGTAACGTACCCCTATGTCTGAATTTCATGGTTTGTTTCTTTTATGGCCATGTTCCTACTTCTTGTTTTTTTTTTAGTTTACTCGTATAATATTTACGCTGTGAGTGAACGTAGAAATGTGAGAATATGTGAGACTAAATGCGCTTATAGACGTGAGAATAAATACGTATACCTCAAGTCGAGAGATATAATGAAAATCTCTATATGTCAAGCCACAAAGGCTACCATTCTCCTTCCATTTTAGTGTAATAGTATGGTCGTTTGAATAAATTTTATCTAAATTTTCTTTGGATGTATGAAATTGTCTTGGTCGTTTCGTTACGTATGTTTCCACATCCATAGACCGATCTAAATCGCGCTAGCGAGCTTTAGTTCGTGGAGGAGGTTGTGTAACGATCCGAAATAAGTACATATACCTTTAATTTAAGAATATTTATTCCTCTTTTAATTCACACCGATTACTTGCATGACGTAATCATAATAATAAGTGGTCACCGCGAGAAAACTTTTTAAATTCAATTTTCAAACAAATTCCATAACGAAAGTCATATTTCTGATCAACCACCGACAACTGTCACTGTCTAATAAATCATTTTAAAATTTACTTGTGCATACAATCTGGTTTCACACAATATTTTTGGTAAGTTTTCATTAAATATTTCCTTTCCTTTCGGTTTAATAATGGCTGTCCATAAAAAAAAGTTTGTCTTACGGTATAAATTGTTACAGGCTTTGGAATGTGAAAAAGTCACAAAAAGTCCTGACTTTTTGGCCAGATTTTGCGAGGTAGCGTATTTTGTTAGGACGCTCTCGTTTTGATATGCCGTTAATTTGAGACCAATTCAATTTGAGACCGTCTAGTTTGAGGCCTGTACGAATAAAGTCAACCATATTTTGATTGTTTTACATTTGCTTATCCTGTTGCTGAATTTCCACTACATACCCATTTGGAAAACTAAAGTAATAAATTTTATTTTAATATTTCTCATCGATTCGGAATGTGACGACAGAATCCAGCTTATTTCCTGTTTTTTTTTTTGAAAATTGGATATTTAGTTTCTAAAGAATTTTGTTAAGAATACTCTGAATAATATTTTATTATTTCTTATTTGTGAAGACTAAGAAAGCTTTCCGGCGTCCAAAAATAAGTTAATTACATAGTAAATAATAATAATATCTTCTTTTTGGTTTGATAAAATTATAATTTTTTTGTTATTTAATTGAAAGATAAATACACCATACTCTAACGTTATTACCGTTGTTCACCATTCCTATTTTTTTTTATATACTTAATTCTAATCCAGGTGATGAGTTGTATCTAGATGATACGGTAAAGGTAGGTAACCTCCTAATAAATATTTCATATTTTTTTTTTGTGTAATCTGATTATGTATACATGTTTGTTTTGTGTGGTTTCCATGTTTCTCCTAGGTTAGCTGAAAGATATGGTGGCGCTCGCTGATGATTGGAAAATAAGACCTGACACCGATCGTTGTAATATATATTTTTTATTTGCTTTTTATAGTTTGATCTGATAAACAACATCACATCTCCAATAACATCCATAAGAATCCATACCTATAATCTCTAGAGACTAGAGCTACCGTGGTATTTATATGTGTTAGCTTCCTGCAGTGCGTTTCTCATTTTTTTTATCATTTTATTTGAGTGAAATCTCACCATTCTATGAATCGACACTCTAGTGTTGCTACAACTCTCATGCAAAAATCAGACTGGTGTTTATCACCAACTGGGCATTTTAATGAGTGGAACACGAACAACATGTCAAATGACAGGAATCATGTTGGTTAGTAATAGCAGTCTGATTTTTGCATGACAGTTTAATCAAAGGGTAACAAATCAATTTGATGTTTCATCTGACAAAATACATGGGACGTTTTCTTAATCTGACGTTCAAAATTTTTAAACTGTTCCACAATTAAAACTTTTTCTGTTCCAGTGTTCCCGTACATCAAAGTTTGTCCAACTAGACACCGTTAACTGGTTACAAATTTTTAGCTTGCTATTAATAAACTTTTTGGTACGCGGGGTCCAGGTCTATATCGAATGGCACCAAATACGACCCCCTACGTAGGTGGGGTGGAGGGTTACTTTAAAATCTTAAATAGGAGCCCCAATTTTTTATGTAGATTTGGATTCTTTACGTAAAAATAAGCAACTCTATTCGAGACATTTTTTTGAATTATGGATATATGGCGCTATAATCGGAAAAAACGTTTGTTGGAAATGGAAAATTAAATTAAAAATGGAAAGTCCCCTACTTTGTGGAAAACTTTACTTAACTTTTTTTGGTTTTAGGACCTACTCTTCTCAACCCAATAGGTCCCCAAAACGGTCGAGTAACTGTAAATTTAGCATACTTTCAATAAACATGTTTCAATTCGTATAAAGTCTAATCAGGCATACTATTTGGAAGCAGGCAGATAATTTCCAAATTACTGACGCTTTTATAACATAGAGAAAATAACGTCTTCTCACCATTTACTTTTAGGTTGGTCATCTGCAGAGATAAACGTTCTTAAAGATGAATTTAAGGAATTTTTTTAATGGCATGGACTTTATGTCATTCAGCCAGTCACAACATGAGGTACTTAGTGTCATGTGTAGTGTGTGTGTGTGTGTGTGTGTGTGTGTGTGTGTGTGTGTGTGTGTGTGTGTGTGTTGAGTAAGTGTCTTGTTACTTCGCAAAGTCGACGTCATTGTCTTTGCAAAGAGACGCTAAATTTAAGGAATTCATTAGCAAGAAAACCTATAGGTCTGGATCCCGCATATGAAAAAAAAGTTGATTAATAGCAAGCTGAAAATTTGTTAATAGCTTAAGGGTGTCTAGTCGGATAAACTTTGATATATGGGAACACTGGAAGGGAGGCAATTTTAATTGTGGAACAGGTTAAAAATTTGGAACGGTCAGACCACGAAAACGGCACTTTCATTTTGTCCGACAGAATAGACTTAAACTCTCCGAACAGAGATTAAACTCTCATGCAAAAATCAGACTGCTATTTATCACCTGTCATAATTCCTGTCATTTGACATATTCTACATGTTCCACTCATTAAAACGGCCATTTGGTGATAAATATCAGTCTGATTTTTGCATGAGAGTTTAATCTCTGTTCGGAGAGTTTAAGTCTGTTCTGTCGGACAAAATACATGTGCCGTTTTCGTGGTCTGACCGTTCCAATTTTTTAACCTGTTCCACAATTAAACCTTCCCCTGTTCCAGTGTTGCCATATATCAAAGTTTGTCCGACTAGACACCCTTAAGCTATTAACAAATTTTCAGCTTGCTATTAATCAACTTTTTTTCATACGCGGGATCCAGACCTACTACCCCTTCCAGTAAAGAAATAAAGGATTTTGTAAATAAAACAAACACAGATCGCTCTGTTGCTGTCATAAAATTTAAAATTCAGCATATAATTAAAACTCACAAATGAATAGCCTATGGGTGCGTTTTTGAGAAAGGAGTGAATTAGTCCCTAGGACAGGGTGAATTAGGGTGAGTTCTATGCACTTTTGGTACAAACACGTCAACTGAAAAATTATTCCAAGTTAAATTTACTATCGAAATATCACCAAAGTCAAAAATATTTTTATTTACAAAAATATATTAACACATTGCATGCCACGCTTTAATCGGGACACTACTCTCAGGGGCCACTGAGATCCAAGGCTATGCCATATACACGTATGTGTATATCAAAAATAAGCGACGTGGACCCTGGCAAAATATCTGTGTCTCTCATATATGAGCGACGTGGCACGCAATGTGTTAAAAAAAAGCAAAAAAAACACGAAAGTAATCAATCTTGTTTTTTGCCCCATAACTGGTTTTCACGGGGATATAGGTATAGGAATTGCTTCACATAAAAAAATATCCTTCCTTCCTCTTTAAAATTGCGTTCGATAGAAGTCTCTAAAATTTATAGTTTCCGAAATATGATTTTTCAAAGCTCGCCACTTACAGCGATTTTGGGCCATTTTCCTTGTTATTTCGCAAACACTGTTCTGTAACATTTTTCTACGCAGTTTTAGGCATACGCAATAATATAATACATTTAGTAGGAAGAGAAGTCAATTACCTTTAAAATGTTTTACTGTAAAAGGCTGAATGACTATTTTTAAGCAATATATGGTTTTTCAAAATTTTATGCTTTTCGATTATTTTTAAATTTCTCATTATACCTAACTTTTTTCTTGTACATTTAGGTATATACATTGTGCAATAAAAAGGAAAGCTTATTTTCTTTACTTTAAAACGTTGTACCTACTGTAAAAAATCTAGGATGATTTTTAAACATGCTCTTTCAAATTGTGACATATACACATGCAATATGTCCCACTACGTTAGAAACATTTGGAAAACTTTTTTATTATTAACTTTCTAAAAAAAAATTATTCTGTATAAAATGCTCTGCATAGTCTAAAACCTAGGATGCAATCATCAGATATAAAATTGTGTTAATAATAAACGAGGTATGTTAAAAAACCTGAATTTCGCTCAAGAGTAAAGTACCTTTATATTTTAAAATATCGAAAAGTTATTTGGAATTAAAAACTACTTTAAATTGGAAAAAATATAAAAATTTTTTCTCAAATTACGGATCTTTTGGGATATTCTACGGATATCTTATTTAAAAATAGTCCTAGAATTTTTACAGGACACTATTTTAAAGTAAAGAAAATAAGCTCTCTTTTTTAATTGTACAATATAAATATACCTAAATGTACGAGAAAACAGTTATAATGAGAAATTTAAAAAATAGTCGTAAAAAATATCAAAAATCATTAATTAAAAGTATAAAACTTTAAAAAACAATAGCTTGCAGAAAAACCTATAATCATACAACCTTATACAGTAGGTCTTAAAGGTAATTGACTTCTCTTGCTATACCTTGCTATTGCTGTACCATTGCATAAATATGCCTAGAAATGTGTAGAAAAAGGTTACAGAACAATATTTGCGAAATAATGGGGAAAATGGCCAAAAATACTGTGAACGGCGAAATTTGAAAAATCATTTTTCGAAAACTATAAACTCTAGAGACTTATACTAAACGTCATTTTAAAGAGAAGGAATGGTTTTTTTTTTCTGTGAAGCAATGCCTATACATTTATTCCCGTGTAAAAAAGTTATGGGGCAAAAAACAAAATTGCTTTCTTTCGTGTTTTATTTTGCTTTTCTTTTTGAGTATATTTTTATAAAAAAAATATTTTTCACATGAAAAAGGTGCTTTGTATTTTGATAGTAAATTTTAACATGGAACAATTTTTCTGCAGACGTGTTTGTACCAAAAGTGCATAGAACTCACCCTAATTCACCCTGTGCCTAAGGACTAATCCACCCCATTCTCAAAAACGCACCCTTTAAAGTGTAGCACTCCGCGGTTTTTTCATATTTAGAGTTCCAATGACCATATAAAACAATAAAACCCGGATAACGTTGTAGTTCCTTTTAGCTCTCTTATTTTGAACATAATCAATAGTCTAATAAGGATAATATTATGAGCATCGTCTCTATCACAGAAAGTTAATCATAAATGTTGAATAATTTATTTAAATACCTAACATTTAAAAGGCGCTGTAATCTCTGAAGTCTTTAGTTCTGAATTTACATGCCCACATTCCGGCGGAGGAAAATATTTTTTATATAGTAGGTTTGAAGTGTCCTCCAAACAAGTGACAACAGTGTTGGAAGACACATCGATATCTTTACTGCCGAAAATTGAAAGAATATACGGAGGATACTTAGTATTTTGAATGGGAAATAACAATTTACTTTTTTTTTCTGGAATTGTTTTCCCCTCTCTCTGGAATAATACAACTGATGTTTTTCTTATTCCATATATCTATATTTAATTACAATCAAATAAAGGGGTAAGGTGGAGGTCAGGTCGCCTTGTCTACATACCGGAGGAAACTTCGTATTGCGTATCAATATATATATATATATATATATATATATATATATATATATATATATATATATATATATATATAGACTTTAGTTTTTTATTGAGGTTGCAGTCATTTATTTCTAAGGGGCAGGGTAAGAGAAACTCTGTGTTATAATCAAGCTTTCGCAAAATTTATTTGCTTCGTCAGGATTAGCTAAAATTATTATATAGTTATAAATAAATACAACGAAATGAAAGAACATTGCATAAAAATTAGTACAAAAACTTACAACGTGAGGTTTGTTCCTTAATTTGACATTTCTACAATTGTACTAATTTTTATGCAATGTTCTTTCATTTCGTTGTATTTATTTATAACTATATAATAATTTTAGCTAATCCTGACGAAGCAAATAAATTTTGCGAAAGCTTGATTATAACACAGAGTTTCTCTTACCCTGCCCCTTAGAAATAAATGACTGCAACCTCAATAAAAAACTAAAGTCTACATATTGTCAGTCAATAATACCAAACTTCTTTATATATATATATATATATATATATATATATATATATATATATAGATGAAATAGAGAATGTGGAAAAATCCCCTTACGAACAATTCACATATGATTTGGATTTTTGATTCTATTCGAAAAATTTTTAAAAAAAAATTTTAAAAAAAAGTTTCTCTTACCCTGCCCCTTAGAAATAAATGACTGCAACCTCAATAAAAAACTAAAGTCTACATATTGTCAGTCAATAATACCAAACTTCTTTATATATATATATATATATATATATATATATATATATATATATATATATATATATATATATATATATATAGATGAAATAGAGAATGTGGAAAAATCCCCTTACGAACAATTCACATATGATTTGGATCTTTGATTCTATTCGAAAAATTTTTCCCAGCCCGAAATAGTGGATGTGTGAATTGTTCGTAAGGGGATTTTTCCACATTCTCTATTTCATCTATTTGATTTCGTACGAGTGGTCGTTAAACCAATAACCTTAGATCTTTGGTTCACTGAGTGTGTTTCAAAGATCTACATCTTATGTTTTTAAACATATATTTTACTTACTTTAAGTAATTAAGGAATTAAAACTTGAGACTGTCATTGTCGGATTTGCCGTAGACTTACGCACCTTCTATGTCTAGGTCTCGAATGTTGTTTTTTGATTAGAATGTATAAGTCCAACATGACTTTATCATGACCTTAATTTGCCTTATTGTTTCTTTAAAAATTTGTTTTTGCCGGAAATGCGTAAATAAGCTAGCATAACTCCAAATTGCAAAAAGTAAAGTAAAGTAACACAATAAAATGCATCTGGGTCAACACTAATACCGTGTAGGCCCTCCTCTACTTCTTATGACTGAATTTATGCGTCGAGGCATGCTTGATATCAAATGTTCAACAAAAGCTTGCGGAATATTCTCCCATTCTTCAATAACGGCCTCAATGAGTTGGTTGTGATTGGCCATAGGGGGTCTACGACTTCAAATCTTTTTTTGAGATAGTCCCATAGATGGTCTATAGGATTCATGTCCGGACTGTTAGGTGGACACTCTAATAATGGAATATCAACATCATTTAGGTAGCCAATAACCTGTCGAGCCACATGAGGACAAGCGTTGTCTTGCATGGATAGAAAATTAGGTCCAAGAAACGCAGCAAAAGGCATTACATGTTCGACAATAATGTTGTCTAAGTAATAATGGGCATTCATAGACCTCGTACGTATGGGGACCAACTCCGTACGAGCTTCAAAACAAATTTCCCCCCAAAACATTTTAGAGCCACCACCAAAGGTACTTTAGGAGAGATATTGCAGCTGGCAAACCTTTCTCCTCGCCTTCGCCAGACACGCTCATGACCATCTGGAGCTTTTAGGCTTACTATAGTCTCATCGGAGAAAAGAACTCGTTTCCAATCATCGATGGTCCAATTTTGATGCAATCTTGCAAAATTAAATCTCTGAACCCTGTGTTCTCTGGTAAGCATGGGTTTTTTGGCCGGTTTCCGGTTGCTCAATTCTGTTTAATGTAAACGTCTTCTAACTGTTCGAGACGATATCGCGACATTTCGAACATCTGCTAGTTCATTTTTTAGCAAATTACTGGTGACTCTCCTATCTCTGAGAGCACGTTGTTTCAAAAAACGATCATCAATTTGATTAGTCCAACGTTTTCGCCCTTGCCCTGGTCTTCGATGGTACGACCGTGTTTCATTATATCGCCTCACCTTGCGTTTGATGCTGGAATGATGTCTTCCTAACAAACCTGCAACGTATCGCATTGAATATCCTTTATCTAGGAGAGTCGATGCTCGTACTGCCTCCTCCATTGACAAATTTCTTTGGCGGTTCATTTTTTTATTTGATTTTTATGCAAATGAACTTCCAAACATGCATGTGATGAAAAATATCACAATAAAAAGCTTATTTCTCACAATCACTTTGCTTTAATCGGCACTTTTTATGAAAAGTTAAACTCACTATTAGTCTAAAACGAAGTTTAATACAAATTATTGTTAAAACAAGACCATTATTAGCTTACATAACAATTGTCACTGTGAAACAAGGTCCACAGGCAACTTGTCGTAGAGTAAATTATCAATAAATAAAGATTATTGAGAAAAATATGAGTGGTGCGTTAATTTTGTCCAGGAGTTGATATATATATATATATATATATATATATATATATATATATATATATATATATATATATATATATATATATATAATACTGAGATAACAGCTGGGAAGAACCCTGGTACTGAGGAAGCAATGAAAGACTGGTGCTTCAAAGTGAGCGCCTTTTATTATTGTCAAGCTTTCGCCTATTGATTTTAGGCTTCTTCGGGACTTGCTACAAAGAAGAACATTCTTTACAAATATGCTCAAAGATAGAAAAAGCAATTCTTACCGAAATAGGTGCACTAGTGCTCAGTGACAATAAGGATACATAATGTTTGACCCTGTCTGTTGAGTGTATACATAAGTATGACAGATATTTTTGTTGTTATTAGCTAATTAAACCAGATATCGAAACTGAGTCAGATCCTCCCTATCCAACCCTAATCCATTGTAAGAAAATTTAGACCAAAGTCCAGTCGTTAGAAATTGATTTTTTACAAAATGACACCTATCGATCCATCGATTGTCAACGTCGTCTTCTGTTTTGTTACGTCTGACCGGGAAATTCAAAATTCCAAACTCAACCGCACACATTCATCCGTTTAGAGATTTCGAGAGAAGAGACACGTAACCTCAAACAACCATTCGACTGTCACTATTCGAACAGCTGTCTGAAATCACTTCCAACCTCTTTCATGATGCAATTGCGGCAAGTTTCCAATTCAGAACCTCCCATCCAACCAATTGCAACGGACGGATCAAAGGTGAAAGAATGCAATGATAATCGTTAGAACGGCCGACAGTTCAGCTGTCACTTGTTGAACTGTCGTTCGAATCCAACGATCTCACTAACCCGGAAGGCAGTGGTGATCTTTGAAATGTAAAGAAAATTATTATGGTTCTTACAATAGATTTGTCATTGAGACACATGTTTTATTGTGGAGAACGTAGAGACGACCAACAATCCAACTGCCACTTGTTAAAATGCCGGCTCGTCACCCGCTCCCCATGTCTCATACGTTAAGTTATTAAAATATATTATGGTTAGGGAATCTCCCACTCAGTCCCGCCATCCCATTAAGGTCCTTCGAGTTGCACAAATGGTGCTCAAATAATTTACAAATTTTAAATGATATTCCTAAAAATAAACAAAATTTTGATGAAATTAACATCAGCAAAAACGATTTAACAGTAAAGACTCTGGGATTGACTTATGATACAAAAACAGATAATTTTAAATTTAATTGTGAAAAGTGCCTTTAGTTATTCCTAGCTTCCGAAGTTTAAAACCAGTAAAAAATTATTTCTTGGTGTTGCAAAAACCCAACATCAAATTGGTGACGAGCATTTTAACAAGTGGCAGTTGGATTGTTGGTCGTCTCTACGTTCTCCACAATAAAACATGTGTCTCAATGACAAATCTATTGTAAGAACCATAATAATTTTCTTTACATTTCAAAGATCACCACTGCCTTCCGGGTTAGTGAGATCGTTGGATTCGAACGACAGTTCAACAAGTGACAGCTGAACTGTCGGCCGTTCTAACGATTATCATTGCATTCTTTCACCTTTGATCCGTCCGTTGCAATTGGTTGGATGGGAGGTTCTGAATTGGAAACTTGCCGCGTGATTTCAGACAGCTGTTCGAATAGTGACAGTCGAATGGTTGTTTGAGGTTACATGTCTCTTCTCTCGAAATCTCTAAACGGATGAATGTGTGCGGTTGAGTTTGGAATTTTGAATTTCCCGGTCAGACGTAACAAAACAGAAGACGACGTTGACAATCGATGGATCGATAGGTGTCATTTTGTAAAAAATCAATTTCTAACGACTTTGGTCTAAATTTTCTTACAATGGATTAGGGTTGGATAGGGAGGATCTGACTCAGTTTCGATATCTGGTTTAATTAGCTAATAACAACAAAAATATCTGTCATACTTATGTATACACTCAACAGACAGGGTCAAACATTATGTATCCTTATTGTCACTGAGCACTAGTGCACCTATTTCGGTAAGAATTGCTTTTTCTATCTTTGAGCATATTTGCAAAGAATGTTCTTCTTTGTAGCAAGTCCTGAAGAAGCCTAAAATCAATAGGCGAAAGCTTGACAATAATAAAAGGCACTCACTTTGAAGCACCAGTCTTTCATTGCTTCCTCAGTACCAGGGTTCTTCCCAGCTTTTATCTCAGTATTTTTTTATTTACTAATAACCTAATTACTCCTTGGGCGTGTATATATACAGGGTGCGCCAAACCTCTGGTCTTCTTTGATTACGGCTAAACTATGAGATATACAAAAAAATGTTTATAACAAAACTAATGTGTATCAAAGAGGTCTATAATTTAAAATTATTTTCAATTATACAGGGTGAGTCAGAACGACGGTATGAACCAAAGTTTTATTTTTTTAAATGGAACACCCTGTATATTAAATCATTTTTGAATATATTATTTAAAAACATGAAAAATTTGTATAAGGTCTTATAGGCCTAAAGTTAATAATTTTCGAAATATTTACATTTTTATTGAGAAAAATGGTAATATTTATAGGGTTGTGGATTATGTTTCCAAGGAAATAAAAATTTGGGTGATAGGTCAAAGTTTTTAAAATATAGTCTTATTTTTAAATAATTTAATATTTTTTACTTTTAGCCATAAAATATACAGTGTGATCACTATTTGCAAATAGAAAATTTTCTAATTTTTTTTAAATGGGACACCCTGTATATTAGTTTTGCGTTTGGTAGTAAATATTACAACCTTTCTTTTGGTATAAGGTTGTATGTACCTAGCATGTTTCGTTTTGTAGATATTTTAAAAAAACTATAGATTTTACGTTTTTGCGGATTTTTTATCTAAAAATTTTTTTGCAAAAAAAATAATTATAATCTGGTTTTAGAAACATACACTAAAATATAAAATATGAAAATAAAAACGTAATTAAAGATTAAAATAACCCGTATGCTAGTACAATTCAATTGAATTTAATAACTTTAAATTATTTTACAAAAAATATTTTACCTTATTAATGAATACATAAATTAGTTACTAAATTAAATAAACAACCAAATTTTAAATCAATCGTAGTAATTCTTCTACCGCAGCAACTTTCCTGTAAAAAATTAATTGTTAGTTATATTGTATTTACGAGTAAGGTCAGTTAATAACTTTTTAATTTACCTACATCTTGAGAACGTATAAAGTATGCTTTGAAACAAATGAACGTTATGGAAGTATATTAAGAAGTAAATAGTATCTATGTACCTACTCGTGTCACAAAAGCTGGTAATAATTTCTAATGGTTTCGCCCAAAACAAATGTCATATCCAAAAATTTTTCGGTTAAAAAATTAAAATATATAATATAAAAAATTGTTAAAAAAATTTCAACTACAAAAGTATTACCAGTTTTTGTGACACCAGTAAATACTATTTATATTAATAAATAATTTGGATGATACATTTAACATTCATTTGTTTCAAAGCATACTTTAAAATAATTTTTATATTCTCAAGATGTATGTAACTAAATTTAAAAGGTAAATTAAAAGTTTAACTAAATACAATTTAACTAACAATTACATAATTTGGTACAGGAAAGTTGCTGTAGTAGAAAAATTACTACGGTTGATTTAAAATTTGGTTGTTTATTTAATTTAGTAACTAATTTATGCATTCATTAATATGGTAAAATATTTTTTGTAAAATAATTTAAAGTTATTAAATTCAATTGAGTTGTACTAGCATACGATTTATTTTAATCTTTAATTACGTTTTTATTTTCATATTTTATATTTTAGTGTATGTTTCTAAAACCAGATTATAATTATTTTTTTTGCAAAAAAAAATTTAAATAAAAAATCCGCAAACACGTAAAATCTATAGTTTTTTTAAAATATCTACAAAACGAAACATGCTAGGTACATACAAACTTATACCAAAAGAAAGGTTGTAATATTTACTACAAAACGCAAAACTAATATACAGGGTGTCCCATTTAAAAAAAATGAGAAAATTTTGTATTTGCAAATAGTGATCACACTGTATATTTTATGGCTAAAAGTAAAAAATATTAAATTATTTAAAAATAAGACTATATTTTAAAAACTTTGAACTATCACCCAAATTTTTATTTCCTTGGAAACATAACCCACAACCCTATAAATATTACCATTTTTCTCAATAAAAATGTAAATATTTCGAAAATTATTAACTTTAGGCCTATAAGACATACAAATTTTTCATATTTTTAAATAATATATTCAAAAATGATTTAATATACAGGGTGTTCCATTTAAAAAAATACAACTTTGGTTCATACCGTCGTTCTGACTCACCCTGTATAATTGAAAATAATTTTAGATTATAGACCTCTTTGCTACACATTAGTTTTGTTGTAAACATTTTTTTGTATATCTCATAGTTTAGCCGTAACCAAAGAAGACCAGAGGTTTGGCGCACCCTGTATATATATATATATATATATATATATATATATATATATATATATATATATATATAAAATGAATAATTTTGGGGAATGCAGTCAATGTGTTTTGGGCTGATTAAAGTGAAACACTTTGAACTTTTATATATATATATATATATATATATATATATATATATATATATATATATATATATATATATATATATATATATATATATATATATATAAATAGATGAAATAGAGAATGTGGAAAAATCCCCTTACGAACAATTCACACATCCACCATTTCGGGCTGGGAAAAATTTTTCGAATAGAATCAAAGATCCAAACACCAGTTCTTAGAAATGTGTTTCGCCCTCTTCAACCTCTCTGGGCTCGTCGGTAAAGACAAGAGGTTGAATATCTTTAGACACATTCTAATCAAAAAACAATATATATATATATATATATATATATATATATATATATATATATATAACAAAACTGGTAGGATTATCGACCGAAACGTAAATAACAATTTATTGTAGTGGTGTATCGGGTATGCGGTCTGTTATTTGAAAAAAAAACTCTTTTTTTCTTTTATACCTCTATATTTCGCTGATTTTTTGTCAGCTTCATCAGGAGACAAAGATTTAGAGTTAAAAATATTTAAAAAGGTTCTTGTACATAATATGTTCAAAACAGTACTAACAATTTGTTATTGTTAGTACTGTTTTGAACATATTATGTACAAGAACCTTTTTAAATATTTTTAACTCTAAATCTTTGTCTCCTGATGAAGCTGACAAAAAATCAGCGAAATATAGAGGTATAAAAGAAAAAAAGAGTTTTTTTTCAAATAACAGACCGCATACCCGATACACCACTACAATAAATTGTTATATATATATATATATATATATATATATATATATATATATATATATATATATATATATATATATATATATATATATATATATTGGGCTATTCAGTGAAACACTTTGAATTATTTAAAAAAAAATTTATTGACTGCATTCCCCAAAAAAATTTTTATTACATTCCAACAGTCATTACATATTAACAATCATATATATATATATATATATATATATATATATATATATATATATATATATATATATATATATTTAAGGAGGAGAAAATAATTGGGTAACCAGCTGAATATGGACAAAGTGTACTCTTTTTACTTATTCCAATATATTTCGCCCATTTTCATGGGCATCATCAGGGAAAGCTACAATGTTGGTTATTAGGTAGGTACATAAGATGAATTAGCAGTATACTTACTAAGTGAGAATTGTTGTCACGATGTTTTAAAAGAAGCAAATATAAATAAAATGATAAAAAACTAAAATACAGAAATAACATATCACAAAAGTCCATAATTTAAAATATACATGATGATAGATAAAATTTATATATTGACACAATGAATTGAAAACAAGGTCTGACATTATTTATTTACTTTTATGTTAATTGTCAGTCAAATTTTTTTGGTCATTATCCTATTAAGTTAAACAGTTAAAATAGGTATCAGCAATCAATATTATTAATTATTTAAGTGAGAGATATTAGCTAAACCTGTTAAATTTTGATTATTTTTATTTTTGTCTAAGAATAGTAAATAAGAGTATATTTCACTCAGGTGATTAATGTCTGATTTTTTGTTGATGCAATTATCACATTGTGTTATAAAAGCCATCTCCAAAAAGATTCTTTTAGTATAATTTTTTTCTATATCTAAAATTTTAAATGAATTATAGTCCATGGTATGGTTATTGTCATTTACATGTGTAGCAAGAGTGCATCTTTCTGGATCTTTCTGGATATAGTCTACTGTCACTTTTGTGGGAAGTAATTCGATCTTTTATCGATCTTGAACTTTGTCCGATATATTCTCTGTCACAATCTGCACATGGGATACTGTAGATTACGTTTGTTGTCAATTCTTTTGGATGTTTATCCTTCAATTTTGAGAACACTTTTCTGATGGTTAGAACTGTTTTATTTGAAATTTTGATATCGGTCACATTCTTAAGTATTCTGGTTAAAGCTGGAGTAATTTCTTTGATGTAAGGTAATGTAGCAAATTTAGGGTGTCCTTGGGATGTAGTGTGATGATTTAAGTTATTATCTTCTTGGATTATTACTGTATTAATAGATGTGGTGTTAAAGAGGATTTTCTTGATTAATGCTTGTGGATAAGAGTTTTCAATAAATAGGTTGTACAGGATGTCGAGGTTTTTTTTATGAAACAATTTGTCCGATATAAGAATCACTCTATTCTTCATTTGTTTTACCAAATTTACCTTCATGGAATATTTATGATACGACATATAGTTAAGGTATCTTCCTGAGCTCATTGGTTTCCTATACCAATCAATGACTATTTTATTATCAGGTAAACGAATGAGACGTGTATCCAAGAATGGAACAGAAAGATCATTATCTTCCATTTCAACTGTAAATTTTATATAAGGATCATAGCTGTTAAAAGTGAATAATAGCTCATCCACTCCATCTTTAGGTAACGCTAATATGATATCATCTACATACTTTTTTATGAAAGGAACTTTAAAAGATAGAACTGGTAATACTATATCTAACAAATCATCCATGACATATGTGGCAAGGATAGGACATAAAAAAAAACATAATAAAAAGAGTACACTTTGTCCATATTCAGCTGGTTACCCAATTATTTTCTCCTCCTTAAATAATTTAAATTGAGTCAGCTATTATTAAACCAAGTTTTCTATATATATATATATATATATATATATATATATATATATATATATATATATATATATATATATATATATATATATATATATATATATATATATATATATAAAGTAGTTTGGTATTATTGACTGACAATATGTAGATACAAGTTTTTATTGAGGTTGCAGTCAGTGTAAGGGGCAGGATGAGAGAAACTCTTTGTTACAATCGAGCTTTCGCAAAATTTATTTGCTTCGTCAAGATTAGCTAAAATGAGTATATAATTATAAATACAATGAAATTAAAGATAAAAGAACATTGTATAAAAAAGCACAAAAACTTACAACGTGAGGTTAGTTCATTAATTTAACATTTCCATAAAACATAATTATATAAAAATATCCTTATTTTAATCGTTTCCAAATTTCAATGTTTTAATTTTTACAATTTCTAATGAAAAATTTTGATTTATTAATTTAGTTCTAAATTTGATTAATGCCAGAAAGACACTCAATTAATGTCAATAAGACATTAAATAGGTATCTGTTTATTTTATTTTAAGTTGTTAAAAACTAGTTTTTTGATTATTACTTACTAGCGCACTTTAAATTATGGAAGGTATAGATAGATATAAGTACATGTTTTGTTGATTATTGTTTTATTAATAAATTAAAGTGGCGTTAATTTTAAAAATTTAATTTTTGAAATTTTGTCAGGGAATTTACTATTCTTTAATTAGAATATCATTTATCGTAAGATAAAATATAATTATAGATGTTACTTAGTTTATTTATTTATTTTAGTGCATAAATAAATATCAATGTGTAAATAAAAGAACAGACATAAATAAACTAAGTAACATCTATAATTATATTTTATCTTACGATAAATGATATTCTAATTAAAGAATAGTAAATTCCCTGACAAAATTTCAAAAATTAAATTTTTAAAATTAACGCCACTTTAATTTATTAATAAAACAATAATCAACAAAACATGTACTTATATCTATCTATACCTTCCATAATTTAAAGTGCGCTAGTAAGTAATAATCAAAAAACTAGTTTTTAACAACTTAAAATAAAATAAACAGATACCTATTTAATGTCTTATTGACATTAATTGAGTGTCTTTCTGGCATTAATCAAATTTAGAACTAAATTAATAAATCAAAATTTTTCATTAGAAATTGTAAAAATTAAAACATTGAAATTTGGAAACGATTAAAATAAGGATATTTTTATATAATTATGTTTTATGGAAATGTTAAATTAATGAACTAACCTCACGTTGTAAGTTTTTGTGCTTTTTTATACAATGTTCTTTTATCTTTAATTTCATTGTATTTATAAGTATATACTCATTTTAGCTAATCTTGACGAAGCAAATAAATTTTGCGAAAGCTCGATTGTAACAAAGAGTTTCTCTCATCCTGCCCCTTACACTGACTGCAACCTCAATAAAAACTTGTATCTATATATATATATATATATATATATATATATATATATATATATATATATATATATATATATATATATATATATAAAAGATGAGAAGTTATTGGTTTAACGACCACTCGTACGATATCAATCAAATGAAATAGAGAATGTGGAGAAATCCCCTTACGAATAATTCACACATCCACCATTTTGGGTTGGGAAAATTTTTTGAATAGAATTAAAAATCCAAACACTAGTTCTTAGAAATGTGTTTCGCCCTCTTCAACCCCTCTGGGCTTATCTCTATTTCATTTGATTGATATCGTACGAGTGGTCGTTAAACCAATAACTTCTCATCTTTTGTTTTAAACATATGTTTTACTTCAAGTAATTAGGGAATTAAAACTTGAGACTGTCATTTTCAGATTTGGCGTAGATCTACGCTTCTGCTATGTCTTGGTCTCGAATGTTGTTTTTGAGTGGAATGTGTCTAAGGATATTCAACCTCTCATCCTTACCGATGAGCCCAGAGGGGTTGAAGAGGGCGAAACACATTTCTAAGAACTAGTGTTTGGATTTTTAATTCTATTCAAAAAATTTTCCCAACCCAAAATGGTGGATGTGTGAATTATTCGTAAGGGGATTTCTCCACATTCTCTATTTCATTTGATATATATGTATATATATATATATATATATATATATATATATATATATATATATATATATATATATATATATAATAAATAAGCAAAATCATTGGCTAATACTCGTAAAGTGAATGTGAATTTAGTTGGAAATATATAAAATGATGAAGGGTCATCATTCCATACATTTCTGTGCAACTATATACACCGGTGTTTCGGCCTATTTGGGCTTCGTCAGTATAGTGTAGCAAGTTAAAAAAGTTGTTTGTTAACTTGTAAAAGGATTACTACAGGAGCAAGGTTACCATTTTTGGTCAGATTGTTAGAAGACCCGCAGTCGCAAGGCTACAACTAACATTGCCAAGGAGGTAAGGCTACCTGAGGAAATGAAAAGCCATAACATTATTAAATAAAATGATGTTGGATAATCGAGTACAAATATAAAAATAAATAAGCAAAATATTGGCTAATACTCGTAAAGTGAATGTGAATTTAGTCGGAAATATATATTGGTCTTCTAACAATCTGACCAAAAATGGTAACCTTGCTCCTGTAGTAATCTTTTTACAAGTTAACAAACAACTTTTTAACTTGCTACACTATACTGACGAAGCCCAAATAGGCCGAAACACCGGTGTATAGAATGATGACCCTTCATCATTTTATATATTTCCAACTAAATTCACATTCACTTAACGAGTATTAGCCAATGATTTTGCTTATTTATTTTTATATTTGTACTCGATTATCCAACATCATTATATATATATATATATATATATATATATATATATATATATATATATATATATATATATATTTGCATCCTACTATCCGCTGGGCGTCCGTTGACAGAACGATCACTGAGCGTCCAAAGAGAATTCATTTCTCAAGTTTAACTTTTCCATCACTCAGCGTCCGTTTGAAAAACAAGCGCTTAGCGTCCAGAGAATACGCAAAAATTGACTCTTTCGATATCTGGGCGTCCTTCATTTATACTGTATAATTTACTCTAGCGATTAGTGGGCGCCCTGCGACGATGTCATATTTCCACAATATTCGATTAAAGAAAATATACTGTTTCAACATTTTACATGTGTGAAGAATAGAGGTAATATGACACTTAACCGAAAGCGTATCGAATTTGGTATTTACATAATATGTTATTATACAGTAGTATGGTGCAAATGAAAGGAATAAATTCGCTTTTTCATAAGCCGGCGACTTTAAGGAAAAATCCCGGAACAGGTCGATTTTTATTTTTAAATTATAATTTGTTGGCATATTATACCGGTGAGTCACTACTAACGGGACGGAAGATTACAGCGAAATAGTAAAAGATTTAAAAAAAATTTAAATTAATAGTTTGTAAGTAGATTAAAGCTACATTTTAAAATTATTTTGAAATATACAAGGTGTCCCAATAAATTGCTGTGTATTAAAGTTATATTTTTTCTTATGGAACACATGTATTTTGTTGCATTTTCTAATTGTGCGTAAAAAATAAGGTATAGTTTCATAAGGCTTCCTTATACCTATGTACAGAGTGTTCTGAGTTATGTCGACTTTTCTTAAAATGTAAAGTTTTAAAAGAAGACACATTCTCAACTTATTTAAGCAATTTTTAGCAAATTTTGCATGATTGACACAGTTTCATTATTGGATAATTCAATGTGTAACATGAGGCTTATTTTAAATGGAACACCATGAATATTAATTAATCATAATAATAAACAAACTTTTCTCTTTCGAATGGTATAAGGATGTCCTATAACAAGGAGTCACAGTTTTTGCGTAATTTACAATTATATAAATTATTAATGATTAAATCGATTTTAAAACAAAAGATGTAGTTAGTTAATGTCAATGTACGACATTGGCGTTTTATGACACTACGGTCTGGTAATTGTCAAAAATATAAACATTCGTGCTTAGTATTTAGATTTAATTGTTCCTAAAAATGAAGAATTACGCTATCTACGAAAGAGTCGACATGGAATGTACTTTGCATTGGGGAATGTTTGAAAAATTGTTTCTGAGCTTCTAAAGTTTACGCTCAAAAGAATCCTGATAGAAAATACCCACAAAAGGAAGTTTTTGAGATTTCTCAATAGATTCCGTGCTGTGCTACTGGTAATCTTACATACGAAAAGGCAAATGAAAATAAAGCAGTGATTTGTGACGACCTTCATGAACTTGATGTTCTACTTTCTGTTACTGAAAACCCAAATACTAGTACGAGAAAAAATTCGGGATAATTGGAAATCAGTCAAACGAGTTTATGTAGAAGACTTAAGATAAACCACTATCATCCGTATCACACTCAACTACACCAGCATTTAATACAACAGGATTATGATAAACGTTTAAATTTTTCTTTTTGGCCTTTTGATAAAGTTGGAGAAGAACCTGATTTTTTTAAAAGTATATTGTTTACACAGACGAATCTACTTTTCATAATAATTGTCTAGTACATAAACTTAATTTTCATTATTATGATAATGTTTGGGGCTGCATTATCGGCCCGTCTTTTTTGACGGGCCGATAACGTACTCGCCCAAATATTTGAATTTATTCTTTTCATTTGAACCATACTGTATATTTGGTATATAATTTGCGACAAATTTTAAATTTCTCTGAAACTATATTTTTTAATAGTACTTAATGATAGGTACATTACTTACTGTATTGGAAATAAATTGTAATACATTTTGTTGCAATGTTCAAAAGATGTCATTATGAAATAGAATCGATTGCTTCAATTAAATAAAAACTGCTTATGACTGTTTCGACATTGTTCCTTCCACACAATGAACCCCAACTTTGTTTCGTGATAGAATAACAAATATTCACAGACTACACAGTGTACACCTTTTGGGAAACCACAATATTTCACAACAATGATACAGTGTGATCTGGTTTTCCGTATGATACAACCATCGGTAATGAGTTTTATTAGTGTATTCTAAAGGATTGGGCACGTCTAACGACATACCAAAAGAATTAGACAGTTCGATTTTATAAAAAATTTTATTAAAACAAAAAAAAAAGGTTTATTAATTGAAAATTACATAATTTTGAAATGAAAAAATCATTAAATTTACTTTTTCTTAAATAAAAAAATCATTAAATTTACTTTTTCTTCATGTACTGGTTTTGAATAAATACCTTAATTTTGAACCAATCCTTGTTGCTCAATAACTTCGAATACTTTTCTTTTAAAATTTCACATCTCACTTTTTTTAGGAGGCTTTTTATTTTTATTATGGTCTGAAAAATATTTGATGACAACTGAGTAGGTAAATAAGGCCGATTCCCGACCACTTCGTGGTGGAGGCGCAACATCATGGTCCAGAATCGGCATACCGATTCCCGACCACTCGTGGTCCAGAATCGGCATGCCGGTTCCCGACCACTCGTGGTCCAGAATCGGCATACCGATTCTCGCGCACCGTGGGAAAATTCTGGTCCAGAATCGGCATACCGATTCCCGCTCACGATGAGCCATCAGGGTCCTTGGCATCGATGGCTCGTTGAATGTACAGGTTGCAACGACCAACAATGACCAGAGGGTCGTAAGAAGATTGTTGATTTTGAAAAGGCAACATGGCAATGACAATGGGCCATTCTGAACATGAGAAGAAGTAAAAGACCAACAATGACCAGAGGATCGTAAGAAGATTGTTGATTTTGAAAAGGCAACATGGCAATGGCAATGGCCCATTCTGAACATGAGAAGAAGTAAAATACCATCAATGACCAGAGGATCGTAAGAAGATTGTTGATTTTGAAAAGGCAACATGGCAATGACAATGACCATTCTGAAAGTATATAAAAATGCTATATAATCATCATTATGACAATGGCCCATGCTGAACATGCTATATAATCATCATCATGACAATGGCCCATGCTGAACATGCTATATAATCATCATTATGACAATGGCCCATTCTGAACATGTATAAAATGTGAAAAGGCAACATGGCAATGACAATGGTCCATACTGAACATGTATAAAAATGTGAAATGCTATACGATTATCATATATAGGGCTGAAAATATAATATTTGTACAAAATTACGAAAAATCAAATATTTTGAATTATTGACAAAAATATTTTTTAAATAACAAGTTGTTGTTTATCAACATTCCGGATGTGGATGGTTGATAAGGAAAGAGTGCAGACGTTATTTTTGCAACAACAGGAAACCGCTAAAGATATGACAAACCACAATGCTAAAAGTCCGGATGTAAGAAACTGATAACATGTAACCACAGTTGTTATTTGTGTAAATGTTATCGCATATTTTTAAAACCACAAGATCTTGTTTTCATGTTTGTCAGGAAACTATTTTTGCAACAACAGGTAACCGCTAAAGATATGACAAGCCACAATGCTAAAAGTCCGGATGTAAGAAACTGATAATACGTAGCCACAGTTGTTATTTGTGTAAATGTTATCGCATATTTTTAAAACCACAAGGTCTTGTTTGTCATGTTTTTTGCAAAACATGGAAATCTTATCTCTGAAATGAACAACGTAACCGTGAGAATGTAAACATGTGATCACGTTCGTGTCGCGTGGGGTAACGAGCTGCGGAATCCTTTAAAAACAAATCATTGACATTGCCAAAACGGCATTACAGCATATCTTCTTTGCTTATGGTCCGATTTTGACGTATGGGGTGTCAAATGAAAGCGGTGGCGACACAGAAGCCAACTGTCAATTCTTCTTCTGTCAACGTTCAACATTAACTGTCAATTCTTCTTCTTCTTTTCCGTATAGTGCCTAACAGAACGTGACGTGCATAACGTAACGTCACGTGACGTGCATAACGTCACGTGAATCACGCGACGTAAATAACGTGACGTGAATAACACGACGTAAATAACGTGACGTGAATGGCGTGACGTGAATAACGTGATCTGATGGTTTCTAATGGCCTCTAATGGTCTCTGCTACACTCTATTCCCTAATAGTATAGGCTATTTATCTTTAAACCATCCTAACAGTGTACCTCTTTAACGTGACATTTGAACGTGAATGATGTGACATTTACGCGACATTCGACGCAGGAGGTGTGCTCCAAAGTTGGAATTTATTGAGACATTTCACGCAGAACATAATCAGTACTAGTATGAATCCCATCGAGTACATACATAGGGTAATGGAATTTCAAAGTAAACTCAACCTGTTAAATAAAGACATTAAATCATATGAGGATTTAAAACAAATTAATAGGCAATTCGATAGTCTGCATATTGAGGGGAAAACGTGGAGGTCCGAAGAGCAGCAGCAAGGCCTTTACGCCTTTAGAAAACTACCACAAGCTACATATCCGTTAAGACGTATTCAGCCTACACCATGGGGGCCAGCAACAGCGAGAATATGAAAAGTGAAATAGACAATGTCTTTGCAATGTCTTGTGTAATATTAGCATCTGTATTTATCTTAATTTTAAAAATTATTTTTGAAATTGTAAAGAGAAAATTCGAATCTTCATGTAATATAAGACTTGATCAGTAAATAAGGTGTTTAAATAAAAACCAAAAAAAAATCTCTAAATTATTTATTAATACATAGAAAAATTACAACGGCATTATTGTATAAGAAAACCAGTGACGTAAACGATCCACATTTCTCTCGGTGCATGAAAATAGTCCAACAGCGTGGCAGGGATTTGTAGCAGAACCGACGTTTCCAGTAGCAAGAGGCGTACCATCAAACTTGCAAACATCAATAATAAAGGGAAAAACTCCAAAAATGTGACATTTCTTGCTTAAAAATTCAGCTTTTTGTTCTCCTCGAACGTAGATGTAATCGGCTGCATACAACAGCTTGGTTTCTAGTATTTCATTTATTTTGGACAAGTCTACTTCTCCATCAGAGTATCGAATGCCAAGCAGTTTTTTCTCCACGTATGATGCAGTCTTCTTATCTACATTACTTAGCGCATTGAATGGTTTCGGAGGTAAAAATATGTAATGGCTTCGTTTAAAACCTATTTCGATGGTAAGTTCTTTGGGAACAAACCACCCGTCCACATCGAATCCCTGAATATCTACGAATGCTACTCTCATGATGACTGCTCGTGTACTGCTGACACTTTCTGCGTCTAATTTAGACTTTTTACAATTTCGGTAAGAGGGAAGTATTCCATTACGCAGTCATGAATTATAATGCAATAGGCCTTGGTATTTTCGGGAAAACCATTATGTGCTTCAATATCGAGTTTTACGTCAACAGTGGATGCTTTCATGCTTTCTTCTTGTTTCGAACAATCGATAACGAACAATGCATGATGCTGAAAAGCTAAGAAATCGAGTAGAGGTCGCTTTTGTTTGGAAAGTGTGTAGCTGGGGTTAAATTCGGTATAGTTGAAATATGCCTCGTTGTAGTCAGATTTGCTAAAATCCAACTGCATTCTCTCGTTCGGAAAATATTCTCCATTTAAGGATAATCTAATACTTTGAATGCTGACATTATCAAATAAGTTAGGATCAGATGTGATTGTGTTACGTTTTCCCGTTTGAAAGAAAACAATGACATAACGTGGTCTTTCAACTGATGTGCTAGTTTTAACGGCCCATACTTCACGCCTAGCACCTTTGGTAATGGTAGGCAACTCGTGCAATTCCCACTTTCTAAACGGAATAACTATAGGGCGATCTTCTTGAATGGACGTCATTAGTTTAAGTAGTTTAATTTCATCGTTGGGATATATGTGCTTCACTCTAAGTTCAATGTTGGTGATGTTAATCTTTGCTGTTGTAGCTGCATCTGTAATAATTAAACAATCGTTGTCGTTTCGAGCTCGAACTAGTCTTATTGTTTGACGACCACACGTAATCATTGGATAATCGTTATAAATGTTAAAAATGTGCTTAAGAGGCATCTGTATGTTGAATGAAGTATCGTGTAGAATGGGACTATTAGGGTAATTCCAACCTGCCATAACCATATAATGGGAATCTTCTTGGTTGTAACATGTCATGGCACGTACAGCACTTACGATACCAGGATCCCGCAATGTTTCCATCTCCCGTGCGCTTTCGCTGTACGTACACGAATCGAACAGAAAAGCACCCACATTATTTGCTAGCTTGATTGTCCCAGATCCTGCTTTATCTACGAGTGATCCTTTAATGCATAACAACGTTTCGCTCATTTCAAAAAACGAGTCAACTTGATTAATGCTAAATTCAACAATATCATTGCAGTTGAATGATTTGATGAATGGTGCATATGTTCGGTACTCAGCCTTTCGAATCGATTCATCAAATATTGGCTTACGATAAATATCGAATATTGGAGGCATTACGACGTTGTCTGAACGTTCTTGATTTGCATACACTGTCGTCATTTTTTAGTTTAAAACCAAGTGATTGTAAAACCAATTTTTTTGCGAACGTAAGATGTTTTCGCTTAGACGGTTGTACAACTAATGGTGATTTGTTTGCGAACGCAAGATGTTGCCGCTTAAACTGCTGCACAACTAATGATGTTCTTTGAGCAGTAGATGGTCTTATTACTAGACCCATTTCCCTCGTGATCTAAGTTCCAACACCAATGTGCTCTCTTCTCCTCTAAAGTTCACAGGTCGGCCTTCTTGATCGAGAGCCAAGACTGTGATATTGGTAAGTTCACGCTGTGGCACAACCGGTAAATACAACAAATTGTGAGGAGTTTCGTCAATTGCGTACCCAGGATTCGATTGTATGACAAATTCGTAGATCGTGTGACCAGGTCTGTTACCGTCGAAGGCTCCGGTACTAATGTTGCAATCAAAGCGTATGCTAGATACTTTAATAATCCTAACAGGTTGATCTTAAGAATGTGTCCGTCCAGGATTGAGTATTGTCGGAGAAAATCCCAATACTGTACCAAGACTATCTGGTTGCTTAAACGAAATCTTATATTTGCTAAATATCTGACACTGCAACGTGTTGTGGTTAGGTTTTAGACTAAATATCGTTTCCGGTCGAAGCTCATTGTCAGCACCCAGTTTCTTTTGTATGTATTCTTCAATATCGGCAATTTCATAACATCCATCAGGAAAATCAAATTTTGTCAATTGGTTTTTGTCATTGTAGTAATAAAACTTGTTATTTTCAATGTTTGGTATACTGTTGTAGGAATGAAAGGCACGAAGAGCTATTTCATAATCTTTGTTCGGATCCAACACGATTGGTGTGGAAGGTTGAAATGAAAATGTATAATTGGTACTAACTACTCTCAACAACTGCGACATGATGACTGATTGAAGTCAAAGAATTAATAGGTTATATATAGTTGAATAAAAATCAATTTTATGTTCGCATATTTTTTATTTGTTCCAAAGCAAGTTTACATAAATGGCAAGATGCTTAAGAATCGGCTGGCCCATCCCAGTGAGTCCTCCAATCTGGCCTGTTGTAATGTACGAAGCACGGAAGTAGTATCTGCAAGTTCCATTCTCCTCGATATTCTCCCGGCAATTTATGCCATATATATAACAATTCTATAGGTTCTACAATTCGTATAATATAATCTAGCGGTATTAATTGTAGTTCTTCTTTACTGAATTCTTCAAAACGTTTTTTGTGAAACATATGATTCATAAGCAGTTCCATGCCTTTAATATGCTCCATTATATAAAAACTTTAAGCATAAATGTCCACAAATAATTTGATTGAACCTCTGATACTGATGATTATTGTAGAAAATTCTGGCACGTGCACCCAGATATTTCACAAGTTCTTTGGTCGGCTTCAGATTACCAAATGAATCGAAATACTCTACGTCGTCGTTTATCTTTCTATATGCTACCCAATGTGTTCCGTTATGTGTTGACACATCCAAGTTAACTATTGCACATTCTCGTTGTCGAGGGCCGTCTCTAGGCAGAGTATCATTCATGAAAACTCCTCGAAAATGTGGTATTTTAAGCATTTTTGCGTAATGTGCAATATCCAAGTCGTACAGCGGACGATTGGGTAGCTTTATTGGAAGTTATTTTTCATATATAAGCCGAATCCGCCTCTGGGGGTTCTTACGCAGGTACAGACCTGAGCCGATGTGTTCCATCGCCTTGTTATGACGTATGTCTTCATCCAATTTCTTTTGGGCATTCTTTGCGTCAACCACAGTCTTCACCACCCCTGCTGCACCGCCGGCTAAAGCCCCCAAAGCAGAAAGACCTGCAAATAGAGGTATGAGGGGTAGGAAACCTCCAGATTTTAGTGGCAATACTCGTGGAACATCAATTTCTTTGCGACCGCCAAGTCTTTTAATTACCGATTTTGCTATTCGTACAGCCGTCAAAGCAGTATCTTGTAACGATGCTCCTCTCTTCATGGACTTTGCGATTTTTGAGACAACATCTCGATTGAAAGAATAACGTCCCTTTCTTCCACGATGATGAGGGCATCCCATTCCCAACTTTCTTTTTGTTTTCATTCCACCGGTTACAAGTAAAGCAGCACTTTTTTCACCAAAGCTAGCGTCCTTAGACTTGAATCGCTCCCAAGCCCTATCTTCCAATTCTTTATCAGCCTTGTGACGTTCTTCGAGAGATGTATGATGCGAATAAGCGATATCGTGCTGTTTACAAGCTGCGTCTAATGGATTAATTCCTGGATCTCCGCGTGCAAGACGTTTTTTTAGTTTTGTTCCAGGTCCACAATACTGATAACCACCAGGAAGATGAAGCTCAAACGGTAGTTTATTAATTAGAGTGTTCAAGAGACCTTCTCCTTTGACAACCAACATTGGACTGATGACATGCAAGTGGCGACATCTATAATATATTACCGTACTTATTTACTACACTTGCCACACGATGAAGGTCGTTCAACAAGAGCAGACGCTGCCAATTGATAATCTGGACATTGTCCAGAAAGTTACAACCAGTAAACATGGAAAATTATTACCAAACTCATTCAGAGCCATTATTTGTGGTCCAAGTGGATGCGGAAAAACTAACGTCATGCTATCACTTTTATTTAATCCAAATGGTGCCAAATTCAAAAATGTCTATGTTTATTCGAAATCCCTCTTTCAACCGAAATACCAACTACTGCAAGATGTAATAGCGCAAGGTAAAGGTGTTGGGTATTTTCCATTCAAAGACAATGATGAAATTATTGATCCCAACGAAGCTCAACCACACTCTGTGTTTTTATTTGACGATGTTGCATGTGATGGACAGCAGAAGATTCGCCAGTATTATTCCATGTGTAGACATAAAGATATCGATGCCGCTTATTTATGCCAAACATATTCAAAAATACCGAAGCAGCTAATAAGAGACAATTGTAACATGATTGTATTATTCAAGCAAGACGAGATAAATTTAAAACATATATTTGATGAACACGTATCACCAGACATGTCATTTGATGAATTAAAAAAAATGTGTTCAGAATGTTGGCGTGACAGGTATGGCACGCTGGTAATTATGAAAGATTTTGCCCTCAACAATGGTCGATACCGCAAAGGATTTGATAAATATATAAAATTGTAAGCTAATTGTTTAGTCGTCAACATAATGTCTTATGATGCGGTTGTCATTGCCATGCGCAAGAAGAAAGTCGCCGAGTTGGCTAGATCAATTCGCAAAAAATATTTGGCATTGAAATTAGGTAAAACAGAACGAGATGAGTCACTAAATAAACTTTTTAAACCAATCTCGAAACCTCTCAAGGATATTGCTCAATCATCAAAAACGTTACATCATGCTATCGATAGCAAGTTTAGACAAGTTAAAAAAGAAGAGGTCAAAAAGGAAGAAGTAGGAATAAAAAAAGAGCCGCATATAGAAGAAAATCGTACACCAACACCACCAGTATCATTTATTAGTGATGGAGATGTGTTTGAAAACAACGATGAAGAAGATGAAAAATATGAAGATAGCATAGAAACACACCAATCGCAAGTAATGTTTGATCCTGATAATATTTCTGAAGATGCTTTCAACGAATATATGGAGCAATATCCTCCGATGAGTCATGAGTATATAAAAGAATTTTGGATGAAGTCTGATAAAATCGATAAAAACTATGGACCTATTTACAATGATTTGTTGGGCTGGACGTGGGGTAAACGACGAATAAAGTTTAACAAAGACGGTACTATAGAGGTTATGGATGACGCCAAAAATGGGCAAGAAGGATCGGTGCAGGAGACGCCTGGCCTATATCACCTTATTTTCTATGATAATCTTGATCCTGAATACTACAATGAAGAAGATAAAAATGTATACAAAACGTTATTAGAGAAAACCGAAGTTCATCTGAATTCAATAGGCCGCCTTAAAGGTTCAAGTGGAGACAAATATCATTATATTATTAAGCCATTGTTTAGACCTGCATCTACATCAACGGTAGCAAAGAAACCGTCACAGTCTACATCAACGATAGTACAGAATCTGTCACAGCCTACATTAACGGTATCACAGAATCCGTCACAGATAAACACCCGATCTACTACATCATCAGCACTAACGCAACCGCCACATAGTCGTTTACCAACTCGTTCAACATCATCTCAACGTCGTCATACAGACACTAGTGGAGGAGAGGTTGGCTCTGGATTACCTACGCGTTGGAGATACAAAGATTTTCCTATGGAATATATATACTGGGATGATCCAAATGAATTAGTGGAGCGTCTTGAACTCTTGGTGGCTTCGAAAGATACCGGCAACACATCTCACGACAACGAAATCCTAGCAATCATCAATGAACTAAAAGAAGCTAATATAATAGAGTAACTGTGAATGTCAGCATCATTTCCATTATGAGTGTCGACAAATTCGGTCATCATTCTCGTGGTGGTGGTGGTAGCACTCAAAAGGTGACGCGAGTTACATTTCCACATACTTCTGACGGAAATATTAATGCTGAAAATGTGAAAATTTGCAATGTAAAGGACCCATCAGAAAATGGTGATGCTGCAACGAAAAAATACGTTGATACACAAATAATAGAGTTGCGTAGCGTACACCTGCCATTAATTCAAACACATGGTGTGATATTGGAGCAAAAAACTAATGATATACAGGATTTAGCCATCGGACTAAATGAAGTAAGAAAAGAGCTTCATAAAACCACAGTCCCACTTCTCGAGCAAAAGCTGCAAAAAATAATCAAAGATGATTTGAATACAGTAAAAAAGGATACGGATAATAATGTAAATAAGTTGTTGCAGCAAAAAAGTAATGATATACAGGATTTAACCATCGGCCTTAATGAAGTAAGAAAAGAGCTTCATAAAACTACAATTCCCATTCTACAGACACATGACGCTTCGATGCAAATTAAAATAAACGAAATTAATGGTACTCTTGCTACAATTAAACAAGACATCATCAACAATTCGGATGATATAGATAAAAACGTTAGCATGGCTGCAGATAAAGTTGCAAAAAATTCGTTGAAAGTAGACCGGATGGAGAAGACGATAAAAGAAATGAACGCGGCATTACAGGGTGTAGTAGACAACCTTCATTCGATGAATATAGATACCCGTCTAAAAGCAATTGAAAGTCGTATATAAGAATGTCTAAAGAACAGGTGGTGAACGAATTGCATAAACCAGCACGAAAAAACTATCCTCGTCGACGAACAATCATCAAAGGACTCGATGACTTGTGGCAAATGGATTTGGCTGAAATGCGTCCTTATGCGCACCAAAATAAAAATTACAAACTAATACTAGTTGTAATTGACTGTTTTTCAAAGTTTGTTTGGACACGCCCTCTAAAGACTAAAACAGGTGAGGAAATTACTCGGGCATTTTCGGACATTCTCGCCCATACTCGACGACTTTCGAAAAATCTACAATCTGATCAGGGAACCGAATTTTACAACAAAAAATTTCAAAATTTAATGAAAAAACACGGTATTAATCATTACAGCACCTACACGATTAAAAAGGCTGCCATTTGTGAAAGAGTTATTAGAACGTTGAAAGCAAAGTTGTACAAGTATTTCAGTTTACATGGATCATACAAATGGCTGGATGTCCTACCGATAATCACCGAGGAATACAACAATACGAAGCACAGTAAAACAGGATACAAGCCATCTCAGGTCAACAAATCCAACGAAAAAGCCATTTTACACAAAAGTTATAGTCACTTAAAGATTGCCGGCCCGCGAAAATTTAAAGTTGGTGATATTGTACGTGTATCAAAAGCAAAACATTTCTTTGAAAAGGCCTACACACCCAATTGTACTACAGAATTATTTAGAATTGTACAAGTGAAGATAACAAATCCTATAACGTATTTGCTCGAAGACATGCAAGGTGCGCCGATTAACGGTGGGTTTTACGAAGAAGAATTGCAGAAAACGAAAAATCCCGACATTTACTTGGTTGAAAAAGTACTTAGACGAAAAGGCACCAAGATGTATGTTAAATGGTTAGGACTGGATAGCAAACACAACAGTTGGATTACTAGTTCAGATGTAGTTTAAAAATATTGGACTATTTTCATGCACCGAGAGAAATGTGGATCGTTTACGTCACTGGTTTTCTTATACAATAATGCCGTTGTAATTTTTCTATGTATTAATAAATAATTTAGAGATTTTTTTTTGGTTTTTATTTAAACACCTTATTTACTGATCAAGTCTTATATTACATGAAGATTCGAATTTTCTCTTTACAATTTCAAAAATAATTTTTAAAATTAAGATAAATACAGATGCTAATATTACACAAGACATTGCAAAGACATTGTCTATTTCACTTTTCATATTCTCGCTGTTGCTGGCCCCCATGGTGTAGGCTGAATACGTCTTAACGGATATGTAGCTTGTGGTAGTTTTCTAAAGGCGTAAAGGCCTTGCTGCTGCTCTTCGGACCTCCACGTTTTCCCCTCAATATGCAGACTATCGAATTGCCTATTAATTTGTTTTAAATCCTCATATGATTTAATGTCTTTATTTAACAGGTTGAGTTTACTTTGAAATTCCATTACCCTATGTGTGTACTCGATGGGATTCATACTAGTACTGATTATGTTCTGCGTGAAATGTCTCAATAAATTCCAACTTTGGAGCACACCTCCTGCGTCGAATGTCGCGTAAATGTCACATCATTCACGTTCAAATGTCACGTTAAAGAGGTACACTGTTAGGATGGTTTAAAGATAAATAGCCTATACCATTAGGGAATAGAGTGTAGCAGAGACCATTAGAGGCCATTAGAAACCATCAGATCACGTTATTCACGTCACGCCATTCACGTCACGTTATTTACGTCGTGTTATTCACGTCACGTTATTTACGTCGCGTGATTCACGTGACGTTATGCACGTCACGTGACGTTATGCACGTCACGTTCTGTTAGGCACTATAGGGGAAAGAAGAAGAAGAATTGACAGTTAATGTTGAACGTTGACAGAAGAAGAATTGACAGTTGGCTTCTGTGTCGCCACCGCTTTCATTTGACACCCCATACGTCAAAATCGGACCATAAGCAAAGAAGATATGCTGTAATGCCGTTTTGGCAATGTCAATGATTTGTTTTTTAAACGATTCCGCAACTCGTTACCCCACGCGACACGAACGTGATCACATGTTTACATTCTCACGGTTACGTTGTTCATTTCAGAGATAAGATTTCCATGTTTTGCAAAAAACATGACAAACAAGACCTTGTGGTTTTAAAAATATGCGATAACATTTACACAAATAACAACTGTGGCTACGTATTATCAGTTTCTTACATCCGGACTTTTAGCATTGTGGCTTGTCATATCTTTAGCGGTTTCCTGTTGTTGCAAAAATAGTTTCCTGACAAACATGAAAACAAGACCTTGTGGTTTTAAAAATATGCGATAACATTTACACAAAAAACAACTGTGGTTACATGTTATCAGTTTCTTACATCCGGACTTTTAGCATTGTGGTTTGTCATATCTTTAGCGGTTTCCTGTTGTTGCAAAAATAACGTCTGCACTCTTTCCTTATCAACCATCCACATCCGGAATGTTGATAAACAACAACTTGTTATTTAAAAAATATTTTTGTCAATAATTCAAAATATTTGATTTTTCGTAATTTTGTACAAATATTATATTTTCAGCCCTATATATGATAATCGTATAGCATTTCACATTTTTATACATGTTCAGTATGGACCATTGTCATTGCCATGTTGCCTTTTCACATTTTATACATGTTCAGAATGGGCCATTGTCATAATGATGATTATATAGCATGTTCAGCATGGGCCATTGTCATGATGATGATTATATAGCATGTTCAGCATGGGCCAATGTCATAATGATGATTATATAGCATTTTTATATACGTTCAGAATGGTCATTGTCATTGCCATGTTGCCTTTTCAAAATCAACAATCTTCTTACGATCCTCTGGTCATTGATGGTCTTTTACTTCTTCTCATGTTCAGAATGGGCCATTGTCATTGCCATGTTGCCTTTTCAAAATCAACAATCTTCTTACGATCCTCTGGTCATTGTTGGTCTTTTACTTCTTCTCATGTTCAGAATGGCCCATTGTCATTGCCATGTTGCCTTTTCAAAATCAACAATCTTCTTACGACCCTCTGGTCATTGTTGGTCGTTGCAACCTGTACATTCAACGAGCCATCGATGCCAAGGACCCTGATGGCTCATCGTGAGCGGGAATCGGTATGCCGATTCTGGACCAGAATTTTCCCACGGTGCGCGAGAATCGGTATGCCGATTCTGGACCACGAGTGGTCGGGAACCGGCATGCCGATTCTGGACCACGAGTGGTCGGGAATCGGTATGCCGATTCTGGACCATGATGTTGCGCCTCCACCACGAAGTGGTCGGGAATCGGCCTTATTTACCTACTCAACTGTTTTTTGTGCCTCTTTCCAGGGCACCAACGACCTTTTTTCCTTTTTGTTTTGTTCTTTGCTGGAGTTACTTGCTCCTGACAAAGCTACACTAGAATTAATGCCAGAAGCTTTATTTTCACAAATATTTACCTCTGGAATTAAATCAGTTGCCTCTGTAATTGGCATATTATCATCGGTAGTTAACAGATTTTCTTCAAGATCCACATCTATATCGTTTAAGGACTTTCCTTTAAATTGTGCAGCCCCACCTTGTTCCATTAAAAGGAGAAGTTTGGAAAATGGTAGTCTTGTCGATACCTCAGGTACTGTTTTAAGCTAACTTACCTTAGTACAAAGTTTATAATAACCGAGGTACAGGGTGTCAGTTTAACTTTTTTTTATTTATTATTGAATATTTCCTGACAGGTATGAGTTAACATGAAATTTGATATATGGGGGTTTTTTGGGTCGAGAAAACTAAATTCCCTACCAAAAATTATGTATTGCCCAGAGGGCGCCTTTCAGCACTCATTTATTACGTTCAATTTTTTTTATCCCTCACTCTGTATAATTTTGACATTAAAATTTTTATTCTCCTATTAGTTGTACTTAAAAAAGGTATACTTCTTTCATCTCCCTAAACTCCACCGTTTTCGCGATAAACGCATTTTAAATCTGCGATACACCATCATTTTTAGCATATCATTGTAGTTTCACCCGAAAAATAACTTAAAACCATAAGGCATATCAAAGAAACATGAAACGTAAATCACGTTTCATGGAAATAAAACACTGCTAAATAAATAAACGTCCGGCCATTTATGAAACTCTCCGAAAATAAAAATGTTTTATGAGCATGAATCACACTCGTTTCATTGGTAGGTGGACTTCAAGATTTGTTTAGCCGTGTTTGATTTTCATGAAACGTGTTTTACGTTTCATGTTTCATGTTTTACGTTTCATGTTTTGTTGATGTGCGGCTTGCCTAATAGTTGTGCTAGTTCTCAAATTTATGTCATTGCATCGCAAATTCCATTTGAAGAAATTTGCGATACATTTTTGGATAATTTTATTGTTTTAAGTTATTTTTCGGGTGTAACTACAATGATATGCTAAAAATGATGGTGTATCGCAGATTTAAAATGCCTTTATCTCGAAAACCGTTGAGTTTATGGAGATGAAAGAAGTATACCTTTTTTAAGTAAAACTAATAGGAGAATAAAAATTGTAATGTCAAAATTATACAGAGTGAGGGATAAAACAAATTGAACGTAAGAAATGAGTGCTGAAAGGCGTATGTGGCGCCCTCTGAGCAAGGCTTAGAGTGCCTTCCTGTGCCCTAGCACAACACGCCATTTCCACAAAACATCAGATAGACTTCACAAAAGTCAAAATACTTGCCAAACAACAAAATTATCATAAACGCTCATTCCTTGAAATGTGTCAGATCCTCAGACACCCCTCTGCTCTCAATAAACGAACTGACATTGACAATTTGAGCCAGGTATACCACTCTCTCATCATACATAATAAATAACATCATATAATATAGGTGTGTATGTAGTATGTATATGTATGTGGGTATATGTGTGTATATGTGTATACATGGGTATATGTGTATATTTGTATATCAATTGCCACCGCTCCAACCATAGAATTTTTCTCCTAATCCTTGTTCGCGCATTGATCTTCTAACTCCTCATCGAGATTTCTTTGTTCTCTTCGTTCCCTGTGGTGTAGAGGTATCCATTTTGCTACTTTTGTTGGTAGTCGTTCTTCTGGCATTCCTTGAACATGCCCATACCATGTAAGATGGTTTCTCTCTATGCAGCCAGTCACAGTTCCTTAGACCCATTTCTTCCTCATTGTGTGGTTTGAACCCTATCATATTTCTTTTCTAGTCGATCTTCTTAACGCATCCATTTCTGTGGCTTCCATTATCCGTATCGATATCCTTTAAGACGCCACATTTCAGATCCGTACATCAGTGTGTTCTACCATTGTCATTATTCCCAATGTTGTCCTATTTCAGTACTCCATAATTCCATTTAGAGGTTTATCATGTAATATCCATCATTAACATTGCATTAGATTATCATATATATTAATATCATTAATATATTCAACCCATATTCCCATTTAAAGAAATCAAATATTTCCGTCATATAGATCTTCCGACCGACTAACTATTCAACGACCCCTGTAAAAGTTTAAAATCGCATTTCCACAAATCGACCACCCAGCGGATGCAAATCACATGTGTTCTGAGGGGGTGTGGAGAAAAAAAAACAGGCATTAAGTTCAGTAACTGTTCTCACTTTGGTAAATAAACATCTCAATGAAGCCAGCTGTCAAATTTAAATCGCTGGATTATCGAGTTTATTATGAACATTATTAGTGCACGGTTCTCATTAATGTTTCTTTGAGTTTATTTCTATGTTGAGTAAATCTACAATTTATATTATAACATCAAATAATAAACTACATATTGTAGCGCTTATTAGTGTAATTACTTCTAATTACAATAAAACTAGCGGTTCGTAATTTATATACGACTTTATTTATATAAGTTACAGACGAATTTATCTTATACAGTAAACTTAAGACTAACTCTATTTACAAATATGTCCTATTTATATATGCGATACAGATATTCCAGAAATATCTATATATCTCCAGCTATGTCCATGTGACCGCTTGCACGTCATCGGCGCTGCATCGGCGTATCTCGAAACATCGATAGTGTTCTGTCTGTGCGGAGACGGGAGCTGGTATACGAGGGTAGGTCAATAATTATTTTGTTACACTGCTCCCCTCTTAAGATCTGAGCGTCCCGATCAGCAAATCTAGATGGCCCAGGATGGCGGAATCTACAGGATTCTCCAGCTCTGCATACACCCCTAGAAAAGAAGTAACAGTCTACTGTCTTTGAAGGGTATGACATCTTCGGGTTCATGCAATACACAGTAATCCGTACGCCAGTTTCTCTGAAGATCACTTCCAGCATGCTTCTCACAATCTTCCAATCCAGATTTTCTACTGCATGGCCAATTTTTGGTAAAGCCAAATCTTTGATGTCATAATTACAGACCATTTTCTTCAAATTAGTTAGAGCACGCCATATGTTCTCGTAGCTTGGCGTGTCCGTATAAGACTTCCTGGTCACTATATACAGCAAAGATCGAGGACCATCTTCCAATCGCAATACTCTTCCAATTTTAGGTTGTTGATTCCTTAACTCGTCCAGGCGGCCGAACTTTCTATTGAATACGGACGAGATTCCTTTAGTCATCTCGAGGTCTTGTGCAACACAGTGGGCTAGAGAGACGTTTTCTGGAACACCAAACAGATCTTGCTGAACTTCTGTGGTCACGCCGAATCTAGCACTCTTTCTTTCTGCGTAATTTGACATAAATTCCTTAAAACTTGGCTGTGGTGCATCTTTCATCTCCTGTTGGAGGACTCGGGCTTCCTCTGTTTCATTTGAGCCAGCATATGGTGCAAGACGATTTATGTGAATAACTTTTGGTTTACCGTTTGGTAACTTCTTAATTCTGTATATTACGTCATTTATTTTCTTCTTAACTTCATACGGACCTTCCCATTGTCTTTGCAGTTTAGGACACAGGCCTCGACGACGTTGTGGATTATAAAGCCAGACAAGATCACCTACTTCGAAGCTTTCATTCTTGCAGCGAGAATCATATTGATCTTTCATTCTGTCACTGGCTATCTGGATGTGTTGTCGGGCAAGTTCATGAAAGTTGTTCATTCGTAACTTCAGGCGGTCTACGTATTCTTCGCCTGCAACATATTCCTCGGAAGGTCTGCAGCCAAACTCTAGGTCGCAGGGCAAACGAACTTCACGACCCAACATCAGGCAGGTTGGTGTTTGACCTGTAGTTTCATTCACGGCCGAGCGGTAGGCCATCAGGAATAAATGAATGTGTTGGTCCCAATCTCGCTGATGTTCAGATACAACTTTGGACAAGTGTTTACCCATCGTTCGGTTCATCCTCTCGACCATTCCATCTGATTGAGGATGCAGGGGTGTTGTTCTGGTCTTATTGGCACCAATCAATTTACAAACGTTTTGGAAAAGAGCTGACTCAAAGTTTCGCCCTTGGTCGGAGTGGATCTCCAAGGGAACACCAAATCGGCTGAAGAATTCTTTAACAAGTACCTCTGCAACGGTAGCAGCTTCTTGATTCGGTAATGCATAGGCCTCGGTCCATTTCGTAAAATAGTCCATGGCTACCAGAATGTATTTATTTCCAGCATCGGTTTCTGGAAATGGACCTGCAATGTCGATTGCTACTCTTTCCATAGGACTTCCAACATTGTACTGTCTCATGGGTGCTCTCTTTTTACCAACTGGACCATTACCGGATGCACACAGTTCACATTTCCGGCACCATCTTCTTACATCATCTTTACAGTTCACCCAATAGAACCGTTCTCGAACCTTTTGCAGAGTCTTCGTAATACCAAAGTGTCCACCTGATGTACCGTCATGCAACTGACGCAATACTTCTGACACTTTACTTTTAGGTACAATCAACTGAAGCTTAGATTCTGTACCATCATCGTTCTCAAAGGTTCTGTACAGAAGATCATCTTTTAGTATCAGGCAATTCCATTGGCTCCAGTAGGCCTTGACTTCCGGACTACATGCACTAATGTTTTGCCAACTAGGTCTCTCACCTCGACGCATCCAATCCAATACTCTTTTTATACATGGATTGTCTTCTTGGGCTTCTTGTAACTGTTGTGGCTGCCATTGCTCATTAACGACGGTGGTTCGTCTCACGGGGCAAAATCGTTCCTCTAATTTGGCACAGTGATTACAATTTGCACTGCATGGTCGTCTCGAAAGGGCATCAGCATTTGAATGAACTCTTCCGGCCCTGTGTTCTATCTCATAATCATATTCTTGAAGTCGTTCTAACCATCTTGCCATCTGGCCCTCTGGATTACGGAATTGTATGAGCCATTTTAGAGCAGCGTGATCTGTTCGAAGAAGGAACTTTCTGCCGTACAAGTATTTATGGAAATGTTCGCAAGCCTTCACTACACCCAGCAGTTCTCTTCTGGTAACGCAATAGTTTCTTTCTGGTTTCGACAGGACTTTGCTGAAATAAGCGATGACTTTTTCCTGTCCATCCTGGATTTGTGAGAGAACAGCTCCTATGGCACTGTTGCTAGCATCGGTATCCAAAACAAATTTTCCTGCCTGTCCCGGGTAGCTTAATATCGGTGCACTGATCAGAGCCCTTTGTAGTTGTTCGAAAGCTTTTTGACACTCCTCACTCCATGTATATTCTTTGCCCTCCTCCGTCAACTTTGTTAGGGGCTTGGAGATATTGGCAAATCCTTTGACAAATCGTCGGTAATATGTACATAGGCCAAGGAAACTTCTAATTTCATGTTTATCTTTTGGTACTGGCCAATCTTTAATTGCATCAATCTTTTCAGGATCAGCTGTGACACCATTACTCGATACAATATGTCCTAAGTACTTAACTTCTCGTCGAAACATGTGACATTTCTTCGGACTTAACTTCAAGTTCGCTGCCTTCAATCGTTGAAAGACGTCTATTAGATTCTTGGCATGTTCATCAAAGGACCTTCCAACCACAATTACATCATCCAAGTAAACCAGGCATGTTTTCCATGTTAGACCTCTTAAAACTGCCTCCATTAATCTTTCAAATGTGGCAGGGGCATTACATAAACCAAACGGCATAGCCGTAAACTGCCAAAGCCCTGATCCTATCGAAAATGCGGTTTTCTCCCGATCGGCTGGCTCCATGTCTACTTGCCAATATCCACTTTTTAAATCGAGTGTGGAAAACCAACGAGAACCGGAGAGAGTATCCAATGTATCGTCTATTCTGGGCAAAGGATAACTATCTTTTTTTGTTACCGCATTGAGCTGGCGGTAGTCGATACAAAAACGCGTTGAACCATCTTTCTTCTTTACCAGAACTACTGGTGATGTCCATGGACTGTTCGATGGTTCAATTATTCCTTGTTTGTCCATATCCTTGATAATCTCTTCGGCTTCATCTCTTTTCGCAAATGGAAGTCGTCTAGGCCGTTGTCTGATTGGCTGAGCGTCTCCGGTATTTATTTTATGCGTTACTATGCTTGTTTTTCCCTTATCCTTCGTGTCAATAGCAAAAACATCTTGATACTCTATCAGCATAGATGTCACTTTTTCCGTTCGTTCATGATCAAGATCTTGGCATCTTTCAATGATCATCTCAACAAGCTCCTTTGGATACTTCGCCTTCGATGATTTCTCATTGGTATTCACAGAGCAAATTGAAGCCACGGGAACACACTGCCCGATCAAAGCTCCTCTACTTAACTTGATAGCAGTTTCCCTTAAATTCATAACTCTTACAGGGATCGCATCTCGAACTTTTACCAAAGTTTTCGCCGTTAGGAACTCGACATTATCCACATCTTCGACCATCCTTAAACTTCCCTCTCGGCAGTGTCCATCAAGCATGGTCATCAGAATTTTCTCACTATTACCGGGTATGGTTACGTCGCATGTAGTAAGTAAGCGGATGACATCTTCTTTGTCGTCGTGAAAGGGCAACTCTTCACCATTGATCTTGAGAACTCCATTTTGAACATCCAATATTGCCCCCACTTTCCTTAGTACGTCCATCCCCAATATGAATTCGTCGGAGATCTCGGCAATTAATACTTGATGTTCAACTGTGGTCTGGCCAATGGATACTGACATATTAGCCTCGCCATATGTATTAATTAGCTCACCAGTCGCTGTTCTAAGCTTTACTGTTGCAGGTGATAATTTATTATGGTCTCGTACTACATCTGGACGTGCGATAGTTCTCGTTGCACCTGTATCCACCAAAAATGATCTACATCTATTACTGATACGACCTTCGATGTATAAGTTGTGGATTCCACCGGAGGACGTAAGGTTGACAGTTACTATGGGGGCTCTAGTTCTCGAGGTCGGCAGTTGCCCCTTGGTGTCGACCCGCTCTAGTTTTCCGACGGCTGTACGATCTTCTTACAATTACGACGAATGTGGCCTACGTCTCCACAATTCCAACATCTAGGCTCGCGTCTCTTTGGCATCTGATTACTTAATACTCTCCGTATAATTTCCTCCAGACGTTCATCGTTGTGTTCGTCACTTTCTTCAATGGTTCTTACTCTATGGCCTCGTGAAGTTTGACTAGCCGTTTCGTGTTCCAATGCAATAGCAAGTGCTTCATCTAAAACTTTCGGTCTTGCTAGTCGTAAAGCTTTCTGTAGTTCATTATCTTTCAGCCCATTGACGAAGGTATCTACTGCAATTTCTTCTAAAACGCTGTCTGGCACCTCTGGATAAGCCAACCGCACCACACGAGCCACATCTGCTTCAAATTCTTGCAGATTCTCACTTGCTCGTTGACTTCTACTTCGCAGTTGTGCTTTGTATACTTGTTGTAGATGGGCATCTCCATAGCGTTTTTCTAGACGAGTGAACAAGGTCTGGTAACAATTTTCTTGACCCTTGGGAATTGACCTTAATATATCTGCAGCATCACCTCGTAAAGCAGCAGTCAAGGAAACAGCCTTTTCTTGTTCGGTCCAATGATTGGCGGTCGCAATAGCTTCAAATTGTTTAAGGTATATGGACCAAGAGGACTTTCCATCAAATGGTGGTAATTTGAATCTCATATTATGCGACGTTTCGTCTCTCGGTAGTTCATCTTTCACCACAGGATCTAACGCTGCTGCATTAACTGATGGTTGTACTTTTGTATCGGTTATCATGCTCTCTAGTTGTTTGATCTTTTCTTCTACGGTCTCTACACTTTTCTGCATCTTATCGAATGTTCTAGAAACTTCTTCAAATTTCTCGTCGTTCTGTCTACAAACTTCTTCAAGTTTTTCGTTGTTTTGTCTACAGACCTCTTTAAAAGTTTCGTCAATCTTTTGCGAAACACTTTCGAATTTCTCATTGTTTTGACTACATACGTCTTTAATTATTTGAGAAGTCTCATCGAATCTTTTAGCAACATTTTCGAATTTATCGTCGCTTTTTCTACAAGTTTCATCAATCTTTTGCGAAACACTTTCGAATTTCTCATTGTTTTGACTAGAAGTTTCATTGATCGTTTCAGAAACAGTTTTTAATTTCGATAAGATTACTTGTTCTGCTGACTGGAAGTGGAACGTCTCTGGGTCATCTCCGTTCTTCGTGAGGACATCCTTGAGTCGTGCTTGTAGGACTATCTTGCACCCACTGCTGTCTAATTCGTACTCTTCTAATTGTTCACGGAGCTGTTTTATGGTCAGTTCTTGTAGCAACATCTTTGGTCGGCACACACGTACTTTTCAAAATGTCTAAGTCTTTCCGAATACCGAACAATCAACGCACTTCAATTATTCCCGACGAATAAAGTTCAAAAGTCTTTCCGAATACCGAACAATTAACGCATTCCGATTATTCCCGACGAATAAAGTTCAAAAGTCTTTTTTTTACTTTTCATTTATTTACACTCCACACCGTTAACACCACTGTAGCGCTTATTAGTGTAATTACTTCTAATTACAATAAAACTAGCGGTTCGTAATTTATATACGACTTTATTTATATAAGTTACAGACGAATTTATCTTATACACTAAACTTAAGACTAACTCTATTTACAAATATGTCCTATTTATATATGCGATACAGATATTCCAGAAATATCTATATATCTCCAGCTATGTCCATGTGACCGCTTGCACGTCATCGGCGCTGCATCGGCGTATCTCGAAACATCGATAGTGTTCTGTCTGTGCGGAGACGGGAGCTGGTATACGAGGGTAGGTCAATAATTATTTTGTTACAATATTGTTCTTGTAAGTATATTATAACAGGTTAGATGTACTTATATAAACATTGTCAACTTTTTTTATTGTAGTGAACTGATGATGCTTTAAAACAATAAAGCGAAACGTATTCAAAAAATCAATGAAGTAGCTGACTTCTAGTTTTTTTTGTGCCAACTTTCATGACCGATTAAACCTCTGCATTCACCAGTTTGAATACTTGAAATTTAAATTGACGGTCGTATGCTTTACAATATATATATATATATATATATATATATATATATATATATATATATATATATATATATATATACAGTGCTGTTTTTGTGACGGTACGCGCCGGTACTCCGTACCGGCACCTTTTGGGACAAAAATAAAAAAAACAACAAAATTATAAACAAATTCCTGAATTTTTTCCTTGCTCCCAAATAGCTTTAAAACGCCCTTATTGAGGGTAAATTTTAAGTTTTCCCCCGAGCGGACCCCCTTATGAACACTCCCTAGGCCCCCAGAACATTGCGTACCGGCACCTATATTGTTACATAAACAGCACTGTATATATATATATACATCCTACTATCAATTTGGCATCGATACATTATGCATTTACCATCGATTTGGCATCGTCTTGCAAAGTGGCATCTGTATATCGATGCCACTTTACACTACCTTAATAACTTTTTTCCTGCACTTGTTACCAGAAGTCTAATCAACTCGGTAGTTAGAGATTTGATTTCTTTATGTTACTTTAATATATCAGCTTTCTTTGTTTATCCCTTACTAAGTTATATAAGTTTATTCCATAAAATGTTTGAGTCCAAAATGATGGTACAGTGAAAATATTATATACATTTAGTTCAGTGTTTTACCGTTTTGTCGCTGCCGCTATATACATGAAAACGTATATCCCACTTTCATTATCAATCATTTTGGCATCAGAAATTTGGCATCACTGTTGAATACAATATTATCCACACCGAAAAATAGGCAATTTGAGAATGTATATATTATTTTCATCAACAAATCATCCTGGCATCATGTTGTTTTCACCCAATTTTGAAAAAATGTGAAAACTTTGTATTATCCACGTCCGTCTGTCCGTCCGTCTGTCTGTAATCACAACTCCTCCGTCAATATACCAGCTAGAATGACAAATGAGGTGTCAACGGAAAGCTGATATTACAAGGATGGTACTAAAGGTGAGATATTTGACCTTGGCGGTCTGTCCGTCGGTCTGTCCGACCGCGAATATACCTCCTCCATCATTATACCAGGTAGAATGACAAATGAGGTGTCAAATGAAAGCTTATAATCCAAGGATGGTACTAAAGGTGAGATATTTGACCTAGGCTGTCTTTCCGTCGGTCCGTACGACCGCGAATATAACTCCTCCGTCATTATACCAGGTAGAATGACAAGTGAGGTGTCAAATGAAAGCTTATAATCCAAGGATGGTACTGAAGGTGAGATATTTGACCTAGGCTGTCTTTCCGTCGGTCCGTCCGACCGCGAATATAACTCCTCCATCATTATACCAGCTAGAATAATAAATGAGGCGTCAAATGAAAGCTTATGATCCAAGGATGGTACTAAAGGTGAGATATTTGACCTAGGCTGTCTTTCCGTCGGTCCGTACGACCGCGAGTATAACTTCTCCGTCATTATACCAGGTAGAATGACAAATGAGGTGTCAAATGAAAGCTTATGATTCAAGGATGGTACTAAAGGTGAGATCTTTGACCTAGGTTGTTTTTCCGTCGGTCCGTACGACCGCGAATATAACTTCTCCGTCATTATACCAGGTAGAATGACAAATGAGGTGTCAAATGAAAGCTGATAATCCAAGGATGGTACTGAAGGTGAGATATTTGACCTAGGCTGTCTTTCCGTCGGTCCGTCCGACCGCGAATATAACTCCTCCATCATTATACCAGCTAGAATAATAAATGAGGCGTCAAATGAAAGCTTATGATCCAAGGATGGTACTAAAGGTGAGATATTTGACTTAGGCTGTCTTTCCGTCGCGTCGGTCCGTACGACCGCGAATATAACTTCTCCGTCATTATACCAGGTAGAATGACAAAAGAGGTGTCAAATGAAAGCTTATGATTCAAGGATGGTACTAAAGGTGAGATCTTTGACCTAGGCTGTCTTTCCGTCGGTCCGTACGACCGCGAATATAACTTCTCCGTCATTATACCAGGTAGAATGACAAATGAGGTGTCAAATGAAAGCTTATAATCAAAGGATGGTACTAAAAATGAGATATTTGACCTAGGCTGTCTTTCCGTCGGTCCGTACGACCGCGAATATAACTCCTCCATCATTATACCAGCTTGAATGATAAATGAGGTGTCAAATGAAAGCTTATGATCCAAGGATGGTACTAAAGGTGAGATATTTGACCTAGGCTGTCTTTCCGTCGGTCCGTACGACCGCGAATATAACTTCTCTGTCATTATACCAGGTAGAATGACAAAGGAGGTGTCAAATGAAAGCTGATAATCCAAGGATGGTACTAAAGGTGAGATATTTGACCTAGGCGGTCTGTCCGTCGGTCCGTCCGACCGCGAATATAACTCCTCCATCATTATACCAGCTAGAATGATAAATGAGGCGTCAAATGAAAGCTTATGATCCAAGGATGGTACTAAAGGTGAGATATTAGACCTAGGCTGTCTTTCCGTCGGTCCGTACGACCGCGAATATAACTTCTACGTCTTTATACCAGGTAGAATGACAAATGAGGTGTCAAATGAAAGCTTATAATCCAAGGATGGTACTAAAGGTGAGATATTTGACCTAGGCTGTCTTTCCGTCGGTCCGTACGACCGCGAATATAACTCCTCCATCATTATACCAGCTTGAATGATAAATGAGGTGTCAAATGAAAGCTTATGATCCAAGGATGGTACTAAAGGTGAGATATTTGACCTAGGCTGTCTTTCCGTCGGTCCGTACGACCGCGAATATAACTTCTCCGTCATTATACCAGGTAGAATGACAAATGAGGTGCCCAATGAAAGCTAAAAATCCAAGGATGGTACTAAATGTGAGATATTTGACCTTGGCGGTCTGTCCGTTGGTCTGTCCGACCGCGAATATAACTCCTCCATCATTATACCAGGTAGAATGACAAATGAGGTCAAATGAAAGCTTATAATCCAAGGATGGTACTAAAGGTGAGATATTTGACCTAGGCTGTCTTTCCGTCGGTCCGTACGACCGCGAATATGACTCCTCCATCATTATAACATCTTGAATGATAAATGAGGTGTCAAATGAAAGCTTATGATCCAAGGATGGTACTAAAGGTGAGATATTTGACCTAGGCTGTCTTTCCGTCGGTCCGTACGACCGCGAGTATAACTTCTCCGTCATTATACCAGGTAGAATGACAAATGAGGTGTCAAACGAAAGCTGATAATCCAAGGATGGTACTAAAGGTGAGATATTTGACCTAGGCGGTCTGTCCGTCGGTCCGTCCGACCGCGAATATAACTCTTCCATCATTATACCAGCTAGAATGATAAATGAGGTGTCAAATGAAAGCTTATAATCCTAGGATGGTACTAAAGGTGAGATATTTGACCTAGGCAATCTTTCTGTCGGTCCGTACGACCTCCAATATATCTCCTCCGCCATTATACCGGGTAGAATTACAAATGAGGTGACAAATGTGAAAGTTTAGTAAAAATGACTCAAAATTAGTAAATTCGTATATCAATCCACGCAAAGTTACACGTAAAATTCAAATATTGTGTTCCAGTTCTACTTTCGATTACTTTGCGTGAAAACCTAGGACTTACGAAGTCCAATTACTTGTTTTATTTAAAAATAAGGCATATCATAGACATGCCTTAGGCATCATAGAAGACAATGACACAGAAAAATCAAACACAGCAGCATGTCAAAAGGGCCTTAGTTATGTATCTTCGGTCCTGTTAGACCAAACGTGATATATAGCACCTCAAATGATAGGATTTGATAAACAGAATACAATGACATAGAAAATCAAATACAACAGCATGTAAAAAGGGCCTTAGTAGCGTATCTTCGGTCCTATTAGTCCAATCGTGACGTACGGCATCTTAAGTAATAGGACTTGACCAATAGAATCAAATTTGACACAAACAAATCAAATACAGCAAGCAACAAGTCAAAAGGGCCTTTGTTATGTATCTTCGGTCCTATTGGTCCAATCGTGACATACAGCACCTCAAATGATAGGGTTTAACGAACAGAATACAATGACACAGAATAATCAAATACAGCAACATGAAAAAAGGGCCTTATTTACGTATCTTCGCTCCTATTGGTCCAATCGTGGAGTACAGCACCTCAAATAACTGGATTTGTCAAATAGAATACAATGACATAGAAAAATCAAGTACAGCAGCATGTCAAAAGGGCCTTAGTCTTGTATCTACGGTCCTATTGGTCCAATCGTGATGTACAGCACCTCAAATAATAGTATTTGACAAATAATATAAAATGGCACAGAAAAATCAAATACAGCAACATGTTAAAAGGGCCTTAGTCATGTAGCTTCGCTACAATTGATCCAGTCGTGACGTACAGCGCCTCAAACGATGGGATTTAACGGGCAGAATGCGACTGTAGACAAATCAAAATGGCGGCATGTAATAGCACCTTAAAATTGTAGAAATAAAATGGATTAACGCAGAGGTGTATGACATATTATGTGACAGTATTTAACAAAGTGAATACGATTACATACGTCCAGTTTTTGACAGGTGACTTCTCTACATGATAAACGCGAAAAGGCCCCCTTCGTTCACTGTTCGACATAGGCCTCCCGTTCACTGCATATATCCACTTCTTCCTGAAGCCGTGACATAAGAGGATAGAATTTAACGAATTAAACGACAAAGAAGACTAAACAAGGCAGCGTGCGGGAAAAACAGGACCATCCTTTGTATACTCCACAGGAAAGCATTATATATTCAACGTTAGAATTATGTTATAGTATAAGGGTATATATTTTTAAATGATAAATATATTTTTTTATTTAGTACATTCCGTACGTTTTTTAAACATGATCAGGAGAATTTGTTGCCTGAAGTCTATAAAAGAATTTCCTAACAATCCTTGCGTTATGGATTATTTTTGAGCATGTGTTTAAAAGGTAGCTTACAGGCTTATTGTTCAATGGTCTTATCACTTTTAAGCGCTTGTTTTTTTGTAGGGCTATTAATTGTGATTTCAACCATTCTTGCGGGACAATGCCTTTTCAGTAAATGAAGTGAATATTGTTATCATCATCATCAATGGTGCTACAGCCCTATGAAAGAGCCTCGACCTTCCCAAGTCTATTACGCCAGTCAGTCCTATCCATTGCCAACCGTTGCCAGTTTGCTGGCAATTATTGTTATACATTTAATTTTTTTCACTCAATTAATTGGATGCCCCCTACTGGTGTTTGGTCTAAGCTTACAGCTTTTCCCCATTTAAGCTATTTTATAACTAATTATAATTAGGGGTACGGAATTTTCGCAAATAAAAGACATGAATTTCGCATTTACTTTTTTTATAATTACAAAATTTCGCATTTATTTTTAACTACGAGTAAAACAACAGAAAACATTAATTAAAAGCTAACATCGTTGTAATTTCGACATTCGACTCTTTAAGAGCTGTTCTTCGATCTGTCACTGTCACTACAATATTATATGTGCTGAAGAATCGTTCTGCGTCTACGCTGTTCGTTGGACTCCAAATGCTTTGTAATGCTGCTTTAGCAAATGACGAAAAACTGCACTGTGTAGCAATTATGTCTTGTGTCACACAGATATAGGTCATCTGTAGGAAATTCTTTGACTCGATCACTCAAAATTGTTTTAGGGCGTCCCATTTTAGGGGATACTTTAAGTAACTTTATGTTACTATGAAAACTTTTTTGATAGACCATGTTCTTAGTAAAAATTGACGGAATGAGCACTGATTGTCCTGTTTGACTAATTTATATGTTTAGAAAATAAGAATTAGCCGACTTTTATTCCTACTTAGATTTTTACCAATACAAAAGACCGAAATGCAGATAACAACAGTCGGATTATTTATATTTCTCAAAGAATCAACATTGAAAAATATTAATTCCTTATCTTATCTTTATCTATTTAATGATGAACAATGAAAGTTCCTTCTGTTTCAACACGTGTTAGAAAAATAAACACCTTTTAAAAATTATGTACAATAGAAAAATTTCCGACTTCCGTAAAATCTTTTCATTCCTTATTTACTACGTGACTAAGTACCTACTTATTTACGGACGAGTTGAGCACCTGCAGGTACTTCGCGGAAATAAACAAAAACTCCATATTTCACATTTATCTCATTTTTGTTAAAAATTTCGCCGAAATTCGCATCTATTCCGTACCCCTAATTATAATAAAACAGTTGGTAAAGAATCATTATCTCGTTGACTTTTTCTTGTTTATCGTTGATAATTCTGCCGTTTGAACCTTCTGATAATCCATAAATTTTCTCTATCTGCTCTTAAAGTGTGTTTATTATATTATTTTCTTTCTCATTTAATTTACACCGATCCAGACTAGTATAGCTCCATATAACAGTTCTAGTTCTGCAGTAACGAATCAATACTTTTATTTAGCACATTAATTTTTGTTTTTTTTTGTCTTCGGGTCTTGCGGTGTTTCTCGCAATTTTTAATTATCCATTTATTACTCTACTTATCTTATTTTTTGAATATACGACTTGAATAAAGACTTTAATATTGAATGGGTTGCATATGTGAGTCCATATTAAATATAGTAATGAAACACAGACCTACTCACAATCATTTAATTATACTTTGACGACCGGTTTCGATCTCTACAATATACAGATCATCTTCAGGTCGGCGTTACAAGTAGTTAAATGCTACAATAAGAGAAAACTTGTGTTAGAACAGTGTCTGATTGAAGAGATGTTAATAGAAAGCCAAATTTAAAAATTTTAAAATTTATAAAATTTTTTGAAATAAAGGTTTGCAACTGTTGACATTTCAGAATATTGGTATATACAAAGGCACACCTATGAGTAAAAATGCTCATAGGCATGTATGTGCAAATGGGTGCATACAGTTTGTGAATTTGTTGAGATTAAAATTTTTAACCATTAAAAAACAAAATAAACATAAGCTGACTTAAATATGCTTCCAAATTCAAAGTAGTAATAATAAAAGAGATAGTAATATTGTTCTAATCTACTTATATGCCGTTACAAGGATTGCGTTGCAACTTAGTTGTTGTCATATTAGTACGTCCAAATTATGCTAATTGGTTTGTTGGGATAGTGATAGGGTAAACAGACATGTTACGTAGGTTAAAACACAGTAAGATTTCGAATTTGGAATGGATCCTGAAGGAAGATGCGTATGTGAAACGGGTGATGTTTTGTTCGAATGGAGAAAGACAATGCTCCAGGGGTTGCGTATTAATTGTTTGTTAATTGTAGCAAAGTATGAAATGTTATTCTAATTACAATTAATACGCAACCCCTGGAGCATTGTCTTTCTCCATTCGAACAAAACATCACCCGTTTCACATACGCATCTTCCTTCAGGATCCATTCCAAATTCGAAATCTTACTGTGTTTTAACCTACGTAACATGTCTGTTTACCCTATCACTATCCCAACAAACCAATTAGCATAAATTGGACGTACTAATATGACAACAACTAAGTTGCAACGCAATCCTTGTAACGGCATGTAAGTAGATTAGAACAATATTACTATCTCTTTTATTATTACTACTTTGAATTTGGAAGCATATTTAAGTCAGCTTATGTTTATTTTGTTTTTTAATGGTTAAAAATTTTAATCTCAACAAATTCACAAACTGTATGCACCCATTTGCACATACATGCCTATGAGCATTTTTACTCATAGGTGTGCCTTTGTATATACCAATATTCTGAAATGTCAACAGTTGCAAACCTTTATTTCAAAAAATTTTATAAATTTTAAAATTTTTAAATTTGGCTTTCTATTAACATCTCTTCAATCAGACACTGTTCTAACACAAGTTTTCTCTTATTGTAGCATTTAACTACTTGTAACGCCGACCTGAAGATGATCTGTATATTGTAGAGATCGAAACCGGTCGTCAAAGTATAATTAAATGATTGTGAGTAGGTCTGTGTTTCATTACTATATTTAAAAGACTTTAATGTTTTGCCAGTCGTTATTGTTTAGTAGACCGGAATATTGAGATATTAATTCTTTACATTACATATTTGTTTTTCGGTGATTTTCTATTATTAATATGAAGCTGGAAGTGTTAGGTTACACTGGTTTTTGATATTTGGTCCAGAGTTCCCTCTCAATTCTTTTGTCGGATTTCTCTTTAATATTATCGCAGCTGCATGTACTGGTACTAGGTTCTGAGTGCTCAGGTGACCTTTGAAGGACTCCCAATTACTCTATTTCGTCCACTTCTTCTGAGGTGGGTTCAGAAGTGGATATCAACTTCTGTTCCATATCTATTTATATGCCATCTAATGATTTTACTTTAAATTTAGCTGCTTGATCTTCTTCATGAGTAATAAAATTTTTTGTTATTTTTGCTATTTAGCAAACAGCATTAGAAAGTCTGTAAGCTTTTTTTATGAACTGCTGAAGTGCGTCCTATAAAAGTAGACATATTTTCATGAAAAACATGTTTTCATGAAAATTCCTTAATTTTATTCAATATGTTCAATACAGCGATTTTAACGGTTTTACAAATTTTTTATGTCGATGCCGTGCGCATAATACGATTCTGGAAGCTCTGAAAAATAGTTATTTTTTTCTTCAATTATCTCAGCTGATTTTTTTATTTACGAGTCATTTCTTTAGATTTGGGAACACTTAATAATCGGAGGGGGCCAAGTCAGGAGAGTAAGCCGTATGAGAAAGTAATTCGAACCCCAACACGAATTTCTGCTACTGTCACAACGCTCTTGTGAGTCGATGTATCGTCTTAGGTTTTGAGAACACTTTAAAGAACACTTTTTTCTTCTGCTTATGGAGTCGTTTTTCATTCATCACATACTGGAACTCACCACATAAATTTTGAAGACCCTGACATCAAAACTGTATTAAATTATATGTGATCTAAGTAAGTTATAGAAAAAGTCAGAATAGATAGAGTAGAACACTTATAAAAAAATTGTAACAAGCAATTGGACATCGTAAGTTCTAATTTTTCACCCAAAGTGACCGGAAGTTGAACCGGCAGTCGATATTTGAACTCTTCGTGTAACTTTTTGTCAGTTGATATGACGGATGAATTTTGTTCACCGACAGACATGGACGAACAGACAGGCATGAAACCGGAAGTATGTATTTGTTCTGGTCTTTCTTAGTCGCGTTGAATAATAGTTTGTACTATTTCGACGAATTTAAAACAGTACTTTCGGTTGCAACTCTGGAACAGGCAGTCCGAGGTCAAACTTCTCACATGTAATATCATATTTTGGTTATAGGCTTTCATTTGACACCTTATTTGTCATTCTTTCTGTCCTACTAACAGAGGAGTTGTGTTTATTGACGCACAGACATGGATAATTCTAGGTTTTCACATTTAATGATAAAAACAATAATTATATAATTCAGTTAACCTGACTATGTCATTGTGATAATGACTTCTTATCTAAAAGTGACAACGGCAATTATTCCATTCACTCACGGTAAAATATCGCAAAACCTCCAGATTTTAAAGAACCGCTTGGATTGACATGAAATTTGGCACACACGTAGCTAAAATGCCAAAGAAAAAAGTGAGATTATGCCGATATGTTCTCTTGTCCTGGATGTGAATTTCACCCCTTCTTGGGGGTGAAAAAACATACGTTCAAAATAAGTCCGGGAGTGGATATACTAACTAATTCTAATTCTAAGCAAATTTTGTTCTATAAAAGTTTTAAACGGCTGAAAATGTTATAAGAATTTTTTGCTCTACATTGTGCTTTCTATCTATACCTTTAAGGAACGCACTATTTTCGGGGACACCCTGTATATGATCTGTAAGTTGCATTGGTTAAAAATGCTTATTTGTGAAAGGGGGTTTGTTGAAAGGGCTCGAACGAATCACTAGTCACGAGTATGTATATGCAAATTTTAAACAGCCATATCTTAACCAATTTTTGTCTTCCAGAAAATCAAAAAATCCCAAATATTTAAAAAAGCAAAACCTACATTTTTTACTCTTTAAGATATTTGGTATCACTAATAATTTTTAAGTTATTTTGAAAAAAGTCTTTTTTTTTTCAAAATTAAAGATTTAAAATTTACTTTAAAACCAATTTTTTTCACAAATAAGCACTTTGAACTGATGAAACTTACAAACACAAACAATACATAAAGTTACTTGTGAAGTGGTAACGATTAATTCCATTTGGGCTGTTAATTAGAGGGAGATTTTTACGATATTTTTAACCAAAAAAAAGAAACAACTGTATTTTGAGCGTAACTTGCTTACTCTTGCTGCTAGGATCTTTTTTAAAAAATAAAAATAAACGTTATCTTAAATACTTCAAAAAAGTTGTAATAAGTTTTCCTAGAAAAGTGTTTCATTTTTTTTATTTCACGTTAAAATATTCGATTTGGAATTTGACATATAAGAGGTTATTTTTAATTATAGTCTGTTTTTAAACTAAGAGTAATTCAAATTTCCCGCGCCGTAAACCTTGTTTGTAATTGGTACAACCTCAGGCAATTTTACTCATATCAAATTTTGACAATAATGACATTTATAAAATTTTAACACTATTGGCATTTCATAGGTTAGTTTATTTATTTTATCAGCGATTTTTGTATTTTCTGCGTTATTCCTTTTAGTTTTAGATTTTTAGTCAATATTACCGTCAAAGGCCGATATGATCAACCAAAAAAGAAGATGTATCTGAAGATATTTCTAGTGACTTTCTTGGGTGTGAATCTGTCTTTTTAGTTTACCTACTCCTCTTGGTTTTAAAACAAAGCTTAGCAATAACTCTGCTTCTACTGGGTCTACAGACCTGACACATAATACCATTTTTACACTTTTCTATAAGCTATATTTGCTATTTGCTAATTTTTTTTTCAATAAAGTAGGTACCTACTTTTTGAGTTAGTTGCGAAAAACCGTCTAAAAACGTGTTTTTTTTTTGTTGAAAAATGAACATATTCACTCGCAAATATCTCTAAAATTATTGACTTAGTGAAAAAACTCTATAAAATAGAAGTTGTTTAGAATTAGTCAGTTTATCCAATTCCGGACTTATTTGAACGTATTTGTTTTCATCCCCGATAACGTACGAAACTCACCTCCAGATCAAAAGCACATATCGGCACAATATCACTTTTTTTCTTTAACATGTTAGCTATGCGTGTCCCAAATTTTATGTCAAACCAAGCGTTTCTTCAAAATTCTGAACAAAAACCGTAAGTAAATGTCAAATCACTTAGGCGAAAAAATTTGGATCTCCGATTTGTCTGAAAATTGGTATATAGCTTCTGCGGGACGTAAAAAGAAGATATTTAAGGTCTTCTTCTTCTTTTTTCTCAAAATGTTATTTTATGCGATTTTACAGTGATTTGGTGTTTATTTAAACAAATTTGCATTTTCTGTCGTAAAGTATCAATGAAAAACATAATATTTTAATAGAAATGACTCAAAAATGTCATTATATGGCATTATAACAAGTTATTTTGAATCAAAACAAGTTTTTGATCAAATTATATAGTGTAAAAAACGTTAATATACCGTTTTTTACATTTTCCTCCATTCCCAAAATACATCATCATCGATTTGGCTAAAAATTTGCCCGCAGATAGCTAAAAGATAGGACTTTCAGTGGTTAGAAGGATTTGAAATATATTATAATACCAAAAAAGTTACATGCAGTAATATCATACTCAAAAGTATATATTAGTCCAGTCGGGATAGCATTTGACCTTGAATGCCAAGCTGCACAAAAATTTATTTTTCTGATCTTTAGGGGAGTCAATAGTAGTCTAAATTTAAAATCGCGAATGAATTCCTCCGTTACGTTAGCGGCCATCTTGATTTTAAAGGAGAACCTGTTTTGCTCAATATCTCCGCCATTTTTAACTTTTCGACAAAAATGGAAGGAACTGAAATTGTTCCAAATAAATCGTATTTACAATTATTACAATTTCTTTTTAACAATTTTTGTCGTGAGGTCGATATTTTCGAGTTAATTTTACTTACAGTAGACGCCTATATTTTTGACTATAATATTGCATGTAACCTTTTGGGTATTGTAATATAATTCAAATCCTTATGACCACTTAAAGTCCTATGTTTTGTCTATCTGTGGGCAAATTTTCAGCCAAATCGATTATGATGCATTTTGGGAATGGAGAAAAATGTAAAAAAACGGTATTTTAACGTTTTCTATACTATAAAATTTGATCAAAAGCTTGTTTTGAATCAAAGTAACTTGTTATAATGCCATATAATGACATTTTTGAGTCCCTTCTATTAAAATATTATGTTTTCCATTGATACTTTACGAGAGAAAATGGAAATTTGTATAAATAAACACCAAATCACTGTAAAATCGAATAAAATAACATTTTGAGAAAAAAAGAAGGAGAAGATTTTTTGACCTTAAATATCTTATTTTTACGTCCCGCAGAAGCTATATACCAATTTTCAGACAAATCAGAGGTCCAAATTTTTTTTTTTTGCTCCAAAATTGAGTGGTTTGAAATGGAATGACCCAAAATTAATTTTTCAAACAAATATTTTAAGTCGTTATGAGAAAATTATAATTTAGCAGATGAAATAAAATAAACACAATTCAACTCGTAAAATATTTGGACCCTTACCAGCCGAACTAGCCGAACAGGTAAAGAACCCACCTTTTATATGGTTTATAATATACCTTTTCTACCTGGCCTCAAACGATTGATATTTTTAACTCGTGGCAACATCGATTGACGGCAAATACACCGCAAATACACATTTTTATGTGGTGGAAGTCAAAATGGCTGTGAAGTGTAAAAATTTTTGTATATAATTTAAATTTTTAAAATCAACATTTTAGAAAACTGAGAACGATACAGGGCATTAAAAAATGCGCTCAACAAACATACACGAATTAAAATTCGAAAATTATAGTATTTCTTAGTGATGCCAAATGACTGCAACATGAAAAGATGACATAATGATAGCGGGATGTATATATATATATATATATATATATATATATTTAAAAACATAAGATGTAGATCTTTGAAACACACTCAGTGAACCAAATTATATATATATATATATATATATATATATATATATATATATATATATATATATATATATATATATATATATATATATATATATATCAAGCAGTGATTCTTGAGGATGCAGTCTATTTTGGCCCACAAGACAAAGAAAACTCTTTGACTTACTGTCAAGCTTTCGAATTTATTTTAATTCTTTTTTAAGACATATTTCATGACATATTTCAAACATGACAACATAACTGAAGTTTTTAAAATAATTTTTCATACCTATGTACATAATTGTCCTTTTGGTAAAGTTTCAAATTTTTTCAATGTAATCTCATGACTAGTAAGTAATTAAGAAAATTGTAAGTACGTACATAATTTTTATATTTGTATATTTTTGTCAACAGATGTCTTGAAAAAGAATTAAAATAAATTCGAAAGCTTGACAGTAAGTCAAAGAGTTTTCTTTGTCTTGTGGGCCAAAATAGACTGCATCCTCAAGAATCACTGCTTGATATTTGAATATACAGTCAAGAATACCATAATCTTATATATATATATATATATATATATATATATATATATATATATATATAAAGAAGTTTGGTATTATTGACTGACAATATGTAGACTTTAGTTTTTTATTGAGGTTGCAGTCATTTATTTCTAAGGGGCAGGGTAAGAGAAACTCTGTGTTATAATCAAGCTTTCGCAAAATTTATTTGCTTCGTCAGGATTAGCTAAAATTATTATATAGTTATAAATAAATACAACGAAATGAAAGAACATTGCATAAAAATTAGTACAAAAACTTACAACGTGAGGCTTGTTCCTTAATTTGACATTTCTACAAAACATAAAATATCTAAAAAAATCTTTATCCTAATGGTTTTCAAGTTCCAATATTTCAATTTTTACAATTCATGATAAAAATATGATTTATTAATTTAGTTCTAAATTTGACTAATGCCAGAAAGACACTTAAATAATGTCAAAAAGACACTCGTAGGTATATATATATATATATATGAAAGAACGGCGATTGCATTTTATTACACTTCGACCACCACCGGTAATCTACACGACGTGTTTCGCAGACACCTAGGTGATAAATATATGCAATATGATAAATATATATGTAATAAAATGCAATCGCCGTTCTTTCATATTATCACGGTTTCTCCGTTATTGAGGAATGCGTAGCGAATAACGTGGCTTTGTAGACAAATCTGTGATACAAAGAGGTATCTTTTGTCGTTTCATAGTCTTTTATCAAGACTTTGAATTCACATGGTCACGGCCGCTACGGAAAGGATTTCTTCTGTACACCAGAGAAATCCTTTCGTTTATTTCATATATATATATATATATATATATAAAATCAAACAGATGAAATAGAGAATGTGGAAAAATCCCCTTACGAACAATTCACACATCCACCATTTCGGGTTGGGAAAAATTTTTTGAATAGAATCAAAGATCCAAACACCAGTTCTTAGAAATGTGTTTCGCCCTCTTCAACCTCTCTGGGCTTATCAATAAAGATGAGAGGCTGAATATCTTTAGACACATTCCAATCAAAAAACAACATTCGAGACCTAGACATAGAAGGTGCGTAAATCTACGGCAAGTCCGACAATGACAGTCTCAAGTTTTAATTCCCTAATTACTTAAAGTAAGTAAAATATATGTTTAAAAACATGAGATGTAGATCCTTGAAACACACTCAGTGATCAAAACAATTATATACGAGTGGTCGTCAAACCATTAACCTTGGATCTTTTGATCACTGAGTGTGTTTCAAGGATCTACATCTCATGTTTTTAATATATATATATATATATATATATATATATATATATATATATATATATATATATATATATATATATATATTGTTATATTTCTATTTGATCTGAAAATTAAATTTTGATAATTATAAGCACAATTCAATTTAATATAAAATATTTTCAATTTTCTCAACCACGGGCATATAAATTTAGAACAACCTGTATACAACAAATTATTATGTTTAATTTTAAGAAGTGATTAGACGAAGCTTACGAAACTCGGGACAATGCGCTTAGAATAAACAAAGTGAATGGCGGGTACCATTATCGTTGTTCGCGGAAGGTTCGATCATTAGCCTATGCTAAATAAGACTCAGTTGAAAAAGATAATAGGTCATTATCGTTGTTCGCGGAAGGTTCGATCATTAGCCTATGCTAAATAAGACTCAGTTGAAGTAGATAATAGGTCATTAAATTTTGTAAATAGTAGAAAGTAATTTTAGAATGGGAATTAACTATTTTTTTTGGAAATCCATTAAGCATATTTAGAAAGATTAAAAATTGGTTTTGAGGAATACTGCGAATGAGAGTTGGTGGTGGAAGGTTGATTTGTGAATCTGGAAGGGATATTTAGAAAGTAGGTGAATGACTGAAAATAGAGATCAGAATGTTTTGAGCTGTCGAGAAGTGAAGTCCAGTAGTAGACGGTAGTGTACGGAGAGTGAGAAAGCCGGTGTAGTTCCGTGAGTGTGGAGTATCTATCGTGGAACGAGAGGTAGGCCAGGTTGAGAGTAAAAGAACCTCCTTGAGCCAAGAGTGTCCCGGTAGCTGATTGCAGTTTCGAAAAAGGTAGAATACAGCATCACGACAGAAGCAGGAACGAGAGCTATACGAGCTAGTTCTCAAAGGAGAACATTACTGAAAGCCAGGACGAGGTTTTGATCGCAGCCAAGGATAGCAGGAAACGGGTCTTATGTGAAGACATTCTCAGTTCACCAGAAAAAGGTCAGTCTCATTTGTTTGGACATGAACGTATGGTTTTTTCGTATTAAATACCACATTATAAATTGAAGAACATAATAAATAATATCAGAAAAGCTTCATCAAACTTAAATAGAATTGTTGCTAATAAATCCTAATAGTTAAATGTTAATAAAAACTTTCAATTGGAAACCAAAAGGAAATAAGATTCCCATTTGTAAATGTTATGTTTAAGAAAAATAAGATCTAGCAAATATTAAGCAGTGATTGCCATTTAAATAAAATAAACAATATTTTGATTATAATTGTAACCCATATGTGTGTATTATTTTACTCTTTTCTTTCCTATCCCGATTAGGAACCATTGAGAAATACTTAGAAGCCACGAGAGTAAGTAATTAATTTTATAATTCGCCCTGAGATTGAAAACATATTGATATGTGATCTGGTTAATTAATTAGATTATTATTAATGCATTGATTAAATTAAATGACATATAAGAATATTATCTCATATCAATAATCAAGATCACATCAACTGTCGTCCAACGTGGAAAGCATTGAAAAGTATTTCTAGTGGCAAATTTGAAGGATGGAAAGAGTAAAGCCGGTATTTGAAGATTTATATGCCTGTGGTAAAAAGTGAGATACTTACATTTGATAACATAAAATTTTAGATCTCTTTAGGTACAAATTTTACATAACTGATTTAATACTTTATTTTTACGATATTTACATTTGATATATTTTTGAAAATTTATAATATTTGGGGGAGAAAAAGTCGTTTTTGGTAACATACTAGTAAAATTTCATATTTGGCGGGGATAGTACTTCTTGAAAACAAATGTCTGTGACAAGAAGCCAAAGCAAAGACAACAAAAAACAAAAAGAACATTCAGATCAAGAGGAAAATTCAGACCAAGAAGATATTTTAAACACAACAATCATGGAGACAGGAAAAAAAGAATTGTCAGAATTGGAAAAGATATTACAACTTATGCAACTCCAGTCACAAAAAATGGATGAAGCAAAACGAACAATGGATAAAAATCAGGATGAAACACAAAAGAAAATGGATAGAATCCAAGACAACCAACAGGAAACAAAACAAGCAATGGATAAAAATCAGGAAGAAACATCAAAGAAAATGGATAAAGTGGATCAAAAAATGGATGAAACACAACAAAAAATGGATGAAACACAACAAAAAATAGAGGAAACACAACAAAAATTGGATCAAAAAATGGATGAAACACAACAAAAAATGGATGAAACACAACAAAAATTGGATCAAAAAATGGATGAAACACAACAAAAAATGAAACAAGCAATAGAAGAGAACAACAACAAAATGGAGGAACGCATAGGAAAGTATGAAAAGGAAGTAAAAGGATGTTTAACAACAATGAAAAACGAGATGAAAGAACAAGAAATGAGAATTCAAAATAAAATAAAGGAGATAACGAATTGCCAGAAAAAGGAAATAGAAAATTTGGAAAATAAGTTGCAAAACGCTATTCAAGCAGACATAGAAGAAGTGGAAAGAAAGATTGCGGAAATCAATACTCAACAAAATGTCGGAGAAAGAAGAAAAATGGTTATACATAGCACAGATGACGTGAAGATAAGGTTTGGCGGGGACGTAAGAAGATTACACCCAGTGCCGTTCATAAATAGCCTGAAAAAGAAAATACAACACATCGGAAATTTCGAAACAGCAAAAGAAACTATCAGAAACCATCTCACATATATGAAGCAAGCCTATGGTTCGATTGCAAAGAAGAAGAATTTGACAGTTGGCAACAATTTGAACAAAAATTTTTGAATTATTTCTGGGGAAACGTCCAACAATTGGAAATTAACAAGGAATTGCAAAATGGGAAATACAATGATAGGATGGGTATATCAGAAAGGACATATGCATTACAAATTTACTATAACGCAAAACATTTACAATATAATTACTCATCGGAACAATTAGTCGAACTGATTGCAAGACATTTCGAAGAAACGCTGGAAGACCATATCACATTGCAAAACTACAAAGACATAGATAGTTTATGCCAATTCCTACAAATAAGAGAATCACGTTTAAGAGAAAGAAAATCAAGAAGGTCGCGAGAAGATTACAGGCCCCGAGAAACACAGGATTACAGAGATAGAAATCAAAATAGGAGGGACTATACAAGACGAGATTTTAATCCCAGAAGGGAAAACGAAAATAGAGACAACGGAAGAGGAAATTGTGAACAAAGAAATAGGCAATGGAATGAGGACAGAAATCGAGAATACCAGAATAGAAACACCACACTCGCAAATCAAGAAAACAGAAATAATGGTAGACAAAATGAACAGGGATATCGAGAAAACCGAAACAGATCCGACAGACCAAGAGAAAATAGAAGAGAATTAAATAATACCCAGACAGATGAATATGACGGAGAGAGACATTATGACGAAAATATAAACAACGATGAGCAACCGGCGTCTTTTCACGACGGCGCTCACTAAAAACCAAAAATCAAACAGGAATCTTTTGTAACCCCAAGGAGTTTATTAAATTGGCAAGAAACAACGAAAAGAAAAATGGAGTTAATTTAAAATTTGTGGATGGATTTATCAACGAGAAACCAATTAAAATTATGATAGACACTGGATCTGAAATAACATTGGTCAACAGAAAACTAATAGAAGAAGTTAACTTAACAAATTTAATTTACAAAATACCTAGGGTAAATTTAGTGGGCGCAAACAAACGGACATTGGCAACTATAAATGAAGGCATACGAGTAATGGTACGACTGGGTAAGAAGATGTATGCACTACAATGTGTAATAATGCCAAACATGTCACATGACATGATAGTAGGAGTTGACGAATTGGCAGAAAAACATGTAGTGATAGATTTTAAAAATAATACGATGAATCTAACAGAAGAAAAAGAAGAAGAACAGGACAAGGAACAGGAGAAACAAAATACGGACGAATCAGGTAAAGAACAAACAGTGGAAATGAATTTGGCAACGAAGCAAGGACAAAGAAGAAAAGGGAGAAAAAGTCAGAAAAAGACAAAAGAAAATGAAACCTGTGGCTCCTCAAAAGAAGAGTTGAGCCCAGAAGAAGAAAAATTGAGAGTATCAAAAGGAAAAGAAAACTGGGATTCCTCAAAAGAAGAGATGAGCTCAGGAGAAGAAGAAATAAAGCTAACAAATGAAAGCGAAAAAGATATGATGGAAACAGTGGCATTTGAAGAGGAGGCATATGAAAACGAGGATGCAGAATACACGGTAAAAGTATGTGAAAAATCTGAGGAAAAAGACAGAAGATTGATATGGGAAAAAGGGAAAGACAACATAATAGCCGACACTCTAACACAGGATGAGGACACTGAAAATAAGGAAACAATTACTCTACAGGTGGGACTAATTAGAGTAATACAAGAAGAAGGGGTATAAGACGTAGATTAAAGTAAGGAAATATACAGGGAGTTGGTTTTGCCTCGAGAAAATTTATTTAAAAATGCAGATAAATTTTATCGAATACAAGGCGGGGATTTGTTATATTTCTATTTGATCTGAAAATTAAATTTTGATAATTATAAGCAGAATTCAATTTAATATAAAATATTTTCAATTTTCTCAACCACGGGCATATAAATTTAGAACAACCTGTATACAACAAATTATTATGTTTAATTTTAAGAAGTGATTAGACGAAGCTTACGAAACTCGGGACAATGCGCTTAGAATAAACAAAGTGAATGGCGCGTACCATTATCGTTGTTCGCGGAAGGTTCGATCATTAGCCTATGCTAAATAAGACTCAGTTGAAAAAGATAATAGGTCATTATAGTTGTTCGCGGAAGGTTCGATCATTAGCCTATGCTAAATAAGACTCAGTTGAAGTAGATAATAGGTCATTAAATTTTGTAAATAGTAGAAAGTAATTTTAGAATGGGAATTAACTATTTTTTTTGGAAATCCATTAAGCATATTTAGAAAGATTAAAAATTGGTTTTGAGGAATACTGCGAATGAGAGTTGGTGGTGGAAGGTTGATTTGTGAATCTGGAAGGGATATTTAGAAAGTAGGTGAATGACTGAAAATAGAGATCAGAATGTTTTGAGCTGTCGAGAAGTGAAGTCCAGTAGTAGACGGTAGTGTACGGAGAGTGAGAAAGCCGGTGTAGTTCCGTGAGTGTGGAGTATCTATCGTGGAACGAGAGGTAGGCCAGGTTGAGAGTAAAAGAACCTCCTTGAGCCAAGAGTTTCCCGGTAGCTGATTGCAGTTTCGAAAAAGGTAGAATACAGCATCACGACAGAAGCAGGAACGAGAGCTATACGAGCTAGTTCTCAAAGGAGAACATTACTGAAAGCCAGGACGAGGTTTTTATCGCAGCCAAGGATAGCAGGAAACGGGTCTTATGTGAAGACATTCTCAGTTCACCAGAAAAAGGTCAGTCTCATTTGTTTGGACATGAACGTATGGTTTTTTCGTATTAAATACCACATTATAAATTGAAGAACATAATAAATAATATCAGAAAAGCTTCATCAAACTTAAATAGAATTGTTGCTAATAAATCCTAATAGTTAAATGTTAATAAAAACTTTCAATTGGAAACCAAAAGGAAATAAGATTCCCATTTGTAAATGTTATGTTTAAGAAAAATAAGATCTAGCAAATATTAAGCAGTGATTGCCATTTAAATAAAATAAACAATATTTTGATTATAATTGTAACCCATATGTGTGTATTATTTTACTCTTTTCTTTCCTATCCCGATTAGGAACCATTGAGAAATACTTAGAAGCCACGAGAGTAAGTAATTAATTTTATAATTCGCCCTGAGATTGAAAACATATTGATATGTGATCTGGTTAATTAATTAGATTATTATTAATGCATTAATTAAATTAAATGACATATAAGAATATTATCTCATATCAATAATCAAGATCACATCAATATATATATATATATATATATATATATATATATATATATATATATATATATATATGTGCATTTGCTACCCATACACCTCCGATTGCTACATCCTTAGTTCGAGTGTGCCTCCGATTTTACGAGTTCGCCTCCGAAATCGGAGGCGAACACGTACAGTCATGTTTCTTGTGCATTTATTTGTTAACACGTCTGTATAAGGCGTTTGCCAATTTTTTAAGTAGAGGTAAAATCGAGTCATTAACGTCTATCGATATACATTTTAGTTCGCCGTATCTGGCGTCAGAGGCGCAGCTTGTTACACGCGTATACTCTGTCGTTAGCCGAAGGTAGTGGGCGCCTCCGATATATACGCTATGTCCACCGGTTCACTTCGCCTCTTAGTAGTGGCAACATCGCAATCATTTAATCGCATAATGTAGTCGTAACCTGATACACAATGATTATGAATAGCTAGATATAAGACACTGCAACGCTAATATTTGTATTTTCTCACCTTAATAGAAAATTTTATGCAAGTTTGCATTTGACTAAATTCGTATAATTTCGGGGTAATCTTAAATTTATCAGATCCTAAGTAGGTATCTATCTTTATCTATTTATAAAATAGGGCCCGTGATTTAAATTAGAAAGTCTAAAAGGACAAAATTTAACTTTCTTTTCGCGTACATGGCCTTCAATAGTAATAGCACTTAATAGTGATGTAATTATTATGAGTCATACTTTTCTTGTACTAAACGTACCATACAATTGTTTTATGTTTTATTAACACTGTCGTTATTCTTATTCCTTTATTTTGATGTTAATCAAACTCGATACTGAAACACAGCTTTTAATGTAAATAATATGAAAAGGAATTAAACAAAAAGTAATCTCAACTACACCAAATTTAAAAAATTAGAGTATTTGTTAATTCTAATACTAACAAACATCGTCATAATCGGAATATCGGGGAATTCCCCTAAGCAAAAGAGGCTCAGTCGATACTATTCCATGTATTTGTTTTGTAGTTAGTAAGTAAAAGTGCTTTATTATAACTGCAAATAGTGTAGACGTCATCATTAAACGTGAATGTTTAGAAGTAATAGAAGCCGAACAACAGTGCAGTACATAATAAAAAAATAGAAACACGAAACCAGCGTGGCAAATAAATACGAAAAAGTTAACTATAAGCAAGGAACGATGGATTTCTATAAAAAATAAAAAATGATACAAGAATTAATGCACTAAAGCGTACTATTGAAGTACAAACGTGCTGAAACAAGATTGTTCATCCTGAAAACATCGGACGGATATTACCAAAGAATACTTTCATGGTAGGTATAATAAGCTCGGAAGTAACCTTACATTAGTCAAAATAACGGAAAAATTAAAATGCAAAAATTGAAACATGTGCTCTTTCTTGACGAGAGCAAATTTTACCATAATATTATATTGAAAACAAATTTAAATAAAAGCGTCTAGAAGTTAGGTATTATAGATAGTTTTGTCTTCTACATTGATAACAATTCAAAGCATTCCGCACAAATTGTTAAACAATGGCTATTATATAATTTAGCGTAGGTAATTCAAACACCGACAAAATCATCTGACTTAAATGCAATTAATAATTTATTTCCTAATTGAGTTTTCCTTATTGAGTTCAGATCCGTTAACATGATATTCACAATAATAATAATAAAAGAAGATATTAATATAAAATATCAATATAAAAGATAGAAGATACATATATTAATATAAAAGATAAAAGATAGAAGATATATAGAAGATATTGATATAAAATATAAGACATTAATATAAAAATGCTCTTCTAGAAGAATGAAGTAAAATTAATCCTAAATATTGAAACAAATTAGTGAAATCAATCATTGATCCAAACAGGCTTAAAAGTGTCGTAGCTCAAAGGAACTACTGTTATATTGTGGTCATATAATATTATTATATTATATTATGTGTTAATATTATAATAAAGTGGAGATTGACGATTTTTATTGTGAGCATTAGTATTAACAAATACACAATTTTTTAAAAATTGCTGTGGTTGGAAGACTTTTGTTTAATTTATTTAATATTATTTACATATGTTAAAAGTTGTATTACCACATTGAGTTTATTAATTTAAATTTAAATTTTTTATATACAGTGCGCTGGAATAAGTGTTACACCCTTATTAACTTATTTATTGTTAGCACATAAGCAAAACGCTCGAACAGGTCGATTTTTAAAGTAATCATAGTATATTATAGCATCAATGTTTCGAACTTTACGCGATCCCTCTTCAAGTGACAGGCATAACTTTGACTTTTCTAAATAGGAAAGAACATCATGTGATACATCATTTAAAAGCTTTTGAAATGCTGATTACAAAATTGTATACGTTACTCCTGTTTGAGAGCGTAGGCGCAAAATTTCGATCAAATTCTATTTAAACTCATTTATTTTTTTCGAATTCTGAGGAAACTATTAAGTATTTTTGAAAAGATCAAACGCAGAATTATTACGGAGGGCTGAAAGTCCCTTAGACTAAACAAACAGTTTTTTTGAATAATATATTTGAAATTAAAAATCAGACAAAATTTTCTCTTCTTTTCACCCCTGTGAATTATTAAAATAAACATTACAAAAGTTCTTAGGGAAACCCTCGATATTTTAAAAAAAGACTTATTAGTTTTCTCAGGATTCGAAAAAAATGAATGCAATTGAAAATAATTCGACCGAAACTTTGCGCCTACGCTCTCAAATAGGATTAAAGTATTATATATTTTTGTAATCAGTATTTCAAATGCTTTTAAATGACGTGTCACATGATGTATTTGCCCATTTAAAAAACTCGAAGTTATGCCGATCACCTGAAGAGGAGTCGCGTAAAGTTCGAAACACTGATGCTATAGTATACTATGCTTATTTTAAAAATCGACCTGTCCGAGAGTTTTGCTTATGTGCTAAAAATAAATAAGTTAATAAGGGGGGGTAACACTTATTCCAGCGCACTGTATACAGGGTGAGTCACCACTAATGGGACGGAAGATTACAGCGAAATGGTAAAAGATTTGAAAAAATTTTTAAATTAATAGTTTGTAGGTTGATAAAAGCTACATTTTAAAATTATTTTGGAATATACAGGGTGCGCCAATAAATGGCGGCGTATCAAAGTTATATTTTTTCTTATGGAACACCCTGTATTTTATTGCATTTTTTAATTGTCCGCAAAAATAAGGTATAGTTCCATAAGGCTTCCCTATACCTATGTACAGAGTGTTCTGAGTTATGCTGACTTTTCTTAAAATGTAAAGTTTTAAAAGAAGGCTTATTCTCAAGTTATTTAAGAAATTATAAAAATACTACTTTTACATCTAAATAGTTTGATATTGGTTAAATGTATTCCATGATTAATTATTACACATTTGTCTACAGGGTGTTCAAAATTTACAGTTCCATTATTGGACTATTCAATGTGTCATATGATGCTTATTTTAAATGGAACACCATGTATATTAATAAACAATTATACTAAACAAATTTACCTCTTTCGAATGGTATATGGATGTCCTATACCTAAGTGTCATAGTTTTTGCGTAATTTACAAATATTTAAATTCTTTATCTGTAAATCGATTTTAAAACAAAAGATGAAGTTAATTAATGTCATTGTATGACATTGTCATTTTATGACAATACGGTCTGGTAATAATCTTATAATTAATGCATCCCATGATTGAATATTACACATTTATTTACAGGGTGTTCAAAATTTACAGTTACAGAACACCATGGATATTAATCGCTTATGTAATAGGTACACATTCAAAATGTTTATACAAGCGATTTTAAATGATTTGTTCACATTATTTACATAGCTGGTGCTATAGAAGCAAAAACGTTCGAAATTCTTAATTTCATAAAAATATCATCTGAGGTAGTAGGGTAGGAAGTGTAGCATTTACAATATTTTTAATATAACCCCATTTAAAAAAATTCATCTTGGTCAATCCTGGTGACCTAGGTGGCCAAATATATGGACCGAATCTATCTATCCATTTATTTCTAAATTTCATGTTAAGGTTGTTCTTAACATAACGTCAGAAATAAGCAGCAGCTCCGTCCAATTGGAGCCACATGTTTGTTCGCACGCTAAGTGGAAGGTTTTAAGAAGGATCCAAAAAACTTATTTTAAGAAATTTAAAAAAGTTGCTCCATTCAGATTTTCGTCAACAAAATATGGGTCGATAACGTACTCGCTCAGAATACTGCCCCAAACATTAACACTTCATCGGTGTTGGCGATCAACAGTAAAATGTTTGTTTCCTGTATCATAATAAAGTGAAAGCTATGTCTATTAACTAGACGATTATTATGAAAAGTAGGTAGATTCGTCTGTACACAATAAATTCTTAAAAAAATCAGGATCTTCTCCAAATTCTAAAGTCTATAAACGAACAGTTAAACGTTCCTGTTCTGTCTAATGCTGTTGTAGTTGAGTTTTATACGGATGATAGTGGTTTTTCTTATATATTGTACATACACTCGTTTGACTGATTTCCAATCGACCCGAAATTTTTCTCGTAGTAGTATTTGGGTTTTCCGTAACAGAAAGCAGTATATCAAGTTCGTTAATGTCATCAAAAATAAATGGTTTATTTTTATTTAACTTTTCGTATCTATGCAACATTACCGTTAGCACAGAATCTATCGAGAAATCTCTTAAAAACGTCCTTTTTGTGTGTCTTCTATCAGGATACTTTTAAGCGTAAACTTTAGAAGCTAAGAGACAATTTTAAAAATATTCCCCAATGCAAAGTAGCATGTCTACTCTTTCATAGATAGCGTGATTATTCATTTTTAGAAACAATTAAATTTGAATGTAATTGGCCCTGCCAAAGCCATTTTTAAGTAAAAAAAAAATTGAATTTCATACACGGATGTTTATAGTTTTGATAATTACCATACCAGACTGTCATAAACTGACAATGTCATACAATGACATTAATTAACTTCATTTTTTGTTTTAAAATCGATTTACAGATTAAGAATTTAAATAATTGTAAATTACGCAAAAACTATGACACCTAGGTATAGGACATCCATATACCATTCGAAAGAGGTAAATTTGTTTAGTATAATTATTTATTAATATACATAGTGTTCCATTTAAAATAAGAATCATATGACACATTGAATACTCCAATAATGAAACTGTAAATTTTGAACACCCTGTAGACAAATGTATAATAATTAATCATGGAATACATTCAACCATTATCCAACTATTTAGATGTAAAAGTAATGTTTTGATAATTTCTTAAATAACTTGAGAATAAGCCTTTTTTTAAACTTCACATTTTAAGAAAAGTCAACATAACTCAGAACACTCTGTACATAGGTATAGGGAAACCTTATGAAACTATACCTTATTTTTTGCGGATAATTAAAAAATGCAATAAAATACAGGGTGTTCCATAAGAAAAAATATAACTTTGATACGCCGCCATTTATTGGCGCACCCTGCATATTCCAAAATAATTTTAAAATGTAGATTTTATCAACTTATAAACTATTCAATTTAAATTTTTCTCAAATCTTTTACCATTTCGCTGTAATCTTCCGTCCCGTTAGTGGTGACTCACCCTGTGTAATAATGTAATATTTTTTGCAATAAACATATTTCAAACGAATGACCATATTTACCGTGAGCCACTGTATAAGTTGAACAATAATATATAAGTTAAAAAATAAAAAATATGAAAAGAAAATTTTTTAAGAAACGCTTTTCTTTAGTTACGAGTGACTAAAATTAAAAATCCTATAAAAAAATCAACTAAAAAGCAAAAAATAAACAAAAATTGAAAAAATCTAACACATTCGTCAAAGAAAAGCGTGGAGCGTGTTCATCGAATAAACAGTTTTCGCCCCACGCTTATCTTTAACGAATGTGTTAGATTTTTTCAATTTTTGTTTATTTTTTGCTTTTTAGTTGATCTTTTTATAAGATTTTTAATTTTAGTCACTCGATTAGCTTGCTAATCACCGAAAAAAGGTCGTACAACTCGGACAACTGTGATGGTACACGACAACCCTCACGGAATTTTCCTAATTTATTTGTTATAAGAATAAGGTCAATATTATAGTTGCAATTTGTATAATTTATTACGATAGTAGCAAAGTTCAAAGTATTCAACTCATTCGCAAGACTGCAAACACAGCACACGTCATTATTGAAATACGTATAGCATAACCATATATGGTAATACATATGGGCATTGTTTTTAATATAATAAGATATAAGTGGGAAGGTCGAGTACCTGAGACATGCATTGTTGTATCAGTGTGTTCGCTGAACTCTGCTGGCGCGTGGTCAGGGGATATAGTTACCGAGATATGGGTCACCTTGACCTATCCTAACTATAATGTCGGTCGACGTAGTTGTAACTGTACCTTTAACCTTGTAAGAATAAAGATATGTAGAAAGTTTAAGTTTGTTTGTTCGGGAGTGTCTTCGTCCAGCAACCCCCAACATCACATGGCGACCCGTGCCTTAAGTTAAAGAATGGAGTTTTCTGGTTCGCATATAGATGGAGGTATGCAGGCAACAGCGGAGGTGTGACAGCTGAAACCGGCGAAAACGAGAAGCTATCAATCCCTGGAGTTTTGGGAATTGTATCGTTCAGCCTGGCCATAATCATCGTCGGATGGCTACTGTATCGACGATGGAAGAAGCAGCTTCGACGCCACATCCGACAGGAAGTATCTAAATCAATGGAGATGCTGAGGTTAGACGCCCAGAATCCAGGACCAAATGCATAGACACATGAACCCACATTCGTGAGTAATTTTTCTTTTTAATACAATACAGTTTAACTGCTTATGAAGTAAGTTTAATGACTATTTTTTTTATTTTCATATTGAAATTTTGATTTTTTTTTTATTATATAATTACTCACTTACTTATTTACTGACACTTTAAATATTGACGGTTATCCAATATTATTGATCCTTTTATTTTACTTACATTTGTGTTTTATTATATTATTTTATATGTTACATTTTGTTATATTTGATAAACTTAACGGCAATGATAAGCTTTACGAAGTAATTGAGACTTCGAGACACTAGGCCATATACTATTGAGTAACGTAGGCAGGCCAAGCCGAATTTATGTTCGAGGAAAGATTTCAACGTATTCTGGAAGATATAACTATATTAAATAGGAATCTCACAAAAGACACTATAGAACGAAGGAAAAATAAGCTAATCACAGATAAATGGGTGGAAAAACTCAGGACTATCACGGAACAGTTTAGGACGGTGCATAAAATATACAAAGGTGACAGCTGTAAGGCAGCAGAAGACAAATTCATTGCAGATATTATTGCAAAAATTGGAGAAAAGATCGGAAAAGTCCAAACAGAACTACGGAAAAGACAAGTTGAACATAACAACGACAAGATGGGAGAGAAATTCGAACTGAAAACAGCAGGGAACCTGATCCCTCACATAGGAAACACCGAAGAATCAATTAGAGCATTCATAGACGCAATTGAACTGTACGATGAATTTTTAGATGATGAAGGAAAACCGCAACTAACAAAGTACCTGTTGAAGGTGAAACTAACGCAAGCAGCAAAATTACGACTGAAGACCACTTACAACTCAAACGCGGCACTAATAACCGATATTAAAGAAAAGTTTCTAGTAAAACAATCTATCCCTGTTCTGTCAGCGGAGATCAACTCAGCGAAACAAGAGAATAGGTCAATAGAAAAATTTGGAAGAAGTTTAGAGGAGCTCATGGCTAAATTAACAATAGCACAAGCAGAGGGAAACAGAGATGCAGAAGAAGTGCTGGCCAAAGTAAACGAAAAAATTGCAATAAGCGTGTTTACTAACGGTTTAAAAAATGACAAGATAAAGACAATTTTGAAAGCCAAGAACTTTAGCACTTTAGCGGAAGCGATAACAAGCGCAAAGAACGAAGAATCGCTAACTCGAACGGAAACTGCAGGAATGTACCACATGAATAAAACATATAGAGGCGGAAGAAGAAATACAACAAACGGATACAAAAATAGTTTTGACAGGAGAAAAGAAGGTAACAAGACATATAATAATAGAAATACAAATGGAAACGAAGTAAGACAATATCATAACAGAGGTAGGTCTCAAAGAAACAGAGGAGCAGGACATGGTCATCGAGGGAGAAATAATAATTGGTCGCAAGGTAGAAACCCCAGCAACAGAAATTCACCAGGAGCATATTTCGCAACAGAGGAGCAGCCCCGCCAAGAGCAACCACACACAAGCACAATACAAGAAGTAGATTTTTTTCGTGGCCCATCAAATGGAGGCAGATAATTCCACAGCAAGTGGATTAAATTATATTAATGTTTATTACAGAGGAAAACGCAAAAAACTATTAATTGACACTGGCGCAACAGTCAGCGTTTTATTTGAAGAATGTTTAGATAAAAACTACACCGACATAAACAAAACCCGACGTATTAGCTTGCGAGGTGTTACCGGAAAAACCATATATACAAGGGGAACCTTATTGTGTGACCTTGAAATATTAGATAACTCAGAGAAGATAACGTTGACACAGGAATTTGCAGTTATGAAGAGTTTCACAAATAAAGTCGATGGGGTTATTGGTAGCGATTTTTTATACCAATATTTTGCTACAATAGATTACGAATCCTTAAAATTATCGTTACATGTAGAAGGAATGAGAAGAGATTTTAAAATGCTATCTATGGGAGAAATTTATACGATAATAATACCTAGGAGATGTGAAAAATTATTTTTTTTCGAGATCGGGACACACTACGGAGATTTTGTAACTATACCACAGGAGATAGCGGAAGGAATTTTCTCGGCAGGAACAGTCTCAAAACCAGTCGACGGAAAAATACCAATAAGGATATTAAATATCAATGATAGAGAAATAATTGTTAAGAATTTTAGACCGAAGGTCGAAAGATTAGACAAGTTCGACGTTTTCCACATGGGAGAATCAAAACAATCGGTGAGTCGTGCCGAAAGACTTTTGAATATAATAAACACAAAAAATTTATCGCTAGAGGAAAAAAGAGCAATAGAAAAAATATGTGTAAAATATTCCGATGTGTTTTTCTTAGAAAACGATCCATGCACAACGACGGACGTATACAAAGCAAAAATAAAATTGCAAAAAGGAGTATCACCTGCTTATACAAAACCGTATAGATTACCACACGGACAAAAAACGGAAATAAATAGACAAGTAGACAAAATGTTAAAAGACGGGATTATTGAAAATGCAATATCAGAATTCTCATCTCCACTACTTATAGTGCCAAAGAAAAACGATGAAAATGGAAACAAGAAATGGAGAGTTGTGATAGATTACAGACAACTAAACAACAAAATTGAGAATGACAGATTTCCATTACCATGCATAGAAGAAATCCTAGACGCTTTATCAGGAGCAACATATTTTTCACATTTAGATTTATACCAAGGATATTACCAAATAGAACTCGATTCTAAGTCCAGACCGTACACAGCATTCGCAACCGATAGAGGTCAATATCAAATGACACGACTTCCGATGGGGTTAAAGACAAGCCCAGGATGTTTCTCACGAGCCATGACTATGGCAATGTCAGGTTTAAATTATGAAAACATGTTTATATATCTTGATGATTTGATAGTCTTTGGCAACAGTCTACAACAGCATAATCAGAATTTAGTGAAGGTATTAGAGAGACTAAGGAAAGTAAATCTGAAATTAAATCCAAGTAAATGCGAGTTTATGGAAAAAGAACTATTATATTTAGGACACAAGATTTCGAATAAAGGTGTAGCACCAGATCCGGAAAAGATCACCGCATTGGAACAATATCCAATACCACAAAATGCAAAAGAAGCAAAAAGATTCGTAGCCTTTGCAAATTATTACAGAAAACATATCAATCATTTTGCAGAAATAGCCGCACCTCTAAATAGACTATCAAGGAAAAATGTAAAATTTGAGTGGACAACAGAATGCCAAAAAGCTTTTGAAAGCCTCAAGACGTCATTATCAAACCCCCCCGTAATGGAATTCCCAGATTTATCGGAGGAGAACACGTTTATTCTACGGACAGATGCATCTGGCATCGCACTAGGAGCAACTTTGTCAAACGGGAATGACAAACCGGTAGCATATGCCAGTAGAACACTTAATAAAGCGGAAATGAATTATCCTACGATAGAAAAAGAATTACTGGCAATAGTATGGAGCATTGCTAAATGGAGACATTACCTTCTACAGAAAGAATTTATTATTTTGACAGACCACCGACCATTGGTGTACCTATTTGGTATGACAAACCCTTCCAGCAGATTAACCAAATTTAGATTGAAGTTAGAAGAATACGACTTTACAATTAAATACGTGAAAGGAGCTGAAAATGTAACAGCTGACGCCTTATCACGAATAGAAGTTACATCAGAAGAACTAAAGCAACTAAATAAGGACTCAGAGAAAAGTATATTAGTGATGACGAGAGCACAAACGAAAAAGCAGGAGGAAATCACCGATTCGAAGAACGAATGGACTGATCAACCAGACGTAGTCGAATTGTTGAAATTCCCGAAAAGTGCGGTAGAGGTAAAACTGATAGACAAGGACGATTGCAAAACAATGAAGCTAGATTCGGCTGAAGAAAATACAAATAGTAGTATATTGTACAATGAAGAAGACGATATTATTTATCTGATTCGAGATTTTCGATCAACGTCTGCACTACGAGCGTCGTTGAGAAACTCGACATATCAAGAACCTCGATCAACGTCTGCGCTACGAGCATCGTTGAGAGCCTTGATTCAAATGTGCGCACAAAAGAATATAAAGGAACTAGTACTAGTAAAGAATAATAAGAATCAGCCAATTATTGAAGAGATAAGAAAGGATCCTAAAATATTTAAAGAAAGAGATATCAAAATATGTATAGTACAAGACAAACAGAATATAGCAGATGAAAAATTAAGAAGAATTATAATTAATGATTTTCACATGTTACCAACAGGAGGGCATGCCGGAATAAATAGAATGTACAAAAATATAAGGAAATATTATTTTTGGAATAGTTTACGAAAAGATATCGAGGAATTTGTGAAGAGATGCGACGATTGTCAAAGACATAAGCATTCTATCATAACCAAACAACCTCTAACTATCACATCGACTGCCACCTGCGCATTCGACACAATATTTATAGATCTAGTAGGACCATTTGAGATGGATGACAGTGGGAATAGATATATATTGACACTGCAATGTGAGCTAAGTAAATACATAGAAGGATATGTAATAAAGAACAAAGAAGCCGAAACAGTAGCCAAGGCATTGGTAGAAAATTTTATTCTGAGGTATGGAGTACCCAGAAAAATAGTCACAGACCAAGGCTCAGAGTTTATGGCAAGAACATTTAAGGAAACATGCTCATTATTGCAAATAGAGAAACTAAACTCAACAGCATATCACCACGAAACAATAGGAGCTTTAGAAAATACTCACAAACATTTAAATGCGTACCTTAGGATACAACTATCAAAATTCCCTACAAATTGGAGTACATGGGTGCAATATTTCTGTTTTTCGTATAACATTTCAGTACACTCAGCAACGGGTTATACTCCGTTCGAATTAGTGTTCGGAAAAATATGTAGACTGCCGACAAATGTTCAAAACGAAATAGAACCCCTGTATAATTTTGACGACTATCCCATGGAACTGAAATACAGACTACAAGTAGCCGCAAAGGAGGCCAGAGAAACACTAACACATACAAAACACAGCAAAAAAAAAATATATGATGCCAAAACGAGTAAAATAACTTATAAACCAGGAGATAAGGTATTAATAAAAAAGGAGCCAAACACAAAACTTAACTGTTTGTTTTCGGGTCCATATACCGTAATTAAAGATGAAACGCCTAACGTAATTATTGAGAAAAAGGGTAAACAAGTAGTCATACATAAGAATAACGTTAAGCTGTATAATATATAAAAAGAATAAGTACTGAAAAGTGTTATAGTGTAAAAGTGTAATAATAGTCCACCATAAGACTTTTACTAGTACTTAAGGTTCAGTGTAAATATTTATATATCTCATTTTTTTTCTTTTCTCATTTTCTTTAATATGTTTGTTTAATTTTCTTATAAAGGAGAGACGTCAGTCAGCATAAATAATATAAAATAGAGATGAAAGGAAATTGTTACTGAAATTCCCTTTCATCTTTTCCCCGCCCAGAGAGATGTGATGGTACACGACAACCCTCACGGAATTTTCCTAATTTATTTGTTATAAGAATAAGGTCAATATTATAGTTGCAATTTGTATAATTTATTACGATAGTAGCAAAGTTCAAAGTATTCAACTCATTCGCAAGACTGCAAACACAGCACACGTCATTATTGAAATACGTATAGCATAACCATATATGGTAATACATATGGGCATTGTTTTTAATATAATAAGATATAAGTGGGAAGGTCGAGTACCTGAGACATGCATTGTTGTATCAGTGTGTTCGCTGAACTCTGCTGGCGCGTGGTCAGGGGATATAGTTACCGAGATATGGGTCACCTTGACCTATCCTAACTATAATGTCGGTCGACGTAGTTGTAACTGTACCTTTAACCTTGTAAGAATAAAGATATGTAGAAAGTTTAAGTTTGTTTGTTCGGGAGTGTCTTCGTCCAGCAACCCCCAACATCACAACCACCGGGCGAAAGCGATTACGCATTAATAATTTTTATCAATACCAATACCATTAAAAAATAACAGAGAAGGTAAAATACAACAAAAAGTTGCGAAGATTATAAAGAGAAACCGAAGAACTGTACAGTACCTAATAAAAAGGCAGAAAGACTAAAAGAGGGGGTGCAAATAAATTCCAAACTAGAAATACGAAAAAGTTAAGTATAAGTATGAATCATATGTCGCAATCGCGATAATTAAACGATAAATTTGGCAACATCTACAGAGTTGGGCCCGCACTTGTAACATCATATAAAATATGCAAATGAGGCCATATAGTACGTTCAGTGTATGGAGGCAAACACGAACTACACAAATAAAATAACTGTATAAAATTAGGTTAATAAATGTTTACCCCTCTTTCTTTGCCTTTATATTATACATCAAAATAAGGTTAATGATGCATTATATGTGCACATACTACCTTTAGTTTTGGTGGAGCGATGGACGTCTGTTGTATGTGCGGAGGCAAAAAGGATACAAATGCACATATATATATATATATATATATATATATATATATATATATATATATATATATATATATATATATATATATATATATATATATATTGCATTTGCGTCCCTCGTGGCTTCTGTATAGTTTTGACTCTTCGTGACTTCCAATCAATATACAGCGTGTATATTAACAAGAATGATTCCATACAGTTAGCGCTCGCTTTGGCATCCATTATACTGGCAACAATGTACTCATAATATCAAGTAAAATATTTAACCTTGGTCGTGTTTACGTGAGAATTTAGTTGAAGAACCCAGACAAATTCTATTTATAACTTTTGCCAACTAGGTGGTTTGCTCGGATATACGATAATGATTTGCTGTAAATTCTTTGTTTTCGTTTTTATACTCTTAAATCAGTTTAGAAAAACTTATTTCTTGGGTGTAGTTATGAATAATGCATTTTCTAGACTTTAAAATTTTCTATTTTATTTCGATGGAAGAAGATTATGGATTTCGGAAGGTTTCGATGGAATAAGTTATAATGTAATATACCTAACAATACCACTATATACCCTTGACAAATGTTTTTTTTTGAGTTAATAATTGTTTGATGAGCCTTTCGATAGGTTAGGTTAAGTTTACCTTAAATTTTATTTTGATAAATAATCAGTATTGTTTCTCTCTCTCTCTCTCTCTCTCTCCCTCTCCCTGTAATACCTTCCCTTATTATGAAGTATTGGGCGCTCTTGCGTTTCTTAGCCAAAAATCAAAGATGGCTGATTCGCAGGATTAGCGCATTCTTTTCTGTTTTATTCTTTCGAAATTTGCTATACAAGTATTTTCCATTGCTCTCTGTTTCTCGCTCTTTGTTTGACTTCTCTTCATCTCAACGCCAATTCTTTCATGATCTCTTGTAACAGTTCTTCTCCAGCTATTAATATTTAGATTTTGGTTAACTGTGATATATCGCCTGTGTTCCAGATTTTCCTTAAGAGGAAACAGTATCGATCAACAGGTAGCGAAAACGCGTTCCAAGATTGCGGCTGTAATTTTGAATATTTTTTCGAAATATTTGGCACACGTATTCGTAATATAATAAAGAATGGCGGGACAGAGCCCAATTTGAAAAATATATTAATATGTAGAAATTACTCTGTAATTAAATAAAATATTAAAAAAAACGAGCCTGTACTGCCATTAAGAAGAACAAAAAAATACACTTCCTTCAAATAAACTTCTTTATCCGATGCCTAGATTTTGTGTAATTTTGGAACTACTAAAATTTTTTATTTCATTAGTAGTTCCAAAATGACACAAAATCTAGGCATCGGAAAAAAAGTTTATTTGAAGAAAGTGTATTTTTTTGTTCTTCTTAATGGCGGTACAGGCTCGTTTTTTTACTATTGTATTTAATTACAGAGTAATTTCCACAAAATAATATATTTTTCAAATTGGGGTCTCTACCGCCATTCTTTATTATTTTACGAATACGTGTGCCAAATATCTCGAAAAAATATTCAAAATTACAGCCGCAATCTTGGAACGCGTTTTGGCTATTTGTTGATCGCTACTGTATCACCTTAATGCATTATATGATTATATAATGAGTGCATATTGTGCCTTTGCTATCCTTTTTCCTACATCTGCTCTACTAGCGCCTTTTTTTCCATGATCGTTCCCAGATATGTAAAGTTATCTACATACCTCCTGTATTTGTCTTCCTTGTATTTTAATTTTAGTTTCTTGGTTGCTGTTTTTTTTTTTAAGTTTGGTTTTTTTGTCTTTATCTTCAGGCCCATTATCTTGGGAGTATTTTGCAATCTTGTCGATCCTCTTTTGCTTATGGCTGCTATGTTCGATTAGGGGACAAATGTCATCTGCGAACTACAAATCGTCCAACTAGTTATGCAATTTCCATCTAATACCTGTTTTATTATCGCTTATTTTCTGCATGATTCAGTCCGCTTTTATTATAAATATTGTCGGGGATAGCACACATCCTTGTTTAACTCCGCTTTGTATAGCTATATCTACTACCAACTGGAACATGAAGTAAAAACCACTTCTATGTAAAAGGTATATTTACTAAAAATTTTTAGAATCCCAATGGATTCAATAAAATGAGTTCATCAGAACGTTTTCAAACCTATCGGTCCATCATCAGTGAATTTGAATACTTGCAAAATAGCCCCAGAACCAAACAATGGTTTTGATTATAAATAAATCTACATTATGTTGAAATAAATTTAAAATGGCTAAAGGATTGAAAATAGATTGTAATCTATTATTTATACCCATAAGTTAAAAGGGGGTTACCCTCTGCCACTTTTTTATTGTTTTAGAAAAAATTGTCTACCTTCATTTTATAGTATGTACCATTAAAAATATATATACAACCCTTAATTTTCACCCTTCTATCACCAAGACCCTATTTTTTAATAGCCATCTATTTATTTACATCTATAAAATTCTCCTGTCGTAATGTTAGTTGCCATAATCCTCCGATACCGCTTGAACGATTTTTATGAAATTATATATGTATACTCGAAGGTCTTAGAATCATAATTATCGGTCCCATAACATTTTGTATTGTTAGGTAGGTATATGTGTACAAAACATACTCTACAAGACTACAAGAAGTATATATAAATTAAAAAAAAATAATGATCAAAATCCATCAACTATCTCTGGAGATATAAAGAGCAACATATCTTTGAAAAATAAATTTCATTTTTTCAGTGCACGGATTTTAATAATTCCCCTCCACCGACCACGAGTCGATTTCATTAGGGCGTTATTTTTAAAGATATATTAACCACTCTGTTCAAGTTTACTCAAACTTTTACATATAAACTATATACATACCTTGAACTTCAAAATAGCGCTAGTTAGCTTTCTTAATAAAAAAAAATGGCTAACTTTGACCATAATTAACCAAAGTGAATGTTTGTTTTTGACATTTATGTAAAAGTACACATCGAAAACAATGTGATAACTACATGGGTATTTCCTGTACACCAACAATCAGCAAAATATACGGAAGGATCTTAAAAAACCGAATAGAGACGAATACAAGAAAATGGAAGCAGAAGAACAAGCAGGATTTAGAGCCGGAAGATCTACAATTGATCACCTTTTTGCAATCGCACGTCATGGAAAAGAAAACAGCGATTAACCAAGAGATTCATTTCGTATATTATATTGATCTGAAAAAGGCATACGACAGTGTACCTTCGGTAAAGTTATGGGAGGCAATGGAGAATACAAATATAAACATAGAAATGTGAAAAGTGAAAATTACCCCTAACTTTAAATAATTATAAAACAACATTTTTAACTTTAATATTGTCAACATTTGGTTTTTATTAGGTACATAATGATTGTTTTATGCTTTAAGATATACTATCATAATATTTCAACCCTTAAAACCACCCTTGTTGAAGCTATATATAAAAAATTACTTATCCTAAAAGAATCATTTCGGCTTGCATCGATTTACATAAAAATTTGGGATTAGGATCATATCACCCTGTACTTCATATTCTAGATCATGCTTAAGGGCGTTGATTATTTTAGGGGTGTAACCTACCCCTTATTGGCAAAAATATATAAAAACATTGTAAATTTTAATATGGGTAAAATTTGGTTTTGATTGGTTAAATAATGATTGTTTTATACTTTAGGATAAAATATCATATTTCAACCCTTAAAAACCACCCTCAATAACATCACAATTTTTATAAGTAGATAATTTAATAGATCTATACAGAAAAAAAGTAGAATTAAAGAATTACAAAAACATTTATTTACACAAAAATACGAATTTACAAATATGTACAAATACAAATAGTTTTTTAGTCATCTTCCAGTATATCAACCGGTTCTGTGGTATTATACATACATTGAAAATTATCCATAAGCAGCCTATTCGATATTTAAAAAAAATCGTTTTCTAAACATGGCTGCTTCATTTTTGACGATAAAAATTTTTTCAAAAATAATTCTGTAGGATTTTTGAAGAGTTCTAAGACCGTGAAAACTAAATTCTGTAAGATCCCTTAGTTTTTAATTGGGGTGAGTTTAAAAGACTCGAATAAGGGGGTGTTTGCTCGTAAATAGAGGTTTTAAATAGCCATAGTATCTCGCTAACTGTTCACTGTAATGAAAATCCATGCACAAGAGAATTTTACTTATTAAATAATAAGCTACAATTTAATAGTCCATAATTTTTTTCGTATCTCCAGTATTTTCGGAGATATTTTGAAGTAAAAGGTGACAAATAGGAAATTGCAAAAAATCAATTTTTCTTTAAAGTCCAATTTTTCTAAAATTAGGCCTTTTAAATAGGTCAAACTTCTTGGGTGTATTGATAATACGAATATAAAGGGAATTACAGAAAGGTGAAGACCAATTTTTAATCAGTAGGGTAGTTAGGGGGTTGTTTTCACTGATTTTTTCATAGAGAATAGCAGGTACCGACATTTTTTTGATCATAAGTCGCTTAATTTTCATGCTAGGAGCTTCGTATTATTATTTTTTGAAAGGTCTATCATTATACTTAAAAAGATTATTTAAGTTTAATTTAATTTGTGTTACTAAAAGATGCATTTTTGATATCTACAGTTTTTTGATTAAATCCATATTTTTCGAGGTATTCTCAAAAAAACATCTAAAAAAGTCGATTTTTTCGTCGAAAAACTGTTACTTTCACTTTCAAGCGCGAATATCTCGAGAAATACTAGTTTTACGAAGAAAATGAAAAAACATTTTTTTCTTAGAATTCATTTTTACATCGATTTACCTGGTTAATATATAATAAAAAATTCCCGTCCCCGAGATGGGGTGGCAACCACCCCAAGCTTTTAGCGTACAGGGGCATGATATAGAAAATGATCCTTGGACTATTCCCTACCTTCTGTGAAAATTTCATGCTGGACGAAAAAATTGCGAGCCAATATGCTTCATTTTCTCGACTATAGAAGAAGAAGAAACAATCAGTAAATGTAACGAATATAAATACCTGAGTATGAAAATCACGAATGATGGAACACTGGACGGAGCCATTAAAGAACGAAATACTCAGGGCAGGAAAGCAATTAGACTCCTAAACTCAGTACTCTGGGACAAGCAGGTAAACAACCAAAACAAGAAAAATCTATAACGCCGTAGTGAAAAGCATTATAACATACAGCTGCGAAGTATGGCATATGAAGGAAAAATCAAAACAAATGTTAGATGTCACTGAAATGGATTTTTGGTGAAGAGCTGCAGGAAGATCAAGAAGAGAACATGTCACCAATGAACGGATACGAGAAATAATGAAGGTCACACATACAATAAATGACGAAATCAATGAAATAAACTACGATGGTTGGGTCACGTACAAAGAATGCATGAAGATAGAATCACAAAACAAGTGCAAAACTAGAAACCGCAAGGTAGAAGAAGAAGAGGTGACAGAGAAAAAGTTGGCAGGCATGAATAAACAAAGCCATGGATGAAAGAGGTCTGTAAGTAGATCAATGTGCGGACAGAGAGGAATGGCGAACGGGTATCGGAAGACGGAGAAGGTTATAAACCGATAATACAATAATAATGTAAAAGTACCAGCTTTTTAAATCCTAAAGTCTAGGGATGATGCATGGCGGTTGTTGAACAAAAACCGGGTTTCGGTTATACCGTTTTTTTTTACTTACGGTTTAACCTGGCGGTTATAACCGGTCAATAACCGGTCAAATAACCGGTCAAATAACCGGTTGTTCCAAAAACCGGTTTTCGTTTTTTTAATCAAAAGCAAATAGGTTATAATGTTACATTTATATTGCACTTTAGTTTGCTCAGTTTTCCTCCCGAAAAATTTCCCAACCAATTCAACCTATAAAAATTTTCCTAGGCGCTCTCAAATTACCCTAAAAATGGGCGAAAGTACCCCAATCTCTGATTCGCCGCTCGTTGTAGACGGCTTCGGCGTATAGTGCGTTGTCAATAATTGGGATATTCTCAAAAATGATGATCCTACCCGATCTACCGAATGTCCCTTGGATCTATCAAGTTTAGAAAAATATCCAAATGACTTATATTTTACTTAAAAATAAATTCGATAAACCAATTCATTATTTGCTTCTCTATTGCCATCAAAAAATTTCAGTAGGTTATATTTTTTAATACGTTTATACAGAGAGAGTCTGTAAAGTGGAATAAATTCAATATCTCAAATACTAATTGTTTTTTTGGAAAATGCTCAGACCCGTCGATTAGTATTTCAAATTGTCCTTTTTGATATTCAATAATAATGTATACAGGGTGTCCCAATTTAGAGATACGACGTCATCGTCGATTTTCTTAAATGGCAACACTGTCATTTTGATAGCTAATTTGATAGGGTTTGTAAAGTTATACATAACTGCAAAATATCAAATTTTTATTCTCTACCATTTACAAGATAATAGAAAATAACAAAGTTATATCTGTAATTTGGAATATATTCAATAATTAAAATACTAACTGTTTTTTTGAAAAATGCTCAGACCCGTCGATTAGTATATCAAATTGTCATTTTTGACATATAATAATAATGTATACAGGGTGTCCCAATTTAGAGATATGACGTCATCGTTGATTTTCTTAAATGGCAACACTATCATTTTGATAGCTCTTTTGATAGCGTGTGTAAAGTTATACACATCTGAAAAATTTCAAAATTTTATTCCCTACCATTTACAAGATAATAAAAAATAACAAAGTTATGAAGAACAAGAAGTAATCAAATAATAATTGAATTTATTTATTTCAATTAAGCAAATGCTCATAACGTTGCCCATTGAAAATTTGACAATAATTGAGGGCAACATTATGAGTTTTTGCTTAATTTATTGAAATAATTAAATTCAATTATTAGTTGATTACTTCTTTTTCGTAACTTTGTTATTTTTTATTATCATCTAAATGGTAGAGAATACAAATATGAAATTTTGCAGTTGTGTATAACTTTACACACCCTATCAAAATAGCTATCAAAATGACAGTGTTGCCATTTAAGAAAATCAACGATGACGTCATATCTCTAAATTAGGACACCCTGTATACATTATTATTATATGTCAAAAAGGACAATTTGATATACTAATCGACGGGTCTGAGCATTTTTCAAAAAAACAGTTAGTATTTTAATTATTGAATATATTCCAAATTACAGATATAACTTTGTTATTTTCTATTATCTTGTAAATGGTAGAGAATAAAAATTTGATATTTTGCAGTTATGTATAACTTTACAAAACCTATCAAATTAGCTATCAAAATGACAGTGTTGCCATTTAAGAAAATCGACGATGACGTCATATCTCTAAATTGGGACACCCTGTATACATTATTATTGAATGTCAAAAAGGACAATTTGAAATACTAATCGACGGGTCTGAGCATTTTCCAAAAAAACAATTAGTATTTGAGATATTGAATTTATTCCACTTTACAGACTCTCTCTGTATAATACCTACCTTTTATTTCCTAATATTTAAAAATTACATATTGGAGATTCCTAATCGTATTCACATTTCATACAAGAGTCTCAAGTCTCAACTACTCAAGTATAAACAATTTTTAGATGATGGTTGGAATATCGATTTCAAGCAGATCACTTACTTTTTTACGTAACTATATTATCATCTAAAACTAAATAACTATTCCCAAAATTGTTTCATAAAAGCTGATGTGACAATTTCGTCCAGTTCTCTATTAGTAAATAAAAGTTGAATTATGGTTGTTTGGGTTAATTACTTATTACTTCGCATATTATTTATAATACATATGATTGAGATCGAAGATAGATAGAAATTTCTTAATTTTTCTCTAAATAATTTTTTTTTCCACAGGTAACTTATTCGGTTTTTCACCGGTTATTACTATAAAAAGAAAAAACCGGTTATAACCGGGACAAAAAAACCGGTAAAACCGATTATTTCGAATTAAAAAACCGGTTTTAGGTTATAACCGGTAGGTTTTTCCCATCCCTAAATCGATTAATTTAGTTTGCAGTCAATACTAACAAAGTTATTCAAATTGTTTATAAGCCAAAAATGACTACTTTACTAAAATATTTTCGGAATGATAAAAATGACTTTTTATTATTTTTTTAAAAACTTTGAAAACATAAGTATTCTTTTTCATGTGGTTTCCACATAGCAAATTTTTTATTTTTGAAATTTAAGTTTTATTTTGCAACTTCCGAAGCAACAAATAATCGTACCAAAATTCAAAAACTGACATTTTTGACCCTTATTTGCTAATAACTAAAATTATCGTCCGAACTGTAACGGACATTTTTGTATTTATAATGTAATAGGTATATAGTATCCAAAAAATCCATTTGCAACCTGGCCGGTCAAGTGTTCCGAACGTATATTTTTGCCTTATTTCCCTGGAGTACAATGTGTCTCCGGTTATCCATTTCTTTTCTCTTTTTTTTTCATCCCTATAATTTTGTTTGCAGTTTTTGCATAATATCCTTGAAGTTTATTATCCGAATATTAAATTCCCTATATTTTTCGATTATCTGTCTTATATTCAACAGGTGTTCTCGAGTACCTCTACCTTTGGTAAATCCAGTTTGCTCTTGTGGAATTTCTCTTTGAAGGAATGTTTTTAGTCTCTCATTGATTATATTTAGTATTATTTTACTGGCATGTGATATAAGAAAAATAGTTCTATAATTGTCGCATTTATGGAAGCTGCCTTTTTTATGAATTGTTGTTATTGTAGATTTTGTCCAGTTTTCAGGTCATTGTTTAGAATGCCATATTTGGTTACAGAGTAGATGAAGTAATTTTACGCCAGTTTCTTCTGTGGCTTTGAGTATTTCTGCTGTTATCATATCTGGACCTGGTGCTTTATTATATTTAATTATATCAGGTTCTCCTTCTACCTCATCAAATATTTGGTTAACAGGTTCTTGGGGTTAATCATCTTTATATAGGTACCTGCAATACGATCTCCATGTCTCTGCTATATCTTCTCTGATTGTTCTCAGAGTTCCAGTGTTGTCTTCAATGGCCCAAGTTCTGGCTTTGAAGTATCTTGTTAAGTAGCGTATTTTTCTAAATAGATCTCTCGGCTGATTATTCTGATCATGTCTCTCAATTTCTTTGCATATACTTTGACAGTACATTTTTTTATCTGCCTTGCATCTTCGCTTTACTTTTTTATTGAGGTTTCTTAAACTAGCTTTTTTCCTTTCACTATGCATACCACTTTGACAAAGATTTCTTCTATTCTCAATGATTTGAAAGGTTCCATCTGTTATCCAGTGTTTCCGTTTCACAGGATTATTTATCTTTGGATGATCAGTTGGTGTTGTTACACAATGTTTAAAAGTCTCCCATATTTCTTGTGATGTTCCGTTACGAATAGAGGGCATTATTTTATGTAATTACTTCTTGGAGAAGTTCGTCCTGCGTTTTTAGTTCTATCTAATGATCTATCTGATTATATCTATGATACAGGTGGTGACATTATAATTGATATATTATAGTATGAGAATAGAAAAATTAAATTATTAAAAATATTGTAATAAATAATTATATCTATACATCTATAAGCGAGGTTCCTATAGCCTCTGCTACTTCTCGCATTTCGACCGCTATCTTTTTCTGTCCATCCATTCGTCTTCTTTGATGGCTTTATCTCTCATGATGTACTGTACATCTTCTTCCCAGGTAACTGAAGGCCTTCCCCTTCTTCTTCTTCGTTGTGGTATGTAATTTAAAGCTTTCTTTGGCCATCTACCTTCATTCATTCGTTTGACGTGACCATACCACACTAGTTGTCTTGTTTCAATTCTATCTACACTGGAATATACAGTTTTTGTCCTCCTTCCTGATGCGATCTTTTATATACCACACGCTCTCCTTAGATAATCTATTTCTACTACCTACTTCTATTCTCTTTCTATCTTTTTTTGTGATCTGCCAAACTTCTGCTCCATAAGTCATAATAGGCTCTACCAAGGTACGATAGATTGTCGTTTTTTGTCTTATCTCTTTAGACCATAGTAGAGAGCTTAGAATATTTACCGCTATTTTGCCCTGCTGTGTTCTGTTTTCGATGTCTCTTTTGCCTTCTTTAGATAATATAGATTCGAGATATTTATATTCTTTAAATGTATTTGTTGTTCTAATTTCTAAATCTGGATCTCCTAATAAAGAATTAAAAATTAAATTCTAACACTTCTATAATATGTTACAATTGAGCAATTAGACCACCAGTTTCGGCAACTGGTTATGATAAATTCATCAATTTTAATGAACATACTTCTTAATTGTTTTTATTCTTGCAGTAAAAAAATACACTGTTAATTATACAAAGAGAATATCATTAATCTGTCACAACAATAATTGGTTAAAATACTACAATAATCATTTATAAAAATATCCGAAGTCTAAATACCAACATTTGAGGTGGCAACAGCGTAGTAGAAGCCATGAGGACATAAACTGAAATATACGGATTCCGCGACAACCTTAAAATGAATAAATATATATTTGGACGTCATCAAAACCGTTAAAGTGATTTTAGATATACAGCAAGCGAACGTGGCGCGCCTGACGGCAACTGCCCCAAGTAGTGTGTATATTATTATACAGATAACGTGTCTGAGGACATCCGGCCAATATTTTGTTCAAGCATTGTAGGAAGTGGTACCTTTCACCTGCGATAAATTTTAGAGAAAATCCTCGTGGCAACCGTATATCGGAGTCCACGAAGACCTGGACGCCACGAGAGACTACAGTTTAACATGGGGGGACGTCATGAGATGCTAAAAATAAATATATATATATATATATATATATATATATATATATATATATATATATATATATATATATATAGATTCCGACTTTAGGAAGCCAAAAACGCTATATCGCACCGGTCATACGAAGCCCGACACCTCCTTACGAAGCCCGGATTCGGGCTTCGTAATTCTTTAATGTTATTTCCCCAAAAAACGTACTTTACACCATCTCTCGATATTTTAACCAAGCTCAGAACATGTAAATACGCTTGGGCTTCATATATATTCGGACAAATTTTAGAAATGTACCATAGGTAGCTCTGAAATCATGATTAACAATACGAAGCCCGGGCTGCTTATGCCTGGAATTATTATCAAAACATACACTCGTAGTTCATGGTATCTACCACCAGTTTGCGCTGCGAAAAAAAGTATATACTCTGTAGAAGTTCAGCAGCGTTAGGAAGCCCACACTGAGCTACCGATTATAAGAAACCCTGAAGTTTGGCAACGTTTTTGCGTATTCCTCAAAGTACTATTAGGTTGTAAACATTTTTATTATTACCTGGCAATGCACATTTTTCGTATTTTTGGGTCGTTCATCGTCATTAATCTTGTGTACTAAGACTCCCGAGAACAGATTATGGTAATTCTTAGCATTACCTGTACACAGTAAGATACCGACAGAAAAAAGATTTAAAAATTGAATCGCAAAAGAATTATTTATTTTAATTGATACAATTAATACAAATTAATACTTTGTATTACTAATTTACTATTTTAGTTTGTAATAAGCCACAAAATTTGCTACCAAATAGGAAATTAATATGACAAATTAAATTATTGTTTTTTTTTATTTAAAAAAGGTTAATGCCTCGACAACTAATGGCCATTGGCATGGTAGGTACGGTAATTTTTAACAGTTAGGTACCTAGTGTAATGTGTAGTGTGTGTGTGTGTGTGTGTTTAGTAAGTGTCTTGTTACTTTGCAAAGTTGACGTCATTGTCTTTGCAAAGAGACGCTAACTGTATCCGAACGTCTGCGGTCCCTCCGGTGAGTACCGATTCCACAAGGACAGAAACTATTTTCATTTATTAATTTATAATAAATGAAACATTTCTGACCCTGGTGAGATTCGAACTCACAACCATTCGGATTTTTCGATCCAAAGGTAGGCGCTCTTACCACTCAGTCAAGGACGGGGTTAAAGTTATTATTATTAAATATTACTTTATAAAATTAAAAATAGTCATTCTTATGAATTATGCGTATTATTCTGATTCTGATACGATGAAGACTTGTTTGATGGGTCTGAGCCACACAATTGAGGGTTAGGCCACTGTTTCATTCGTATTTTTAGTATTTGTCAAGGCAACAATACATTATGTAGTGCCATCTTGCCAAATATAGAGCTAGATTGTGTAGACCACTGTTGAACCATATATCCAATTTTTCTGCTTTTATTGATGTATTAATCTAAAAATGCTCAATTTGTGGACTGTGCCACTGTTGCTCTGAGCGCCTCATTTAATACAAATACAAAATATTTAATACAAATGCACATAGATTTTCCCTTCGGAAAAAATCAAACAATATAGATGTTTTTTAATTTCATTAAGGGGGTGGGTACGTAGTTTCTGCTGAAATGCTACTCAAATGGAATTCATTTTTTTTTTTTTCGAATTCTGAGAAAACTAATAACTATTTTTGAAAATTTTAAACCCAGAATAAGAGATTACGTTATTAGCGAGGGCCGAAAGTCCCTGAGAACTTCTATAATGTTTATTTTAATAAGTTACAGGGCTAAAAAACTAAAAGAAAATTTAGTGTGACTTTTAATTTCAAAATATCTCATTCAAAATAAACTTATTATTTATTGTAAGAGACTTTCGGCCCTCGGTAATAATTTAGTCTTTTATTTATCGTTTAAATTTTTCAAAAATATTTATTGTTTTTTTTTTTCAGGATTTGAAAAAAAAAATGAACACAATGTCTGTGGTAATATTTTCCAAATCTTTGTCAGTAGTAAATAGAATATTGCCTGCATATTGGCAGTCAGACAGTGACAATTTTAAATATTTGACCTGGCATTGGAAATATTTTCAGTTGTTGATGAAATAATATTGATAATGTGTTTGATAAACAATTGATTTAAGACGTGAACTTAATAAAAAGTTATTTATTGTTTATTATTTATGGAAGATCCAAAGCAGAGGATACACCAGGATATATTCAGTGATCCGAGTATTGTGTTGTTACAGATGTTCAAAATTGTAAGCATTTCATAGTAACAATATATTATTAAAAAATCACTTTATCACTTTTCCTCTTTTCTCGATTGATTATTAGCTTTTGTTGTACAGTAGATACATTATTACTGAATACATAGGTAGTGAAAAAATTATCAGTAGTAATTGCACAAGAGCTCTGAAATTATCGAATTTTTCCCGAGTGGCACTTTGACAGTATTAATTTCAATTACGTCAAGTGGCACGAGGGAAACAATTCGATAATAATTTCAGAGATCGAGCTGCAATTTGCTGTGATTATTTCATGAATAAAACTGTTTAAAACCAAAATTTTATTGTAATTTATTTATGTAAGTACTGTAACAAAAGAGAAAACTTGGCCGACCGCCGTATAACAGTAAACACCTCGAGAATGACGTCATCGAATGATCTAGGCCTCGGCAGAAAGGAGGAGGAACTTCTCGAACATACGACCCGTAGGCGGAACACGCTGATAGCTAGAGATGGGCGTCGATTGTTCCAGAATAACAACTGGGTATAAATACGGGCATATTTGTAAATACAGTTTAGTCTTAAGCTAAATTTTGTAAAGTAAACTTGTATAAATAAATAATAAAGTCGTAAATAAATACGAACCGCTAGTTTTATTGTAATTATAAGTAATTACAATAGTCACGTTACAGTTGGTGTCGGTGTTCGGTAAACTTAGTGCGATATAAATAAGTGAATTACAGAGAGACTTTAAAAGACTTTTGAACTTTATTCGTCGGGAATAACCGGAGTGCGTTAATTGTTCGGTATTCGGAAAGACTTTTAAAAGACATTTTGAAAAGTACGTGTGTGCCGACTAAAGATGTTGCTAGAAGAACTTTCGCTAAAACAGCTCCGTGAACAATTAGAAGAGTACGAGCAAGATGCCAGTGGGTCCAAGAAAGTCCTGAAAGCACGACTCGAGGAGGTCCTCAAGAAGAATGGAGATGACCCAAAGACGTTCCACTTCCAGTCAGCAGAACAAGCGATCTTATCGAAATTCGAAAGTGTTTCTCAAAAGATCGATGAAACGTCTAAGATAAGTCTAAGTCTTTCTCAAAAGATCGATGAAACTTCTAGAAAGAACAACGAAAAACTCGAAGAAGTTAGTAGACAGAACAACGAGAAACTTGAAGAAGTTAGTAGACAGAACAACGAGAAATTTGAAAGTGTTTCTCAAAAGATCGATGAAACTTCTAGAAAAAGCGACGAGAAATTTGAAAGTGTTTCTCAAGTAATTAAAGACGTTTGTAGACAGAATGACGAGAAATTTGAAGAAGTTTCTAGAACATTCGATAAGATGCAGAAAAGTGTAGAGACCGTAGAAGAAAAGATCAAACAACTAGAGAGCATGATAACCGATACAAAAGTACAACCATCAGTTAATGCAGCAGCGTTAGATCCTGTAGTGAAAGATGAACTACCGAGAGACGAAACGTCGCATAATATGAGATTCAAATTACCACCATTCGATGGAAAGTCCTCTTGGTCCATATATCTTAGACAATTTGAAGCTATTGCGACCGCCAATCATTGGACCGAACAGGAAAAGGCTGTTTCCTTGACTGCTGCTTTGCGAGGTGATGCTGCAGATATATTAAGATCAATTCCTAAGGGTCAAGAAAATTGTTACCAGACCTTGTTCACTCGTCTAGAAAAACGCTATGGAGATGCCCATCTACAACAAGTATACAAAGCACAACTGCGAAGTAGAAGTCAACGAGCAAGTGAGAATCTGCAAGAATTTGAAGCAGATGTGGCTCGTGTGGTGCGGTTGGCTTATCCAGAGGTGCCAGACAGCGTTTTAGAAGAAATTGCAGTAGATACCTTCGTCAATGGGCTGAAAGATAATGAACTACAGAAAGCTTTACGACTAGCAAGGCCGAAAGTTTTAGATGAAGCACTTGCTATTGCATTGGAACACGAAACGGCTAGTCAAACTTCACGAGGCCATAGAGTAAGAACCATTGAAGAAAGTGACGAACACAACGATGAACGTCTGGAGGAAATGATACGGAGAGTATTAAGTAATCAGATGCCAAAGAGACGCGAGCCTAGATGTTGGAATTGTGGAGACGTAGGCCACATTCGTCGTAATTGTAAGAAGATCGTACAGCCGTCGGAAAACTAGAGCGGGTCGGCACCAAGGGGCAACTGCCGACCTCGAGAACTAGAGCCCCCATAGTAACTGTCAACCTCACGTCCTCCGGTGGAATCCACAACTTATACATCGAAGGTCGTATCAGTAATAGATGTAGATCATTTTTGGTGGATACAGGTGCAACGAGAACTATCGCACGTCCGATGTAGTACGAGACCATAATAAATTATCACCTGCAACAGTAAAGCTTAGAACAGCGACTGGTGAGCTAATTAATACATATGGCGAGGCTAATATGTCAGTATCCATTGGCCAGACCACAGTTGAACATCAAGTATTAATTGCCGAGATCTCCGACGAATTCATATTGGGGATGGACGTACTAAGGAAAGTGGGGGCAATATTGGATGTTCAAAATGGAGTTCTCAAGATCAATGGTGAAGAGTTGCCCTTTCACGACGACAAAGAAGATGTCATCCGCTTACTTACTACATGCGACGTAACCATACCCGGTAATAGTGAGAACATTCTGATGACCATGCTTGATGGACACTGCCGAGAGGGAAGTTTAAGGATGGTCGAAGATGTGGATAATGTCGAGTTCCTAACGGCGAAAACTTTGGTAAAAGTTCGAGATGTGATCCCTGTAAGAGTTATGAATTTAAGGGAAACTGCTATCAAGTTAAGTAGAGGAGCTTTGATCGGGCAGTGTGTTCCCGTGGCTTCAATTTGCTCTGTGAATACCAATGAGAAATCATCGAAGGCGAAGTATCCAAAGGAGCTTGTTGAGATGATCATTGAAAGATGCCAAGATCTTGATCATGAACGAACGGAAAAAGTGACGTCTATGCTGATAGAGTATCAAGATGTTTTTGCTATTGACACGAAGGATAAGGGAAGAACAAGTATAGTGACGCATAAAATAAATACCGGAGACGCTCAGCCAATCAGACAACGGCCTAGACGACTTCCATTTGCGAAAAGAGATGAAGCCGAAGAGATTATCAAGGATATGGACAAACAAGGAGTAATTGAACCATCGAACAGTCCATGGACATCACCAGTAGTTCTGGTAAAGAAGAAAGATGGTTCAACGCGTTTTTGTATCGACTACCGCCAGCTCAATGCGGTAACAAAAAAAGATAGTTATCCTTTGCCCAGAATAGACGATACATTGGATACTCTCTCCGGTTCTCGTTGGTTTTCCACACTCGATTTAAAAAGTGGATATTGGCAAGTAGACATGGAGCCAGCCGATCGGGAGAAAACCGCATTTTCGATAGGATCAGGGCTTTGGCAGTTTACGGCTATGCCGTTTGGTTTATGTAATGCCCCTGCCACATTTGAAAGATTAATGGAGGCAGTTTTAAGAGGTCTAACATGGAAAACATGCCTGGTTTACTTGGATGGTGTAATTGTGGTTGGAAGGTCCTTTGATGAACATGCCAAGAATCTAATAGAAGTCTTTCAACGATTGAGGGCAGCGAACTTGAAGTTAAGTCCGAAGAAATGTCACATGTTTCGACGAGAAGTTAAGTATTTGGGACATATTGTATCGAGTAATGGTGTAACAGCTGATCCTGAAAAGATTGAAGCAATTAAAGATTGGCCAGTACCAAAAGATAAACATGAAATTAGAAGTTTCCTTGGCCTATGTACATATTACCGACGATTTGTCAAAGGATTTGCCAATATCTCCAAGCCCCTAACAAAGTTTAGGGCGAGGGCAAAGAATATACATGGAGTGAGGAGTGTCAAAAAGCTTTCGAACAACTACAAAGGGCTCTGATCAGTGCACCGATATTAAGCTACCCGGGACAGGCAGGAAAATTTGTTTTGGATACCGATGCTAGCAACAGTGCCATAGGAGCTGTTCTCTCACAAATCCAGGATGGACAGGAAAAAGTCATCGCTTATTTCAGCAAAGTCCTGTCGAAACCAGAAAGAAACTATTGCGTTACCAGAAGAGAACTGCTGGGTGTAGTGAAGGCTTGCGAACATTTCCATAAATACTTGTACGGCAGAAAGTTCCTTCTTCGAACAGATCACGCTGCTCTAAAATGGCTCATACAATTCCGTAATCCAGAGGGCCAGATGGCAAGATGGTTAGAACGACTGCAAGAATATGATTATGAGATAGAACACAGGGCCGGAAGAGTTCATTCAAATGCTGATGCTCTTTCGAGACGACCATGCAGTGCAAATTGTAATCACTGTGCCAAATTAGAGGAACGATTTTGCCCCGTGAGACGAACCACCGTAGTTAATGAGCAATGGCAGCCCCAACAGTTACAAAACGCCCAAGAAGATGATCCATGTATAAAAAGAGTATTGGATTGGATGCGGCAAGGTGAAAGACCTAGTTGGCAGAACATTAGTGCATGTAGTCCAGAAGTCAAGGCCTACTGGAGCCAATGGAATTGCCTGGTACTAAAAGATGATCTTCTGTACAGAACCTTTGAGAACGATGAGGGTACAGAATCTAAGCTGCAGTTGATTGTACCTAAAAGTAAAGTGTCAGAAGTATTGCGTCAGTTGCATGACGGTACATCAGGTGGACACTTTGGTATTACGAAGACTCTGCAAAAGGTTCGAGAACGGTTCTATTGGGTGAACTGTAAAGATGATGTAAGAAGATGGTGCCAGAAATGTGAACTGTGTGCATCCGGTAATGGTCCAGTTGGTAAAAAGAGAGCACCCATGAGACAGTACAATGTTGGAAGTCCTATGGAAAGAGTAGAAGTCGACATTGCAGGTCCATTTCCAGAAACCGATGCTGGAAATAAATACATTCTGGTAGCCATGGACTATTTTACGAAATGGACCGAGGCCTATGCATTACCGAATCAAGAAGCTGCTACCGTTGCAGAGGTACTTGTTAAAGAATTCTTCAGCCGATTTGGTGTTCCCTTGGAGATCCACTCCGACCAAGGGCGAAACTTTGAGTCAGCTCTTTTCCAAAACGTTTGTAAATTGATTGGTGCCAATAAGACCAGAACAACACCCCTGCATCCTCAATCAGATGGAATGGTCGAGAGGATGAACCGAACGATGGGTAAACACTTGTCCAAAGTTGTATCTGAACATCAGCGAGATTGGGACCAACACATTCATTTATTCCTGATGGCCTACCGCTCGGCCGGGAATGAAACTACAGGTCAAACACCAACCTGCCTGATGTTGGGTCGTGAAGTTCGTTTGCCCTGCGACCTAGAGTTTGGCTGCAGACCTTCCGAGGAATATGTTGCAGGCGAAGAATACGTAGACCGCCTGAAGTTACGAATGAACAACATTCATGAACTTGCCCGACAACACATCCAGATAGCCAGTGACAGAATGAAAGATCAATATGATTCTCGCTGTAAGAATGAAAGCTTCGAAGTAGGTGATCTTGTCTGGCTTTATAATCCACAACGTCGTCGAGGCCTGTGTCCTAAACTGCAAAGACAATGGGAAGGTCCGTATGAAGTTAAGAAGAAAATAAATGACGTAATATACAGAATTAAGAAGTTACCAAACGGTAAACCAAAAGTTATTCACATAAATCGTCTTGCACCATATGCTGGCTCAAATGAAACAGAGGAAGCCCGACTCCTCCAACAGGAGATGAAAGATGCACCACAGCCAAGTTTTAAGGAAATTATGTCAAATTACGCAGAAAGAAAGAGTGCTAGATTCGGCGTGATCACAGAAGTTCAGCAAGATCTGTTTGGTGTTCCAGAAAACGTCTCTCTAGCCCACTGTGTTGCCCAAGACCTCGAGATGACTAAAGGAATCTCGTCCGTATTCAATAGAAAGTTCGGCCGCCTGGACGAGTTAAGGAATCAACAACCTAAAATTGGAAGAGTATTGCGATTGGAAGATGGTCCTCGATCTTTGCTGTATATAGTGACCAGGAAGTCTTATACGGACACGCCAAGCTACGAGAACATATGGCGTGCTCTAACTAATTTGAAGAAAATCGTGTGTAATTATGACATCGAAGATTTGGCTATACCAAAAATAGGCCATGCAGTAGAAAATCTGGATTGGAAGATTGTGAGAAGCATGCTTGAAGTGATCTTCAGAGAAACTGGCGTACGAATTACTGTGTGTTGCATGAACCCGAAGATGTCATACCCTTCAAAGACAGTAGACTGCTATTTCTTCTTGAAGGGTGTATGCAGAGCTGGAGAGTCGTGTAGATTCCGCCATCCTGGGCCTTCATCTAGAGATGCTGATCGGGACGCTCAGATCTTAAGAGGGGAGCAGTGTAACAAAAGAGAAAACTTGGCCGACCGCCGTATAACAGTAAACACCTCGAGAATGACGTCATCGAATGATCTAGGCCTCGGCGGAAAGGAGAAGGAACTTCTCGAACATACGACCCGTAGGCGGAACACGCTGATAGCTAGAGATGGACGTCGATTGTTCCAGAATAACAACTGGGTATAAATACGGGCATATTTGTAAATACAGTTTAGTCTTAAGCTAAATTTTGTAAAGTAAACTTGTATAAATAAATAATAAAGTCGTAAATAAATACGAACCTCTAGTTTTATTGTAATTATAAGTAATTACAATAGTCACGTTACAGTACAAATTAGTACAATTAAACACACAGTTGTTATAAATATTTGACGATTGAAAGTCATCACTTTTATAAGTTTTAAAACAGTAATTGTCATTAATGACACTGAATGTATTTTTTCACAGCAACGAAGGGCATCTGACGTAATATACTTGACGATGGGATATTATCAAAAATGATCAATTTAATTTGTATTTCTGTAGCTTTCTATTGGTCGGAAATATGAAATAATCATATTAATTAACTGAATTAAAAATTAAGGCAATTAATTATACTAGTAAAAGTTATCCAAGAACATTCAAAAGCCATCATTACAGTTAATGATGAAATTGTCAAGTAAAGTTTACATACCCATACCAGTGACAATTTTACTACAGGTAATTTGCCGTGTAAAGACAGAAAAAGTAGGGATAGCCTTAAAATATTTGCGAATTATGTACGGATGGCCCTAAGAAATGTTTAATAAACAACATATTAAAAAGTTCTACTCTAGAAGTGGGCACTTAATTTTTTATTAAACAAATGAACTGCGAAATTAGATGTTTCTTTAAATAACCCCGAAAATATAAATTTTAGAAAAAAACTGACTTGACTATTGAAAAATTCAGACTATTGAAAAAAACCTAAACATAAGATTAAAATTTTTATAAAATTAAATCTGTAGCTTCTATAATTTTTTATTTATAACGCTAAAGTCACCCTTCTCACAAACATTGGCGCACTGTAAACTAGCGAAGTGCACGGCTGAGTTATTTCAGTGTATTTCTCTAATTAATGGATCAAATAAAATTTTACAAATTGGACAAGAAAGAAGGAAATTAAGAGAAGGAACAAGAAAGGATAGCTTAATTGGAAAGAAGAACAATTAAGCTATCTTATGGTTATAATAAAAAGAAATAAAATGTATGGGCATAAGTACGGTGTGGGCTGAATTTTGTTTAAACATTATTTAATAACGTGTAACTAATAAAATTTTTCTTATAAAGCTCTCAAATTTGCACAACTTACCTTTCAAACATCTTACTAAACAATGTTTCATTCAAAAAAATGCCAAAAATTTAATTCAAATGATATGACGCAAAAATGCAATTTTTGAAAACTTTTACGTAAGTTTTAAGTAAAAACGTAGTTTACAGAATTACCAGCACTTTAAAACGGTATTACTCAAGTTTGAAAAGATTTTTTACAATTTTATAGGTGATTTTTTAAAGCATTTGATGTATTTTTTAAAAGTTACTCAATAATTTTATTTTAGAAATGAAACTATGAAACTATGAATGAAACTATTCCTTTTTGACAAAAATTAAGAAAGATAACAAAAATGTACCTAATACAAAAACCGAAAATTACCAACTAAAAAATTGTTTATAAAAAGTGATCAAAAATGTTTTCTCTAAAACTTACCTAAAATAAATTTAATAATAAGCTTGAACAATAATACATTTTCAACAAAAAAATATTTTTAGCTCTTAAACATTATGTCTGCGTAACTTCGAACCTATTAATAACTTTTTTATTACCAGTTTTACGAAAAAAGTTATTCTTTATAAAATACTCTGCATCGTATATGATCTCAGATGCAACCATCAAATATCAAATTTTATTAATTTTACATACGAGGTTTTACATACGATTTTACATTTTGACATACGAGGTATGTAAAAAAATATGAATTTCACTCAAGAGTAAAGTACCTTTAGATTTCACAATATCGAAAATTGTTATTAAAAAAAGTTGCTTGGAATTACAAAATATGTTTCACTGTTCAATTACATTCTTCTAAATGAGATATTGTGAACTATAAAGGTATGGTATGTTTAACAGTAAATGGTCGAGTTCAATTAGTTACCACTATAAACATCCTGGAATAACCGATAATAGTATAAAAGGTCCGGTTTCAGGTAAAATTTAAATATGTTTTCTGGTACAATTTCTTTGCTTTATTATGGGATTACCGTCTAGTCAGTGTTAATTGTCAAAAGACCAACTCTGTCTACCTCGGTTGCTTATCGCTCCGGGTGGGTCTTAACAATGGGCCAGGTCAGATAAATTTAATAATATTTACGACCGCACTAATTGAACTCAACCATTTACTGTTGAACAAACCGTACTGAACTGTTAAGCAAAAGTCATATTTTTTACATACCTCGTATAAAATTGAAAAAGTTTGATATCTGATGGTTGTTTTTTGGACTTTAGACCAGAATTGAGTATTTTATGAAGAATAACTTTTTTTCGTAAAATTAATAATAAAATAGTTGAAATAATTGAAATAAAATAATGATGATGGGTATCCGTAATTTGAGAAAACATTGAATTTTTTTTTCAATTATAATGATGTAATTATAATAAAACATAGTTTTTAATTCCCAACAACTTTTTATAATACCCATATTTTGATATTCTGGAATATAAAGGTACTTTACTCTTTAACAAAATTCGTATTTTTGAAATACCTCGTATAAAATTGATAAAACTTGATATCTGATGATTGGGTTTTAGATTTTAGACTATGCAGAGCAATTTATGAAGAATAAACTTTTTTTCGTAAAATTTGTAATAAAAATGTTTCATGCTACGCAGACATAGTGTAGAAGAGCTTCTTTATAAGCATTTTCAAATTGTAATGCCATATTCGGATTCAGCATAATCAAAAACAAAATAGAAACAAAATTCAACGATATTTTTAAAATTATTTTAAATTATATAATTTAACATGATTGTTTGGAATTAAGAACTATATTCTGATATGCAATTTCATCCTTCTAATGGAAAAAAAAATTTGAAAATTTTTCTAATCAACATTATTTTTAGTTGTTTATTTCAATTATGATACATATAGCTATTTGTATAACAAGGGAGGAAAGTGCTATTCTGATATGCAATTTCATCCTTCTAATGGAAAAAAAAATTTGAAAATTTTTCTAATCAACATTATTTTTAGTTGTTTATTTCAATTATGATACATATAGCTATTTGTATAACAAGGGAGGAAAGTGCTACTTTTCCTCCCGAGAATGAAGTTTACTGCCCGACGCGTAGCGGAGGGCAGTAATCATTCAAGGGAGGAAAAGGCACTTTACTCCCATGTTATACATATGGTTTTTCCACCTTCCTCAAATAACAAGTCATTTTTTCATTTTTATGAAGATATTTAATATAAAGATCATTAAATGAAGGCAAATGTTCGATTTAAATCTTCGGATCTTCGAATATGAACATTAATAATTGCACAGTTTTTTTTTTGTTTAAGTTAGTTCCAAATGTTGAATAAGTTGTACATATTGAGTTGTAAGTTATAGACTATAAACATATTATGTATAGACTTTCTTATAAACTCTTTGTCATCTTTTGTATTCTAGAGAACTGATGAAGCTTTAGAAATATGAAGCGAAACGTCTTCTATTAAACCAATGAAGTAGCTGACTTCTTTTTTTTTATTTGCCAACCTAAATGACCGAGTAAACCTCTGCATTCACTAGTTGAATACTTTTGATTTATAAATTGACGGTCGCATTATTTACAATATATATATATATATATATATATATATATATATATATATATATATATATATATATATATATATATATATATATATATATATATATATATATATATATATATATATATATATATATATATACAGTGAGCACGTAAAGGTTGGAATAAATTCATTTTCTCAAGAATGGACGATTTTGGAAAAAAATCCCGAAACAGGTAAATTTTTATTTTTAAATTACGACTTTTTGGCATATATATCATACTAGTGACGTCACCCATTTGGGCGTGATGACGTCATCGATGATTTTTTTAAATGAGAATAGAGGTCGTGTGACAGCTCATTTGAAAGGTAATTCAATTCTATATTCAGTAGTATAAACATTTACATAATTATTTATACAGGGTGTCGAAAAAAAAAATTTTTAACTAAATTTATTGACATAAAAAGAAGAATATGTATAATTTGTTTAATTCAAAATACATTTTACTACTCTCAGAAAACAAAAAAAAAAGGTTAATTTGAAAAAACTTATCGCTTTTCGCTTCAATTAAATGCTCAAATTGTCAGTAGGCAGGTGGGTGGCTGCTTTAATATTGAATTTGCAAAAAACAATATTTGTATTTAACAAATAAACATTTTTTCCTGTTTTCTGATAGCAGTAAAATGTGTTTTGAATTAAATAAATTACACAGATTCTTCTTTTTATGTCAATAAATTTAATCCAAAAAATTTTTTTTTGGACACCCTGTATACATATTATGTTAATGTTTATATTACTGAATAGAGAATTAAATTACCCTTCAAATGAGTTATGACACGACCCCTATTCTCATTTAAAAAAATCATCGATGACGTCATCACGCCCAAATGGGTGACGTCACTAGTATGATATATATGCCAAAAAGTCGTAATTTAAAAATAAAAATCGACCTGTTTCGGGATTTTTTTTCAAAATTGTCCATTCTCGAGAAAATGAATTTATTCCAACCTTTACGTGCTCACTGTATATATATATATATACAGATATATATATATATATATATATATATATATATATATATATATATATATATATATATATATATATATATATAAACAAAAGATGTAGATCTTTGAAACACACTCAGTGATCAAAAGATCCACAGGTACTGGTTTAACGACCACTCGTACGAAATCAAACAAATGAAATAGAGAATGTGGAAAAATCCCCTTACGAATAATTCACACATCCACCACTTCGGGCTGGGAAAATTTTTTTGAATAGAATCAAAGATCCAAACACAAAGAGGGCGAAACACATTTCTAAGAACTGGTGTTTGGATCTTTGAATCTATTCAAAACATTTTTCCCAGCCCGAAGTGGTGGATGTGTGAATTATTCGTAAGGGGATTTTTCCACATTCTCTATTTCATTTTTTTGATTTCGTACGAGTGGTCGTTAAACCATTAGCCTTGGATCTTTTGATCACTGAGTGTGTTTCAAAGATCTACATCTTATGTTTTTAAACATATATTTTACTTACTTTAAGTAATTAGGGAATTAAAACTTGAGACTGTCATTGTCGGATTTGCCGTAGATTTACGCACCTTCTATGTCTAGGTTTCGAATGTTGTTTTTTGATTGGAATGTGTCTAAAGATATTCAACCTCCCATCTTTACCGATGAGCCCAGAGAGGTTGAAGAGGGCGAAACACATTTCTAAGAACTGGTGTTTGGATCTTTGATTCTATTCGAAAAATTTTTCCCAGCCCGAAATGGTGGATGTGTGAATTGTTCGTAAGGGGATTTTTCCACATTCTCTATTTCATCTGTTTGATTTCGTACGAGTGGTCGTTAAACCATTAGCCTTGGATCTTTTGATCACTGAGTGTGTTTCAAAGATCTACATCTTATGTTTTTAAATATATATATATATATATATATATATATAATCAACAAATGAAATAGAGAGTGGAAAAATCCCCTTACGAATAACTCATATATATATATATATATATATATATATATATATATATATATATATATACATCCCGCTATTAAATTGGCATCTTTTCACGTTGCAGTCATTTGGCATCACCTAGAAATGCTATCATTTTCTAGGTATAATCCGTGAATGTTCGCTTAGTACACTTCTTTAAGCTTGGCACCGTTGTCGGATTTTCAGTAATCCGATTTATTTATATATTTTATTCCTTACACTATAACGACAATTTGACCCCCGTAGGTCAAAAACATTGCTTAAACATCACTTTGGCAACAACAGGATGTTGCCAAGATATACATTTTTACGGAAAAGACAGTACCTAGTTAGATACATAATATCGATCGCTTCACGTTACAAGTCTTCCACTCGCACTCAGGTAAAAACCAGTTGTAGGCTCTTTTGTCTGAACGGGTCCCTGAATGAGTTTAATAATTCACTTTTATTGTGTATTTTGTTTCGTTTAGTTGAAATATCAGATTTTGTTTGTAACGAATTTCATAATAGATATTTAAATTATTTTTTTGTTAACAAAAACAAATTTTAAAGTTTGACATTTGAAAAATTAATTTTATATTGCCATTTTCATGACATGCTCAATGGTTAATTGCATTTATAATAATTTAATGGGTCATTGCGAAACAATATACAGTGCGTCCATAAAGTAACGCATAAATTCATTATTTCACAAACCGGACACTTTCAGGAAAAATACCGAAACAGGTCGATTTTTATTTTTAAATTACAATTTATTGGCATACATATCATACTAGTGACGTCATCCATCTGGGCGTGATGACGTAATCGTTGATTTTTTTAAATAAGAATAAAGGGCATGTAATAGCTCATTTGAAAGGGTATGTAATTCTCTATTCAATAATATAATTGTTAATATAATTATTTATACAGGGTGTCCAAAAAATGTTATTTAAATTAAATTAATTGGTATAAAAAGATGAATGTATGTAATTTGTTTAATTCTAAATATATTTTATTGGTGCCAGCAAACATAAAAATGTTTTATTTAAAACCTAAATATTGATTTTCGCTTAAGCGTAATCTTAAACTTCCAAGAGGCAGGTGGATGGCAGCTCTAACATTTAATTTTCTGACAAAAGTAAAACGAATTTTGAATTAAATAAGTTACATACATTTTTCTTTTTGTCTCAATTAATTTAATTAAAGAATTCTTTTTGGACACCCTGTATATATAATTATGTTATTGTTTGTATTAGTAAATAGAGAATTAAATACCCTTTCAAATGAGCTATCACATGACCCCTATTCTCATTTAAAAAATTCATCGATTACGTTATCAAGCCCAGATGGATGACATCACTAGTATGATATGTAATATGCCAAAAAATTGTAATTTAAAAATAAAAATCGACCTGTTTCGAAAATTTTCCTTAAAGTCGCCGGTTTACGAAATAATGAAATTATGCGTTACTTTATGGAAGCACTGTATGTTACAATGTGTAAATTTTTCAGGAAACGTAAAAATCTTTCCATTAGTAGTTAGAGATTCTGATAGTAATACTATATTTTATATAAGTATTATGGGTTATAAATGCATCTATTAGGTCTGGATCCCGCGTATGAAAAAAAAGTTGATTAATAGCAAGCTGAAAATTTGTTAATAGCTTAAGGGTGTTTAGTCGGATAAACTTTTATATATGGGAACACTGGAACAGGGGCAGTTTTAATTGTGAAACAGGTTGAAAATTTGGAACGGTCACACCACGAAAACGGCACATTTATTTTGTCCGACATAACAGACTTAAACTCTCCGAATAGAGATTAAACTCTCATGCAAAAATTAGACTGCTATTTATCACCTGTCATAATTCCTGTCATTTGACATATTCTACATGCTCTACTCATTAAAAGGCCCATTTGGTGATAAATAGCAGTCTAATTTTTGCATGAGAGTTTAATCTCTGTTCGAAGAGTTTAAGTCTGTTCTGTCGGACAAAATACATGTGCCGTTTTCGTGGTGTGACCGTTCCAAATTTTTAACCTGTTCCAAAATTAAAACTGCCCCTGTTCCAGTGTTCCCATATATCAAAGTTTATCCGATTAGACACCCTTAAGCTATTAACAAATTTTCAGCTTGCTATTAATCAACTTTTTTTTCATACGCGGGATTCAGACCTATATCTGAAAGACCAAAAAAGTTTAAATGTTGCTTATTTTTTTGATATTATGTTTTAAAGTTTGTGGACTTATGTTGTTTTCGAAATGAAACCATAATTGGTAAAGTTTTTTCTTTATTCTCAACAAGAAACAGTCATAATACGGACAACGCACACATCTTATGGAAAATATAATGTCACTCAAATTCAATAAAATTTATACGAATAGATCCGTTTTAATTTACCGATCAAATCTTATCATTGCGCCAACTCTTAATTATGATTAATTACGGCGCAAATTGCAATTAAAGTTTATCGAAATCACATTTTTGGAGTCCATAAAGTGTTAAAAGTGTTAAAGTTACAATCATTATTGCTCCGAGTGCTATTCATAAGAGCTTAAATCCCGCTGGGCCTAAGCGGATTAGTGAAACTAATCCGCTGATTTATGGAGTACCGAAAATCTGGGTAGTTTAAAATATTTTTTCTCTCTCTAACTTATGTACCTACCCATTTGATTTCAGATTTATTTGTATCAATTTCTGCTCTTATTTTTGAAAATAGAGAGTTGGCGCAATGATAAGATTTGATCGGTAAATTAAAACGGATCTATTCGTATAAATTTTATTGAATTTGAGTGACATTATATTTTCCATAAGATGTGTGCGTTGTTTTCGAAATGAAACCATAATTGGTGAAGTTTTTTCTTTATTCTCAACAAGAAACAGTCATAATACGTAGAAATTTATACTAAATTTAAAATCCAGATTCAGTAGAAATAAACAAACCAAGACACGTTAAATGCTACTAGGAGCACTCCCGAATCATAATTATTTACAATGTATTGTTATATTTCTATTTGATATGAAAATTAAATTTTGATGGTTGTAAACAGGATTCAATTTAATATAAAATATTTTCAATTTTCTCAACCACGGGCATATAAATTTAGAACACCCTGTATACAACAAATTGTTATATTTAATTTTAAGAAGTGATTAGACGGAACTCGGGACAGTGCGCTTAAAATAAACAAAGTGAATGACGCGTACCATTATCGTTCTTCTCGGAAGGTCGATCATTAGCCTATGCTAAATAAAACTCAGTGAAATAGATGATAGTTCATTATCGTTTTTCGCGGAAGGTTTCGATCATTAGCCTATGCTAAATAAGACTCATTTGAAAGAGAGAATAGGTCATTAAAATTTGTAAATAGTAGAAAGTGATTTTAGAATGGGAATTAAATATTTTCTTTTGAAATCCATTAAGCATATTTAGAAAGATTAAAAATTGGTTTTTGAGGAATACTGAGAATGAGAGTTGGTGGTGGAAGGTTGATTTGTGAATCTGGAAGGGATATTGAGAAAGTAGGTGAATGAATGACAAAGTGGGATCAGAATGTTTTGAGCTGTCGAGAAGTGAAGTCGAGTAGTAGACGGTAGTGTTCGAGGAGTGAGAAAGCCGGTAGTTCCGTGAGTGTGGAGTATCTATCGTGGAACGAGAAGTAGGCCAGGTCGAGAGTAAAAGAACCTCCTTGAGCCCAGAGTGTCCCGGTAGCTGATAGCAGTTTCGAAAAAGGTAGAACACAGCATCACGACAAAAGCAGGAACGAGAGCTATTCGAGCTAGTTTTTCAAAGGAGAACATCACTGGAAGCCAGGACGAGGTTTGATCGCAGCCAAGGATAGCAGGAAAGGGTTTTGTGTGAGGACATTTTCAGTTCACCAGGAAAAGGTCAGTCTCATTTGTTTGGACATGAATGTATGGGTTTTTCGTATTAAATTCCACATAAAAAATTGAATAACATAATCAATAATATCAGAAAAGCTTCATCAAACTTAAATAGAGTTGTCCCTAATAACTCCTAATAGTTAAATGTTAATAAAAACTTTCAATAGAAAACCAAAAGGAAATAAAATTCCCAGTTGTAAATGTTATGTTTAAGAATAATAAGAAATAGCAAATATTAAGCATTGATTGCCTTTTGAATAAAATAAAAAATATTTTGATTATAATTGTAACCCATATTTGTATTTTTTTTTACTCTTTTCTTTTCTATCCCGATTAGGAACCATTAAGAAATATTCAGAAGCCACGAAAGTAAGTAATTAATTTATAATTCGCCCTGAGATTGGAAACATATTGATATGTGATCTGGTTAATTAATTAGATTAGTATTAATACATTGATTAAATTAAGTGACATATAAGAATATTATCTCATATCAATAATCAAGATCACATCAGTATATACATTGTAAATTCCAAGTCATGATTTCCAAAGTTTACACATTGTAAATTATGATTCGGGAGTGCTCCTAGTATCATTTAACGTGTCTTGGTTTGTTTATTTCTACTGCATCTTTACTGTTTCTGTTAACTAATCTAAACGTAGAGATATTTTTTGAGATTCTTTAACTCTTTCAATGCTGGGGTTTGTCACATCCCACCTGTCTGTTAGTGGCAAAAAAGTTCACCTGTCGGATGCCGGGTTAAAACATGACAAATTAGATGTGGAATGAAAGCTTATAACCCAAAGATGGTACTAAAGGTGAGAAATTTGGCCTCCGACTTCAGGATAAAGAGTTGCAACCCGAAGTATTGTTCTAAATTCGCAGAAATAGTACAAACTATGTATTACTCGACGCGCCTTAGAAAGACGAGAACAAATATTTATGCCTGTCCGGTTTTATGCCTGTCTGTCCGTCCGTCTGTCAGATATAATCACAGAGGTTGAATGAAAGATTATAACCCATAGATGGTACTAGCGATTAGAAATTTGACGCGCATTAGAAAAATGAGAACAAAGAAATACTTTTTTTAGTTTTACACCACTTCCGGTTAAAATGGTGTACCCGGAAGTGACACACATAGTCACAGAAAAATATACTTGATCAATTTACGTGTATTAAGAGGTCGAAACCGAATTTTTTTAATTCTGGTTTTGATGTCATATGCGTTTAAAAAATTGTCTGGAAGTGGAAGAAACCAGTTTAATAGTTGTCCCCTTCGAGTAGCGAAAAATAAACAATACTTTGTAAAAACATTCAACATTGGTTGATATTCCGCTGTTTTCATATTATTTATTGACCTAAGTTTTTGTAAAATGCACTAGTCTTTTTTAAAGATATCATTGGACAATTTACTCACTGTTTTTGGATTTTACAAAATCGCTTGGATTGGCATGAAATTTGACATAAGCATAGCTAACATGTCAAAGAAAAAAGTGATATTGTGCCAGTGTGTGCTTTTTTCTGGGGATGAGTACCACCCCCTTCTCGAGTGTGAAAAAATATAGGTAAAAATATGTCCGTAAGTGGATAAACTAATTAAATTCCTTGTATTTTTTGTTTTTAGATGGTTTTTCGTAAATAAATCAAAAAGTAAGTATTTGATCGAAAAAACTATTCTCAGCAAATATAAAGCTTATAAAACAGTAAAAAAAATTATGTATGTATGAAGTCTGGACACACAATAAAAACAGAGTTGGAGCTGAACAACAGTTGGTTCTTATTCGTCGAATTCCAAATCGACTAGTTCAACGTAAAATATCCAAAAAATAACGCACTTTTCGGGGAAAACTCGCCACAAATTTTTTAAAGTGTTTAAAAAAGTTTTATTTTTGTTATTTAAAAAGTATCTATTCTATCACCATCAGCATCAAAAGTAAGTTACGCTTTAAATAAAATATGTCCCTTTTTTTGCTAAAAGAAATCGTGAAAATCACCACCTAATTAGCATTCCAAATGAAATTAATAGTTACCGCCCTAGTTAATTTACTTATATTATACTGTTTATATGATCTATAAGATTTATTGGCAAGAAATGCTTATTAAAAAAAATTGGTTTTAAAATAAAAAAATTTTAATTTTGAAAAAAAATGCCTTGGTTTAAAATAACTTAAACATTAGTGATACTAAATATCTCAAAGAGTAAAAAATGTACATATCACATAAACAATACATAAGTAAATTAGGCGGTGATTTTTACATTTTTTTAACAAAAAAGAGACTTCATTTTGATGCTAACTAACTTTTGATGCTAGAAACGTTTATAAAAATACAAATAAAACTTTTTAGACATTTTATAACAGTTGTAAGTCATGAGTTTTTCCCGAAAAGTGCTTCGTTTTATGGTTATTTCATGTTAAAATATTCGATTTGTATTTTGACGAAGTAGAACCTGCTTTTCATTAAGGTGATACAGTAGCGATCAACAGGTAGCCAAAACGCGTTCCAAGATTGCGGCTGTAATTTTGAAAATTTTTTCGAGATATTTGGCACACGTATTCGTAATATAATAAAGAATGGCGGTACAGAGCCGAATTTGAAAAATATATTAATATGTGGAAATTACTCTGTAATTAAATATAATATTAAAAAAACGAGCCTGTACCGCCATTAAGAAGAACAAAAAAATACACTTTCTTCAAATAAACTTTTTATCCGATGCCTAGATTTTGTGTCATTTTGGAACTACTAATGAAATACAAAATTTTAGTAGTTCCAAAATGACACAAAATCTAGGCATCGGATAAAAAAGTTCATTTGAAGAAAGTGTATTTTTTTGTTCTTCTTAATGGCGGTACAGGCTCGTTTTTTAAATATTGTATTTAATTACAGAGTAATTTCCACATATTCATATATTTTTCAAATTGGGCTCTGTACCGCCATTCTTTATTATATTACGAATACGTGTGCCAAATATCTCGAAAAAATATTCAAAATTACAGCCGCAATCTTGGAACGCGTTTTCGCTACCTGTTGATCGCTACTGTTTCCTCTTAACTACAACTCTACTTTTACAGGGTCTACAGACTTCATACATACACCATTGTTTTCACTTTTTTATACGCTATATTTTTGCTAAGAATATTTTTCGTTAAAATACTTTTTGAGTTTTTTTCTAAAACCGTCTAAAAACGTGACTTTTTTGTTGAAAAACGAACATAATATATTCACTTGCAAATAACTCAAACAGTATGTTAAGAAAAAATCTATAGAACAAAAACTAGCTTAGAATTACTCAGTTTATCCACTTTAGGACTTATTTTGAATGTATGTCTTTTCACATTATAAAAGTGGTTGTACTAACTCCCAAGGCAAAAGCACACGTCGGCACAATATCACTTTTTCTTTGACCTGTCAGCTATGTGCATACCCAATTTCATGTCAATCCAAGCGGTTGTTTAAAATTCGGAGGTTTTGCAATATTTACCGTGAGTGGATGGACTACAGATATATGTATATTAGATAAAAATTATAGTCTCAGCGAATCTTTGAAATATCTCCATTCCTTTGAAATGTTACATTTTTTAAGCCTTGAGGGAGTAGGCGCAAAATTATGACCAATGCTATTTAAATGCATTCAGTTTATTCGAATCCTGAGAAAACTAATAAGAATTTTGGAAAAATTTAAACGCAGAATGAAAGATTACATTATAACCGAGGGCGAAACTCTCTAAAAACTTTTATGTTTATATTGATAAGTGAAAGGGTGAAAAAAAAAGAAAATTTAGTGTGATTTTTTATTTCAAATATTTAATTCAAAAGAAATTTTTGTTTATTCTATTCTTTTTGACATGAGGCTGTATTTGATTTCTCTATGTCATTGTATGCTATTGGTTAGTTCCTATCATTTCAGCCGACGTACGTCACGATTGGATCAATAGGGCCGAACATACATAACTAAGGCCCTTTTGGCATGATGCTGTATTATTTTGAAGTCGATACAGCCTGAATATTTTTTTTTATTTTTTTACGTTCTATGTGATTAAAAAAATTAAGAATCACCGCAATTTTAGCCCACCACCCCCTTCCCCTTTCCCCACATCAAAAAATGTCAATTTTTCGATTTTATTTTTTTTTAAGTTGGTTTGCAATTAAATTATAAATTACAAAAAATTCACACGCACAGCTGAGGCTTTTACAAAACATATATTTTTATGGACCCGAAGGTCGAGTGTACATAACCTCAATGTTTTTTGTTTTTTTAATAGGTACGTATAACTTTTTTTGGCGATGGCTGCATGTCTAATTTTTTTGCGTTTTGTGAATTTTATCAAAATCTGTATTTCTGACTTTTTTCAGATTTATTCGTAAGGTGCGCCATCTTCAAAAATCCGGAAAACTGTTTTTTTCGGTAGTTTTTTGGGATTTTCTCCATTTTATATACTTCAAAATAGACTAACTCAAGGTTTTTTATAGGTTACGTATATATAATTTGAAATAACTGAGTTTTTAGGGATATTCAAAAATTGTGTAAAACACCTAAACCCCCCAAAAACTATGTTTTTTCAAATTCTTAAAAGTTTCTTAATTCTTTCGTACCCCATGAAGTTAAATTACAAAGCCATTAAAATATAACTAGAGGTGATTCATACCTACTTACCATCTCAATTGAATGCAATCATCGGCAAAGCCATCTTTTAGTGTCATTGTGTCATCCCCAAAAATCTACCTGGGTCTTAAAATGCAGGTATGCATACTTGTTCCGTTATAACTCTTATCTTTTAAAATTTTGTAGTAAAAGCATTTCTATAGCTATAGTGAGTTTATTGCCCTACCTCTTTATGTGGCTTAATGATTTGGATTGTAAACACAGATAAGAAAGGGTGTGATAGACCAGAGAAATTAGCAAATAAATGGCCTCTTTCGTGACATCCGTTGATACAGGTATCTAAGAACTGCTTATGGCATTAGGGTAAATTTAGTTACAACAGTATCCAATATAAAAATTATGCAAAAAATCAAACGTACTTTTTAACTTATAAACAATATATAAACAATTAAAGATCGCTATTTGATTGTAAATATTAAAGGTGGAGACCGGTATGCTGTATGGAAAGGTGATACAATTTTACTGAAGAGCATAGAAAATTCTTTAAAATGAGTGTTTGGAAAGTTCTTTTTGTTAATTTGTTGCTTAGTTATTGGGAAAATAGCTTCAAAAGTCGATTTTTTGAAAATAATTAATAACTTTTCTAAAAATACACTAAAAGCTTTATTTTCGCGTAAGTAAAGGAACAATATTAGAAGTATTCAGCCGTTAAAATTTCAAGAAGTTTTACCTAATAGTTATTGCAAAATTGAAATTGTTTATCCCAAAAAGCTTCTATCTACAGCGTTATTATGCATAAACTATTAGGTCAACATAAATTCTAAAGACATCAAACCAAAGAGAAAGGTTCAATTTATCAAATTAGATCAAGTCTTGAATAAAAAGTTTATAATAAATATTATAAATAATTATAAAATAATTTTGAAAAAGTAGTGTTATTTTAAGCTTATTCGCGAACTCAAGCGAGGGTGCTGCCGCTTATTTTGAACTAGAGGAATTGGGATGAAGATTTAAACAAAACATCCGTTAACCTATATATCAATGTCGATTGAATGCTTGTCTGGTGTGTTCATTTAATGAATGATTTATTTATATTAATTAATTACATCAATAAAAATATTAATTATATCAAAATGCATTATCCCAATTACATCGGCCATTTTCATGCAACTGCACTGCCACCTATAGTCGATTGAGTTCGCGAATAAACAATTAAAATAACAACCGCATTAACATGTGGGAATTAACTAATTTTGATGGGAAATAAGCCACAATTTTACTAAAAAAAATGGTTTTATTTTGACAACGACACCCGATTTGAGCGTCGAAACGTTAATAAAATCAGTTTTTTTAGTAAAATTGTGGCTTATTTCCCATCAAAACTAGTTAATTCCAAAAATGCCACAAGAAAATAGCTTCAGAACAACAACACGTAGGAAGTTAATTTTTTTTATTCGACATGTTGGTATTCTTATAGAAACTGAAACAAAAATTTAATGCCCTACAACCCTTAAAACCCGAGTTAGCCACTTTTTTCAAAAATTCACCGGGGCTTTGTTTATAAATATTAGAAAATTTGAAAAGCAACATTTAAACGAATGAAAGAGCATGTTTATACAAAAAAAAAATTAAAACGATTCTTTTAAAAACGAGCCGTCCATGATGCGCCAAAAGTGAAGAGTTTAAAAGTAAAGCGATTCTTACCCTCTTGATTTTATTATCAAAAACTTAATTCACAACTACACATTTATAAAAGGCGCAATACCTCCGGTAAGATTTAGGTACAAAATTAACAAAACCCAAAAAAAAATATATAATACAATATTCCAGTTACCCGTCGTTTGTCACCATTAATCCCTTTATCCTAAAGATAAATAACAGTTTGTCGACGAAAATTCCATTCGATCAAATGTTCGTCGATGAATTGTCCATTCGATGAATTGTGCATTCGACCAACTGTTTGTCGACCAACTGTTGTCGACCAATTTTCCGTCGACGAAGTGTTCTCGACCAGCTTTCCGACACCGGATTTGGGTGTCATTGTATTCTGTTGGTTAATTCCTACCATTTTAGCCACCGTACGTCATGATTGGAAAAATAGCAGCGAATATACGTAACTAAGGCCCTTTCAATATTTTACTGTAATTGATTTTTTTGTGTCATTGTATTCTGTTGACTGATTCCTATCATTTGAGCCGCCGTACGACACGTTTGGACCAATGGGAGTGAAGATACGTAACTAATACCTAACAAGAGGTTTACTCAAACTTCTTTTTTGTACTTATACCACTCGGTAAAAGTACAAAAAAAAGTTTGGGTAAACTTTTGCACAACTGTGTAAATACTAACGAAAAATCTAAAATATTAAAAAAAATTAGTGGAATCCGTTAATCTGTTCTCGAAAAAATTAGCTATGAAAATGAGCATAATTTTCTATATCCCTAACTTTTGACGAGCAGTTTAGCTTAAATGGGGAAAAGCGGTAAGCTTAGACCAAACACCAGTAGGAGGCATTCAATTAATTGAGGAAAAAAATTAAATGGATAACAATATTTATTTCAGTTACACAAAAGGCATTGTCCCGCTAGAATGTTTGAAATTACAATTAATAGTCCTACAAAAAAGACAGGCGTTTAAAAGTGATAAGACCATTGAACAATAAGCCTGTGAGCTACCTTTTAAACACATTCTTAAAAATAATCCATAACACAATTAAAAAAAGGTTTGTTAAGAAATTCTTTTATAGACTTCAGAAATTCAACAACTTCTCCTGATTATGTTTAAAAAACGTACGGAATGCACTAAATGAAAAAAAAAAAAAAGAAAAAGATTTATCATACCGTTATACTATAATATATCCTTACGTTGAATATTTGATGCTTCCCTGTGGAGTATAAAACGGACAGTTGTGTTTTTCCCGTGATCTGCCTTGTTTAGTCTTCTTTGTCGTTTTATTCGTTAAATCCTATCCTCTTAAGTCACAGCGTCAGAAAGCAGTGGGTATATGCAGTGAACGGGAGGCCTATGTCGAACAGTGAACGTTGGGGCCCTTTCGCGTTTATCATATGTAGAGAAGTCGCTTGTCAAAAACTGGACGTATGTAATCGTATTCTATTTGTTAAATACTCTCACATAATATGTCATACCATGTGCGTTAATCCATTTTATTTCTACAATTTTAAAGTGTTATTACATGCCGTCATTTTCATTTGTCTACACCATCGTATTCTGCCAGTTAAATCCCATCGTTTCAGGCGCTGTACGTCACGATTGAACCAATAGGACCGAAGATACATAACTAAGGCCCTTTTGACCTGCTGCTTGTTTGATTTTTCTGTGTCATTGTCTTCTATGATGCCTAAGGCATATTTATGACATGTCTTATTTTTAAAGAAAACAAGTAATTGGACTTCGTAAGTCCTAGGTTTTCACCCAAAGTAATCGAAAGTAGAATTGGAAGTCGATATTTGAATTCTTCGTGTAACTTTGCGTGGATTGATATACAAATTTACTAATTTTGAGTCATTTTTACTAAACTGTTTACACAGAAATAACTCTAAAGATTCAAACCTTTCAATACGCTTCGATTTATGTGTTCGTATACTATTTCTGAGTCTATTGGGACCGTGCAAGTTCGGCAAAACGACACCTGGTTTCTACGCTCTGCAACTTTATTCGCACTTTTAATTATATTGGCCAATTATATTAGTCCTGGTTACTGGATAATTGTCAAGGCCATAATCCAAAAAAATAATAAGAAGAAAAAATAAGATTCAGGTTATGTTATTAAAACGTAAACAATTGTATGTAGTAAATAAAATTAGTTATTAAAATGCAGTACTGCAAGCAAAATACAATTAATTTAATTTGCCTTCATATAATAATTGCATATAATATCAATATTGCAGAGCAACATATAATTTTTCTTCTTCAATGACAGTAGGTATGAAATGTACGTCAATTTGACAATTTCAATGGACAATATGAATTATTTAAGAAAGTTGCAATATTTCTCCGCTATTCGCGCACGATCGTTTCTCGTATCCGTTCCAAGTACTTGCACACCGCGAATAATGGCATTTCCGGTTATAACTTTTTAAGCGGAAATTACGTAAAAACCAAAATTTTACATTTGTTCTCATCTTGCTAAGCCACGTTGAATAATATATCACTTATTCTCTTTCGGCAACTTTAAAATAGTAAATACTTACGGTTGCAACTCTAAAACCGGAACTCCGACGTCAAATTTCTCATCTTTAATAATACCATCCTTAAGTTAAAAGCTTTCATTCGACACCCGATTTGTCATTCTATCTGTATTAATAACGGAGGAGTTGTATTCGCGGATGGACAGACATACGGACAGACAGCCTAGGTAAAATTTTTCATCTTTAATACCATGCTTGAACTATAAGCTATCATTTGGCACCTCATTTGCCATTATACCTGGTATAATGACAAAGGATTTATACTCGCGGTCGGAGGGATCGACGGACAGACAGCCTAGGTCAAATTTTTCACCTTTAGTATCATCCTTGGATTATAAGCTTTCATTTGACACCTCATTTGTCATTCTACCTGGTATATTGACGGAGGAGCTATATTCGCGGTCGGACGGACCGACGGTCAGACAGCGTAAGTCAAATTTCTCACCTTTAGTACCATCCTTGGATTATAAGCTTTCATTTGACACCTCTTTTGTCATTCTACCTGGTATAGTAGAGGAGTTATATTCGCGGTCGGACGGACCGACGGACAGACAGCCCAAGTCAAATTTCTCACCTTTAATACCATCCTTGGATTATAAGCTTTCATTTGACATCTCATTTGTCATTCTACCTGGTATAATGACGGAGGAGCTATATTCGCGGTCGGACGGACAAACGGACAGACAGCCTAAGTCAAATTTCTCACTTTTAGTACCATCCTTGGATTATAAGCTTTCTTTTGACACCTCATTTTTCATTCTACCTGGTATAATGACGGAGGAGTTATATTCGCGGTCGGACGGACCGACGTCTCACCTTTAGTACCATACTTCGATTATAAGCTTTCATTTGACATCTCATTTGTCACTCTACCTGGTATAATGACGGAGGAGCTATATTCGGGGTCGGACTGACCGACGCGACGGACAGACAGCCTAAGTCAAATTTCTCACCTTTAGTACCATCTTTGGATTATAAGCTTTCATTTGACACCTCATTTGTCATTCTACCTGGTATATTGACGGAGGAGCTATATTCGCGGTCGGACGGACCGACGGTCAGACAGCGTAAGTCAAATTTCTCACCTTTAGTACCATCCTTGGATTATAAGCTTTCATTTGACACCTCTTTTGTCATTCTACCTGGTATAGTAGAGGAGTTATATTCGCGGTCGGACGGACCGACGGACAGACAGCCCAAGTTAAATTTCTCACCTTTAATACCATCCTTGGATTATAAGCTTTCATTTGACATCTCATTTGTCATTCTACCTGGTATAATGACGGAGGAGCTATATTCGCGGTCGGACGGACAGACGGACAGACAGCCTAAGTCAAATTTCTCACTTTTAGTACCATCCTTGGATTATAAGCTTTCTTTTGACACCTCATTTTTCATTCTACCTGGTATAATGACGGAGGAGTTATATTCGCGGTCGGACGGACCGACGTCTCACCTTTAGTACCATACTTCGATTATAAGCTTTCATTTGACATCTCATTTGTCATTCTACCTGGTATAATGACGGAGGAGCTATATTCGGGGTCGGACTGACCGACGCGACGGACAGACAGCCTAAGTCAAATTTCTCACCTTTAGTACCATCTTTGGTTATAAGCTTTCATTTGACACCTCATTTGTCATTCTACCTGGTATAATGACGGAGGAGTTATATTCGCGGTCGGACGGACCGACAGCCTAAGTCAAATGTCTCACCTTTAGTACCATCCTTGGATTATAAGCTTCTATTTGACACCTCATTTGTCATTCTACCTGGTATAATGACGGAGGAGCTATATTCGCGGTCGGTCGGACCGACGGACAGACAGCCTAAGTCAAATTTCTCACCTTTAGTACCATCCTTGGATTATAAGCTTTCATTTGACACCTCATTTTTCATTCTACCTGGTATAATGACGGAGGAGTTATATTTGCGGTCGGACAGACCGAAGGACAGAAAGTTTAAGTCAAATATCTCACCTTTAGTACCATCCTTGGATTATACGCTTTCATTTGACACCTCATTTGTCATTCTACCTGGTATAATGACGTAAGAGTTATATTCGCGGTCGGACAGACCGACGGACAGATAGTTTAGGTCAAATTTCTCACCTTTAGTACCATCCTTGGATTATAAGCTTTCACATTTTTTCAAAATTGGGTGAAAACAACTTGATGCCAGAATGATTTGTTGATGAAAATAATATATACATTCTCAAATTGCCTATTTTTCGTTGTGGATAATATTGTATTCAACAGTGATGCCAAATTTCTGATGCCAAAATGATTGATAATGAAAGTGGGATATACGTTTTCATGTATATAGCGGCAGCGACAAAACGGTAAAACACTGAACTACATGTATATAATATTTTCACTGTGCCATCATTTTGAACTCAAACATTTTATGGAATAAACTTATATAAGTCAGTAAGGAATAAACAAAGAAAGCTGATATATTAAAGTAACATCAAGGAATCAAATCTCTAACTACAGAGTTGATTAGACTTCTGCTAACAAGTACAGGAAAAAAGTTATTAAGGTAGTGTAAAGTGGCATCGATATACAGATGCCACTTTGCAAGACGATGCCAAATTGATGGTAAATGCATAATGTATCGATGCCAAATTGATAGTAGGATTTATATATATATATATATATATATATATATATATATATATATATATATATATATATATATATATATATTTTTACCAATGTTTCTTGGGTTTAGGTTCATAAAAAAAGCTTGTCTATGATGTTATGACCATGTTTATTGATATATTATCCGACGTTTCGGCAGTAAATCCATGCCTTTTTCAAGGATTGACATGCAATCGTAAATTTAGTTTTGAAACAAGTACACAAATAGACGTCACAATTAAAACAATGTTATGACAGTTCATTACTCTCTTAACGCAATGACTTAGTGGGTCCGTTCCTATGCTTTAACATTTTAACATTGTTTTAATTGTGACGTCTATTTGTGTACTTGTTTCAAAACTAAATTTACGATTGCATGTCAATCCTTGAAAAAGGCATGGATTTCCTGCCGAAACGTCGGATAATATATCAATAAACATGGTCATAACATCATAGACAAGCTTTTTTTATGAACCTAAACCCAAGAAACATTGGTAAAAAAATATATCAAGGTTCAAGAATTAAACTCAAACTATATATATATATATATATATATATATATATATATATATATATATATATATATATATATATATATATATATATATAGTGGTTTGAAGTTTCAGCAATTCGGTCATGTGAAATAAAAGTCTATTTGTTATTTCTCAATATTTCGTCACACTTTTGTGATATTTGGTTATTGGGTTATGCAGCAAATGAAAAAGTGTACTCTTTTAAATTTCTTTAATCCGAGCTTTCGGTTAAGATTTTAACCATCATCAGGGTGCTTCAAAAATATTTTTGGTGTAAGACAATATGAAAACATGTATAAAATTTTGTACTTACAAACTTATTGAGGATATTTCAAATATGGTGTAACTAAAATGAGAATCAAACTTAACATGGTCATGTAAATGCTTCAATGGAACAACGTAAAATAAAGTAGTAATTTAGTAAAATAAAAGTTAATTAATTTAGCACAACTTCAAAATCAATAAAAGATAAAATGACATTTAGACATGACATGACATTATTTGAAATATCTTACAAAAATTTTATTTTAATATAGATGAACAATTTAGTGAAGGACCAATAGGGTCAATGATAAGTATTGAAATATTTTTAATTTTTATAAAATATTGTTAGCACTAAAGAGGGATCGCGGTGACTGCGACTATAGGCCGACTATACTCAAAGGTAACACGAAACCTAATAGAAAATGATATTAAAGACAAAAAAACCCGAAGAACAAGCGGGATATTGGGCCGAACGCTCCAATATGGATATTTTTCATTAAAATTTGCAATGGAAAAACGAGTGCAGAGAAATAGAGAAACCCATATAGCTTCAATAGATTTGGAAAAAGGATATGACAGTGTACCGACCTCCCAACTATGGATAGAAAGTAAATTGAAAATAAATCCAATTCTTATTAACGCCACTCAAAATTACTACGAACAAAAGTTTGCAAGAATTAAAATGGGACAAGAAATGACCTCTCCTTTTCAAACAACAAAGGGACTTGAAACAAGGCTGCTGTCTGTCACCTACCTTTTTAAAATCTATTTGGACAGATTCTTAGTGAAATGGGTAAAAAATGTAGAAACATGGGAATAAAGGTGGAAGAAAACACGTTATATACGACGATCTCAGCTATATGGTAAGAAAACTGCAAGAAGAATATGAGGTGGCAGGTCTAAACATGAATATGACAAAATGTGAATATCTCTCTATGGAAACAGATGAAATATGTGACCTAGTCTTGGAAGACGACAAAATCAAAGGCGTGCATCCTGCAAATATTTGGGGGTCATTTTCAACAAGAAAGGAAATAGCGCAGATGAAATCAGGGAAAGAATTAACAAGGGCAGAGCAGTAACTCGTGCCTTAAGCTATCTTCTCTGTGGCAAAAAACAATTTGACGAGAAACCAAAACATTTACGGAAGTATAGTCCAAAGTATTACACTTTACTGTTCGGGAGTATGGGACGTCGTCAAAGGTAATAGAAACAAACTTATGACGACAGAAATGGATTATCTGATACGAAGCTGCGGTAGATCGAAACTGGAGTTAGTTAAAAACGAACAAATAAAAACGAAATGAAAATGGAGCGAAATATCAATTGATGACATAGAACGAAAACATTAATCTGGTTCGGACATGTTAAAATAATGCCAGAGTACAGATGGTCTAGAAGAGTACTGGAATGGATACCTTCTGAAAGAAGAAAGAGAGGACGACCACGGAGAAGTTGGCACAACGAAATTGATGAAGCAATGGCGGCAAGAGACTTAGAAGAGGCAACTGCATATGACAGAAGAAGATGGAAATTGGGGGTGGAGAAGCTATTTAATTATACTTATTGTTCATCTATATTAAAAAAAATTATTGTAAGATATTTCAAATAATGTCAAGTCATGTCTAAATGTCATTTTATCTTTTATTGATTTTGAAGTTGTGCTAAATTAATTAACTTTTATTTTACTAAATTACTACTTTATTTTACGTTGTTCCATTGAAGCATTTACATGACCATGTTAATTTTGATTCTCATTTTAGTTACACCATATTTGAAATATCCTCAATAAGTTTGTAAGTACAAAATGTTATACATGTTTTCATATTGTCTTACACCAAAAATATTTTTGTAGCACCCTGATGATGGTTAAAATCTTAACCAAAAGCTCGGATTAAAGAAATTTAAAAGAGTACACTTTTTCATTTGCTGCATAACCCAATAACCAAATTTATATAATTACTGTCAGCAAAGACTCATTGTCTTCTTAATTATATATATATATATATATATATATATATATATATATATATATATATATATATATATATATATATATATATATATGTATATATATATATATATGTTCGGAAAGGTTTCCGCGGTTAATACAATGAAACTTAAAGCTAAAATCAATATCAACAAAAGAATTAATATTAAAATTAAACTCACCAGGCTTCCGGGTTGAACCGCGTCGTTGGTTTCTAGGCCGAGCTTTCGACGTCCTCTCTGACGTCATCTTCAGGGCTTCCGGGGTCTCAGTCTCCTGAGGCTCCAGACACTACACTCACTACTCACTACTTCACTACTCACTGCAATACTGTTGTTGCTGACGCTGGGGCGGTCATTTATACCGTGGACTGATGTGACTGACGTGGCTGTCAATGACGTGGCGGAGTGGGAATTAGCGCGAAGACTATTTGGAGTGGCGCGAAGATTTTTGACGGCTGGAATTGTATTTGTAGATGGAGCGGACGATGTTTTCCTAAAGAAAACATCGTCCGCTCCATCTACAAATACAATTCCAGCCGTCAAAAATCTTCGCGCCACTCCAAATAGTCTTCGCGCTAATTCCCACTCCGCCACGTCATTGACAGCCACGTCAGTCACATCAGTCCACGGTATAAATGACCGCCCCAGCGTCAGCAACAACAGTATTGCAGTGAGTAGTGAAGTAGTGAGTAGTGAGTGTAGTGTCTGGAGCCTCAGGAGACTGAGACCCCGGAAGCCCTGAAGATGACGTCAGAGAGGACGTCGAAAGCTCGGCCTAGAAACCAACGACGCGGTTCAACCCGGAAGCCTGGTGAGTTTAATTTTAATATTAATTCTTTTGTTGATATTGATTTTAGCTTTAAGTTTCATATATATATATACATATATATATATATACATCCCGCTATCATTATGTCATCTTTTCATGTTGCAGTCATTTGGCATCACCAAGAAATACTATCATTTTCGAATTTTAATTCGTGTATGTTTGTTGAGCGCATTTTTTAACGCCCTGTATCGTTCTCAGTTTTCTAAAATTTTAATTTTAAAAATTTAAATTATATACAAAAATTTTTACACTTCATAACCATTTTGACTTCCACCACATAAAAATGTGTATTTCCCATCATTTTGCCGCTTTTCGACGTTGCCACGAGTTAAAAATACCGATCTTTTGAGGACAGGTAGAAAAGGTCTATTGTAAACTTAGAGGATGGAATATTTTGGTAAAATATTCCATTCTCTCAGATTATAAACTACATAAAAGGCAGGTTCTTTACCTGTTCAGCTGGATTACCAAGCAAGGGTCTAAATATTTTACGAGTTGAATTGTGTTTATTTGATTTCATCTGTTAAATTAAAATTTCTCATACCGACTTAAAATATTTGTTTGAAAAATTCATTTTATATTTTCGTTTAATTTACTTAGGGTTTTTGGTCAGAATTTTGAAGAAACGCTTGGTTTGACATAAAATTTGGGACACGTACCTATAGCTAATATGTTAAAGAAAAAAAGTGATATTGTGCCGATATGTGCTTTTGATCTGGAGGTGAGTTTCGTCGGTTATAGGGTATGAAAACAAATACGTTCAAATAAGTCCGGAATTGGATAAACTGACTAATTCTAAGCAACTTCTATTTTATAGCGTTTTTCACTAAGTCAATACTTTTAGAGATATTTGCGAGTGAATATGTTCATTTTTCAACAAAAAAAAAACGTTTTTATACGGTTTTTCGCAAATAACTCAAAAAGTAGGTACTTTATTTTAGCAAATAGTAAATATGGCTTATAAAAAAGTGAAAAAATGGTATATGTGTTAGGTCTGTAGACCCAGTAGAAGCAGAGGTATTGCTAAGCTTTGTTTTAAAACCAAGAGGAGTAGGTAAACTAAATGGCAGATTCACACCCAAGAAAGTCACTAGAAATATCATCAGATAAATCTTCTTTTTTGGTTGATCATATCGGCCTTTGACGGTAATCTTGACTAAAAATCTAAAAATAAAAGGAAGAACGCAGAAAATAAAAAATTGCTGATAAAATAAATAAACTAACCTATGAAATGCCAATAGTGTCAAAATTTGATATGAGTAAAATTGCCTGAGGTTGTACCAATTACAAACAAGGTGTACGGCGCGGGAAATTTGAATGACTCCTCTTGTTTAAAAACAGACTATAGTGAAAAATAAGCTCTTATATCTCAAATTTCAAATCGAATATTTTAACGTGAAATAAAAAAAATGAAACACTTTTCTGGGAAAACTTATTACAACTTTCTTAAAGTGTTTAAGAAAACGTTTATTTTTATTTTTTTTAAAGTTTCCAGCAGCAAGAGTAAGCAGGTTACGCTCAAAATACAGTTGTTCCTTTTTTTTTGGTTAAAAATATTCTAAAAACTCCCTCTAATTAACAGCCCAAATGGAATTAATCGTTACCACTTCACAAGTAACTTTATGTATTGTTTGTGTTTGTAAGTTTCATTAGTTCAAAGTGCTTATTTGTGGAAAAATTTGGTTTTAAAGTAAATTTTTTTAAATCTTTAATTTTGAAAAAAAGACTTTTGTCAAAATAACTTAAAAATTATTAGTGATACCAAATATCTTAAAGAGTAAAAAATGTAGGTGTTGCTTTTTTAAATATTTGGAATTTTTTGATTTTCTGGAAGACAAAAATTGGTTAAGATATGGCTGTTCAAAATTTGCATATACATACTCGTGACTAGTGATTCGTTCGAGGCCTTTCAACAAAACCCCTTTCAAAAATAAGCATTTTGAACCAATGCAACTTACAGATCATATACAGGGTTTCCCCGAAAATAGTGCGTTCCTTAAAGGTATAGATAGAAAGCACAATGTAGAGCAAAAAAGTCTTATAACATTTTATTCTAAATTCAGCCGTTTGACCAAAAAACGAAAATACATTTTGATATGCAAATTGATACTCAATTAGTAAATAAACAAGGGGTCCCATTAGATTAAATTTCACAGTCACAGGTTCTTCTACGCCATGTTGCCAGGTCATATAAATTTATGAAAATAAAAATTTACTCTTATGGAGAACAACGTAATTTTTGTTGAAACGGTTAACTTTAGGAAAAAATGTTACAACACCTTTTTGTTCTAAATTGTGTATTATATCCACACCTTAAAGGAACGCACTATTTTCGGAGACACCCTGTATAAACAATACATTTATCTAAAGTAACGTGTGAAGCGGTAACAATTAATTTTCATGACTTTCTTTTGCCAAAAAAAAGGGAACGATTTTATTTTCAGCGTAACTTGCTTACTTTTCACGCTAGAAACTGTTTTAAAAACACCAAAAAAAATTTTTTTTAAACACTTTAAAAGAGTTATGATGAGTGTTTCCCGAAAAGTGCTTTATTTTTTTGGTTATTTTACGTTGAAATATTCGATTTGGTATTTGACGAATAAGAACCTATTTTTCATTAGCTGCAACCCTGCTTCTACTGGGTCTACAGACCTTATACTGACACCTCTTTTTCATAAGCTATATTATTGCTAGGAATATTTTCTTCGATAAAATATGTACATACTTACTTTTTGAGTTATTTGCGAAAATCCGTCCAAAACGTGTTTTTCTATGAAAAATAAACATATTCACTCGCACATACCTCGAAAAGTATTGACCTAAAACTTTTATAGAACAAAATTTGCTTAGAATTAGAATTAGTCAGTTTATCCACTTCCGGACTTATTTTGCACGTATGTTTTTTCACCTCCAAGAAGGGGTGAAAGTCACATCCAGGACAAGAGAACATACCGGCATAATCTCACTTTTTTCTTTGGCATTTTAGCTACGTGTGTGCCAAATTTTATGTCAATCCAAGCGGTTCTTTAAAATCTGGAGGTTTTGCGATATTTTATCGTGAGTGAATGGAATAATAATTATTACAACGGCAATTACTGCCGTTGTCACTTTTAGATAAGAAGTCATTATCACAATGATATAGTCAGGTTAACTGAATTGTATAATTATTGTTTTTATCATTAAATGTGAAAACCTAGAATTATCCATGTCTGTCCGTCAATAAACACAACTCGTCTATTAGTAGGACAGAAATAATGACAAATAAGGTGTCAAATGAAAGCCTATAACCAAAATATGATATTACATGTGAGAAGTTTGACCTCGGACTGCCTGTTCCAGAGTTGCAACCGAAAGTACTGTTTTAAATTCGTCGAAATAGTACAAACTATTGGTCAACACGACTAAGAAAGACCAGAACAAATACATACTTCCGGTTTCATGCCTGTCTGTTCGTCCATATCTGTAGGTGAACAAAATTCATCCGTCATATCAGCTGACAAAAAGTTACACGAAGGGTTCAAATATCGACTGCCGGTTCAACTTCCGGTCACTTTTTGTGAAAAATTAGAACTTACGATGTCCAATTGCTTGTTACAATTTTTTTTATAAGTGTTCTACTCTATCTATTCTGACTTTTCATTAACTTACTTAGATCACATATAATTTAATACAGTTTTGATGTCAGGGTCTTCAAAATTTATGTGGTGAGTTCCGGTATGTGATGAATGAAAAACGACTCCATAAGCAGAAGAAAAAAGTGTTCTCAAGACCTACGACAATACATCGACTCACAAGAGCGTTGTGACAGTAGCAAAAATTCGAGTTGGGGTTCTAATTACTTTCTCATGCGGCTTACTCTCCTGACTTGGCCCCCTCCGATTATTAAGTGTTCCCAAATCTGAAGAAATGATGGGCGAGTCACAAAGTTTCACAAAAAAGCGAATATTTCGCGAAATGAACGTCAGATCGAAAAACTAAAAAATGCGTGTTCAATATTTTTCAAAAGTCTATCGAATGATACCAAAAACGAACCCCCACGGAAAGGGGTGAGGAGTAAATTAAAAATTTTAAATACGAACCCTGCGATATTTCGCGAAATGAACATCAGAGTGCCAGTGTGTGCTTTTTTTCTGGGGATGAGTACCACCCCCTTCTCGAGTGTGAAAAAATATAGGTCCAAATAAGTCCGTAAGTGGATAAACTAATTAAATTCCTTGTAACTTTTGTTTTTAGATGGTTTTTCGCAAATAAATCAAAAAGTAAGTATTTGATCGAAAACTATTCCTAGCAAATATAAAGCTTATAAAACAGTAAAAAAAATGATGTATGTATGAAGTCTGGACACACAATAAAAACAGAGTTGCAGCTAATCAAAAGTTGGTTCTTATTCGTCAAATTCCAAATCGACTAGTTCAACGTAAAATGTCCAAAAAATAACGCACTTTTCGGGGAAAACCCGCCACAAATTTTTTAAAGAGTTTAAAAAAAGTTTTATTTTTGTTATATAAAAAGTATCTATTCTATCACCATCAGCATCAAAAGTAGACCGGGCAGTATCGTCGCCCCCGCTAGCGAAATTATTCCGATTCGATTTTTTTGCACAAACTTGCTTAAAAAGAGGTCCTTATAACATATCCACAGGGTTCCGGGCGGTGCCGTGGTCGAAAAATTGTTTAAACAATTGTTTTAAACAAATTCACAAACAAATAAGCTATATTTCCACTAAGAATATTTTACATGTGCGTTTTTTGTCCAAGTCCAAACACCTTTTCACGCTCCCATTTAGCTACTTATCCCGTATTACGAATTTTCAATGAATCTTTTGTTTTCGTTCATAAATTTGCAAAGTCTGTTTGTTTGTTCATTCGTGCGTCGCCTCCCCTGCAATACTTGGTGCCGATATACCAATGAATTCCTGAATCCAAGGTCTGTAGTTTTGTCTCCTGAATCAAAATCTGAGAACGGCATTTCGATATCTCAAACCATAATCGAGATAACCGACCTCAAAGTCAATTTGCATCTCGGGACAGCAGTATAAGGCCTTCTAGCAACTTTAGGTAGCGAGATAATTTTGCAATGGGACTCACTGCTAAAATCGCGTTATAACTAATGTAGTGCCTTAAATTGCTGTCCCGAGATGTAAGTCTGTCTATGTATGTTATATTATACACAGAGTGTCTACTTAAATTGCTATAATACTGCCATAGACCGGGCAGTATCGTCGCCCCCGCTAGCGAAATTATTCCGATTCGATTTTTCTGCACAAACTTACTCAAAAAGAGGTCCTTATAACATATCCAAAGGGTGCCGGGCGGTGCATTGGTCGAAAAATTGTTTAAAAAATTTTTTTGAAACAAATTCACAAAAACAATTTTTTCATTTCGAACAATTTTTTTTAGATAACTTGTGTCATTCTGGGCAAAAAAGGTGTCTTGCCATTTTTGTTTAAAATTGATTGTTGTCGAGTTATATGCGATTAAAAATTTGAAAAATGCGAAAATGGCCATTTTTAAGTCTTAATAACTCGATTAAAAGTTATTATTATGAAATTAAAAAGTGAGCAGATCAAGTTTCAAACCCTTGCTTCAAGGTCCTTAAGAGATTTTTGTCATTATTTTATTACAAAGCTGTTATTTTTAATTATTAATAATTAGCGCTATAGTCCCGGATTTATCGTCGCCCCTGTTAGTGAAATTATTCCGATTCGATTTTTTTGCACAAACTTACTCAAAAAGAGGTCCTTATAACATATTCACAAGGTGCCGTGGTCGAAAAATTGTTTAAACAATTTTTTAAACAAATCCACAAAAATAATTTTTTCACTTTGAACAATTTTTTTTTAGATAATTTTGGACATTCTGAACAAAAAAGGTCTCTTGTCAATTTTCTCTAAAATTGATTGTTGTCGAGTTATACGCGATTTAAAACCTGAAAAATGCGAAAATGGCCATATAACTCGACAAAAATCAATTTTAGAGAAAAATCTCAAGATACCTTTTTTGCTCAGAATAACCCAACTTATCTAAAAAATCGTTCGTAATGAAAAAATTATTTTTGTGAATTTGTTTAAAAAATTGTTTAAGGTGATAGTGTAGCGATCAACAGGTAGCCAAAACGCGTTCCAAGATTGCGGCTGTAATTTTGAATATTTTTTCAAGATATTTGGCACACGTATCCGTAATATAATAAAGAATGGCGGTACAGAGCCCAATTTGAAAAATATATTAGGTAATATTTGAAAATTATTCTGTAATTAAATACAATATTAAAAAAACGAGCCTGTACCGCCATTAAGAAGAACAAAAAAATACACTTTCTTCAAATAAACTTTTTTATCCGATGCCTAGATTTTGTGTCATTTTGGAACTACTAAAATGTTTTATTTCATTAGTCCAAAACAAAATTTAAATTTTTTAATTCGACAAAATATTTCCACGCACAGGCTGTGGTCTGTATTAATTCGAGAACCAAGAGAGACAGCTCATTAACCGCCTTTCATTTTTTCTTAGAAAATAAACGATCTCTACACAAAGTACTTATAGGATAATACGCCGCCGTTATGAAATGATTGTAGGATGTTAAAATGACGAAGGATGTTTTACCCGGAAATCCGAATTTTATATACTTTTGTTATATTTAATACCCTAATAGCACACGACGTCCTTTGGACGTCCAAAATAGGTCAATTTTTGGTCCTAACGTCCATGGACCATAAACGGACGTCCTTTGGACGTCCGACGCTGGACGTACTTCGGGTGTACTAAATATGTACGTCCTTTGGACGTCCGGCGTTGGACGTCCGGCGTTGGACGTCCTTCAGGTGGACTAAATATGTACGTCCTTTGGACGTCCGGCGTTGGACGTCCTTCGGGTGGACTAAATATGTACGTCCTTCGGACGTCCGGTGTTGGACGTCCTTCGGGTGGAATAAATATGAACGTCCTTTGGACGTCCGTACTCGGACGAAATACGGACCTTTTCCAATCGTCCATATTGGACATATTCTACCAATAAGGGGATTAAACAGCAAAATTATTTAATAAAATATTAACTTAATTATGTTAATAAAATAGTTTAAATGGAAAAGATTATAAATCATATTTAATTCAAAACTGTATATGTAGTTTAATATCTAATACATGTTTTTGTTTTTATGTAAAGTGTGAAAATCTGATCGGTAAATTATTCGTTATGTCCACTCTACATCAACAATAAATTGAACAAGAAATTGACTAAGTTATTCAAGGCCAAATTTGACGAGTACAAAATGTATGATTTGTAAAAGAAAATGAAGGAATTTGATGAAATAGAACAATTGGATATGTTTTATTTTGTCAAATCTCTTTATTTTCTGTTTATTCACGGCAAAATTGGAAGTAGAATTGTGTTTTGTATAAGCCAAATTTGACCTTGAATAACTTGTCGTCAATTTCTTGTTCAATTATTGTTGATGTAAAGTGGACTTTATAATGTTTTATTATTCCCGTTACCAAGATGATAGAAGTTTGGTGGTTAATTCTAATAAGCAAAAATATAATTTTTATCAATGTATCCTTACTACAGATGAATATTGAGAGCATCTTTTTGAAGTTGAGCGTACGTGTGCCCAAAATAGGTCCAGTTTTAGTCCTAATGCGGATGGACTATAAATGAACGTCCTTCGGACGTCCGACGTTGGACGTACTTACGTGTTGAATAAATATGAACGTCCTTTGGACGTCCATTGGACGTCCGTGCTCGGACGTCCGTTGGACATTGACATCGATCCGTGAGCGTCATCTGCAAAGAAGAAAATCACAAGCCAGGACAACCAATCCAAATAGTGAGTGTTTCAAACTTTTGTGTTGTGTTGTCAAAAGTTTATTTAATTATTTATGTTTTTCCTTACATACTTACATATTTTTTCAAGCTTTTTGGTATATTTTTCATATTTTTTACTATATTTCGATAAAAAAATTCTTCGCAGTTTTATCCTAATCAACATCATCATCATTCTATCCAAAAAGGCAAATCGCCAAAATCGCAATTTTATCATAATATGATATGTATATTTGCATTTTACCACATTTTTTCGATGTTTTGAAACATTTTTGTATATCTTTTGTGTATCTATCTATATTTTGTATATCACCCCTCCTCGGGGTGAAACTCACCCCCCAAATTCACATACTAATTTGTAAGTACACATACTTTGTAAGTATGGAATAAAGGTTGCTTAATATTAATCAGTTTATCGAAGTCCGGACTTATTTTGAACGTTTTTCACCCCAGAGAAAGAGTGAAACTCACCCCAGGGCAATAGCACACATTGGCACAATATCACTTTTTTTCTTTGGCATGTTAGCTATGCGTATGCCAAATTTCATGTCAATCCTTTAAAATTTACAGCAAAAACCATCAAAGAATGTAGTAATACTTGTTTTCATGAAGTCGGTGATAGAGTTTGACAAATCTTTATGGTTGTTAAATATCTTTTAATTTGTGTATTCGATTTTTAAAGGTAGGTACTATATACGTCCATTTGGCACAATAAAAAATAACCTTCGACCGGTACATATTGCTTGTATCGATGCTCGGTGCATTGTTCAGTCATAAATTTTACCTGTCCCTATAGCGTCGGCCGTCGGGTCCTATTGTAAATTATTATAATAATAGTCCGTCTCGGTATTTTATTATTTCTGTCATAAGTATCTCTGTGGAAATGCAAATGCTGCTTGTAACATCCCAAAAACCAGCTCTACTATTAATTGTACTCGTATAAATAAGTGTATAATATGTACCTACCTACTTATTTATTGTATTCATTTATAGACCTGGATCCCGCGTAATAAAAAAAGTTGATTAACAGCAAGCTGAAAATTTGTTAATAGCTTCACGGTGTCTAGTCGGACAAACTTTGATGTACGGGAATACTGGAACCGGGGAAGTTTTAATTGTGGAACAGGTTAAAAACTTGGAACATCAGACTACCGAAAACGTTCCATGTATTTTGTCGGACAGAACTTCCAATTGATTTGTTACCATTTCATTAAACTCTTATGCAAAAATCAGACTGCGTACCAGTCTACTTTTATTCTCTTAATATTTTTACTTAAAAAAAGTGTACTACAATCATCTCGCTAAACTTAATATAACTGTTTTCGAGATAAACCCATTTTAAATCTGCGATATAACATAATTTTTTGCATAATATTGTAGTTAAATCCGAAAAATCAACTTAAAACCATAATAATAATTGTGCCAATTCTCATTTATGTCATTTATATTTTTGGAGATTTTTATGGTTTATAAGTTATTTTTCGAGTTTAGCGAGACGAATGTAGTATATATTTTTTAAGTAATAATATTAAGAGAATAAAAGTTTTGATTCGAAAAGTATATGTAATGTAGAGTTCCCTCAGCGATGTGATATAATATTATTACAGTATAGCTCCCCGTGCATGACAAGCTTATGGAGGTAGCCCATATAGCCTAGGCTATAATATTATTAAAAAAATCACTTAGATGGGACAATGGCTTTAGGAAATTCGAGACATCAAAAATGGCCCATTTTTAAGATGGTGCGTTAATTTCTTGGAGAAATGTAATTATAATTTAATGTAAATAATCTAATATCCAATAATTGTAAATTAATATAAGATGTAATATAAGTTCCTTAAAAAATATATTTTTTATTTCCCACAATACATTCTCCACAGGTATAAATATCGTCTCTAGACGTCCACCGAACGTCCTCCCAGGACGTTAGATGGATGATCGGCAGCAATACATTGGACCAAACTGGGACGTCCTATGAAGGCCCAATTGACGTCCACCGAACGTCCCTTCGGACGTTAGGTGGACCTCCATTGGGCGTTTGGCAACGTGGAATTTGGACCAAAATTGGACGTCCTGTTAAGGTCCAATTCACGTCCCCTAAGACGTCCGATTAAGATCCAATTTACTCCGATTAAGGTCCAATTTACGTCCAATTAAGGTCCCATTTACGTCCGATTAAGGTCCAATTTACGTCCGATTAAAGTCCAATTTAAGTCCGATTAAGGTTCAATTTACGTCCGATTAAGGTCCAATTTACGTCCGATTAAGGTTCAATTTACGTCCGATTAAGGTCCAATTTACGTCCGATTAGGGTCCAATTTACGTCCCCTAGGACGTCCGATTAAGGTCCAATTTACGTCCGATTAAGATCCAATATATGTCCCCTCGGACATTAGATGGACGTCCAATGGACGTTCGGTAGCGCGACATTTGGACCAAAATAGGACGTATAAAGGACGTTCCTCGGACGAAAACGGACGTCCAATGGACGTCCCTAAAGTCCGTGAAGGACGTCCATTGGACGTCCTTGTGCTATTAGGGTAGGTACCTACCTATAATTCTGGTGATTTTTTAAATCCTCTATTGTTAAGAGAATTTACACCTTTAGCCAAAGTTTTACGATTTTCTAACGGAAATTAACAAGTTATTTTAAATACGCACCAATTATCGATGTTGAAAGGAGTTTTTCAAGTTATAAAAATATTTTGTCTGATCAAAGAATATGTTTCCTCGTGAAGAATTTGGAAAAACACATTGTAGTGAATTATAATCGAAGATATATTTATAGTGATATTGTTGTTTTATTTTAAATAGGTAACTATTGGTAGCAGTTTTTGTAAAAACTGTGAATAAATTGCATATATAAAAAATGATTTTATTTGAAAAATAATAAATAAGATTACTAAATAAGACAGAAAATTTGTGGTTTCCCGAAATGCGCATTTTTTGAATTTTTGTGCATATCTTGCGCATATTTCGTAATTTTTTACCGCATATATATGCGAATATTTCATCAAAATTGATCGCATATAAATCCGCTCCCTAGTCATTGTATTCTGTTGGCTGATTCCAATGATTTGAGCCGCCGTACGACACGTTGGGACCAATGGGAGTGAAGATACGTAACTAATACCTATCAAGAGGTTTACTCAAACTTCTTTTGTGTACTTATACCTACCACTCGGTATAAGTACAAAAAAGAAGTTTGTGTAAACCTTTGCACAACTGTGTAAATACTAAAGAAAAATCTAAAATATTAAAAAAAAATAGTGGAATCCGTTAATCTGTTCTCGAAAAAATTAGCTATGAAAATGAGCATAATTTTCTATATCCCTAACTTTTGACGAGCAGTTTAGCTTAAATGGGGAAAAGCGGTAAGCTTAGACCAAACACCAGTAGGAGGCATTCAATTAATTGAGGAAAAAAATTAAATGGATAACAATATTCATTTCAGTTATAGAAAAGGCATTGCCCCGCTAGAATGGTTGAAATCACAAGTAACAATTAATAGTCCTACAAAAAAGACAGGCGCTTGAAAGTGATAAGACCATTGAACAATAAGCCTGCGAACTGCCTTTTAAACACATTCTTAAAAATAATCCATAATACAATTAAAAAAAGGTTTGTTAAGAAATTCTTTTATAGACTTCAGAAATTCAACAACTTCTCCTGATTATGTTTAAAAAACGTACGGAATGCACTAAATGAAAAAAAGAAGAAAAAAATTTATCATACCGTTATACTCTAATATATTCTTACGTTGAATATTTGATGCTTCCCTGTAGAGTATAAAACGGACAGTTGTGTTTTTCCCGTGAGCTGCCTTGTTTAGTCTTCTTTGTCGTTCTATTCGTTAAATCCTATCCTCTCAAGTCACAGCGTCAGAAAGCAGTGGGTATATGCAGTGAACGGGAGGCCTATGTCGAGCAGTGAACGTTGGGGCCCTTTCGCGTTTATCATATGTAGAGAAGTCGCTTGTCAAAAACTGGATGTATGTAATCGTATTCTATTTGTTAAATACTCTCACCTAATATGTCATACCATGTGTGTTAATCCATTTTATTTCTACAATTTTAAAGTGTTATTACATGCCGTCATTTTCATTTGTCTACACCATCTTATTCTGCCAGTTAAATTCCATCATTTCAGACGCTGTACGTCACGATTGAACCAATAGAACCGTAGATACAAGACTAACGCCCTTTTGACATGATGCTGTAATTGATTTTCATACGTCATTGTATTATATTAGTCAAATCCAGTTATTTTAGGTGCTGTACGCCACGATTGGACCAATAGGAGCGAAGATACGTAAATAAGGCCCTTTTGACATATTGCTGTATTTGATTTTTCTGTGTCATTGTATTCTGTTCATTAAACCCTACCATTTGAGCTGCTGTACGTCACAATTGGACCAATAGGACTAGATATACATAACTAGGGCCCTTTTGACTTGTTGCTGTATTTGATTTTTCTGTGTCATTGTATTTTATTTGTCAAGTCCTATTATTTGAGATGCCGTACGTCACGATTGGTCTTATAGGACCGAAGATACGCGACTAAGGCCCTTTTGACATGAGGTTGTATTTGATTTTTCTCTCATTGTATTCTGTTTGTCAAATCCTATCATTTGAGGTGCTATACATCACGATTGGACCAACAGGACCGAAGATACATAACTAAGGCCCTTTTGACATATTGCTTGTTTGATTTTTCTGTGTCATTGTCTTCTATGATGTCTAAGGCATATCTCTGATATGCCCTATTTTTAAATTGGACTTCGTAAGTCCTAGGTTTTCACCCACAAGCTTTTATTTGACACCTCATTTGTCATTCTACCCGGTATAATGGCGGAGGAGTTATATTGGCGGTCGTACGGACCGACAGAAAGAGTACCCAGCTCAAATATCTCACCTTTAGTACCATCCTTGGATTATAAGCTTTCATTTGACACCTCATTTATTATTATAGCTGGTATAATGATAGAGGAGTTACATTCGCGGTCGGACGGACCCACCGACAGACCGCCTAGGTCAAATATCTCACCTTTAGTACCATCCTTGTATTACCAGCTTACATTTGACACCTTATTTGTCATTCTACCTGGTATAATGACGGAGAAGTTATATTCGCGGTCGTACGGACCGACAGAAAGATTGTCTAGGCCAAATATCTCACTTTTAGTACCATCCTTGGATTATAAGCTTTCATTTGACACCTTATTTATCATTCTACTTGGTATAAAGACGCAGAAGTTATAGTCGCGGTCGTACGGACCGGCGGAAAGACAGCTTAGGTCAAATCGCTCACCTGTAGTACCATCATTGGATTATCAGCTTTCATTTGACACCTCATTTGTCATTCTACTTGGTATAAAGACGCAGAAGTTATAGTCGCGGTCGTACGGACCGGCGGAAAGACAGCCTAGGTCAAATCGCTCACCTGTAGTACTATCATTGGATTATCAGCTTTCATTTGACACCTCATTTGTCATTCTACCTGGTATAACGACGGAGGGGTTATATGCGCGGTCGTACGGACCGACGGAAAGACAGCCTGGGTCAAATATCTCACCTTTAGTACCATCCTTGGAATATAAGCTTTCATTTGACACCTCATTTGTCATTCTACCTGGTATAATGACGGAGAAGTTATATTCGCGGTCGTACGGACCGACAGAAAGATTGACTAGGCCAAATATCTCACCTTTAGTACCATCCTTGGATTATAAGCTTTCATTTGACACCTCATTTATCATTCTACCTGGTATAATGATTGAGGAGTTATACTCGCGGTCGGACGGACCGACGGACAGACCATGTAGGTCAAATATCTCACCTTTAGTACCATCCTTGGAATATCAGCCTTCATTTGACACCTCATTTCTCATTCTACATGGTATAATGACGGAGGAGTTATATTCCCGGTCGTACGGACCGTCGGAAAGACAGCCTAGGTCAAATATCTCACCTTTATTACCATCCTTGGAATATAAGCTTTCATTTGACACCTCATTTGTATCTACCTGGTATAATGATGGAGGAGTTATATTGGCGGTCGGAGGGACCGGCGCACAGATCGCCTAAGTTAAATATCTCACCTTTAGTACCATCCTTGTATTATAAGCTTTCTTTTGACACCTCATTTGTCATTCTACCTGGTATAATGACGGAGGAGTTATATTCGCGGTCGGAGGGACCGACGGAAAGAGAGCCTAGGTCAAATATCTTACCTTTAGTACCATCCTAGGATTATCAGCTTTCATTTGACACCTCATTTGTCATTCTACCTGGTATAATGACGGATAAGTTATATTCGCGGTCGGAGGGACCGAGTCACAGACCGCCTAAGTCAAATATCTCACCTTTAGTACCATCCTTGTATTATAAGCTTTCTTTTGACACCTCATTTGTCATTCTACCTGGTATAATGACGGAGGAGTTATACTTGCGGTCGGAGGGACCGACGGAAAGACAGCCTAGGTCAAATATCTCACCGTTAGTACCATCCTTGGATTATATGCTTTCATTTGACACCTCATTTGTCATTCTACCTGGTATAATGATGGAGGAGTTATATTCGCGGTCGTAAAGACCGACGGATAGACCGCCAAGGTCAAATATCTCACCTTTAGTACCATCCTTGGATTATCAGCTTTCATTTGATACCTCATTTGTCATTCTAGCTGGTATATTGACGGAGGAGTTGTGGTTACAGACAGACGGACAGACGGACGTGGATAATACAAAGTTTTCACATTTTTTCAAAATTGGGTGAAAACAATAAAACATGATGCCAGACTGATTTCTTTATGAAAATAATATATACATTCTCAAATTGTCTATTTTTCGTTGTGAATAATATTGTATTCAACAGTGATGCCAAATTTCTGATGCCAAAATGATTGATAATGAAAGTGGGATATACGTTGTCATGTATATAACGGCAGCGACAAAACGGTAAAACACTGAACTAAATGTATATAATATTTTCACTGTACGATCATTTTGGACTCAAACATTTTATGGAATAAACTTATATAACTTAGTAAGAGGTAAACAAGGAAAGCTGATATATTAAAGTAACATCAAGGAATCAAATCTCTAACTACCGAGCTGATTAGACTTCTGGTAGCAAGTACAGGAATAAAGTTATTAAGGTAGTGTAAAGTGGCATCGATATACAGATGCCACTTTGCAAGACGATGCCAAATCGATGGTAAATGCATAATGTATCGATGCCAAATTGATAGTAGGATGTATATATATATATATATATATATATATATATATATATATATATATATATATATATATATATATATATCAAATAGATGAAATAGAGAATGTGGAAAAATCCCCTTACGAACAATTCACACATCCACCATTTCGGGCTGGGAAAAATTTTTCGAATAGAATCAAAGATCCAAACACCAGTTCTTAGAAATGTGTTTCGCCCTCTTCAACCTCTCTGGGCTCGTCGGTAAAGACAAGAGGCTGAATATCTTTAGACACATTCTAATCAAAAAACAACATTCGAGACCTAGACATAGAAGGTGCGTAAGTCTACGGCAAATCCGACAATGACAGTCTCAAGTTTTAATTCCCTAATTACTTAAAGTAAGTAAAATATATGTTTAAAAACATAAGATGTAGATCTTTGAAACACACTCAGTGAACCAAAGATCCAAGGTTATTGGTTTAACGACCACTCGTACGAAATCAAATAGATGAAATAGAGAATGTGGAAAAATCCCCTTACGAACAATTCACACATCCACCATTTCGGGCTGGGAAAAATTTTTCGAATAGAATCAAAGATCCAAACACCAGTTCTTAGAAATGTGTTTCGCCCTCTTCAACCTCTCTGGGCTCGTCGGTAAAGACAAGAGGCTGAATATCTTTAGACATATATATATATATATATATATATATATATATATATATATATATATATATATATATATATATATCAATTTACAAATTATTGGGTTAACAGCTGAAATGGAAGACTCAGTGTACTCTTTTCTACGATTCCAATATTTCGTTAACAGTCGTTAACATCATCAGGGACGCTGAAATAATATTAAAGGTATAATAGTGAAACTGGGTATTAAAAAACAACTCACCAGTTTGACATTTTAGTCAACGATGTTATAAATGTGTAAAAAAGCGGCATTAACAAAAAGAATTGCAGTGAATGTTATTAAAAATTAAAAAATTAACAAATATAAAAAAATGGAACTATAATATAAATAACTATGCTAAAAAACCACTAATTATTAAAATCTTTTAAATTCGTCGCACAGAAAGGTATACAATTATGTCAATATACTGTCAATTATGACACAAAGAGGTAGTATATTATGAACTAGAATCTAAACTAAAATCTTTATTGACATTTAAGTTTTTATCAAGTTAAATGTTAATTGTTTAAATGTCAAGTTAATTGTTTAATATCTGTTCTTTTATTAACTGTCTGTTCATTCTGATAAATAAATGCCATTTCAAGAAAAGTTCTTTTGTGATAGTTCTTTTCATTTGTTAAAATTTTTACAGATTCAAAGTCCATATTATGGCTTTCATTTACAACATGTGTAGCTAAAGAGCACCTGTCTGGATATAATCTACAATCACTTTTATGACTTGTCATACGATCTTTGACTCGTCTAGTTGTTTGGCCTATGTACTGTTTGCCACAATCAATACATGGTATACTGTAAACTACATCAGTCAATAGCTCCTTTATAGATCTATCCTTCATCTTTGAAAATAAGCTATTAATAGTTAAAACTGGTTTACTAGCTATTTTGATGTTTAGCTCGTTTTTTTACAATTCGTGTGAGTTTTGGTGTAATCTCTCTAATGAAGGGCAAAGAGATTAATGAAACTACTTCCGGAATGACAACATTATTATTGTTAGCTGTATTATGATTATCTACAATAGTTGGTGTGATAGATGGAGTGTTAAACAATAAGTGTTTTAACATTACAGGAGGATAAGAATTGTCTAAAAACATGTTATATAGTTTTTTTTAGATTAGTTTGATGGAATGATTTATCAGCAATTCGTTCAATCCCAGTTCGCATTTGTTTTACTCAGTTAAATTTTATTGAGTGTTTATGGTAAGACCAATAATTCATCAAAAGATCATTCTCTCTGCAAAAGTATATAATACGTTCTCCATTATTATTTCTTGTTAGTTCTCCATATTGCCCTAGTACATCCGAGGAGTCGTTGTCTTTTATGCCTACTCTACCATTAAGATCTCCCATTACTATTGTGTTCCCTTCTGCGCTGTCTATAATCTCTGTCGCCTTTTCCCAAAAAATGTCCTTGGTCTTCGCTCTTTCGGTATCATTTGGTCCGTATATGACAAATATGTTAAGTAGCTTCTTCTCATCGGTTGTCATCCTTATTTTCAGGATCCTTTGGGTGATACATTCCCAATCCTTAATGCTGCTAGTCAAATTTTTATTGATTAAACAACCAACCCCTTCACTTGCTCTTTCTAATTGCGATACTCCGCTGAGGATTAAAAAAATGGCCATTTTCTAGAAACTGTGTGCTCTTGCCCTTTCTTTTTGTCTCTGTTATACCTAGTATGTCTATTCTAGCCTTATCAAATTCTTCTGCAAGTTCTGTCTCCTTACCGTTGAGACCTCTTACGTTCCAAGTTCCTATTGTCCATCCTTCGGGTATTTTGGTCTTTTCAGTTGCAGTTGTTTCCATACTTTTGATCTTGTTGTTTGCAGCTGTTCTGTGTATTTGTAAGCATTTCTCATCATTCTTACAGTTTAAGTTTCTATCCTGATCGTTGCATATTGCTTTATTTCTACTCGTGTCCTTGTTCATTGCCTGTTCCATTATCGTTTTTCCATTGGCGCTTTTTATTAGTTTTTTGATTTTTCTATCTTATCTTCTTTATTATTCCATTTCCATTCTTCATTATTTACCCAGAGTTTATTTGTACCAATTTTTACCTCATTACCTTTATCTCTCTCTTCTCGTGCGATCATCCGGATAGTTTTTTGTATTTCTCTTTCTCTCATTGTGGTGTCATTGTTGATATATATTTTTTCTTCCTTGTAATTTTTTAGCTTGGACTTATTCTTCATGACTTTGATTTTGTCTTCCTGGTCTTCTAGTTCAATCAGACAGGTTTTTGTTCCCAACTTGTATGCATTTTTTATTTTGACCTCAATTTCCATATGTCCTTTGAACAAATTCAGCAGCGCCTCTTTTATTGCTCCTTGTTCATAGGTGTCTATTGTTAATCCATTCATTACTACGTTGTTCTTCCTCCGTTGTTTTTCCATAAATTCCATATTTTCCTTTATTTCTTTCAATTCCTCTTTGATTTCCTTGTTTTCTTGTTTAAGGTGTTTGTTCTCGTTCTTCAACTTTCGGTTATCTTCAATGAGCTGTTCTATTGCTTCTTTACTGCTCTTTTGGTCTTTCTTTATCTCTGTGACATCGTTTGACAATTTACTCATCATTTCAATTATGGTATCTAGTTTTGATTCGTACTTTTTTTGTGGTGAATTCGTTGAAAGCTTTCTGCTCTTCGCGTGCTCTTCTCTTTCCTCATTTTCGTTGTCCCCCTCTCTCATTTTTCTTTTTGTTCCTTCGTCCGTTGTCGAGCTATCACTCTCATAACCTTTTCCTTTCTCCAAAAACTTTTTCATTATTATTCGGCGCCAGGCACTGCTTTCAACCTCAAAAGTGCGGAGAAAGCAGTGTCTACCGTTTATTTACTTTGTTACAATTAAATTAAAATTGAATTAAAAATTAAAATATTGTCACCTGGGATATTTTGCTCACAGTGGCAACGACGCAACTAAATCGGCCGAGACTTTGCTCTCTCGTTTGTCTCTTATCGCTCTTATCTGTTAACCTTATCGATTTGTTTTGGTTTATTTTTGTATACTTTTTTCGCCGACTCACCTTTTAGAATCCCAATTTTTGCACTAATGATTAGTTTTTGACTTGGTTTTGCACTCCTTATACTTTGGTTATTTGTTTCTCGTTGAAATTCCCGATAAATCGGGTTAATTGCAGCCGAAAAATAACAAGGTATTTGTCTACTCGCTACCGTGTTGCCACCTCCTGAATTTTTTAATAGAACAATCTAATATTTTGACCACCCTTTAAAAGATAGGTATAGGAAACCTTAATATAAATTGAAAGCTAAGTAAATTTTACACGCGATAGACTAGTAAGATACAGGGTGTTCTATTTAAAATAAGTAAGTTATTACAGCTTGAATTTGTTAATAGAACAATCTCATATTTTGACCACCCTGTAAGAAATTTTGTTACAGTAATCATCTGTTTAAGTATGCTAAATAGTCTATTATTAAGATCCAAGAAAAAATTTGTTATTGATTCTTAGATTCGTAGATATTTATTTTTTTCTAAAACCTTACATTTTCATAAAAATCGAAATAAATCAAAACACCCTGTATTTAGGTATAGGGAAACCTTATGAAAGTATAGCTTATTTTTAAGGTCAATTCAGTACTGTCATCAGATATAGGGCATTCCATAAGAAAAAATATAACTTTGATATACCACTCTTTTTTGGAGCACCCTGTATAATTCATATTATTTTTAGATTGTAGTATTAAAGGCCCTGTATATTTCTGTGAAGAAATGTTTTTAAAATATCACGTGGTTTTCCGTACAGAGACCGAGGCGAATAAGATGAACCACCCTGTATATATATATATATATATATATACAGAGAGAGTCTGTAAAGTGGAATAAATTCAATATCTCAAATACTAATTGTTTTTTTGGAAAATGCTCAGACCCGTCGATTAGTATTTCAAATTGTCCTTTTTGACATTCAAGAAAAATGTATACAGGGTGTCCCAATTTAGAGATATGACGTCATCGTCGATTTTCTTAAATGGCAACACTGTCATTTTGATAGCTAATTTGATAGGGTTTGTAAAGTTATACATAACTGCAAAATATCAAATTTTTATTCTCTACCATTTACAAGATAATAGAAAATAACAAAGTTATATCTGTAATTTGGAATATATTCAATAATTAAAATACTAACTGTTTTTTTGAAAAATGCTCAGACCCGTCGATTAGTATATCAAATTGTCCTTTTTGACATATAATAATAATGTATACAGGGTGTCCCAATTTAGAGATATGACGTCATCATTGATTTTCTTAAATGGCAATACTGTCATTTTGATAGCTATTTTGATAGGGTGTGTAAAGTTATACACAACTGCAAAATTTCAAATTTGTATTCTCTACCATTTAGATGATAATAAAAAATAACAAAGTTATGAAAAAGAAGTAATCAACTAATAATTGAATTTAATTATTTCAATAAATTAAGCAAAAACTCATAATGTTGCCCTCAATTATTGTCAAATTGTCAATGGGCAACGTTATGAGCATTTGCTTAATTGAAATAAATAAATTCAATTATTATTTGATTACTTCTTGTTCTTCATAACTTTGTTATTTTTTATTATCTTGTAAATGGTAGGGAATAAAATTTTGAAATTTTTCAGATGTGTATAACTTTACACACGCTATCAAAATAGCTATCAAAATGATAGTGTTGCCATTTAAGAAAATCAACGATGACGTCATATCTCTAAATTGGGACACCCTGTATACATTATTATTATATGTCAAAAATGACAATTTGATATACTAATCGACGGGTCTGAGCATTTTTCAAAAAAACAGTTAGTATTTTAATTATTGAATATATTCCAAATTATATATAACTTTGTTATTTTCTATTATCTTGTAAATGGTAGAGAATAAAAATTTGATATTTTGCAGTTATGTATAACTTTACAAACCCTATCAAATTAGCTATCAAAATGACAGTGTTGCCATTTAAGAAAATCGACGATGACGTCATATCTCTAAATTAGGACACCCTGTATACATTTTTATTGAATGTCAAAAAGGACAATTTGAGATACTAATCGACGGGTCTGAGCATTTTCCAAAAAAACAATTAGTATTTGATATATTGAATTTATTCCACTTTACAGACTCTCTCTGTATATATATATATATATATATATATATATATATATATATATATATATATATATATCAATTTACAAATTATTGGGTTAACAGCTGAAATGGAAGACTCAGTGTACTCTTTTCTACGATTCCAATATTTCGTTAACAGTCGTTAACATCATCAGGGACGCTGAAATAATATTAAAGGTATAATAGTGAAACTGGGTATTAAAAAATAACTCACCAGTTTGAGATTTTAGTCAAAGATGTTATAAATGTGTAAAAAAGCGGCATTAACAAAAAGAATTGCAGTGAATGTTATTAAAAATTAAAAATATAACAATAAAAAAGATAAAAAATGGAACTATAATATAAATAACTATGTTAAAAACCACTAATTATTAAAATCTTTTAAATTCGTCGCACAGAAAGGTATTAGAGACAATTATGTCAATATAATGTCAATTATGACAGAAATAGGTAGTATATTATGAACTAGAATCTAAACTAAAATCTTTATTGACATTTACTAAGATAGTATTATTTTTTGTGCGATATAATTTGGTGTCTAAAAAAGGAATGGAACAATGGTCATCCTCTACTTCAACTGTAAATTGTATATGAGGATCAAAGGTATTAAAAATAAATAACAATTCATCTGTACTATTAATAGGTATAGCTAAAATTAGGTCATCTACATATTTTTTGACAAAGAAAGGTGTAAAAGGTAAAAGATCGTATGACAAGTCATAAAAGTGATTGTAGATTATATCCAGACAGGTGCTCTTTAGCTACACATGTTGTAAATGAAAGCCATAATATGGACTTTGAATCTGTAAAAATTTTAACAAATGAAAAGAACTATCACAAAAGAACTTTTCTTGAAATGGCATTTATTTATCAGAATGAACAGACAATTAATAAAAGAACAGATATTAAACAATTAACAGAGATCTATTCTTTCCTTCTTGAACTTGATAAAAACTTAAATGTCAATAAAGATTTTAGTTTAGATTCTAGTTCATAATATACTACCTATTTTTGTCATAATTGACATTATATTGACATAATTGTCTCTAATACCTTTCTGTGCGACGAATTTAAAAGATTTTAATAATTAGTGGTTTTTAACATAGTTATTTATATTATAGTTCCATTTTTTATCTTTTTTATTGTTATATTTTTAATTTTTAATAACATTCACTGCAATTCTTTTTGTTAATGCCGCTTTTTTACACATTTATAACATCGTTGACTAAAATCTCAAACTGGTGAGTTATTTTTTAATACCCAGTTTCACTATTATACCTTTAATATTATTTCAGCGTCCCTGATGATGTTAACGACTGTTAACGAAATATTGGAATCGTAGAAAAGAGTACACTGAGTCTTCCATTTCAGCTGTTAACCCAATAATTTGTAAATTGATAAATACTAATCAGCTGTGATCATTTCTAGTTTATATATATATATATATATATATATATATATATATATATATATATATATATATATTAATGTGATATTCAAAGATCGGTGTGCTCAAAGCAATTGATTAGATAATTAATTAATTAATTAAATTTAATTTTAATGATGCACTTATGATTTAATCACACTATTTAATGCTCTAATCTCAGGGTTTTATATTCTCGTGCTTCAATATCTCCTTTGCTTTACATATGATAAATAAGGTCAAAGACTAACGGAATAAAACACATATATGGTACAAAAACATCTATTGAAATAAATTCACCCTCAAAATATCCTCTAAAAATAATATCTCCTATTCTGATTATTGAAATACTCCTACCACTATCTAAAGTACTTATTGAAATTTGCGTTATGAATAATTCTACAAAAAAAAATAAAACTGTCTCTCGGATGATGAGTTGTCCAAATTCTTGTCTCTGGTCGCCTACAATTTACTCTTAGCAGCCCCCTATGTAGTCAGCAATCTCGCAACAAACTATTGCAAGCCTATTGTCATCAATGACCCCCTACAGATGCACGTATCTTTCAAAAAACAATGCTAGCCTTTTCTCCTCTCAATAAACTGAATCTATTTCTCGTTCCGGCATGCAACGGTGACTCTTGGAATATAAGTAGAACAATATAACTTACAATGCTTTACGTGATGAGCCTCCGTCAGGACACTTATTTCAACAAACTCACAGCTATTCATTTATCTGCCTTACTACTTCAGGAGACTCTCAGAGATCACCACTATTCGACTTGACGATCATTTAACAACTATCGTCTAGAATCACATTCGTTTAAAGGCCAGCACTAAACAGTAACGTTGAAAAAATTATTCTACCGTAAAATTAAATTATGTAAAAAATTATGAAAGTCCACTGACAACGATTCCAAAGAATTCAATTCAAAATTGTCAATGTCAGATTCAACACCAACTTTTCCTACCATTAGAAATTTCCTAAAACTAATTACATGCCAATCGGTTTTTAAGGAGATTACATTCATTTAAATTTCTAAATACAATTGTTCCCTAACCCGGTCTCATTGTCCAAACACATAACCACTTCCTTATCATACTAACTGTACAAAGAAAATACTTAATCCCTATTTAAATTTTGTTTACCTACGGCCATCCAAAGATAATTGACTTTCATTTCTTCGAAATGAATTTTGGTATATTTTTATGATATGTTTTAACTTTTCTAAAATATTAAGATCGAAACCATATTAATTCAAATTTTACATATCTTAACAACTCCCCGCCATTTGATTTGCCGAAAAACTCTGTTATTTATTTAAATGACACAAGTTTTTTTTAGGATCAAATTATTCCATTATGTTACCAAACTCTACTCATGATACTTATAAATGTCGTGAATGTTAAAAATACCCCGTATCTTGCCTGTCTCTATATGCGCTAATTCATAACTATTTACCCCATTTTCCGTATTGACCCTATATGGACCTTCAAATACCGGCATCAATTTAGCACAAATACCATTTTGTAAATTGGACACCCTTAGTGCCCTCACTAAAACTTTATCCCCTTTCTGGAATGTAACCGGCCTTCTTCTTCGGGTCCTCTCTTGCCTTTGGAGATATTTCTCTCCACTTCGTCTCAATCTTCGTTGAACCACCTCGATCACTTCTTCGTATTGTCTGGGGGCGGTGTCTTCCCACGGTCTCGTAGGCATTGTTCCTTTCATTACATATAAAGGCGTCTCCTTGGTAACCGTATTTGGTGCACAGTTCAAATACGTCTCTATTTCAAACACTTTTCTGTCCCAATGTCGATGATGTTCTTCCGCAGCAATTCTTAGAAATTTTGTGACTTCTTGTATAAAACGCTCTGATGGGTTGCTCTGTGGATGTCGGATGCTTACAAATTTTGTATTTATGCCTCTCTCTCTTAATTCCCCTTTAAAACGGTCGTTCCTAAAGTATGTTGCATTGTCCAACAAAATATTGTCTGGTCTTCCCACTGTTTCGATAAAATCGTCTATCTTCCGAAGTATTTCAGCTCCTTTCGTGGTTCTACATGGGTACAGTTTTAAATACTTTGAAAAAACATCCACCATAACTAATATGTGTTTATTCCTCTGTGTTGTTGTTATTAAATCGCTCAACATATCAATGGCGACAATATCCAGTTTCTTCCGAGCTATGACGTTTTTTGTGATGTTTTCGTTTTTGAAATTCTTACTTTTACACTTTTGGCATGTCTCGCAATTTCGAGTCATCTCTTTGGCTATTGTATAGTCCTTTCGACAAATGTAGTTCTCCCTGAACATAAGCCACACCTTCCTGCTTCCAATGTGTCCGTTGTCACAGTGTAATTTTGCTAAAACTTCTTTTGCCATCTGTTCCTTGATTACATATAGTTCTCTACCATCGACCCTCTTAAAATATAAGTTATCCTCTTGTTCGACCCTTTGCTTTTCTCTTTCATCCAGTTGTTCCTGATTTTCCCTGATCTGAGCCAAAGAAAATAAGCCTGCTTCTTCTCTCATTATGTTCATGCCAACGTGGAGAGTTTTGTGGTCCTCTTTGCGGAATTGTTCATCTCTCGTCAACGCATCAGCCAAGATATTGTCAGTTCCTTTGATATATTTAAATTCAAAATCATACTCTTGAAGTAAAAGAATGCCCCTATGAATTCTATTATTTACCAGCCTATTTTTCATTATATGTATCAAAGCTGCATGGTCTGTTTCAATGGTGAATTTTGCCCCTAGTAGGTAAAACCGTAATTTATTTACACAAAATAACACACTAGCGAACTCTAATTCAGTAACGCTGTACTTTCTCTCATATGTTTTGGTTACACGGGAGACAAAACAGATTGGCACCTCTACATCATCTTGGATCTGTGATAACACCCCTGCGAATTTTGTTATGGAAGCATCGGTCCGGAGAATGAAAGGTTGATCATATCTTGGGTGGTGTACTCTTACAGCTGTGGAGAAAGCTCCTTTTAAATTTTTGAAAGCCATTTCTTGTTCCGTTCCCCATTTCCACCTAACATGTTTCTTAAGTAATGCTATCAACGGTATTTCTTTTGTGCTGATGTCTGGTATTAGTTTTTTGAAATAGTTTACCATTCCCAAAAATCCCCGCAATGTTTTTAAATTGGTTGGCCTAGCGTAGTTATTTATAATTTCGATTCTATCTTCTGCAAGACTAATCCCTTTTGTGTCTAATTTGAATCCTAAATACAGTATTTCCTTTTGGAAAAACTGACACTTTTGAATATTTAATTTCAATCCCGCTTGATCCAGTTCTTCTAGCACAGTGTGAATATGTCGTAGATGGCTTGTTATATCTGGTGAGAAAATTAATAAATCATCTATGTAATGTACAACAAATTCTCCATGCCTATTTAAGATTGTGTTCAATGCGCGAACCAAAGCAGCGCATGCACTCTGTAGGCCAAATGGTACCACCCTAAATCGGTATACCACTCCGTCGATCGAAAAAGCGGTATAATTTCGACATTTCTCTGCCAAAGGTATTAACCAAAAACTATGTTTCAAATCGATTTTGGAAAAAATGTGTGACCCTGTGATTCGTCCAAATATGGCTTCGATGTTCAAAGGCGCTTCGTTTTGCGCGATTGTGTGTGAATTAATGTTTCTTGCATCTAAACATAATCGCAAATCACCACTCGATTTTTTAACGCATACTATCGGGTTGATATATGGAGAGTCACATCTTTCTATCACCTTGTCTTCGATCATTTTTTCAATTTCCTGTCCGACGCTTTGCCTGTATTTATACGGGATTGGATATGTCTTGGATTTAAAATTTTCTAAGTTTTTAACTTTAAAAGAATGTTCATAATTTTTAGCCACTCGGCTTTCTTCATTAATCAAATCTCCATAATTTTCTAGAATCTTCTCTACTTCCTTTTCCATGTTTTCTCCACATTTTAATTTTCTTTCATCCTCATTTTGTTCGCATGTATTCACTGTCCATAATATTTCTTCATAAAATTCTGGATTCTCGTCCATTATTGCCATTTCTTCTCTTTCCTCATCCTTTATTTCTTCTTCTGTTTTTTTTTTATCTTCAATTTCCATTTGGTATCCCGAGCACCATGTTTCTACTGCTTTCATTTCTCTTATGAGAACTTCCTTTTCTTCCTGCTTCCTTTCTGTTTTATCGTCGATTGCCGACAATTCTTCCGTACCTTCGATTTCCTGTCTTTCTCTTGTATCCACCTTGTTTTCCTTCTTTCTTTTTGAACTCTTCTTCTTTTTCTTCCTTCTTTTTTTTTCTGGTTGATTTTTTTCTTGTACTTTCTGTTTTTCCTCTACAGTCATATTGATTTCTTTATGTTTTTCCTGTTCATTTATCTTTTCAACAATTATTTTCATATCTATTTCCATTTCTTCTTCTATGTTGTCTGGTTCTGCTCTGATTTCCAGTTTATTCTCCGAAAAATTTATGGTGATATGTTTTTCACTCAATTCATCAATTCCCGCTATCATATCATGGTTTAAATCTTCGATCACCACACATTGCATAATATAGTATTTGTCTCCCACTCTGATCCGCACTCCCAAACCTTCATTTACTGTCGTCAATTTTTTGTTGTTTGCACCCACTAAAGCAACCCTAGGAATTTTATACACAAATCTGTCCAAATTTAATTCTTTTACTAGTTTCTTATTGATTAACGATATCTCCGATCCAGAATCAATCAAAATTTTAATCGCTTTATGTTTTATAAATGCATCTAAGAATATTAAATTTGAATTAGAACTTTGTCTTTCATTTCCCGCCAACTGTATAAACTCTCTCGGATGACAAAATATACCGGAGAGTTGTTTATGTTTGTTCAGTGGATGCTTTATTGAAAATCCTGTCTGGATTCATTGCATACATCTTCTTCCTCGTTTTCTATTGTTACATGATTCATCTCCCTTCTATTTTGTCGTTGGAAATTCTGATTGTTTCTACCGTCCCTTTGTTCGTTCGTATTCCTAGTCGGAGGATTTTGTGCATCTCTGTTTCTGTTGTGATTTTCATATGTTCTATTTTTTGCGTGATTCCTGTTATCATAATTTTGTTGTCTATTGTAATTTTGGTATTCTCTCGGCCTATCTTCGTTTGTTGATTGGGCATGTCGGTTTCTCTGGTCATAATTTGATTGATACCTTCTTGCCGGTCCATTATATTGTTCATGTTGTCTTCTGTTTCGCATTTCTCTTCTTTTTGCTTCCCTTACTTGAAGGAATTGGCACAAACTATCAATATCTTGATAGTTTCTCAAAATCACGTGGTCCTCCAGCGTTTCTTCGAAATGTCTGCTTATCATTTCTACCAGTTGTTCGGTAGAGTATTTGTAGTCTAGATATTTGGGATTGTTATATATCTGCAAAGCATATCTTTCTTCCGATATTCCCATTTTCTCGTGATATCTTCCATTCTGTAGCTCTTGGTTGATTTCCCTCTGTTTAACTTTCCCCCAGAAATAGTTGAGAAATTTATTTTCGAAATCTGTCCAATTTTCAAACTCATCTTCTTTACTTTCATACCATAACGCTGCTCCTTCTTTCAGATGGTTTCTAATTGTTTCTTTGCAGTCGTCAAAATATCTAATATGTTGCAATTTGGTTTTCAAATTTTTAACAAATGGTACTGGGTGTGTTTTTCTAATATCCCCTCCAAATTGTATTTTCGCGTCGCTTGTACCAAGGATAATCATTTCCCTTCTTTCTCCACAATTCTGTTGATTCTTGAGTTCCGCAATTTGTTTTTCGTTTTGCTTAAATTTTTCTTCTATTTCTCGCCTGTCTTCTTGTATTGCATTTTCAAATTTGCTTTCTAACTGTTCTAATTCCATCTTCTGCACAGTCTTAATATCCTTCATTTTAGTTTCTATTTCTTCTCGTTGCATCTTCAGTTTCCTTTCTGTTTCTTCTCTAACTTTTTCTAAACAGGCTTTCACTTCATTTTCATATTTTTCCAAACGCTTTTCCAATTTGCCATCATTCTCTTCCAATTTCTGTTCTATTCTCTGTGATATTTCTCTTTGTGTTTCTTCCATTTTTTGTTGTGTTATTTCCATGGCTCGTTTTGCTTCCTGTTGATTTTTCTCTATTTTTTGTTGTGTTTCTTCCATGGCTCGTTTTGATTCCTGTTGATTTTCTTGCATGGTCCTTTTTGTTTCCTGTTGATTTCTATCCATTTGTTGTGATTGGAGTTGCATCAGTTGCAATAGTTTCTCTATTCCTGTTAATTCCTGTTCTTTTCTCTCCATAATCGTTGTATCTCCTTCATTACCCAATCCTTCTTCAACAATTTTTTCCTCTTCTCTGTTATTCTCTCTGCTTTCTTGCATTTTGCTTTGCCTCCTTGTGGTCGACATGTTGTTTCTTTTTGTTACTGTTTTCTTTGTCCCCGCCAAATGTGAAATTTTACAACACTCTATAAGTTGCAGAACACGACAAATATTTCTCCCCAAATTTAATAAATTTTCGCCACAAATATCAAATATGCAATCAGTAAATTTCAAAATAAATATCAAATGTACGATTGGTAAAAATATTAAATAATTCAATAGCAGTAAATATCAACTACCTACGATCAATCCATAAATCAAAAATATTTTTACACCTGGAAAAATTGTCAAATTATCTCTGGATCACCTGTAGTTATTCCTTATCTCTTTCCCTACCATCAAATGCAAAGCTGCGATATTTTTTAAGCCACCACGTTCTGGGCTCCAGTTAATGTGATATTCAAAGATCGGTGTGCTCAAAGCAATTGATTAGATAATTAATTAATTAATTAAATTTAATTTTAATGATGCACTTATGATTTAATCACACTATTTAATGCTCTAATCTCAGGGTTTTATATTCTCGTGCTTCAATATCTCCTTTGCTTTACATATGATAAATAAGGTCAAAGACTAACGGAATAAAACACATATATGGTACAAAAACATCTATTGAAATAAATTCACCCTCAAAATATCCTCTAAAAATAATATCTCCTATTCTGATTATTGAAATACTCCTACCACTATCTAAAGTACTTATTGAAATTTGCGTTATGAATAATTCTACAAAAAAAAATAAAACTGTCTCTCGGATGATGAGTTGTCCAAATTCTTGTCTCTGGTCGCCTACAATTTACTCTTAGCAGCCCCCTATGTAGTCAGCAATCTCGCAACAAACTATTGCAAGCCTATTGTCATCAATGACCCCCTACAGATGCACGTATCTTTCAAAAAACAATGCTAGCCTTTTCTCCTCTCAATAAACTGAATCTATTTCTCGTTCCGGCATGCAACGGTGACTCTTGGAATATAAGTAGAACAATATAACTTACAATGCTTTACGTGATGAGCCTCCGTCAGGACACTTATTTCAACAAACTCACAGCTATTCATTTATCTGCCTTACTACTTCAGGAGACTCTCAGAGATCACCACTATTCGACTTGACGATCATTTAACAACTATCGTCTAGAATCACATTCGTTTAAAGGCCAGCACTAAACAGTAACGTTGAAAAAATTATTCTACCGTAAAATTAAATTATGTAAAAAATTATGAAAGTCCACTGACAACGATTCCAAAGAATTCAATTCAAAATTGTCAATGTCAGATTCAACACCAACTTTTCCTACCATTAGAAATTTCCTAAAACTAATTACATGCCAATCGGTTTTTAAGGAGATTACATTCATTTAAATTTCTAAATACAATTGTTCCCTAACCCGGTCTCATTGTCCAAACACATAACCACTTCCTTATCATACTAACTGTACAAAGAAAATACTTAATCCCTATTTAAATTTTGTTTACCTACGGCCATCCAAAGATAATTGACTTTCATTTCTTCGAAATGAATTTTGGTATATTTTTATTATATGTTTTAACTTTTCTAAAATATTAAGATCGAAACCATATTAATTCAAATTTTACATATCTTAACAATATATACACTGTGTCCGTAAAGTATGGAACAAATTCTTTTTTAGCTAAACAGAGCATTTTAAGAAATAATCCTGAAACACGTCGATTTTTGATTTTAATTTACCGTATTTTAAAATAATATTCTAATATACAGGGTGAATTACTTTCGAGTAATGACGTCACCGCCATTTTTTTTAAATGGAACACCCCCATTTTGTTTCAATTTTCGGATTACTCTAGCTGAGCTGATTCCAAAAATGTATCACATGTTGATTCAAATTGGTACAGGGTGGACAAAAATACAATAGTTTTGTGTGTATTCATAATATTAAATTTTAATTAATTTTTGATATTAAATTAAAATATTAAATTAAACAATATCAAGAATTAATTAAAATCAAAAATTAATTAAAATATCAAAAATAAATAAGTATTTTTGATAATATTGTTAATTTAACTAACGCGTTACTTTATGAACACACACAAAGCTATTGGATTTTTGTCCACCCTGTACCAATTTGAACCAACATGTGATACATTTTTGGAATCAGCTCAGCTAGAGTAATCCGAAAATTGAAACAAAATGGGGGTGTTCCATTAAAAAAAAATGACGGTGACGTCATTACTCGAAAGTAATTCACCCTGTATATTAGTGTATTATTTTAAAATACGGTAAATTAAAATCAAAAATCGACGTGTTTCAGGATTATTTCTTAAAATGCTCTGTTTAGCTAAAAAAGAATTTGTTCCATACTTTACGGACACAGTGTATATATATATTCTATAACACTATAAAACAGTGTTGAAATTATCGGGAATTGCGGTCTGTGGCTGATTGAAATACATTTAATTCTGTTGAATTCGATATTTCGATGAGTATTTATTAATTTTTCATCTTCATCAGGGACAAACTACAAAATTAACTAACAGTTAGGTACAAACATAATATTACAATGATATAACTTACGAATTGTTGTAGGTATGTTATATAAAGCAATTTAACTTAAAGCTATGCATGTCGTTTCACGAGAACGTCGAGGGCGGCACTGAGTCAGGTATCTTTTCTCACATGTGTTAAGGGTCAAAAGTTCCAATATCGAGCCATCTGTTTAATATTCTGCTATTTTTCGAATTTTAAAACATTGCAGTAAATTTCGCTCAATCTACTTGTGTCTGATTTGTAATTAATTGAACGTTTATTACTGTTTATGTGGTACATCTCGAGGAACAATCTTTTCTTATAATTGCTTTCTGAATCTAAGATCTTGATAGCTGACAATTATCTTGATATTAAATAGATGATAATATAGTAATTCCACGACTACCGTTCAAGTTACCGTTCATATACAAATATGTATTCGATTGACTGTCGGAAGAGAAGCACGTGAATGTGACTCTGTTCTGTAGTGAAACGAAATCAGTATAAAAGCGGTAAGCCGTTCTTTTATTTGAATATAATTTATTAGTATCTGTAATTAGTATACAATAGAAAAACAATAACAACAAAAGTTGAGAGCAGGTCTCGTCTCCGCAGAGTGGGACTGGACAGGCCTGCTATCGCTATATATGTTTTTATCGTTTTTATCGCATGTGTTATAAATAAAAATAAAATAGTCCAGTCCTTCAAACAATAATTATTAAATTAGTCAAATTGTTTATTTATATGAATTATTGTAAATATGGCTTACAACCAGCAGCCTGTGCTTAACACACAGGAACCAATGGCAGAAGCCAACCAAAATATGATTATGCAAGTGAACCAGGCGCTTTTTGAAGAAAATTATAAAAGGTCGCAAAACGAACAGACTCTATTTAATACTTGGAAAGCTGCCGAGAGCCACAAAACCAAATTGTGTGATACAGTAAGCATACTTGAAAGAGAACTAGCACAGTTAAAATCTCAATATACAGAGTTGGCAACAAAAGTTAATTTAACTGAAAAAGAAAATGAAATAGAATATTTAACAGATGAAGAAGAGCTCGCTAAGGAGACAGAGTGGATTAGGGTTCAATCAAGAGCCAGTAAGAAACGTAAGATGGATACTTCACCATACATCTCACCACAAAAATATAGCTACAAAGAAACTGCAGTTAGGAAAGCCAAAATGCATCCACCTGTGGTAGTGGAAGGCTTCAAAGAATATGAAGTCCTATATAACTTCCTTAAATCGAAGATAACAAACTTTACTACTAAACTGGTGAATAGTGAAGTGATAAAAGTTAATGTACAAGACGGTGAAGAGTACAGAAAATTAATAAAAGCTTTAAGAGAGGAAAATATCCAATATCACTCATACGAAAACAAACAAGAAAGACCGATAAAAGTTATAGTAAAGAGATTACATCACACTTGCTCGTCCCAAAAAATTGTTGAAGATCTGCAAAAAAGAGGCTATAAAGCCATAGACGCAGTTAAAAAGCTAAAGTGGCAAACCAAACAGCCATTAGACATGTTTATGTTAACCTTCAGACCAGACGAAGATATCAACAAAATATATGGGATAACGGACATCCTATTAACAAAAGTTGAAATTCAGCCTTTTAAAAATTCCAAACTAATACCGCAATGCAAACGATGTCAAGCATATGGTCACACATGGAAGTTCTGTGCTAGAGGGCCAAGGTGTGTTAAATGCACAAAAAAACATCTTACTAAAGATTGCGACAAACCTGAAAATGTTAAACCAAAATGTGTCCATTGTGGCGAAAACCATCCTGCCAACTATGGAGGATGTATCGTCGCAAAGGAAATGCAGAAAATAAAAAACAGAGGTCTGAAAAAGACGAATTTGCCACACCCTCCAGACAGAAGGTCAACTGAAACCAAGTCAAATGCTGGTGAAAGAAAACAAGCACAGAAAGTTACTAGTAATAAGACATATAGTGCGGTAACAAAAGGTCACAATGAAAATTATCAGAATGATAAATACCAAAAAACAACAGAGATTGAAAAAGAAACAGAACAAACCCTACAAATGATATTACAGGAGTTGAAAAAAATAAATGAAAGGGTCACTTCCCTGGAATATAGAGCTCAAGGTGCTATTCCAAAGGTAAGAAATGGCTAATGATCTTAGAATTGTCGCATGGAATGCCAACGGGTTGCTTAATCATCAACAAGAACTACAAGCAATCCTTGACATCGAAAAAATTGATTTGTTTCTTGTCTCTGAAACGCATTTCACAAATCAATCCTACATCAAATTTAAAGGATATAAGGTATATCATACAATACACCCTGACAATGCGGCCAAAGGAGGCAGTGCAATCATCATAAAGGATAATATATGTCATCATGAAGAGTTGGAATATAAAACTGAACATATTCAAGCCACTACAGTACACATAAAAACTAAAACTTTTAAAATAAATATAAGTTCAATATACTGCCCACCTAAACATTCCATTAAAAAAGAGCAGTATAATGAATTCTTGAAAAGCTTAGGGGAAAGGTTCATTATTGGTGGTGACTTCAATGCAAAGAACACACACTGGGGCTCTAGAATCACTACTACTAAGGGAAAGGAGCTTTTGTTAGCCATTAAAGAACAGAGGTGTGAAGCACTATCAACTGGTAGACCAACCTACTGGCCTACGGATAGAAACAAGACCCCTGATTTAATAGACTTCTTTATTATTAAGAATATTTCAACTAATTTCATAGACATTGATGACTGTTATGACTTAAATTGTGATCATTCCCCTGTAGTACTAACCATGAGTGACAGGATTATTAAAAAACAAAGTAACCCCACATTAACAAATAAATGGACGGATTGGGATAGTTTTAAGCTAAGCCTTGAAGAGAGAATAAATCTAAGTGTACCAATACAAAACGCACAGCAATTAGATAAAGAAGCAGAATTGTTGGTGAACAATATCCAGCAAGCAGCATGGGAAAACACTCCTACGCTGAAACCTAGGCTAAAAGGAAATAATTATCCAAAGGAAATAAGGAACATGATAATCGAAAAAAGAAAACTGAGAAGAATCTGGCAACAAACAAGGTCTCCTCAAGATAAGACTAAACTAAATCGTGCAAGTCAACAACTCAAAAGAACTATCCTACAATTAAAGAATGACTCGATTAATTCTTACTTACAGGAGCTAACAGATGACGGTAGTACAGATTATTCCTTATGGAAAGCTACTAAAAGACTGAAAAGACCTATTATGCACTCTCCTCCTATTAAACTAGAAAATGGTAACTGGGCCAGAAGTAGTGCACAAAAAGCAGAGCTATTTGCCATACATCTTGAAAATACATTCAAACCAAATGAACCTCAAGGGGATGAAGAAAGATGGGAGGAACCTGTTCAATTAGAGGAAGAAATTCGGCTAACTACACCAAAAGAAGTACGTGAAGAAATAAGGGAAAATATTAATCCGAAGAGAGCTCCGGGCTATGATCTAATTACGGGTGAGCTGTTGAAAAATCTTCCCCGAAGAGCTATCGTAAAATTAACAAACCTTTTTAACGGTGCATTCAGATTAAAATATGTACCAATGATATGGAAGATGGCGGAAGTCATTATGATTCCTAAACCAGGAAAACCAGCACATGAGGTTTCGTCATACAGACCGATATCTCTGCTTCCTGTAATATCGAAGCTGTTTGAGAAACTGCTCCTTAAGCGAATAAAACCAATTATTGAAGCAAGGAATTTGATACTGACACATCAATTCGGATTTAGAAATAAGCATTCAACAATTGACCAGGTGCACAGAATCACAAATATTATCGAAAGATCCCTAGAAGAAAAGAAAGTCTGTTCAACTGTATTCCTTCATGCTGCACAGGCTTTTGATAAAGTCTGGCATGAAGGTTTAACATACAAACTAAAATGTTTTTTACCTATACAGTACTCAAAACTTTTACAGTCATACATAAAAGAACGACATTTTAGAATTAAGCAAGAAGACTGTTTTTCAGACTTAAAAGAAATTAGAGCAGGTGTTCCACAAGGCAGTGTGTTGGGTCCGGTCCTATACCTACTATACACGTGTGATATACCTGTACTGGAAAACAACACAGTTGCCACCTTTGCTGATGATACAGCTATTCAAGCAGTAGGGACGACAAGTGAAGAGGTGACCAACAAGATCCAAATAGCAGTTAACCAAATCTATAAGTGGACACAAAAATGGAGAATCAGGCTAAATGAAGCTAAATCTGTCCATGTTAATTTCACCAACAAAAAAATACAATATATACCAGTTATAATCAACAATATCCAAGTACCATATGCAGATACTGCTAAGTATTTGGGTGTAACATTAGATGCAAAACTACGCTGGAAGGTGCACGTTAAGAAAAAAAGGGAAGAACTAAATATAAGATATAAAAAAATGTATTGGCTAATTGGAAGAAACTCCACATTGTCGATGCATAATAAGTTACTAATTTACAAACAAATATTGAGACCTGTATGGACTTATGGATGCCCACTATGGGGTGTACTAGACCAAGTAATATAACAGTAATACAAAGATTCCAGAACAAAATACTAAGAAATATTGTAGATGCTCCTTGGTATGTTACAAACAGTGATCTCCATAAGGACCTAGGAATGGAAACTGTGGATATAATCATCAAGAAGATGGCAGGAAGTCACGAGCAACGACTTCACATGCACGAGAATATTGAGGCAATCCAGCTCCTCGATACTACTGGGCAAGTTAGAAGACTGAAGAGGACAAAACCTTATGAACTAGTTTAAGTGATAGGTGATAGTGAAAAGCAGAGCATAGTGCTTGTGCGCGTTAGTGTGTATGCTAGAATAGTGCACTATCTTGTTAGGTTAGATAAGAGATGCTATGGGGCAAGCTCTTAATTTTAAGGAACAGTAATAATTTAGGTTAGATTAAAATTGCTCATTGGTCAAGTATGACCAGATTGTAATGGTAATAATCATCATCGTAGTGATGATTATGGGAGAAAAAAAAAATATACAAATATGTGGATGATGTGATAAGTGCGATCCCCGAGGACTCTATTCAAACTACACTGGACCTCTTCAATGGATTTCACAAACACCTACAATTTACCGTTGAGGAGGAGAAAGAACAAAGTGTGCCTTTTTTAGACACTAAAGGCCGCGTCTCACCACCAAATAATTTGATCAAACAGTTTGAGCAAACTTGACGTACGAGAGGAAGTACGTCAAAGTGACGTCACAATTGCAGTTTGTTGAAATTCTAAAAATCGGTGTTCTCACGATCAGTCTAGTTTGATCAAATTTTCTGTATTAAGAGTTGTCTAACTTGTTTGAACTTAATCTAATCCACAATGAAAATTGAAAATGAAATGAAAAGGCTGGAGTGAGGAGTGGTGAAGGGAGTTGTGACTTTACTTTGTTGTCAAGTACTAAGTAGGGCACCTATTACTACTGTTCGGGCATATCAGGCAGAAAAAATAGAAAAGAAAGAATGTAGGCTAGACCTGGACTTTTTCCATGAAATGAAAGCCCTAATAAAAACTAAATTGTGTACAAGAAGACATTGGGAAAAAATATATCTATGAGTGAAAGCATCAACAGTGCGAACAGGTACGAATCAAAGATTGAATTAACAGTATGTATTTATATTTAAACAATATTGTTCTTTACAGATTAATTGTTGCTTTACGCTATGTAGGCACAGGGCTCACATTAAAAAGGGTAAGCTTTTCCACGACAATTGCATCTAATTTTTCTAAATTAGCAATAAATTTAATAGCAAATGGCCGTTTTCACATTGTCTAGAAGCTATGGATGGAAACATGGTGAACTTTCAACCTCTCAGAAGGGATACTATAGAAATTATAAAGGAACTGACGGCCATTACTTTTTGCTGTATTACATTATGCAGATGGTCAATTTCTTATTGCAGATATAAGAAGAAATGATCCAAATATATCAGATTTGAATTTCAGATTTTTTAATAGCTATTGGTGCAGTTAGCAACATTCGGCTGTGAATAAGTTTAAAATGTAAATTATTTTAGTGCGTTTTTAGTTAAACCTTATTGTATATTTGAAGATTTACAATTATTATTACACTGATAATTAATATAATTAGTTTTATTAATATTATGAGTGGCCAAAATAAATAAAAATAAAACAAGTGTTTTATTTCGACTAACAAACCAGAAACAATCCTACTACTAGTGCAGTGATGTTAAAAAGGGATTTAAAAATGGTGTGCTGTATTTTTAAACTGGATATCAAGTAAATGATATATGTCATATCAACAAAGTTATTTCCTAGTGCTAATGGCACAGCTCAAGATGGACTACCAAGATCAAAATCAACAGATGCCAGGTTTATCCACACAAATGCAATCAATTATCCCACAATATTTATCACAACCAAATCCTTAGCCTTTCAACCCAAACCTAGTAGGTAGTTGGTACATATATATCAAAACCCACAAGCATTCCAACACTTGGACGAATAATAAGCCCCAAACTCTGTCTCTGAATTGTAGAAGGTAGAAAGTAACAAACCAAAAAGCAATCAGAAGTCCTGATGAGAAAAAATCTAGAAAACAAACAAGAGTAACCATTGGCTACAAAAGCTGCTGTACATAAATAACTTGTTTAGTATGCACGCTAAAGAAAGCAAAGAAGGAAATCAAGGAAGGAAAGATCAACAAAATAATTTTAATATGTAGCGAAGCCACCACTGATATACAGTGTCTCACAGCTTAAATGATGCAGTCACTACTCAATAGGGCTTTTCATCAATTGTCATTTGTTTCGAGCTTCTGTCATATGTTGTATAATATTAATATACAGGGATTATTCAACATATGACAGACGCTCGAAACAAATGACTGTGAATGAAAAGCTCTATAAAACTAGCTTGTGTCAGTTGCTCAATATGTATTAGAAAAAAATTACATACTGAAAGTAAGTTAGTATAAGTCCTTTAAAATAGCATAAGCTGTTTTGGGTTTCAAGTATACCATACTTAAATATTAATAAACCTTTGAAATAAATTTAATTATTTAGGATATTACAAAAGAATAATCTACATGAACTGCAAGAAATAAATCTTCTATCAGCCAAAGAAATGGGCATATTACATTATTTGTGTTCACTAGGGAGCATATTAACAAAGATTGTAACTTTTGGAATTCAGTAATATTTGCTGATGAAAATAAACTTGTTTGGGTCCGATAGACTAAAGAACTAAGACTAAAAAAAATGAAAGCACGTAGGAGGTGGAGTGATGATGTGGGGGTGTATGTTGTCTGCAGGAGTACGTAACATGCATTTTATTGACAGTAATATGAACCAATACATATATTTGGATATACTAACACATCATCTCACTGCTAGTGCTCAAAAATTATGTATCGATGATAATTACCCATTTTATCAGGACATTGATCCAAAACATATATGTGAAATTTAATAAAAAATTTTCTTCTTGGTAAAAGGTATATTAGTTTAAAAAGCCCTAAAGGGCTACAAACATGTGAACAAAACGTTTTCGCTCTGTAACAAGAGCATCATCAGTGTTACAAGAACATGGTGAGCCAACCAAAAAAATACGAAGGTCAAAGCCTTTTAAAAAGGAGACAAAAGTCTTATATAAATAACTACATTGAAAAATCCAAAGGATGGATAGAAATTCCTAAGGATACGGCCCTAAAGCAACATATGACTCCCACACGTTGTAAGTGGGTCAAAAGGTAATTAGGTCATTATGTTATAAGAGGTGGCAGGCAACAATATAACTAATTACCTTTTGACCCACTTACAACGTGTGGGAGTCATATATTGCTTTAGGGCCGTATCCTTAGGAATTTCTATCCATCCTTTGGATTTTTCAAATGTAGTTATTTATATAAGACTTTTGTCTCCTTTTTAAAAGGCTTTGGCCTTTGTATTTTTTTTTTTGGTTGGCTCACCATGTTCTTGTAACACTGATGATGCTCTTGTTACAGAGCGAAAACGTTTTGTTCACAAGTTTGTAGCCCTTTAGGGCTTTTTAAACTAATATACCATTTACCAAGAAGAAAATTTTTTATTAAATTTCACTTGTAATTAATGGTATACAGCCAACTACAGGAAGTTCTTCCTTGTGGATTTTCAAAACATATATGTTATATCGGGTTCATATTTGGTTGCTTTATAAGTGCTGAAATGTCATTAAAACACCAGCCCAGTCACCAGATTTGAATGTTATTGAAAATTTGTGACATTAAAAAATAACATAAATAGTACCCCAACTGTAACTGATAATAAAGAAGGACCTATAAAATATTAGCAATCATAGTTCACTGCATTGTGTTTATTTTCTCATTCTTATTTAAAAGTTTGCTTTATCATTTCAGCTGACATCAAAATCATACATAAAATAATTCAAGGTATTTAAGTATGGTATATTTAAAACCCAAAACATATAGCTTGTGCTATGTTAGAAGACGTATAGTAACTTACTTTTAGTATCAGTATGTAATTATTTTCTAATCAATATTGAGCTAGTGACACAAGTAGCGACTGCATCATTTCAGAATTTAAGCTGTGAGTCACTCTAGGTGTTGTAGTAATCAGAATCAGTAATATAATAATATTAATGTTCATAAAATAGGACTTTTCAACGCTTCTCATTTGTTTGAATATTAATTTATTTACTAAAAATTCAAATTCCATCATGTTATGTCTAACAGCTGATTGTCATTTGTCGAGTTTGAGCAAACTGACCTTGAATTATGCCTTGAATCAGATGTTCAGGATGTGACGTCACTAACTGTCAAGTTTGATCAAATTATTTGATGGTGATAAGAACCACAGAGAACAAGATAATTTTGGATTGGTATCAGAAACCAACTGACTCTGGAAGATATATAAATTATTTCTCTCAGCACTCGAAAAGCCAAAAACACAACACTGTTGTGGCAATGAAAAACAGAATTTTACACATCAGCAATGATCTGTTCACACAAAAGAATTTAAAAACACTCTACAACATATTCTTGAACAACGGCTATCCAAGTAAAATTCTTAAGCAACTGATATATAACTCAGACTTATACGACGGGCAACGTGACAACAGACCATCAGATCCCGTGATTTACAAAAAGTTGCCCTTCATAAATGGCTTAACCAACAATATAATCAAGCTGCTGAACGGAATTCCTAAAATCAAAATAGCGAAATACAATAGCATATCCAACTATATAGCTTATTCTCGAAGCTTAAAGACCAGACACCGCTTCTAAATCAGAGTCATATCATCTATCAACTTTCTTGTCTCGAATGTGATGGGCAGTATATAGGACAAACATCGCAATGGCTGAAACAAAGAATAACGCAGCACAAAAGTGATTGTAAAACACACAAAAATACTTGTGCAGCAGCACACCATTCCATAACAACAGGGCACCAATTTAATTTGTCAGATATCAAGATCTTAGATTCAGAAAGCAATTATAAGAAAAGATTGTTCCTCGAGATGTACCACATAAACAGTAATAAACGTTCAATTAATTACAAATCAGACACAAGTAGATTAAGCGAAATTTACTGCAATGTTTTAAAATTTGAAAAATAGCAGAATATTAAACAGATGGCTCGATATTGGAACTTTTGACCCTTAACACATGTGAGAAAAGATACCTGACTCAGTGCCGCCCTCGACGTTCTCGTGAAACGACATGCATAGCTTTAAGTTAAATTGCTTTATATAACATACTTACAACAATTCGTAAGTTATATCATTGTAATATTATGTTTGTACCTAACTATTAGTTAATTTTGTAGTTTGTTCCTGATGAAGATGAAAAATTAATAAATACTCATCGAAATATCGAATTCAACAGAATTAAATGTAGTTTCAATCAGCCACAGACCGCAATTCCCGATAATTTCAACACTGTTTTATAGTGTTATAGAATATACTTGCACGGTCGATAAATACATCGGATTTCGAATCCAGTTCTGTATATATATATATATATATATATATATATATATATATATATATATATATATATATATATATATATACGTATATATATATATATATATATATATATATTGATACATGTATCCATGTGACTTCCAAAGTAGATTCTCGTAATACGTTGTTACTTCATATATACCGTTATGACTTCCGATTTCGGAAGTCACAACGTTTTGCCTATATTTTTACGAATTTGGCTACTAGATGGTATCAGAAGGCTTATATTAAAAATTTCGCTGGAAGTCATATCGTACCTAATATACTCATAAGATCAGATTTTAGTTCGACGGTATATCACCAGCGCTAGTGTCGCTCCCGTGCTACTATACAGGTTATGTACACAACGCGTAGCGTCTTCCGTATACCACACCGCTCGGTGTGACTTCCGTTTTTTGGCAACCCTGTGTAACGGTTTCCAGACATTTATCTGTTGTAGATTCGCGGTCCTAATCGTACTTAGTATTTTGTGTAAGAAACATGAATAATTTCATACTTTTGTGTTAACATTAATAATAGCTTTCTTTTAAATCTGCTTTACTTTTAAAGTTAGCCTTAAATGAAGCTAATTATATCTCTATAAATATATATTATCTGTACTTATTTTAGTCTATAATATTTACTTACCTATTTATTTATAGAAATTCATTTTTCTCGTGTTTTTGTTTACTTCCTTTTTTACAATGAACTTCTAATCTACACTCACCGGCACGAAAAACGGGCAACCAAAAAATTGGTAATTTTTGATGTCTCGTATCTCCTAAGCCTGTTGTCCGATTTAAGTAATTTTTTAATATGTTATAGCCTTATTCTTTAACAATATCGCTATAATAATATTGTTGATAGGCATGTAAATTTTATTGTATACCAAGTGTACCCCATCAAACTGGGTTTTTTCTCAATTTTCACAACACCCTGTGGAATATTCTAGCCTTTATAAAATATTGAAATTAAAACCCAACTATAGCCCCAGGTTTTCTTAACATTCTGTTTTTTTTATTTATTCGCTTACGTTGGATAATAAAAAGGTTATGGACTTTAACAACTGGCCATGTTCTTTATCAATACAGGGTGTTTCTAAATAAGTGCGACTGACTTTAAGGGGCAATTCTGCATGAAAAAATAATGATTGTTTGGCAAAAGACTTTTATTTTTGCAATCATTATTTTTTCATGCAGAATTACCCCTTAAAGTTTGTCGCATTTATTTAGAAACCCCATGTATCGATAAAGAACATGGCTAGTTGTTAAAGTAACTAACTTTTTTATTATCCAACATAAGCGAATGAATAAAAAAACAGAATGTTAAGAAAACCTGGGGCTATAGCTGGGTTTTAATTTCAATATTGTATAAAGGCTAGAATATTCCACAGGCTGTTGTGGAAATTGAGAAAAACCCCAGTTTGATTGGTACGCCTGGTATTCTGTATATAATGATAACTTACATGTCTAGAAATAATATTATTACAGCGATATTGTTAAAGAATAAGGCTATAATATATTAAAAAAATACTTAAATCGGACAATAGGTTTAGAAGATACGAGCCATCAAAATGACCCATTTTTTGGGGTGCCCGTTTTTCGTGCCGGTGAGTATATCTATTAAATAATCTAAATTAATTTTAAAAATCTTATTAAAAGCTTAAGGTGATACAGTAGCGATCAACAGGTAGCCAAAACGCGTTCCAAGATTGCGGCTGTAATTTTGAATATTTTTTCGACGTATTTGGCACACGTATTCGTAATATAATAAAGAATGGCGGTACAGAGCCCAATTTGGGAAATATGTTAGTATCTGGAAATTACTCTATAATTACATACAATATTAAAAAAACGAGCCCGTACCGCCATTAACCCTATAGTGCGCAATTTTTTGTATTGTAATAAAAAAAATATTTGAAAAAAAAATACATAGGTATTTTTTCCAAATATTTTAGAATACAAAACTACAATATTTATATTTTATTATTTCAAATTAACACAGAGATGACAGCGAGTGATATTTGATAACTTTTTACCTTATCAGCAGTAGGTAATAAAAATCTGGTTCTTAGTGTGGGATCGGTCATTAAAATATTTTGTGTGTCGGTCATTAAAAGAAATGTGACACCATAACGCGTTGCTCTAATAATACTTTAACATTGATATTATGTTGTGACTAAAAATGTTAACGGAATGTCTGCTTGATTGAACATATCCAATAAAAATTGTATTTTCTTTTAAAAATGTTTGGGATTGAAGGGAGACTTTGACTGTATGATAAAACAATAATTATACAAACAAAACAGTCAAAACAAACATAATTATCAAGATTTTTGCTGTAAACTCGTGGAAAAATACATTAAATTAATAGAGATCGGGAAATATGCACTTAAAAAACCTTAAATTATGCAAAAAACAGTTGAATTGAAATATGCACTAAAATATTATGCTTTGGTCAATTAAATGTTTCCACTTCTACATATGTATGTATGTATGTGCGTGCATAATTATTATATGTGCGCACATGTACCTAATGTATTATGTAATGCAATGTATTATATTTGGAATATTGTAGCAAACAGTAATTTATTATCTATCGTGGCTGAATGGATCAAGTAATCCAAAGCCAATAAGGAAGAAAAAAAAAATATTATGCTTTTATGCATTTATAAAAAACGCAATAATAATTATTATTGGTGTATTGAAAGTAGGTATTCCAGGTTGTATCTTAGTCGATAGGAAAAATATTCTGATTCGTTTTTTACGATCTTACGGAGATAGTATAGTTCATTAACGGTTTTTCTCCAAATTTTAAAGAACGGATTGACGTGAAATTTAGCTTACACATAGGACCCATGTAAAAGAAAAAAGTGAAAAGAAAACTTTGCCCTGGGGGTTGAGTTTCTCCTCTAATCGGAGGGGGAAAATATACGTTCAAAATAAGTTCGGAAATGGATAAACACACTAATTCTAAGCAACTTCTGTTATATAGAATTTTTCACTAAGTTAATACTTTTTGAGTTATTGGCTAGTCGATATGTCAATTTTTCAACAAAAAACACTTTTATACGGTTTTTTGCCAATAACTCAAAAAGTAAGTAGGTATGTTATCGGGAAAAACATTAAAAATATAGCTTATAAAGTAACAAAATTGATGTACGTATAACTTTTTAGAATCAGTAGAAGCAAAGTTGTAGCTTTGTAGCTAATGTAAAACAGGAAACAGGTTCATATTCGTCAAATTTAAAAATGAATAATTTCACGTGAAATAACCAAAAAATGATAGCAACTAAAAAATGATACACTGTTCTGAGAAAACTTATTACAACTTTTTAAAGTTTTAAAAAAATCTTTTTTATGTTTTCTAAAAAAGTTTCTAGCGTTAAAATTAAGAAAGATACTTTCAAAATAAAGTAGGTCCTATTTTTCTTAAAAAATTCCGAAAATCACCCCTTAATTCGGGCTAAGTAAAGGGCTAATTTTTGAAAAAATTGGGTTTTAAAGTAAAATTGTTTAAATTTTGAAAGAGATGCTTGTTTTTTTTCAAAATGACATAAAATTTATTAGTGCTACCAAAAATTACAAAGTGTAAAAAATGTAGGTTTTGCTTTTCTGAATATTTAGGATTATGTTTTTTTCTTTGAGACAAATATTGGTTAAGATATGGCTGTTCAAAATTGGCATACACAGTTGGTTAGTGACTAGTTCAATCCCTTTCAATTACATCCCCTTCAAAAATAAGCACTTTGAACCAATGAAGCTTACAGATCATATTTATAAACAATACATACACGAGTAAATCAACTTGTGAAGTGGTGACGATAAATTTTATTTGCTAACTTCCTTAATTTAATGCTAAAAACTTTTTAACCTTTTTTTAAACATTACAAAAAAGTTGTAATGAGTGTTCCCCAAAAAGTGCTTTAGTTTTTGACACTTCACGTTGGAATATTCAATTTGAAATTTGACGTGTATGAACCTATTTGTCATTAGTTACAACTCTTCTTTTACTGGGTCTAGGGATCTCATACATAAGTACACCATTTTTTTATGGGCTGCATTTTTCTTAAGAATGTTTTTTTCGACAAAATACTTACTTTTTGAGTTAATTGCAAAAAAACCGTTAAAATGTGTTTTTTTTTGTTGAAAAATGAACAAAAAAGAACAATAGTTCCTTAGAATTAGTCAGTTAATCCATTTCCGGACTTATTTTAAACGTATATTTTTTCATCCCTAGACGAGGTGAAAGTCACCCCCATGGCAAAAGAAAACATCGGCACAATATCAATTTTCTTCTTTGATATGTTACCTATGTGTATGCCAAATTTCATGTCAATCTTAAGTGGTTCTTTAAAATTTATGGGTTTTGCAATATTTTACCGTCAGCGAACGGACTAATAGAAGAGGATCCGATATAAGGCCGATCTGCATCGATCTATTTAATGGATAACAATAATTATTGGATATGTAATTTAGTATGTTAACAATTATAAAAAACAAGGGGTGCATGATCTAATTTTCTTCTGACTATAATCAATTAATAATTAATAAATGACTTTTATCTGCTCTATGTCATATTATAAATTTTTAGTTTGTGAAAACTGTCATTATAGATAGCAGTGCTTTAAAGTAAGCATGAAGTAACAATGTATTTTAAATGGGATTTACTTTTTCTCACTGTTTTTAACACACTTTCATATAATCAAATATTCTTTCTTAACTTTCGCGTTTCATGGTGATGACATCTTCTTCTTCTTCAAGTGCCATCTCCGCGAGGGAGGTCGGCAATCATCATAGCTATTCGGACCTTGGAGACGGCTGCTCTGAAAAGTTCGTTTGATGTACATCCGTACCATTCTCTCAGGTTGCGCAACCACGATATTCTGCGTCTCCCTATGCTTCTTTTTCCTTGAATCTTTCCCTGCATAATGAGTTGGAGCAAGTTGTATCTCTCTCCACGTGTAATATGTCCGAGATATTCCAATTTTCTGGTTTTAATTGTATTTAAGACTTCCATTTCTTTATTCACCTTTCTCAGAACCTCTTTGTTTGTGACGTGTTCTGTCCATGATATTTTTAGAATTCTTCTATATACCCACATCTCGAATGATTCCAGTTTTTTCATTGATGCCGCATTCAAGGTCCAAGCTTCCATTCCGTAAAACAGAGTCGAGAAAACGTAGCACCTAGCCAACCTTATTCTTAGCTCTAACCTTAGATCTCTTGTGCAGAGCACAAGAGAGGTGATGACATAATGAGCAATAAATTACAAAAAAAAATTTGACAGTTTTGTGGTTTGAAAGAAATTTGAATTTTTATATGTCAAAGTTCTAAAAATTGTAGAATAGAAATGAATTCCAGTGACGAAGAGTTACAGTATTTTTATTTGTTTATCGTAGATAAAATATTGTATGAAATTGTGCGTGAAGTACTTTTTGCGAACTTACGCGATGTATAGCACTCGCTCCGTTTCATAAATAACTATTTTCATATATTAAAAAAAAATGTTTCGACCCGGGTAGATATTATTCCAGATTTTCAGATTTGGGCACAGAGTTGGATTGTTGGGGCATATATGGAGAGCAGGTAGCGCAACAACTATAAACTCAATTTTACAATGGAGACCCGGAGTTAGAAGGAGACGCGGAGGAACTAGAATAAATGGTTACAAGAATTAAAGGAAGATTTATATAGGGCAGGAATTAGAGACTAGCAGAAAAAGAAAGAGGATAGAAAGAAATGGAGAAGCATAGTCAATAGTATCGAGTAGCAGATTGGGAAAAATCTGCTCGAAAAAGATGGATCTAGATAGCTTTTTAGCGGCTTATCCCCACCTGGAGTGTTTAGCCATTTAATTTTTTATTACATATTATTATTGGTACATCAAAAATTAAAAGGACGGTGCCTGTAATAAAATCTAAAATATTAAAATTTTCTATAAGTTCAAATTTATTTATTAACATTTTTGATATAATTTTCATAAATAAATGACTTACTATTAACACTTTTTTAATTAATTCCAAAAAATCCATTTTACAGCAATAATAATATATTAGTATTTTTGTAAAATAAATATCAATCATATTATCATAAATAACACAGGTTTACAAAAAAAACTAAATTTCGGACAATTTGACGAAACCATATGACAAGGGGGTTTTTGGAGTGGCTGATCACAAATCCGGGGTCTGCTCACCTCTATCGCGTCAGGTAAAGGTCATTTCAAGGTCAAATCAAGATAAATTGACAGTCGCTCTGAAAAAGTATATTAGGGGGTTCTTGGGGTCGCTGAAGACGAATCCGGAGTCCGCTGACCTGTATCACGTCTAGTTCAACGTCATTTTAAGGTCAAATCAACATAAATCGACACAATCGCTCTGAAAGTATAGGGAGTTTTTGGGGTCGCTGATCATGAAAACTGCGGTCCGTTGAGCTCTACCACGTCATGTAAAGGTCATTTCAAGTTCAAATCAGGAGGAGTTAACAAAATTGATTTGACCTTGAAATGGCCTTTACCTGACGTGGTTGAGCTCAACGGGCCCCAGTTTTGTGATCAGGGACCCCAAAACACCCTAATATACTTTTTCACAGCGATTGTGTTGATTTATCTTAATTTGACCTCGAAATGACCTTCAGCTAAACGTGATAGAGGTCAGCGGATCCTGGATTCGTTATAAGCGACCCCAAAAACCTCCTAATATACTTTTTCAGAGCGACTGTCGATTTATCTTGATTTGTCCTTGAAATAACCTTTACTGACGTGATAGAGGTTAGCGAACCCCAGATTCGTAACCAGCGACCCCAAAAACCCCCTAGTCATATTGTTTCGTCAAATAGTCCGAAATGTATTTTTTTGTAAACCTGTATAATCAAAAGAATATCAATATTTTAATTTAAATAGACAACTTTAAAACACAGACAACTGTATTCACAGTAAAAGTTTCAAAAGATCACACATTACGCTCAAAATATGAGGTAAATCTAGCAGACGAGTCGTTGTGACTTCCAAAATATGACAACACCGCTGGAAGTGACAACGCGCCTTGAACTACCCTATATATGGAAGCCATAACGTATGCTGTACGCTTCGGTATATACGTATATATATACAAAATTTATTTTGGTAAATCCTTTCCCCTCAATAGGTAGACCCATTTTATAAGCCCCCCTTTTACCAAATACACAATTTAAAAAAATAATTCCTAGTAGAAAAGGTGGAAGTCGGACAGCCTCTTCTGTATACCGGAAGTCACAACTTAACGTGCATCAATATGCCATTTTAGTGGGGACTTTCTATTTTTAATCGAATTTTCCATTTCTAACAATCGTTTTTTTGATTAAAGCTCCATCTATCCATAATTCGATAAAATGTCTCGAATAAAAGTTACTTATTTTTACGCAAGGAATCCAAATCTGCAATAAAAAATGGGAGCTCCCATTTAAGATTTTAAAGTAACCCCCCAGCTTGAAGTTTCAGCAATTCGGTCATGTGAAATAAAAGTCTATTTGTTATTTCTCAATATTTCGTCACACTTTTGTGACTTCTTCAGGAGAAAACTGTAAATTTATTAATATTAGAAATGACAAAAGATAAATATTTAATTACTTATAACTATAAGAGTGTTAATTTAGATTTTTTGAACATATCGTAAGGGACATTGACTTTACTTTTATTTTGACATTTATTATTTCGGAGTTAAATTTCTATGGAATAGGTCAAAGTAAACCAAAGGAAGTATTCACGGAATTTTAATGTGGAAAGGTATGATTAATAGTAGAAAAATTTAGAAAGGGACGAGAGTATATTAAATTGATCTATAAAATGTAAGTGATGGTACATAGTGAGTTAGTGTAAGACTGGTATTTTTAGAAATTAAATAAATTAAGATGGATTAATTATTAGCTGAATAATTGAGTAATTTGTTTGAATTTTTACACTTTTTTAAAATACATATTTTAAATGTTATTTATTATTTAGAATGTTACAGTAGATATTACTCAAATTGTTAGTATCAGTCTTATAATTAATAGATTCTGGAGTTTTGTTAATATGTACCATCTCAAGGAAGAGTCATTTTTTATAATTGTCAATTTGTTCCAAGATTTTCACATTGTTAAAGTCAAATTTATGCCCCGTCTTTAAATGGTGTTCTACTAAAGCACAGCAGTTTTTTCTGATATTACAGTCACTTTTATGTTGAGTGACACGTTGCTTAAGCCACTGTTTACTTTGACCAATATAAAATTTAAAGACGGGGCATAAATTTGACTTTAACAATGTGAAAATCTTGGAACAAATTGACAATTATAAAAAACGACTCTTCCTTGAGATCGTACATATTAACAAAACTCCAGAATCTATTAATTACAAGGCTGATACTAATCATTTGAGTAATATCTACTGTAACATTCTAAATAATAAATAACATTTAAAATATGTATTTTAAAAAAGTGTAAAAATTCAAAAAAATTACTCAATTATTCATCTAATAATTAATCCATCTTAATTTATTTAATTTCTAAAAATATCAGTCTTACACTAACTCACTATGTACCATCACTTACATTTTATAGATCAATTTAATATACTCTCGTCCCTTTCTAAATTTTTCTACTATTAATCATACCTTTCCACCTTAAAATTCCGTGAATACTTTCTTTGGTTTACTTTGACCTATTCACTAGAAATTTAAATATCAGACCACATTCTATGAAAATAAAATTTATTGCAGTTACCATAACTCCGAAATAATAAATGTCAAAATAAAAGTAAAGTCAATGTCCCTTACGATATGTTCAAAAAATCTAAATTAACACTCTTATAGTTGTAAGTAATTAAATATTTATCTTTTGTCATTTCTAATCTTAATAAATTTACAGTTTTCTCCTGAAGATGTCACAAAAGTGTGACGAAATATTGAGAAATAACAAATAGACTTTTATTTCACATGACCGAATTGCTGAAACTTCAAGCCACTATAACACAGTACGGTCGAAAACATTTGTACACACACACATATATATATATATATATATATATATATATATATATATATATATATATATATATATATATATATATATATATATATATATACAAAATATGCATAAGATGGAATGCAACCACAGACACGTGTTTCTGACTTATTAGTCGTCATCAGTATGGTATAGCCGAACAGGAGCAACGCAACCAATTTGTGGCTGTAATGTTAGAAGACCCTCAGGATTCGAGAGCAACAACTAACACACCCACGGAGGAAGCTGTGTTAGTTGTTGCTCTCGAATCCTGAGGGTCTTCTAACATTACAGCCACAAATTGGTTGCGTTGCTCCTGTTCGGCTATACCATACTGATGACGACTAATAAGTCAGAAACACGTGTCTGTGGTTGCATTCCATCTTATGCATATTTTGTATTTTCATTGTTGCGAGCCATGCCGATATCTTTTAACTCGCGTTAACCTCTCCTTGTTATATATATATATATATATATATATATATAAAGCAGTTAGGTAATATTGACTGACACTTTTTTTATGCTTTTATGTACAATATTTTTTATCGTCTTAATTTCATTGTATTTACTAAAACTTTTTTAGCATATCTTGAAGAAGCAAATAAATTTTGCGAAAGCTTGATAATAACTAAGAGTTTTACTTATCCTGCCCCCTGAAATTTATGACTGCAACCTCAAAATTAACAAGATTTTATATATATATATATATATATATATATATATATATATATATATATATATATATATATATATATATATATATATATATATATATATATATACAAATAAGTAAAATCATTGGCTAATACTCTAAAAGTGAATGTGAATTTAGTTGGAAATATATAAAATGATGAAGGGTCATCATTCCATACATTTCTGTGCAACTATATACACCGGTGTTTCGGCCTATTTGGGCTTCGTCAGTATAGTGTAGCAAGTTAAAAAAGTTGTTTGTTAACTTGTAAAAGGATTACTACAGGAGCAAGGTTAGTTAAATTCACATTCACTTTACGAGTATGAGCGAATGATTTTACTTATTTATTTTTATATTTGTACTCGATTATCCAACATCATTATATATATATATATATATATATATATATATATATATATATATATATATATATATTTTATTTGTACAAACTATAATATATATAGTTATTAATATTCAAACCACTATATATATATATATATATATATATATATATACCGGGTGGTGAATTGGAAAGCGGGCCATAGGAAACTCAATGTAAAATTCTAAGCTGTTAAATTCCTGCTTCCCTAATTATTTTACATCAAAAGTCATCAGAAACTATTTGTAGAGAATTGAAATCTCTATTGAAAACAACTGTTAATATTGTTCTATGAACAATAATTATTCAAAATTTTGTAAAAATATAATACAATTTTCAGAGTAATACGCCAAAGCTAGGCCACACACAATACAATAATGTGTATAAGATTGCATTTGTTGACAATGAATTTATTATATTAACAATTAGAACTGTCAATTTTTTAAATTATTTTATCATTTTTTGTTTAAAACACAATAAAGTTGATAAGATACCCTTAGTTAAGGAGAAAGTATTAATAATAAAGATATTTTCTTCAGTCAATAATGTGCTCACTGTCAGTTAAATAGTAACGTGTGGCCTAACATACCCACACATACCTACTGCGGTAAATACATTATATTTTTCAAAATTTTGGAATGTGTTTAAATCGTAGAACAATTGTAACTTCTGTTTTTAATACAGATTTCAATCCTCTACAAATAACTTCTCATGACTTTTGATGTAAAATAGATAGGGAAGCAGGAATTCAACAATTTAGAATTTTACATTGAGTTTCCTATGGCCCGTTTTCCGATTCACCACCCGGTATATATATATATATATATATATATATATATATATATATATATATATATATATATATATATATAATTATTTTTAGCATCTTATGACGTTTCCCCATGTTAAACCGTAGTCTCTCGTGACTTCCAGGTCTTCGTGAACTCCGATATACGGTTGCCACGAGGACTTTCCCTAAAATGTATCGCAAATGAAAGGTACCACTTCCTACAATGCTTACACAAAATATTGGCCGGACGTCCTCAGTCACGTTATCTGTATAATAATATACACATTACTTGGAGCAATTGCCGTCAGGCGCGCCATGTTCGCTTGCTGTATATCTAAAATCACTTTAACGGTTTTGATGGCATCCAAATATATATTTATTCAGTTTGCGGTTGTGGTGGTCTCCGTATATTTGAGTTTATGTCCTCATGGCTTCCACTGCGCTGTTGCCACCTCAAATGTTGGAATTGAGACTTCGGATATTTTTATAATTGATTATTGTAGTATGGTGAAAAAATTATTGTTGTGGTATATTAATGATATTTTTTTGTATAATTAACAATGTATTTTTTTTTTCACTGCAAAAATAAAAAATTAAAAAGTATGTTCATTAAAATTGATGAATTTATCATAACCAGTTGCTGAATGTGCTGGTCTAATTGCTCAATTGTAACATATTATAGAAGTGTTAAAATTGAATTCTTAATTTTTTATTACAAAATTTTTACCTCGACAGCGTAGGGTACAAGACGGCTTAAGTAAAGTAAGTACAAAAATTTTAATAATATAATTTGTTCAACTAATAGGTGCAAAGGTGTCTGGAAAATAATAAAAATGTTTAAAACATTGCTTACTTATTTCATACACCCAATGTATTTTTTTTATGTAAGAATATAGAAAATAATATTTTGAAAAATATTTAATATATAGTAGTAAGTCTTAAATTTCACATTACATAAAGCAGTTAAGTCTGCTAGTCTACAAAATTAAAAACAAATAGAATACTTAAAAAAAAATTAAAGCACTCATGCCATACCAAACGAACTACATTCTTACATATTTATTTTAAAAAGAAAAATCTTTAATTTTGCCAAACCCGACTAAACTATCGGCAGGTAAAAAGTCTGCAGTATGCGGGGGCCCTACTGTTGAAATAAATTAGAAAATTAAAATAAACTTATCTACCATTATGAAATTCTAATTTGACACAAAAAACTGTATCCTGGATTAAGAACAAGTGTGTAGAATACTCTCGTGAATTAAGAAGCGTTTCTACTGTAGGGTGACCATATCATAAATTTGAAAAAAACGGGACACATCCAAGCAGCAGTAGCGCACCTATAATTTTTCTCTGGGGGGAAGTGGGTTGGCTTGGGCATCGAAATTTTTTTATATATTTTGTGAAAGACAAGTTACATTTTCCTGCTATTATTTATATATTTTTCATATGCCCTGGGGGAAAGGGGGTTTAACTCCCAAACCCCCCCTGGGTGCGCTACTGCCAAGAAGGGTTTGGAGCGATACCCAAACAGGGATTGAAACACCGTCTTTTAGCTAATTTGGAACCTAGAAATCCTTTTCAATTTTAAATGTGTAATTTACGTACGATCAAGACTGCGAAACACGCAGAAAACTAAAAAACTAAGCTAGAATGACGTGGATAAACAACCAATCCGTCAAAACAAAACAGGGAAGAATAAAAAATAGCGAGAAACACAGCAAACTCCACAAATAAAAAAAAAGAAAAATGACGGGTTTCGCTGGAGGACATTAAAAAAGACAGAAAACCATCAAATATAACAATTTTACAAAAAAGTCAGATAAAAAAATACGTCCAGCATTAAAACAAGAGTACTAAAAAACAAAAAAAAAAGAGAAACCCTGTTTGAAGACAAACAGATCAGCAGAATATGAGAAGAATATTACGAAAAAATGCTATTCGCTATGAAGGAAACAGATGAAGAAGAACAAGATAACAACGAAGTAGAAATTTTCACAGAAGAAAACGTACAAAAACAAATATTAAAAACATAGAAAACGGAAAACAGCAGAAGAAAATGAAATAACAGAGGAAGAGAATTACATAAGGAAATAAACCAGCTAATACAACAAAAAATATGAACAAAACAGACTACCAGCCGATTGGAACGCAGATATTATAGTAGGTACCTATATACAGTAAAACCCCGCAAATCCTAACTAATTGGGGGGACAGCCTGTTCGGATTCCGAAAAGTTCGGATTATCCGAAAGTTAGCCTAACTAATAATTGAAAGCTTACTTTGTCGTTGATTTTGAGTCGCTGTGCCTGTCTCTCTCCCTCTTCCACCCATCTCAGATTGATATCACTGATGCAGAGCCAGTGTCATCATTTGTGCTTAGTCGTTAACTCCATGGCTTGATTTCTAATTTGAATAAGCTCCATTTTTCCCCGTTCCCCTATACAAGATGGATGAGAAAACTAAGAAGAAAGTGTAATTACAGAATGGATTGAAGCTGACGACAAAGGGAGCGAAGAATTTACGGATGAATACATTGTAGACTTGGTTCAACCTCAAGGCAACCCTAATGACTAATGAAGATGAAGAAAGCGAGGAAGAAGTTTCCCTGTCATATTGGGTGTCACACGCAGATGCCACTAAAGCTCTGGGTGTGGCTCTACGTTACGTGGAGCATAACTCTGCTGCGTTACCAGTAGATGTAATGTTTATGTGTAAATAGTTTATCATCACTGCATCAATTCGCTACACTTCCATGCGTCAGAAGAAAGTTACTGAGTCAAAGACCTGTTAAACGTAGATTGTTCAATTTTCTGGTTTTACTCTGTATAATAAACATGTTTTTAAGTTTTTGTCTTGAATTTTTTTCACTTGCCGTTGGTCCGGATTTGCCGAACGTTAGGATTAGCGGGGTTCTGATTTGCGGGGTTCTACTGTTTGCGGGAACTAAAAACGGGACAATCCCGTTTTTACGGGATGTTTGGTCACCCTATTCTACTGTTATAACGTCCTTCACTTAATCGTAATTGAAAAGTATTTGAAAAAGTTATTTAAAGTGGGTCCTTGTTTTGGTTCTTTATTTAAATTTGGTTCTATTCTTGTAATGTTTTCTAAATTTATAATGAGAAGTTTATAACTTTATTAGATAATATCGAGTAATAAAATAAAGTGAAGGCTATAATGTGATTGCACGAGGTTGTTACCTTTTCTTAACAAAAAAAAATGATGACAAGTGAATAGATTTTGACTTTATGAATCTAATAATTATCATCTTCAATCTTCAAATATTTTTTTTCTTAAAATCATATTCGCACCGTTAACCATAAATCATCGTAGACTAAACAACTAAATTCTTAATTATGTCACCAACTCTGTGTCGGCATGTGTTAAAGATATAATGTGTTCTCGATTACTCAGCGGTGCGACGTCGACGCCCTGGTCAAATTATTTATCTACAATCTACAGACACGTCTTCAAATCAGTATTCGAATTGAAATTATTTATGATAATGAAAACATTTTATATTTATTCGTATATTTACTACTTAAATAATTAAACATTAATCATTATTTTTATATATTTTATGTATAAATGGAGACTAGTTGCAAAACTAAACAACATAGTAGATAGAAACGCAGAAGCGATATACGAGGAGGTAAAGAAAGCCATTAATGGAGCAGCAGAAGAAGGGCTAGGAAAAAAGGAAAACATAAAAAGAGAATACCCAGAATAGTGGTCACAAGATCTAGAATCATTGATAGAAAACAAAATGAAAGTTTACCAGACATGGTTAGTTTCACAGGACGGTGAAGATAGAAAGATATATTATGCCCGGTTAAACAGAGAAGTGAAAAGGAAAGTTGCAGAAAGAAAAAACGAAATGTGGGAAATGAAATGCGCTGAATTGAATAGATATATGGGAGGAACGAAAGTATTTGAAGTTTGGCAAACCCTTAGAAATTTAAGAACAGACGAAAAGCATAATACTAACGTACATTTAATTAAAATGGATCAATGGAAAGAGCATTATAAAATGTTACTAACAGAGGATAGACCGGAATTTATAGAAAACACTGAGTCTGGTCAATAAGAAATAACTACAAATATAGAAATGATCACTAAAGAAGAAGTTAGGAAAGCTATGAAACTATGAAAAATGGGAAAACAACGGGACCTGGAGGTATACCTATAGAACTGGTGAAATATTGCTCAGATTTGCTAATAGAGAAAATTACAGATATTTTCAATAACTGTCTTATAAAGGGATATAATATCCCGAAAGATTGGGAAAGGGCTTTTATAAGCTCAGTACATAAGAAGGGATGTAAAAGAACATGTAGCAATTATAGGGGTATTAGTGTAACCAGTTCTGGGGGAAAGCTGTATGGTAGAGTTTTAAAAATAAGAATCGAGATGTTTTTCCCAGACATCGAAGAGCAAAGTCGATTTCGCGCAGGATGATCCTATTTAGTAGTATTTAGGCAATACCTTTGTATTACAGCAATTGGTAGAAAAGATAATGAAAAGAAATTTGACAACTCATCTAATGTTTGTAGATTTGGAAAATGCTTACGACAGTGTGCCAATAAACAGGATGTTTAAAGTGCTCCAAGAATCTGGTTTAGATAACACGTATGTAAATGCTCTTTATAAGATATACAAAAATTCGATTAGTAGGATAAAAATACGAGACAATTTATCAAAACCCTTTAAAACATCTAAAGGTCTACGACAGGGATGTTGCCTCTCTCCTACACTGTTCAAAATTTACATCCAAAAAGCGCCACAACTACGGATGAAAAAGTGCTCAAGAATGGAAATAGAAATTGGAGAGGACTGCCTGTATACTTTGCTATTTGCAGATGACCAAGTACTATAGTGGCAAATGATGCATAAGTCATAACATTCATGACAAGAAAGCTAATCGAAGAATACGCTAAATGGGGATTAAAATTAAACATAAATAAAACGGAACATCATATAGTTGGAGGAAAACCAGAAAATATTCCAGTTGAAGACGGTATTATAAACAGCTGTAAAGAATATAAATATTTAGGAACTGTTATTGCCGAAGAACTGATGAAAATATTAAATTCAATTGGTCTAGACAGCAGAGATCGCCGTATAATAAACAATATCTATTACGAACAAACTGCAGTTGTTAGAGTAGGGGATCAGTTAACAGACGACATAAAGATAAAAAGAGGTGTGCGACAGGGATGTATATTGTCCCCATTATTGTTGAATACATATTCAGAGCACATTATGAACCTAACGGACATAGACGAGGGAATACTTATAAACGGAGAACGATTGAACAACATAAGATACGCTGATGATACTGTCATTTTTGCAGACAGTCTTGAAGGTCTGCAGACACTTGTCTCCAGGGTGGCAGAAGTAAGTAGCAGGTTTGGGCTTGATTTTAACATCAAAAAAACCAAATACATGGTTATAAGCAAAAATAGGATACCACCTGGTCAATTACTAGTTAACCAACAACCTATAACACAAATCACCAACTTTTGTTATTTGGGTGCAAACTTAAATGAACAGTGGGACCAATCGACGGAAATTAAGATAAGGATCGAGAAGGCAAGATCAGCCTTCGTCAAAATGAAAAAAATCTTTCAACAGCCACGATATAAAATTGGAAATAAAAATTCGTTTACTAAAGTGCTACGTATTCTCCGTTCTCTTATATGGCGTGGAGTCATGGACTTTAACTGAAGCATCACTGAAGAGACTCGAAGCATTTGAGATGTGGTGCTATAGAATCATGTTGAGGATTTCCTGGATAGACAGAGTTACCAACGAAGAAGTTCTACATAGAATGGGTAAAGAGCTCGAACTAGTCGTAACCATAAAACGTCGCAAACTGGAATACCTGAGCCATGTAATGTGCAATGAACAACGATATGACCTACTTCGGACCATACTTCAAGGTAAAGTGCATGGGAAAAGAGGTCCAGGACGAAGAAGAATATCCTGGCTGCATAACCTGCGAAAATGGTTTAACTTACCACTACCGGACTTTTCAGGGCAGCAGTCAACAAAGTCAGAATAGCCATGTTAGTGTCCAACATCCGTAACGGATAGGCACCATAAGAAGAAGATTGTCGATGATGGTAGCACAGAAAAGGATATCTATAAAAGAATAATTCAAGGACGAACAGCTATCCAAAAATTAAATTGTGTATTATGGTCAAAAAATATCAGGATGATAACAAAGATAAATCTCTATCACAGTATAGTAGAACCAATCACAACATATGGCGCAGAATGTTGGCAGATATCACAAAGAAACAGAGACAAACTGAAAGCACTAGAAATGGACTTTCTACGAAGATCGTGCAGAATCTCTCGATTAGACCACATAAGAAACGAAGTAGTTAGGGAACGAGCAAAGGTTAAGAGTAGCATTGACAACAGAATTGAATTCCGGCAACTGATTTGGTATTGATACGTTAAACGAACGAACAATAAACGATGGCCAAGAAAGATCCAAGCTTAGACTACTCCAACAACTAGACGAAGACGAGGCAGACCTCGTAAATCTTGGAAACAAGGAATAATGGATGTCATGCGAAAAAGAGAAATAGAAGAAGAGGATTGGCAGGAGAGACAAAACTGGAGATTGAAGTGCAGGAAGCAGCCAGAGCTGTAGGGCCCTCGCTTATAATATATTAATATTTTTGCACGGCGTGCGGGCCTCATAGCTATGCGCGCATCTAGGCGCGCCCACCTAGTCCGACTAATAGTTAATCCGGCACTGTATATTATATAACTAAAGCTGTTTAAAATTTAGAGCCACGCAAGAAATAGCTAATTGGCATTACCTAGTAGTTATCTACCAACTAAAATTTTAATAACCTTAAAAGTTTACCATAAATAGAAAATAATTAATAAGGTGTAATAACAATATAAGCAATAACAATGTAAGCAATAACATAATAACCACTATAAAAATCTGATACTGATAGAGCAAAGACCAGAATTCAGCATTGATGGAAACGAACAAAAAATAATGACCACAGAGGAAGAAAAAATAGTCATAACAGACAAAGAGATGAAACAAGCAATAAATTCCATGAAAAACAATAAAGCGGAAGGACCAGGAGGAATTGTAGCGGAACTCATAGGCGTAACCGGGGGGGTGTTTGGGGGCTATAACCCCCCATTTGGATGGACTTTGAGCTCTATACGCTAAACACCATACCCCTCAGAGACCTTCCAGTAGTTGTAACCCCCCCTTTCCAGTAACCCCCCTTAGCATCATCCCGATTACGCCTATGGTGGAACAAATCAAATATGGAACAGAGAAATTAAGAAGAATGATATGCCGAATCATGGAAAGAGCAATAAATGGAGAGGACATCACTACACAATGATAAGAATCCTACATAACATCAATATACAAAAAGGGAACAGAAAAGATTGCGAAAATTACAGGAGGATAAGCGTCATCAATACAATGGGAAGACTGTATGGCAGGATCCTCAGGAACAAAATAGATAAAAATATAAAACGTAAAATCGGAAAAGAATAAGCAGGTTTCACAGCAGGGCAATCATGTCTAGATCATATCCATACATATAATACAACAGACAATAGAGAAAAAAGAAGAACTAAGAACAAAGATTTACACATGGTGTTTATTGACCTTAGGAAGGCATACGACACTGTGCCAAGGAAAGAACTGTACAAAGCACTGACTAAAATAGGGATACCACCTAACCTAACACAAGCATCAAGAACATGTACAGTGGAAATGAAGTAAATATAAAAATAGAAAACAAGGTAGTTGCTATCTTCAAAACAACAATAGGATTACTACAGGGATGCCCAATTCCCAACGTCACTAACTGTATTTAAAATATTTTTAGAACACTAACAACTTGGAAAACAAAATGTAGGGGTATGGGAATGGGAATACCGATAAGAGACGATTACCTCTACACATTGTGTTTCGCAGACGATCAGGTGGTTATGTCTCGAGATGAAGAGGATATCAGTTGCATGTTGCAGAGGATATCAGTTGCAGAAAACTAAAAGAGGAATACAAAAGGTGGGCCTGGAAATTTATGTGAAGAAAACGGAATACTTAGCAATATCGGAAGAAGACGTCAAAAACTTAGAAATAGAAGAACAAGTAGAAATAAAAGGAACGAAGAATTTTAAATATTTGGGCTTTATATTTATAATGTCGAAAAACGGAACAACAGAAGCAGAAATAAAAAATAGATTGGGACAAACAAGATCTTGCATCAGACAACTCCATAATGTAATCTGAAATAAGAACATTAAGGAAAATAAAAAAATGATACACCAAACAATAGTAAGAAGCATCATGACATATGCCGCAGAAATTTGGGTCATAAACAAAAAAGCCCAAAAGAGCATTCTGGCAACCGAAATGAAATACTGGAGAAGATGCTGTGGTCTCACCAGAAGAGACAGAATAAAAAATGAGGAAATAAGGAGAAGAATTTTTTTTTTCTTTTATTTAAAATTATTTTGCAATCTGTTGAGTGTCAACAATAAACAAAAGTAATTACATTGACTAAGGACAAGGAAGATTTTACCCACTGGCAAAATCAAAGTACAATTTTTATAAAGTTGTGTACAAAATAATTACATTTCATAACTACTAACTCATTAGTTTAAAAGTTTACTCTAAATGGTAAGTCCAATGGTTTGAACCTCTTTAACCTACGCTGTTCTTGGGAATTGTCTAGGAGGTTAAGTGCAAACTGGTTTTTATGATCCTCCAACTTGGCCATGTAAGCAGCGCTACGTTTTGTGATGACTTCTTGTACCGTATCAGTTTTAAGGTCTCGATGAATAATTATGTTGTTGATGTACCAAGGTGCATTAGTGATGGTTCTGAGGGTTTTTGATTGGAAGTGTTGGATGATTTCGATGTTGGAGTGACTGGCTGTTCCCCATAGTTCCAACCCATATGTCCAGATTGGCATAAGTATTGCCTTATAGAGGAGCAATTTATTATCCAGAGATAGTCTTGATGAACGGCCCATTAACCAATACATATTTCTGAATTGGAGACCTAGTTGCTTTCTCTTGGTCCAGATATGTTTCCTCCATGTGAGACTTCTGTCCAAATGAATACCAAGATATTTTACCTCGTTGGCTGATGGTAATTGGTGATTGTTTAAAGTTACAGGAGGACAAGTTCCTCTTCGTGTTGTAAATGTAACTTGAATAGATTTTCCTTCATTCACTTTAATTTTCCATTCCAAAAACCAAATTTGTACTCTGTCTAGATACGCTTGAAGTATATGCGAGGCATAAATAGGGTCTGTGTGTGAGGCTAGGATTGCAGTATCGTCGGCAAATGTTCCTAGCATCATTTCTTCTGTAAGTGGTCTCTCCTCTAGTGGTTCCTGAAGAGGTGGAGGTATATCTGCGGTAAACAAGAGATACAAGGTAGGTCCCAGCACGCTACCCTGTGGTACGCCAGCTTTGATAGAATAGAGTTTGGAAATTGCATCTTGGTATTTAATAAAGTAACACCTACCTGACAAATATGACTCAAGAAGAATGTAAAAGCTGTGCGGTAATGTCTTTTTTAGCTTGTATAGGAGGCCTTCATGCCATACCTTGTCAAATGCCTGCCTAACGTCAAGAAATGCCGCTGAACAGTACCTTTTAGCCTCAAAATCAGCATTTATATGTTTTACCACTCTGTGAACTTGTTGGATTGTTGAGTGATGGGATCGAAATCCAAACTGGTGGTCTGGAATTAGATTTTTGATCCAGGGTTCGAGTTTTTTTACTAATAGTTTTTCGAAAACTTTAGACGTGATTGGCAAGAGGCTGATTGGCCTGTACGATGTAGTTTCTTCTTGAGGTTTCCCTGGTTTAAGAATGGTTATTATCTGAGACACTTTCCATTGATCAGGAAAGTAACCTAAGTTTAATATGGCATTGAATATAAACGTTATAAGTTTTATGCATTTGATAGGTAATTCTTTCAATACTTTTCCACTGATCAAATCGTACCCTGGAGATTTTTTATCGTTTAAATTATTAATAGCCAAGATGACTTCGGACGATTTAAATTTCGGAATAGGCAAACTCATTTGATATGGACTTTGAAGAAATGAGAATACGTCTACTTCCACAGGTGAATTCACTTGATTGGGAGTAAATACTTCGGAAAAATACTCTGCAAAACAACTTGCTTTCTCTTGTGCACTACGAGCCCATTCTCTGTCCGATTTTCTAATTGGAGGTGACGGTTTCTGGGGTTGTTTCAGTTTTCTCGTGGCTTTCCATAGCGAATAATCGGTATCTTTAGTGGAATCTAAATTTTCCAAGTAGTACTGAAGTGATTGGTTTTTGAGATCTTCGAAGAGCTTTTTTAATTCCCTTGATGCACTATTGAATCTACGCTTATCAGCAGGATCTCTGGTCTGTTGCCATCTTTTCCTCAGTCTTCTCTTTAGCAAAATTTTTTCTTTGACAACTTGTGGGCAGTCATTTATTATGCATTTATTTTGTATTGTTGGTGTTGCTTGCCAGGCAGCTGATTGGATATTTGTAGTTAGTTGTTCCACAGCAAGAAAAATGTCCTCTTTGGTTTTTAGTGGAATGTCTAGAGACACCTTGTTCTCCAGGATAGATCTGAATTTTGGCCAGTGTGTGCGTCTGTTATAAAGTGAGGGGGATATTTCTTTAATAAGTACCTGGGTTCCAACTGTGAATAGTATAGGCGAGTGATCAGAAGATAATTCGTAGCATGATGTAGCTTTTATATTAGACCTAGGGATGTTCTTAACTACAGCAAAATCGACCAAATCGGGGATTTTATTTCTGTCCGAGGGCCAGTATGTTGGTTCGCCGGTTGATGAATAATCCATATTATTTGACTCTATGATATTTAAGAGAACTCTACCTCTCGGAGTGATTAGTCTTGATCCCCACCTGGTATGTTTGGCATTATAGTCCCCTGCTGCTATGAAGCGGCTCCCAAGTGAATTGTAATAATCTTTAAATTGTTCGTTTGTGATAGAGTGTCGTGGGGGGCAATACAGCGCAGATACTGTAAGTGGTCCATCCCAGTCTTCAACCACAATATTGGTCGCTTGAATATGATTTGTTTGGTACTCGCCAGCATTATGATGTTTTATTGTATTTCTAACTATAATAGCAGAGCCTCCATGTGCTGATCCATCTGGATAATTAGTAGTATATATAGTATAGTTTGGAATTTTAAGGTAACTTTTTTGTGTAAAGTGAGTTTCGGATACTAGCAGTATATCTATTTTATGAAGGTGTAGAAAGTATTTGATTTCCTGTGTATGTTGTGATAAGCCATTGGCGTTCCATGAAGCTAGTTTTAGAAACGCCTCCATCTTAGGGTTTTTTAGCAATGAGAGCGGTTAAGAGGTTTAACATTGTGCTCATTTGTTCTACCAATTGTTTGATCATATTTTTAAGTTCGAGCATGTCAGTGGATTGTTGAAGACTGGGAGCTGTATTTGATGGTATTTGATTACCAGCGGTTGCTACCTGAGCATAGGTTACATTCGGGACTACTAAGTGTTGGTTTGATTGGACAGGCTGACTTGTTGGTTTGCTTCTCAGTTGTGGAAATGCTCTTTTTTGCAGCTCTTTGTGGACTAAGCACCCACGATAGTTTGCTGGGTGATTTCCTTCACACAGCACGCATTTCACCTGGTTGTTTCTTTCTTTGTAAGAGCACTGATCAGATCTGTGGTTACCCGCGCATTTAACACATCTTGGAGAAAGGTAGCAAAAATTTTTGGTGTGGCCGTAGCGTTGGCATTTTATGCACTGAGGTACTACACGTTTTTTATGTGGAGGTTCAAAAATTACTTTATAGTTCAACAATGAATCGATCTCATATATATCTTTGTTATTCTTGGCTTGTTTTAGTTCAACGTAGAACAGTGGTAATGGCTTTTTAGTACCTGATTGACGAATGTTATTGATATTTATGACTTCGTGCCCTACGCTTTGGATTTCCGCCTTAATTTCGTTGATATCTGTAGATGGATGTACATTTCTTAGTACAACTCTGAATGAGCGATCTTCTTTGAGTTGGTAGGTATGAAATTCAGTATTTTTGTCTTCTAGTGCTTTTGTTATGACAGAGTAGACTTCATTATTTTGAGGCATTATTTTTACTTGGTCATTGGCGAGAGTTTTTAATACATAAGCATCTTTTGCAATCGTTTGTAGTAGTTTGGTAAGCGGAGTAATATTTTTAACACTGTAGACAAATATTGGTGGGGTTTTAGTAGTTGTATTTGTATTTTGGCTCTGGTTTTCTTCTGTAGTTGTATCCTGATTTGCATCGTTTTGTTCTTCTGTAGCTGTATCCTGATTTGCATCGTTTTGTTCTTTTTGTAATACAGAGAATTTGTTGGAGGTCGATATTGGTGAGTTTAACCAGTAATCATCTATTTTGGATTGTTTTGTTGCTCTAATATATTTTTCCGGGCTATCAATTCGATTTCTTTTTTTGTTATGTACGTGTTTCCAATCATCTGGTGCAGATTCAGCTTGGGATTGCGATTGAACAGGTACTACAGGATAATATTGTGCTGCACTAGTAGAAGGCTGCATCGGTTGTGAAACTAAATGCGGTTGCACGTTTTGAATACTCTGAGCTGTGTTATTATATAAGGACTGTTGAATTGGTACATATTGAATTTGCGCGTACGGTCCTGCACATTGGTTTAGTGAACTTAGTGATGGATTTATAGTACATAATGTCCTGTTGTGGATACTGTACATACTGAGTATTATAATTTTGACTCATGGTTTAAAGTCGTTAAGATCTGAAGCATATTCTCATGCGTTATTAAATAATATATTTTATTATCAATAATTTTGAATCTAAACACTAACCTCTTATTTACAGTTAACAGTTTTTGGTATAATAAAATGTTGTTCTACTTTTCTTATTTTTTTTTAATTTTTATTATTTTTCTTGATTTGATGTAAAAAAACCGCGAGAGGGGTTAATTTCAGTTCAACCCTGCGGAAAATTAACCCCCGTCGGCTTTTTTAATGCTTTTGTAATCTCTATATTTATAAAATTGCAATATTTATTTAAATAGTAATAATGAAATAATACGTTACTTTCGAGCGGTGATTCCCACCTTTATACTGTTGTCAACACTTACAACAAACCGAAGAATGTTTTGACACAAAGTTCGAGTTTTTTTCACTAATTAGCACTCGCGCGGAACAAAAACACTCTTGAAAATGACTTAAATGTTTCTTATGAGACAACGGAAACTTTGCATGTTCGAGTACCTACATCTAATTCGCGTGAATTAGCGTGAGTCGTTAATTAGCAGCCAAAGCGGACGGTTGTCTACCTACTAATGAGGAGAAGAATGCAAGTGGAAAAAGATGCCCGCAATATATAGAAGAGAGAAGACTAAAATAGTACGGCCACGTACAGTACGGCCACGTATAGTACGGCCACGTACGCAGAGTAGAAAATACTTGGATAAACAAGGTTGCAGAAGCTATTATAAGAACACCTTAGGACAGAAGAAGATTTTTTGACCTTAAATACAGCCGGAAAAATGAAACTATAGAAAAAGACAGCAAATACAAAATAAGTGACTGAGGTGATCGCTCATGGGTATTCTTTCATTTTTCCGACTGTATTTAAGGTCAAAAAATATTCTTCTTCTTTTTTCTCAAAATGTTGTTTTATGCGATTTTACAGTGATTTGGTGTTTATTTAACCAAATTTGCATTTTCTATCGTCAAGTATCAATGGAAAACATTGTTAAAAACAAATTGTAATATGTAATTGTAAATAGTTTCAATAGTAATTGTAAATAGTAAATAGTAAAATAAATAGGAACAATTTCAGTTTCTACCATTTTTGTCGAAAAGTTAAAAATTGAGATATTGAGCAAAACAGGTTCTCGTTTAAAATCAAGATGGCGGCTAACGTAAAGAAGGAATTCATTCGTGATTTTAAATTTAGGCTACTATTGACTCCCCTAAAGGCTAGAAAAATAAAATTTTGGGCAGCTCGGCATGCAAGGTCAAATGCTATTCCGACTGGACTAATATACTTTTGAGTCTGATATTACTGCATGTAACTTTTTTGGTATTGCAATATAATTCAAATCCTTCCAACCACTTAAAGTCCTATATTTTGGCTATCTGTGGGCAAATTTTCAGCCAAATCGATGATGATGTATTTTGGGAATGGAGAAAAATGTAAAAAACGGTATTTTAACGTTTTCTACACTATAAAATTTGATCAAAACCTTGTTTTGAATCAAAATAACTTGTTATAATGCCATATGATGACATTTTTGAGTCCCTTCTATTAAAATATTATGTTTTTCACTGATACTTTGGCACAGAAATTTGTATTTGCAAATTTGTTTAAATAAACACCAAATCACTGTAAAATCGCATAAAATAACATTTTGAGAAAAAAAGAAGAAGATTTTTTGACCTTAAATATCCTATTTTACGTCACGCAGAAGCTATATACCAATTTTCAGACAAATCGGAGATCCAAAATTTTTTGCCTGAGTGATTTGACATGGAATGTACCTTACATAATCTTCTATTCTCCATATTATTTGTTTTTAGTCTAACGTTGGCCATTACCATTAAAAATCTAATTCTATTAAACCGTTTGATGATGCAAAGACAAACTTTGTGAAACCGGTCAAGCAAAATACAACTACCTAATTATAAAATTATAATTTTTCCTGTTCATTCTACAGAGCAAGTGTTTAAAGAATAAATTTAGGATTCTAAAATATTTTTATATATAAAACCGATATTCTATGACAAAACGCCAAAATAGCAAAAGATATAAATAGAATTTGTCTGGGTTCTTTAACTAACTTCTCACGTAAACACGACCAAGGTTAAATATTTTACCGGATACCATAAGTAAATTGTTGCCAGTATAACGGATGCCAACACGAGCGCGAAGTGTATAGTATTATTCTTTGTATTCTGTCTTCATGCATTCTTTGTACGTGACCAAACCATCGTAGTTGTATTTCGTTAATTTCGTCATTTATTGTATGTGTGACGTTCATTATTTCTCGTATCCATTAATTGGTGACATGTTCTCTTCTTGATCTTCCTGCAGCCCTTCTCCAGAAATCCATTTCGGTGACCTTTAACATTCATTTTGATTTTTCCTTCATATGCCATACTTCGCAGCTGTATGTTATAATGCTTTTCACTACTGCGTTATAGATCTTTTTCTTGTTTTGGTTGTTTATCTGCTTGTCCCAGAGTACTGAGTTTAGGAGCCTAATTGCTTTCCTGCCCTGAGTGTTTCGTTCTTTAACGGCTCCGTCCAGTGTTCCATCATTCGTGATTTTCATATTCATACCCAGGTATTTATATTCGTTACATTTACTGATTGTTTCTCCTCCTTCTATAGTCGAGGAAATGAAGCATTTTGACTCGCAATTTTTTCGTCCAGCATGGATTTACTTGAAATTTTCACAGAAGGTAGGGAATAGTCCAAGGATCATTTTCTATATCATGCCGCTGTATAAAAAAATTTAATACATTCCACACTTAAAGAACTAAACTAATGTTATATCAAAGTGAGTTATTGGCAATTTAATGTGTATTTTTTTCGACGAGTACTCAAATCTAAGTATTCAAGCTTAAATAACGGGAAAACGATGCAATCTATAAAATATACCTGCTAAAAATTTGTCAAAGTACTTCAGAATACCTATCAAATGAGCTTCGAAGCAAGTTAAAAGCGTTAAAATTAAGCAAGTTATGATGAAAATAAGAGAACCCTTTGGAATTTTTTAAGAAAAAGTGAAAAATCAATCATACGCGATTTCCACAAAAAATAAAATTTATAATAATCCTTATACGAACTTCTTCATATTAGCATAAGTAATGATTTCAATAATTTTGACCCGTTTAAAATGCATATTTTTGAAAAAAAGATATAATTTAAAAAAATTATAATTTTTAAAATTATTGTAATTTTTATATTCTTTTGATAATAACTCTAAAAATACTCAATACACGTAAAAATAATATATAACCAAATTTTAGATTCTTTTGTGACAAATACTTTACCTGTTTTATTATTTCTACAGGGTAAAAAATAACCGAGATAGAAACGTTTAAATCTTAAATTTTGCTGTGAGAACCATGCAACCGGGGCCATTTAACGTTTTATTTTTAAAAAAGTAAGGGGTTTAAGAGATTAAGTTTAACTTGGTGAAATAGCTCTTGAAATTAGCTTTTAAACGGTTTTCAGATGAACCTGACATCGTAAAAATGAACGGAGTTATTAAAAAAAACAGTAACATTTTTGGAGACATTTTTAAAAGATAAATTTTGAAAACATTTTGGAGCATAAATTTTAATGCTATCAACATGTTCGGGGCTCAATTGATAGATATTTTTAAGTACCTACTTTGACAAATGTTTAATAAGTTTATGTTATAAAATGCATCATTTTCCCGTGATTTCAGTTTGAATACGTAGATTTTTTTACTCGCCGAAAAAATATACATTCAATTACCTATAACTCACTTTTAGTTAACACTAAAAGGTTTTTCTAGTAAGGGGTTTATTTCATTTTTTATAGCTTCAATTTTAGTAATAATAACTTTTTTGTAAAAACTTATAGTTTTTGAGTTATTGATGAAGAATCGGTTTAAAACATGCATTTTTCTCAAGAAATATTAAAATCTTTGCTCTTTAATAACTCAAAAAGTTTTGATTTATTTTAATAACTTTATATAATACATTTTGCTTAGAATTTGCTTCTCTATCGAATTATGGGGTTATTTTCAATAAAATAATTTTCACCCCCGAGAAGGGGTGGCATCCACCCCCAGGGTAAAAGCGCAAGTTGGCACCATGTCACCTTTGTTCCTTGAGATAGCCTCTAACCACTCACCAATTTTCATACAAATCGATGGAGGTTCAATGAAATCGGAGGTAATAGCTCATATCCACCTTCATTGACTCCACTATAGAGGGTTTTTTGAGAATACCTCGAAAAATATGCATTTAATCAAAAAAAAAACTGTAGATATCAAAAATTAATCTTTTAGTAACACAAATTAAATTAAACTTAATTAAATATCAAAAATTAATCTTTTAGTAACACAAATTAAATTAAACTTAAATAATCTTTTTTCGAGTATACTGTTAGACCTTTCAAAAAATAATAATATGAAGCTGCTAGCATGAAAGTTAAGAGACTTATGATCAAAAAAAGGTCGGAACCTGCTATTCTCTACGAAAAAATCAGTGAAAACAGTTCCCCAACTACCCTTCTAATTAAAAATTGATCTTCACCTTTCTGTAAGTAGTTCCTTTTATATTCGTATTATCAATACACCCAAGAAGTTTGACCTATTTAAAAGGCCCAATTTTAGAAAAAGTGGAGTTTAAAGAAAAATTGACTTTTTGCAATTTCCTATTTGTCACCTTTTACTTCAAAATATCTCCGAAAATACTAGAGATACGAAAAAAAATATGGACTACTAAATTGTAGCTTATTATTTAATAAGTAAAATCCCCTTGTGCATAGATTTTCATTACAGTGAACAGTTAGCGAGATAAAGCTATTTAGTAGATCAGATGTAGAAAAAAGGATACTAAAGGCACAATATGCACTCATTATACAGGGTGTCCCGAAAAGATTGGTCATAAATTATACCACAGATTCTGGGGTCAAAAATAGGTTGATTGAACCTCACTTACCTATATACAATAGTGCACACAAAAAAAGTTACAGCCCTTTGAAGTTACAATATGAAAATCGATTTTTTTTCATATATCGAAAATTCTTAGAGATTTTTTATTGATAATAGACATGTGGCACTCTTATGGCAGCAACATCTTAAAAAAAAAAAAAATTTAAGTGAAATTTGTGCACCCCATAAAAATTTTATGGGGGTTTTGTTCCCCTAAACCCCCCCAAACTTTTGTGTACGTTCCAATTAAATTATTATGGTGGCACCATTAGTTAAACACAGTGTTTTTAAAACTTTTTTGCCTCTTTGTACTTTTTCGATAAGCCAGTGTTTATCGAGATATTTTGAATATTTATCGAATCCGCCACATATATTTGTATATGGTTAAGTACGATTATAGAGACCTGTTATAATCTGAAAATTTATTTATAATGTACATTTTTGGATATATTTTGAAAAAGAAGCCACATCTCGATAAAAAGTGACTTATTAAAAAAAGACTAAGAGGCAAAAAAGTTTTAAAAACACTGTTTTTAACTAATGGTAGCACAATAATAGTTTAATTGGAACGTACACAAACATTTGGGGGGTTTAAAGGAACAAAACCCCCATAAAATTTGTATGTAAATATATTAAAAAAGAAGCCGCATCTCGATAAAAACTCGCTTATAGAAAAAATACCAAGGGGCAAAAAAGTTTTAAAAACGTTGTGTTTAACTAATGTTACCACAATAATGAATTAATTGGAACGTACACAAAAGTTTAGGGGGGGTTTAAGGGAACAAAACCCCCATAAAATTTTTATGGGGTGGACAAATCTCACTATAATTTTGTTTTAAGATGCTCCTCCCATGAGAATGATACATGTCCATTTTCAATAAAAAATCTCTGACAGTTTTCGATATATTGAAAAAAATCGATTTTCATTTTGTAACTTCAAAGGGCTGTAACTTTTTGTATGAGCACATTTGTACTAAGGTAAGTTAGGTTTAATCGAACTATTTTTGACTCCAGAATATCTGGTATAATTTATGACCAATCTTTTCGGGACACCCTGTATAATCATAATGCATTAAGGAAAAACTGGAACACACGCGATATATCAGAATTAACCAAAATCAAAATATTTACAGGAAGAGACAGGAAGAAACAACTAGCAAAAAATTACAAACCTTTATAAAAAATCGTTGAGGAAAATCCTAAAAATATACTGGCCAGATAAAATAAAAAACATAGATCTACGGAGAAGAACAAAACAAGAGAAAATAACAGTCACGATTAAAAATAGGAAATGGAAATGGATTATACGGACTCTGAGGAAGGATCGAAATAATATAACCAAACAAGCACTCGAATACCAACCAGACGAAAGAAGAAGAAGAGGAAGACCTGATAATAGCTGAAGAAGAACTGTAATAAGAGATCATGAAAGAATTGGCCTGAGATGGAGAGAAGTCCAACAGAGAGCAATGGAAAATACTTGTATAGCAAATTTCGAAAGAATAAAACAGAAAAGGATGCGCTGGGAAAGGATTACAGGAAGAGAGAGAGAGAGAGAGAGAGAGAGAGAGACAGAGAGAGAGAGAGAGAGAGAGACAGAGATAGAGAGAGAGAGAGAGAGAGAAACAATACCGATTATTTATCAAAGTAAAATTTAATAATAAACCTAACCTAACCTATCGAAAGGCTCATCAAACAATTATTAACTTTAAAAAATAAACAGTTGTCAAGGGTATATAGTGGTATTGTTAAGTATATTACATTATAACTTATTCCATCGAAATCTTCCGAAATCCATAATCTTCTTCCATCGAAATAAAACAGAAAATTTAAAAGTTTAGAAAATACATCTTTCATAACTACACCTAAGAAATACGTTTTTCTAACCTGATTTAAGAGTATAAAAAAAAACGAAAACAAACAATTTACAGCAAATCCTTATCGTATATCCGAGCAAAACCACCTAATTGGCAAAAGTTATAAATAGAATTTGTCTGGGTTCTACAACTAAATTTGCACATAAACACGACAAAGGCTAAATATTTTACTTGATATTATAAGTACATTGTTGCCAGTATAACGGATGCCAAAGCGAGCGCTAACTGTATGAAATTATTCTTGTTAATATACACGCTGTATATTGATCGGAAGTCACGAAGAGTCAAAACTATACAGAAGCCACGAGGGACGCAAATGCAATATATATATATATATATATATATATATATATATATATATATATATATATATATATATATATATATATATGAAAGAACGGCGATTGCATTTTATTACACTTCGACCACCACCGGTATTCCGACGTGTTTCGCAGGTTATGTCAACCGCTCGTCAGGAACACCTAGGTGAGTGGTCGAAGAGGAATAAAATGCATGGGGCCTTCCTGGTAATAATAAAATACCAGACTATCACGGTTTCTCCGTTATTAAGGAATGCGTAGCGAATAACGTGGCTTTGTAGACAAATCTGTGATACAAAGAGGTCTTTTGTCGTTTCATAGTCTTTTATCAAGACTTTGAATTCACATGGTCACGGCCGCTACGGAAAAGATTTCTTCTGTACACCAGAGAAATCTTTTCGTTTATTTCATATAGATGTCATACCTAGTGTACTATAGTTTGGTATTTTATTATTACCAGGAAGGCCCCATGCATTTTATTCCTCTTCGACCACTCACCTAGGTGTTCCTGACGAGCGGTTGACATAACCTGCGAAACACGTCGTGTAGAATACCGGTGGTGGTCGAAGTGTAATAAAATGCAATCGCCGTTCTTTCATATTATCATGGTTTCTCCGTTATTGAGGAATGCGTAGCGAATAACGTGGCTTTGTAGACAAATCTGTGATACAAAGAGGTATCTTTTGTCGTTTCATAGTCTTTTATCAAGACTTTGAATTCACATGGTCACGGCCGCTACGGAAAAGATTTCTTCTGTACACCAGAGAAATCTTTTCGTTTATTTCATATATATATATATATATATATATATATATATATATATATATATATATATATATATATATACATCATGTTACCATTACTGCGTCCGTATAACAAAGCGATCTTATTGCGTCTCCTGGAAATACAAGGAAAATTGATAATTTTCCGACGAATATTGGTTTAAAATTTAATTTCTAATATGGAACTATACTTTGTTTTATTATATTTTAATTTTTTAAATATTCGAATTTTCGTTTATTTTAAACCATTATTGCATCTTTATAACAGGCGGCTTTGTTAACTCCGTATATACCTCCAACCATACACAGTTGCGTCCATTCAATGTTGCCAAACTGAAGGACGCACTAATATTTAGAAATACATGATACATAAAATGAAACAAAAAATATATTAAATTACCGGTATTTGAGCTTCGTAGCGAAATTGTAATACGAGTTGGAATTTTCGAACTGCTTGTTATATTCAATTATGATATCTATACAATTTTGATACAATTGTGATATCTACATATAAAAATGATCCTTATTTATTGAGAACGTATTAATATTTCATTTATTTATAGTTTTATATAGTAAACTCTGTCTTAACGGACACCTTTCTTCGCCGGACACCTCCTCTATACGGACGATTTTTAAAACAAAAATCATTCGGCGATATGTGAACTTGTACTCTTTAACTCCCTTCAACGGCCTGTGCAAATGCGGACAGCAAATGGAAAAATAAAAATTTTTATCCAAATATTTTACATCCTAATGTTATATAATAAAGCTACCTATACTAAATTTACAATCAAGATGCAGTAGAATTAAACAAACCAAGACACGTTAAATTCTACTAGGAGCACTCCCGAATCATAATTTACATATACATTGTAAATCCCAAATCATGATTTCCAAAAATTATACATTGTAAATTAAGATTCGGGAGTGCTCCTAGTAGCATTTAACGTGTCTTGGTTTGTTTATTTCTACTGCATCTTGATTGTAAATTTAGTATAGATTTATTATTTAAAATCAATACAGATGTCCATGAGATGGGTGATATTTGATATAACTGTTTACGTTAGCGGCATCAAGTAATAAAAGTTTGATATTACCACTTTACATTAACAAACTGTAAGCAAAGCAAGCAAAATAATACATTTTACTAATGTCCTGTGTGTGACCGATGACGCGAATGCCGATGCCAGGAACATTAAATTTTATGATGAAGTTATTGTATTTTGTCTAGAATACAATTTTAACGGAAATATCAGATGAAGCAAAATATTCAAAAACTCAACTTAATTTTTGTTACTTTCGGATTAAATTTCGTAATAGATTTTATCTGAATATCGACCTATGTAAAATTAGTAAAACTGAAATAATTTTAGTTTTGAAGGTTTTGCAACGTAAATAATATGGCGTCCACCAAAAGGAAGTTTTTAGGTTTGAAAGAAAAAGTCGATATGGTTCATTATGCAGAGATGCATAAGTTAAGTGTTAGAAAGTTAGCAGAAAAATTTGGAATTGGAAAAACTCAAGCTAGTAAAATTTTTAAACATGTGATTAAATTAATTAATTTTCTGAGAGCGGAAACCTGGAAGCGAAAATAAAATTTTTGAAAACGTAGGGTGCTGCATGAGACCAAATTGTTTTCGTTTTCGATTGGTTTTGTAAAGTGAGGTCTAAAAATATTCCTGTTTGTGGTAAAATTATTCAAGAAAAAGCATTAGAAGTTGCAAAGGAACTAAGTCTCGATATTATGAAAGCTTCTGGCGGATGGCTCGAGAAATTTTGTAAGCGTCATAATATTTCCTTGAAATCCATATGTGCGTAAGCAGCTGCTGTAGATTTATTAGTGGTTTCTGACTGGAAAGAGAAACTGCTCGCTCTCTCTCCGCGAGACATTTTTAACGCAGATGAGACGGGATTATTTTTTAGAGCATTACCCAAAAAAACTTATACCTAAAAGGAGAAAGATGCACTGCAAATAAGGCTTCCAAAGAAAGAGTCACAATACTATTTTGCACCAACATAATAGGGGACAAATAAAGGCCACTCAGTAATTGGAAAAAGTAAAAAACCCCGTTGTTTCAAGGTTTCACACAGAAAAATTACCTATCGAATGGTATAGCCATAAGAAGTCGTGGATGACAAGGGAAATCATGACAGACTGGCTAAATAAATTTGATAGAAGAATGCAGAGAGAAAATCGAAAAGTTCTTTTGTTTCTAGACAATGGTACGTCTCATCCACAACTTGTTTTATCCAATATTAAAATAATATTTCTACCACCAAATACTACATCAGAATGCAACCCCTGGATCAATGGATTATAAAATGTTTTAAAACATACTGCCGACCATTTTTGATTTGAAGGCTACTGTCGTCAATGGACGAATATGATTCTACAAAGGAGATTAAAAAGTCTATAAATATTACCAACTTCTTAATTTGGACCGTAAGTGCATGGAAGCAAGTGCAACCGAAAACAATTAATAATTGCATCTAGAGATAAACCGAAAATTGTGTTAACAGAATCATTTGTGTAATAAATTATTCTGAATTTTTCGAATTATACAGAAAAAAAATTGACGGACAAAAATATATAAGGCAGTAAAATTCCATGCTTCGGAAAGGGAGAACGGCTATTCATCTATGGGAAAAAAATTTGATAGAAATGCTCTCATAGCGCAACAAAATTTATATATATTTAGGTATATACATAGGTACTTCTTGTTGTGAACATTAACAATACAAAAATAAAATGCATAAATAGGCCTAAACTTTTTTTTCTGAACATATTTAAAAACAGGAACAATTTAATAATTTATTTGATAAGCAGTAATCAGATTGTAGGTATAATTATGAACAGAAGATAAAGTAATTTAAATGAGGGTCTTTCATTCCACCATACCTAACCTGAAGCTAAACTAAGGATTTTAAATAAATAGCCATAAAAAAAATGAAACATGACCACATATAAAATCACCCCCTGGGATGTCTTAGAAACCAAATGATATACAATATTAAACTCAACTCCACCATTTAAGGAAATACTAAAAAAATACTAAAGCAGATTTTAATTATTTTCTTACTTGTCTTTATATGCATTTTGTATAAAAATTTTGATTTTTAACCAATCTTTGTTGTATATTATTTTTTTAAACTTTTACTTAAACTCATCACACTCTAGTCTTTTAGGGGCTTTCTTTACTTTTATATGATTTTTAAAGTACTTTAATGTTATATCCTTCTGTTCTTTAGTCCACGGAACGACTTTCCTAATAATTTTCTTTTTTAATTTGGGTGCAATTGTTTTAATTAGTGTATTATCTGCATTGCTATTACTGGTCGACATTTCGGTACCCTTGCTATTTATTAAATCATCCAACATATCATTTTCACCCTCATCACTGTCATGATAATTAAGTTCCAGAAGATTTTCTGCCGTATTGTCATCTCCTATGTCATCTATAGATTTTTCTTTGTATTGGTCTGCTCCGCCTTTTTCCATAACCATCAACAGCTTGGAGATTTTAGCTGTTGGATAAACATCATCTGGGAGGCGATAGGAACTTCGATGAACACAGGATGTATGACCCAGAAAGGCTCTCTTCAAACATCAATGAAATATCGAATCAAATGAGCAATCTAATCAAAAGTCTATCTACCATAACAACGAAAAAAGAGGTATTGAAGAAAAATACATGTTATGCCACCTCAAGTACCCAAACTGAAGAGCCTCAACATTTCGAAGAAAGTCCAGAGCAAAAGTCAAAAATTACAGAAGATAAGTGTCACTTTGTAGTTATTAGTAACTTGAGCCCAATATACACCCCTATACAAGTGGTTCACTATATTAAAGAGAAGCTAGGTATCAAGGAATATATAAGACGTTATATCCTCCTTAAAGACGCTGACACAACAACTGGTTCTTCATTCAAAATAGGTATAAAATCTAGAACATCTATTAACCTATTACTTAATAAGGGCATTTGGCCACCTGGTGTAAACATTAAATGGTCTATCGAATCTTCATATTTCGAACCAACGCTTTCATCTGAGTCACATAAAAATCCGAAGAATATCAGAAGAGGTATTAGCCTGGAAAATACAAATAGCAGTTTATGCAACAACACAGATGAAGTTCAGAGCACAAACATACATACAGACAAACAGGCCATCGAAATTTGCAAAACTAAGAATCCGTTCCATACCCATATTAATTTCATTAAGAAAGATACTTTAGAACCATCGACTAATCTGGATCCATTGACCCCACCAAGAGTTAGATTAACCAATAACTCTAATAGTCGATATCTTTTAGCCAGATTAAGGGAACCGGATATCTTAAAGGCCATTAAACTTCATCTTGCTTTTCTACACGACCAACCTGCATTAGTATTTTATAATGGGTATACCAACACAAGTGTTAAACTGTTTCTGGCTTCCGAAGGACTTCCTACAAAGAGTGAAGATCTATGAAAAATTCTTCTAGATTTTAATGATGCTTATGGAATTGGTGCAGATAAGGTAGACGCTGCTTGCTGCTTTTAGGTCTTTTCTAACTTCGGAAAGAATTATTCACCTGCAAAAATCAAGGGAATGCCACCGAAACTACTATTCCGCTGCCTCTCCAAGACGAAATTTTTAAACATCACGACGTGTTCTGGGGGACTAGAATCCTCAAATAATTTTAGTGATAACAAATTTAGCATTGTTCTGATTAATATTCGTACTATAAGATATAAAACTGATGAATTATTTCTGTTTCTAGAGGAATTAGGGTTTCCACCGATAGTTGCGGTTACTGAGCACTGGCTTGAAGTCAACGAGCCTTTTTTTGTAGAAAAATATTCCACTATTGCTAGGTATGACCGTCTAAGTTCAGCTCATGGAGGCACCCAAATTCTTTCTACAAATAATGATTTTTCTCTGGTAACAAAATATGACTTTCTATTAAGTGAAGCATTCTTTGAGTTTTCCTTAGTTTACAGTAAGAACCTTAATCTTTATATTATTTGCATTTATAGATCACCTGACTCTTCAGTGGAACTATTATTTCAGAACCTGCTAAATTTGTTAGATGACCTGCCTCATAAAAGCAGAATAATTCAATGCGGTGACTTTAATATTAATTATCCTGCTACTTGTGCTACACAAATATCCCTGGTCAACATATTTGAATCATATGGTCTATCAATGCACATTAATTCTCCTACAAGGATTACAAAAACTTCATCTACCATAATTGATTATATTGTCTCAGATTTCTCACCCCGTGATGTCTGCGCTACAACTGTTAATGCGGGACTATCTGATCATGAAGCGGTTTATACGAAGTTTATAACATCTTTAGCAAGTCCTCCTCGAAAACTCGACGTTAAGCAGGATTTTTTCCGGTCGGAACTTTCGTAAATTCTAAAATTTATGCTTAACCTCTGAGTGGCATTTTCCTTCTATGGACGTCAATTATAATTTCAGTGATTTGTTGAATAAGCTTGTCTGTATCTTCAATAAAGCATTTCCTTTAATCACAATTAAGCCAAAACATCGCAAACCCTGGACTACCAAAGGTGTCCGCATATAAGCCAAAAATATGCGTTCACTAGTCTACATCAAGAAATTTACTACCAACGTCTCTGTTACTGAATATATCACCAAGTACAGGGCAATCTATTTAAAACTTATAAAATCAGCTAAAAAATTTTACTATCAAAATCGTCTCAGAAGCCCTAAAAGTGTTGCAAAAGAAACTTGGTCCATAATAAACGATCTTCGAAATAAAACTCACACAACTCAAACATTTTCCCTTCCAGACCCAGAAAATCTAAATGAATACTTTGTTAATGTGAGTAAAAATATGACATCAACTATTGTGTCACAGCAAGATCCCATTTCCTATCTCCCTAATTCAAGAAAGGTTTCGAATTCATTCTTTATAAGACCGGTTGATAAATCTGAACTGATCCAAACAATCAATAGTATCAAAAGCAACTCTTCCTGTAGTACCGATGGACTATTCATAAAAATTTTCTCAAATCTCCCAGACAATGTGTTTGGAGTCCTCATCTCTCTAATTAATAATTCTTTTGAGAAAGGTAAATTTCCAGAGTGCCTAAAGACGGCCATCATTATTCCTCTTTATAAGGATGGTGAAAAATCTAATGCCTGCAATTATATACCTATTGCATTACTACCGGTACTCTCCAAAATTATTGAGAGATTCATAAAAGCCCGACTTATTTCCTTTCTCGTTGATAACAAGATTTTATTACAAAATCAGTTCGGCTTTTTAAATAATAAATGTACCATCGATGCCATGTTTTCTGTACTACATGAGGTTTATCAAGCATTAAACAATAATCTGCACACTGCCACTGTTTTTTTGTGATTATGTCAAAGCTTTTGATTGTGTAAATCACGACATTTTGATAAAAAAACTAGATTTCTATGGAATTCAAGGTATTTCTTTGAACTGGTTTCAATCTTACTTGGATAATAGGAAAGAGCAAATGATACAGACTCTAGTCTCAAAAATGTTGTATGTGGTTCACAAGGTGCATTATTGGGTCCTCTACTTTTCCTTATCTTTACTAATGACATCACTAGTTTAAAAAACGATGGAAAAGTTTTTCTTTTTGCTGACGATACCAGTATCACTTGGAGCAACTCAAATATCGCAACTCTTCATGCTACTATAACTTCTGATCTACTCACAATAAAATCCTGGTCCGATTCTAATTTACCCTCTTTTAACGTAGATTAGTAGCATTATCCTATAAAGGAACTCTTCAACCCTTACCTCTTTATAACAGCCAGATCAGTATCGTTGATTCTGTAAAGTTTCTTGGTATTTTTTTTAGATAGCAACCTTAAATGGTCCCTTCATATCGATGTGTTAAGCAAGAAACTATCCTCAGCTTGCTTTGCAATAAGATCTGTTTCGAAGGAAATGAATTTAGCCTCTTCCAAAATAACATACTTTTCACTGTTCGAGCCTTATCTTCGATATGGTCTGCCTTTTTGGGGTTCTGGTACAGCTGCCCAATCCGATGTTGTTTTGAAATTACAAAAAAGAGCAATAAGATATCTGTTTGGCCTCAGAAGAACAACACATTGCAGAAGCTACTTCAAAGGTTACATGATTCTAACACTACCTTCTTTATATATTTTAGAAACTGTTTGCTTAATTCGTAAACATCTACATGTCTTTCCAGCAAGACCTAGACATGACTATTCCACCAGAAATTCTACCTTTGACATCTATTTACCGATCCCGTCCAGTGAGTTAGTAAAGAAATCTATATTATATTCTGCAAAAAAACTATACAACCATCTCCCTCTGCAACTTAAAATGACAAAAGCCTATTTATCTGAAAGACCAATATTATTCAATAGCAGAGTTTCTTAACCAATAACTAAGAAATTACAGTATTCTTATGTATAAGTAGAATCTTAATCTATATTTTTTGAGTGTCATATGCAGCAGCATAACTTATTAAATTTCTTAAGGTAGATTACTCAATTTGCAATTTTTTTTTAATTTTGCAATATATTGTTAGGGTACTGATTTTTATTTCACTTTATTATGTTTAATTTATATTGACGATTTGTATAATTTTAGTAAATTGTATTTATTATTGTTTTTATTTATGATTCTTGTAAGCTTTGTCTATAAAATTGTTAAATTGTTCATGACATCAAGGCATATTTCTATTCTATAACCTTGTTTTAGGCACTCATTTAATATTCGCTTCCCACGATTCATATTGATAGTAAACTGTTTTTAAGAAAACTATTTTCTTAAAAATCCACGTACAATACGGATCTCAAATATGTATATCTATTAAAGTAAAAATAGATAACAGAGTTGCCACATTTCGGAAGCAATAAAATGCGTGCTTTGTCAAATGTATACTTGGAGTAGTATATTATCTTAGCGCCAACACGGAAAATCGATGAACTAACCATAAACTGGTTGCTAACATTATTGCGTCCTGATACAAAATTTAAATCATAAAATATATCTGTCATCTGATTATATGTTGCCAAATTGAAATTAAAAAGGAGAAGTTTGAATATTTTGTCAACTTACAGAGTCGCAATGATACTTGAAAAACGACAGGAACAACGAAAATTATGGCTTGACATTATTGCGTCCGATATACGGACGCAATAATTCGAAGGTATCAATAATGTATGTAATTGGGATGTTATCAGACGCAACAATGATAGAATGATGTATATATATATATACAGCGTGTCTACTTAAGTTGGAAACATATGGGAAACTTTTTTATTATTTTACGAAAAAAAGTTATTCTTTATAAAAAGTTCTGCATGCCCCAAAACCTAAGATTCAACCATCAGATATTAAATTTTCTCAATATTATACGAGGTATGTAAAAAAATATTAATTTCGGTCAAGGGTAAAGTACCTTTATTTCTCTCAATATCGAAAATTCTTGTGATAAAAAGTTGTTTGGAATTAAAACCTAAGATCAAATATGCAATTACATGCTTCTTATTGAAAAAAAAAATTTTCTCAAATTTATGGATACCCAACATCGTTTTTAATTATTACAAATATGATAACTCGTTTATTATTCATTTTACGAAAAAAAGTTATTCTTCATAAAAAGCTTTGCATGGTCTAAAAGCTAAGACACAACCATGATATATCAACTTTTATTAATTTTATACGAGGTGTGTCAAAAAATATGAAATTCGCTCAAGATTATAGTATCTTTATATTTCACAATATTTCAATTAGAAGGATGTAATTGCATATTGAAACATAGTTTTAATTCTAAACAACTTTTTTAATAACCGTTTTCAATATTGTGAAAAATAAAGGTACTTTACTCTTGAGTGAAATTCATATTTTTTGACATACCTCGTATAAAATTAATAAAATGTGATATCTGATGGTTGCATCTTCGGTCTTAGGACATACAGAGCTTTTTATAAAGAATACCTTTTTTTCGTAAAAGTAATGATAAAAGAGTTATCGTATGTGTAATAAATAAAAACGAAGTTAGTATCAATAAAGGACATCGCACACATCTTATGGAAAATATAATGTCACTCAAATTCAATAAAATTTATACGAATAGATTCGTTTTAAATTAACGGTCAAATCTTATCATTGCGCCAACTCTATATTTTCAATATTAAGAGCAGAAATTGATATAAATAAATCTGAAATCAAATGGGTACGTACATAAGTTAGAGAGAGAAAAAATATTTTAAAACACCCAAATTGTCGGTACTCCATAAATCAGCGGATTAGTTTCACTAATCCGCTTAGGCCCAGCGGGGTTTAAGCTCTTTTGAATAGCACCCAGAGCAATAGTGATTGTAACTGACACTTTTACTGACTCCAAAAATGTGATTTCGATAAACTTTAATTGCAATTTGCGCCGTAATTAATCATAATTAAGAGTTGGCGCAATGATAAGATTTGACCGTTAATTTAAAACGAATCTATTCGTATAAATTTTATTGAATTTGAGTGACATTATATTTTCCATAAGAAGTGTGCGATGTCCTTTGAGAAAAATTTGGAAACAATTTTTTTCCAATTAGAAGCATGTAATTGCATATTTGATCTTAGTTTTTATTTCCAAACAACTTTTCATAATAAGAATCTTCGGTATTGAGAGAAATAAAGGTACTCTACTCTTGAACGAAATTCATATTTTTTGACATACCTCGTATAATATTGACAAAATTTGATATCTGATGATTGAATCTTGGTTTTAGAGCATGCAGAACTTTTTATAAAGAATAACTTTTTCTCGTAAAATGAATAAAAAAAGTTTCCCATATGTTTCCAACTTAAGTAGACACGCTGTATATATATATATATATATATATATATATATATATATATATATATATATACATATATATATATATATATATATATATATATATATATATACATATATATATATATATATATATATATATATATATATATATATATATATATATATATATATATATATATATATATATATATATATATATATATATATATATATATATATAGGGTGAGGCAGATAACTGGCCTATTAGAAATATCTCGAGTACTAAAGGCAACAGAATCATAAAGGGTTTTGAAGGATGATCTATTAAATGAAAATATTTTCATCTCTTTGCAACTTCCGGTTATACCGGAAGTTGCTTATAACTTCGTTTTTTTAAATGGGACACCCTGTATATTTTTACATTTTTGGATTCTCTTCGATGTCTTCTTTCTTAAAATATAAGGTTTTGTAATATTATACAGGGTATTTTAAAAGATAATTACGTTTTTTTATTAATTTCGTAGCAATATTCACACCCTGTAGAATTGTAGTAGTTTGACATCTAAAACTCTACTTACGTTCAAATGATTTTTAATATACTCTACTATTGTCGAGAATCATTAGTATAGCTAAATTTTTAATTTTAGTATACAGGGTTGGTCGAAACTCGGAATGAATATTTTCTGAGTTTTCTTAAATAAAACACCCTGTATTTTAGTATTGTAATGAAATGATATTTCATAGTACTTTTTTATTTTATAAGTATTCCCTACACCTAACTGCTTTAATTTGTGAGTTAATGGTCATTCAAGCTAAACATTAATTGCAACAAAAAATTCGTAAAATTTTATTAGATTGGCCGTGAAAATGCTCAATCCCAAATAATTTTTCAGAAATAAACTCATATTAATCCAGACTGGTCCTTAAAATTACCAATAATGGTTTAGCTACCGAAATACCTACTTAGTTAAGATTGTTGGTGCGATTAACAATTAAGCACAAATTAAAGCAGTTAGGTATAGGGAATGCTTAAGAAATAAAAAAGTACCATAAAATATTATTTCATTACAATACTAAAATACAGGGTGTTCCATTTAAGAAAACTCACAAAATACTCATTCCGAGTTTCGACCAACCCTGTATACTAAAATTAAAAATTTAGCTATACTAATGATTCTTAACAATGGTAAAGTATATTAAAAATCATTTGAATGTAAGTAGAGTTTTAGATGTCAAACTAGTACAATTCTACAGGTGTTAATTTTGCTACGAAATTAATAAAAAAACGTAATTATCTTTTAAAATACCCTGTATAATATTACAAAACCTCATATTTTAAGAAAGAAGGCATCGAAGAGAATCCAAAAATGTAAAAATATACAGGGTGTCCCATTTAAAAAAACGAAGTTATAAGCAACTTCCGGTATAACCGAATGAAAAATGAAAATATGAAAATATTTTCATTTAATAGATCATCCTTCAAAACCCCTTAATCCAATTTTTATGATTCTGTTGCCTTTAGTTCTTGAGATATTTCTACTAGGCCCTTTATTTGCCTCACCCTGTTATATAATATATATATATATATATAAACAAATGAAATAGAGAATGCGGAAAAATCCCCTTACGAACAATTCACACATCCACTACTTCGGGCTGGGAAAAATTTTTTGAATAGAATCGAAGATCCAAACACCAGCTCTTAGAAATGTGTTTCGCCCTCTTCAACCTCTATGGGCTCATCGGAATTTATATCTTCAAACTCATCATTTAATTTATATTATATATATATTAATATATATATATATATATATATATATATATATATATATATATATATATATATATATATATATATATATATATATATGTCAAACGATGACTACCGGGACTTTTTTTAAGGTATATATACAGACCCAAAATCTTGAATACATTACTATTTTCTACACGGTACACTATATACTTTTTAAAAAACTGTAATATTTTTGAGTTTCTCATATATTGATGAGTTCCGGTACATTTTAATTTTTCTCAGGTAACGTATTTATTTAATTATTTATGTCAAACGATGACTACCGGGACTTCTTTTAAGGTGTATATATAGACCCAAAATCTTGAGTACATTACTGTTTTCTACACGGAACACTATATACTTTTAAAAAACGGTAATATGTTTGAGTTTCTCATATATTGATGAGTTCCGGTACATTTGAATATTTTTCTGGTAACGTATTTAGTTAATTATATGTCAAACGATGACTACCGAGACTTCTTTTAAGGTGTCTATACAGACCAAAATCTTGAGTCCATTACTATTTTCTACACGGTACACTATATATTTTTTAAAAACAGTATACAGTGTATAAAGAAACAGTATATTCTACACTTTGAAGTATTGCGATTTAATCCAACTTACTTTAATAAAATGTTGATATGTATTAAGAATTATACAGGGTGTTGTGCAATTTTAAATTTTTTTTGCTACAACTTTCATGAATGTGGACATTTATGTATAAAAATTTATGACTGGAGGCGTCTGAGTATGTGCAACTATAATTTGATACATACGTTGATGTAGCTTGTATAGGCCGCCACATATGCCACGTATACGGGATAAATTTGGGCTTAACTTTTTGCTTTTCAAGTTATCGCTATTTGTGTGAAAAAACTTGTTAATAACTTCAAAACTCAACAGTTTTCGAGCTAATCGCATTTTTCAAATCAGCCGTGCGGGTTACCTCGTAATTTGAATGGTGAGAACTATTTACATTTTTTACAAAATGATTTTATTGATTTGTTGGTAGAATTGCCATTAAACTGAAGGCAAAATTTGTGGTTCATGCAAGATGATGCACCCCCACATTATAAGAGGGCAGTGAAAACATACCTAAATACCGAATTTCCTGAACGCTGGATTGGTCGTGGTGTATGGTGGTACATAGGGAGCAATGAAACAACGTGTTTACAAGAATCCCATATACATTCGCAAACCAACTTTATTCGCAAACCAACTTTGGGAAGAAACAGATAATACAGCAGTTTGTTTTTAACCAACGATGCTATTTAATATGAGACGATCTTTTATGCAACGTATTGATACCTAAATACATTGAAGAAATTGGTGGATATATCGAACACTTACTTTGAAAAAAAGTTTAATGTTATTCAGTTTAACTATTTCTTACTTTGGTTTATAAATAAAATGTATTCTATAATGACTTTAATTTAATATGAAACGTAAAATGTTTGGTATCAAATCCTATAAAATGTTATTAAGTATCCTACTGATGTATGTAAAAAATATTAGCGTATACTATTTTTTTCGTCAATCTTTTGGAAACTATCAATTTAGTCAAAAGTACTCGTATTCACAAGTATTATTGTTTTTGTTTTTTTCCTTTGTTGCCTGCAGTAATTGCATTTAAGCCGAGTTATGCAGCTGATCTGAAAAATACGATTAACTCGAAAACTGTTAAGTTTTGAAGTTATTAACAAGTATACAAGTATATTTTTAAACATAAATATCCACATTCATTAAAGTTATAGCGAAAAATAAAATTTTAAATTGCAATTTCAACACCCTGTATCTTTCTCAATATTAACATTATAATATTTTAAAGTGTAGAATCTACTGTTTATTTTTGTACAATTACTTAAGGACAACCCTGTATACAGACCTAAAATCTTGAGTGCATTACTATTTTCTACAGAGTGCACTATAAACTTTTTAACAAACTGTAATATTTTTGAGTTTCTCATATATTGGTGAGTTCCGGTACATTTTAATTTTTTTCAGGTAACTTATTTAGTTAATTAGTATTAAGGTGTAAATACAGACCCAAAATCTCTTACTATTTCCTGTTTGGTAGGTACACTATATACTTTTGAAAAAACTGTAATATTTTTGATTTTCTCATATATTGATGAGTTCCGGTACATTTGAATTTTTTTCAGGTAACGTATTTAGTTAATTATATGTCAAACGATGACTACCGGGACTTCTTTTAAGGTGTCTATACGAGTACGGATCAAAATCTTGAGTACATTACTATTTTCTACACGGTACACTATATACTTTTTAAAAACCAGTATATAGTGTATAAAGAAACAGTAGACTCTACACTTTAAAATATTGCGATTTAACCCAACTTGCTTTAATAAAATGTTGATATTAAGAATTATACAGGGTGTTGAAATTGCAATTTTAATTTTTTTTGATATAACTTTCATGAATGTGGACATTTACATATAAAAATTTATGACTGGAGGCTTCTGAGTACGTGCAATTATAATTTGATACATACATTGATGTAGCTTATATAGGCCGCCACATATGACACGTATATGGCATAAATTTTGGACTTAACTTTTTTGTTTTTCAAGTTATCGCTATTTGTGTGGAAAAAAGGTAAACTTGTTAATAACTTTAGAACTCAACAGTTTTCGAGCTAATCGCATTTTTCAAATCAGCCATGCGAGTTACCCTTGTAATTTGAATGGCTAGAACTATTTACATTTTTTACAAAATGACCTTATTAAGTTGTTGGAAGAATTGTCATTAAACTTAAGGCAACATTTGTGGTTCATGCAAGATGATACACCCCCACATTATACGAGGGCAGTGAGAACATACCCAAATACCGAATTTCCTGAACGCTGGATTGGTCGTGGTAGTCATTTTCGTTGGCCACGACGTAGCCCAGAATTTAATCCGCTCGATTTTGGTGTATGGTGGTGTATAGGGAGTAATGAAACAACGTGTTTACAAAAATCCCATAAACACTCGCAACCAAATTTTTAGGAAAAAATAAATAATACAGCAGTTTCTTTTTGGTAACGTATTAAGTTAATTAGTATTAAGGTATAAATAGAGATCTTACTATTTTCTGTTTGGTAGGTACACTATATACTTTAAAAAAAACGGTAATATTTTTGATTTTCTCTTATATTGATGAGTTCCGGTACATTTTAATTTTTTTCTGGTAACGTATTTAGTTAATTAGTATTACAGTGTAAATACAGACCCAAAATCTTGAGTACATTACTACTTTCTACACGGTACACTATATACTTTAAAACAAAACGTAATATTTTTGAGTTTCTCATATATTGATGAGTTCCGGTACATTTTAAACTTTTTTCAGGTAACGTATTTAGTTAATTAGTATTAAGGTGTAAATAGAGACCCAAAATTTTGAGTACATTAATGCTTTCTACACGGGACACTACATACTTAAAAGAAAAACGTAATATTTTTGAGTTTCTCATATATTGATGAGTTTCGGTACATTTTAATTTTTTTGAGGTAGGTAACATATTTAGTTAATTAGTATTAAGGTGTAAATACAGACCCAAAATCTTAAGTACATTACAATTTTCTACACGGTACATTATATACTTTTACAAATATTTTTGAGTTTCTCATATATTGATGAGTTCCGGTACATTTAAAACTTTTTTCAGGTACCGTATTTAGTTAATTGGTAATAAGGTGGAAATAGAGACCCAAAATCTTGAGTACATTACTACTTTCTACACGGTACACTATATACTTTAAAACAAAACGTAATATTTTTGAGTTTCTCATATATTATATTATATTGATGAGTTCCGGTACATTTTAAACTTTTTTCAGGTAACGTATTTAGTAAATTAGTATTAAGGTGTAAATAGAGACCCAAAATTTTGAGTACATTACTACTTTCTACACGGGACACTACATACGTAAAAGAAAAACGTAATATTTTTAAGTTTCTCATATTTTGGTGAGTTCCGGTACATTTGAATTTTTTTCAGGTAACGGATTTAGTTAATTAGAATTAAGGTGTAAATACAAACCCAAAATCTTGAGTACATTACTTGTTTCTACACGGTACACGATATACTTAAAAAAAACGTAATATTTTTGAGTTTCTCATAAATTGATGAGTTCCGGTACATTTTAAACTTTTTTCAGTTAACGTATTTAGTTAATTAGGATTAAGTTGTAAATAGAGCCCAAAACCTTGAGTACATTACTACTTTCTACACGGTACACTATATACTTAAAAAAACGTAATCTTTTGAGTTTCTCATATATTGATGAGTTCCGGTACATTTTAAACTTTTTTCAAGTAACGTATTTAGTTAATTAGTATCAAGGTGTAAATAGAGCCCAAAATCTTGAGTACATTACTACTTTCTACACGGTACACTATATACTTAAAAAAACGTAATATTTTTGAGTTTCTCATATATTGATGAGTTCCGGTACATTTTAATTGTTTTCAGGTAGTTAACATATTTAGTTAATTAGTATTAAGGTATAAATACAGACCCAAAATCTTGAGTACATTACTATTTTCTACACGGGACACTATATACTTAAAAAAAACGGTAATATTTTTGAGTTTATCATGTATTGATGAGTTCCGGTACATTTTAAACTTTGTTCAGGTAACTTATTTAGTCAATTAGTATTAAGGTGTAAATAGAGACCCGACATCTTGAGCACATTACTATTTTCTGTATGGTATGCTATATACTTTTTAAAAAACGGTAATATTTTTGAGCTTCTCATGTTTTGGTGAGTTCCGGTACATTTGATTTTTTTTTCAGGTAACGTATTTAGTTAATTAGTATTAAGGTATAAATACATACTCAAAATCTTGAATACATTACTACTTTCTACACGGTACACTATATACTTAAAAAAACGTAATAATTTTGAGTTTCTCATATGTTGATGAGTTCTGGCATATTTTAATTTTTTTCTGGTAACATATTTAGTTAATTAATAGAGAGCGGATTTCGTTCGGTCAATTTGTAAAAATTAGAGTTGTAATCGGGAACTCGTGATATAACTAAAAGAGGTTACCACTTTTTTCTAAAGAAAAATTAATTGGGGTTTTTTGGAGTGACTAAATTACGATTTTGTCAGATTTAAAATCCAAAATAGTGGATTCGGTATGGTGGACTGCTTATTAGAAATTTATAGCCACTTTACACGATGCAAGTAATTGCGCAATTAATTGCACAATTTCTTGCGCAAGAATTGAGGACCATAACCACCCCTTGTGGGGTTAGATAGTTGTTTTACTAATAAAAATTGAGGCCCATAACCACCCCTTATGGGGTTAGATTGTTTAATATTTAGAGACCGGTTACCTGTTTACTTATCTTTTTGTCTATGAAAATCGCATTGAAGACTGTCAACTTATCTTTCGTGCAAAGTGCATTCGTATTTAGCGAAAGGATAACAGTAAACTCAGACAAAAGGGCGTGTAGAAATTACCGCAAATACTGCAGTACGTTGAAATTGGCCATACCGCATATTCATCGATGAGTCAGTTTTTGACCGCTAGGACGAAAGCGGTTTAGTTGTTGGTGACGTATTCAAGTGTGATATAGGTATTATAAATATGGCTGAATCTAGCACACAACTTAGAGTACCTATTGCAATAACAGTGAAGAAGTAGATAACTAGTAACCCGTAATTTAAATATAATGGTACTCATATATACTATGTTAACAATACATTGCTTATTTAACGAAAAGTAATATTGTGGATTATGGGGTCGCGAGAAACAGAGTTCAATTAAGACTCGATGGAACATTCGGAAGTTAGTGAAAAAATGATCGTCAGATTTGTAGCAGAGTGAGGACAGACAGGTGAAGTTTATATAACCGTGATAAATACAAAGCAGTTCCCATTCCCATCTTTATGTTTCATTCAAAGGTTAACCTGAAATAACCGGACGATATCCGTTCTCTATAAACTAATTAACGAGGAATTTGTTTTAAACTTTATAAAGATAAGTATTTATTTTTCTCATCAATCAGTTTCTCGATAACACTACTATTTATCGATTAGAATTTGATGAAAGATTGTATATGGCAAATTTTTTCGAACGAATTTTTGTTATGTAGGTACTTAGTTCTGTTGTGCAAGGTACATACTTATGAAATATGTACAACTTCAATGATGTCATTACTCTTATTCCTTATTACCACCAGTCGTTAACGAAAAAAAAACAAAGTCAGCGATAGACTCTGTCGGTAAATGCTCGCCACCTATAATATGTACAACTTCAATGATGTCATTACTCTCTTACTCCTTACTACCACCAGTTATTAACCTTCCGATGACCAACCTTTTTTTGTTACACGGATGACCAAGAGGGGGAAAAATGACCCCAGGTCAAAAATGTCAAAAATGACAATTATTAACAAAAAATAAAGTTTTTTTTTTAATTTTTAATTTTGTTTGGCATCCAGTCACAAAATGAGTATTAGTGTCATGTGTAGCGTGTATGTTGAGTGTCTTGTTACTTTGCAAAGTCGACGTCATTGGCGTAAAACTACTTGTAATTACACATAATAGACGCTATTTTATTAAACATCAACTTCAGAATATATTTTTTATTCGTAAAATATAGGGATTTTTTTTTATTTCAAAATATGAGGATATCTAGAATGATATTAAAGTCAAATAAAAAAATAATGAGTTAAAAATTAAAAATACTTTTGAATTTATTAAACAAAAACATTCGCTGGGGTCACAATTTCCCCCGCTTGGTCATCCGAAGGTTAAGGAAAAAACAAAGTCAACGATAGACTCTGTAGGTAATAAATGTTCGCCAAATGTTTGTGAATCACAGGTCCAAGGGCGCCCCCAGGGAGGGGCCAGGTGGGGCCATCGCCCCCCCTGAGAATTTGGCGAAAGCGTGTAAAAAATATTTAGCTCTCTCTTACTTTATATTATAAAATAAATTCCATATTAATCATAATCGCTCACGAGATATGCCAGTTTAAATGTATTTTTTCTCAATCCCTTATCCCTTCTGACTGAGACGCATATGTTTGGATGGAACCGCATCGTTTTCGGTGCGCATGCCGCATGCACTGATGATGTCCGGTCTAGGCTTATCCAGTTGAGAAATGAAATAGGTGGGCTGAACGGCCGATCTGATACGTCTAGTAGTACGGTAGTGCTCACAATTTATATACTGTTATTCATAGAACTTATATTAACGTGTTAAAAGTGTTTTTTGTGCAACGTGTAAGTATTATATAATATACTTTATTTCTCACTTGACCTTAAATAAAATAGGCTTATTTTTACGAGGTAGTTATCTATTGTGTGTAAAGGTAAAAAATACTTTTTTATGAATTAAGATAACATCATTTGCGTCTATGAAGTACAATTACAATATTTATTTCAAAAATTGTGCTTGAAGTAATAACATTTTTTATAAGTACCCTTCCTACTTTAAGAACATAAGTTATTCCTGTATCGCAGTTGAGATATTCAACTGTGCAAGGTAGGTATTTTAATCTACAAATTTCAATTAACTTAGATGAATTTTTTACTTCTCTAAAAGGTTTTAAAAATATTTTTCAATGCAACTAAATTATCCATTTGGTCTTATTCTGTCCATTTATCGGACTACTCCCCGGTTAAATGCGTTAATTTATTTGACACCTAACACTTAGCTGATTGAATGCATCAATTTAATTAGCCTACTGTATTTGTAGAAAAATGGACATAAGGAAGTTCTTTAACAAGCCAAACAAGCGGCTGAAAATTGATGATGGATCTGACATACCGAACAGTACCGAAAACAGTAGTATAGTATGCAGTCAAAATGATTTAGCTGTAGCAGGGCCATCTAGCTTGGAGTCAGCTGTATCCGCCTCTCAAAGAGAAACTAACGTTGTAACGGCCACCGCATCGGATAATTTTGCGATTGTTAGAGACAGTTTAAATTTGGATGTTGGGAACTACCTTGATACTAATAAAATTTGTAGCTTGAACGATTGCTTGAGATTTACTTTGTTAACAAACCCATGGAAGCCAGATAAATGTTACAATTTCAAGTATGATATTGACGATGGCAAACGACCATTTATCCATGAATGGTTAAATACGTACCCCTGGTTAGCTTATTCAAAAGAAGTTAAAGGTGGGCTATGCAAGTTGTGTGTACTGTTTAGGCCCCGCGTAACCCATGGTAGTTATCAAAGCGGCTTTATAAATTGCCCATTCACCAATTTCAGAAAGTTTCATGAAAATGCGAAATCGCATATGAACTCTGAATGGCACAGACAAGCATCTGAAAACTCAAGTAACTTTATATCTGTCATGAAAAATGAAAAGAAAAATGTTGAATGTCTTGCAAATTATGGAGAAAAAGAGTTTGATAACATTATGGCAAATGTTGAAACAACAGCAAACAAGCTTGGAATCGAGCTCACATGTCCTCGTGTTGCTGCGAGACAGGTTCACAGACCAAATCACTCTACCCAGACTATCAACGAATACTATAGAAAGTCCATTTTCTTGCCTTATTTGGATTCTTTGGTTCAATCGTTGAAAGATAGGTTTTCAGATAGAAACAAACCATCATTTGAAATTTTCAATCTGCACCCTAAAATCATGAAAGATCTTTCTAAGGAAGATTTTGAAAAGTCTATTAACAATATAAACAGCACGATTGTGAATTGTTAGACAACTTTAAGGAGCAATCAATTCTGTGGTTCGACCTTTGGAAAAACACGGAGATAGATGCCAAAGCCTTGGAAAAACTGAACTTAATAGAGGTTCTTGAGCATGAGCATGCCTGCTTTTTGCCGTCAGTAGCAAAAGCCATCCAAATAGCTCTTTGTCTGCCACCAACAACTTGCACCATCGAGCGATCATTCAGGTAACTAACTATAATTTTATTACGTTATATTCTTATCCATGTGTTTCAGTTCTTCTAAAACTTACATTACAATATAACAACCTCGATACTTTTTTAGAGCACTCTCAAACGTGTGAAGACCTGGATAAGGAATACGATGTCGAACAATCGTCTAAGTGGGCTATGCCTGTTATCTGTACACAGAAGAAAAATAAAAGAAAATATAGAAAACTTCATGCAGAAAGTAATTGATTTATTTGCGATGGACACCAGAAGAATTCAATTATTATTTAAGTAACATTTTACTGACACTAACCGTGTTGCGTTTTAAACAGCAAAACAATTTTTCTTGTATTTTTTGTTTCAATACCCTTTGCCCCCCCTGAGGAAATATCCTGTGGGCGCCCTTGCACAGGTCTAAGCAAAAAGAACTGACCCTGAACTAATCACCATACATACGTTTATGTTCTATTGATCGCTTCCATGACACAATTTTTAATTTAATGAATGATTCAAAATATTTTCGTTAATTCGAATTTATTTCAGTAATCAACTCGATTCCCGTACTTTCGAATAGGAACCGAAATCTTCAATATGTAGTTGCCAATTTTTAATTTGTACATAATAGACCTTCCTTTACAAATAGTTGAAAATAACTAATCTTATAATATCTACGTAAATGTCCGCGATATGTCCCGGTAGTCGTGTATATATCCATATATTTAAAATGTCTTGCAAGTCAAAACACTTTTATATGATTGATAAAAATAATTAACGGCAACAGCGTTGCCAGGCTCAGTTGAAGGAAAATCAGTATGGGTGTGGTCTGAAGTGCAGGTTGATAGAGAAGTCATTTTTTAGTCACCTAAATAAGTATGTGTTTGCTGAAGCACCACATTTGTTAAAACTCGTATTAATTTGGATGCTAATTATAGAACTGCAGTTCTCACGGTTTCTAATTACCGTCCATACAGGGTGTAGGTGTACTATTTCATAGGGACAGTATTGGTATCTCGTAAAGTAGGGGAATTTTTTTAGTGGGTAGTTACTTCTTGAGCTAGCTGTACATGCAGGCGATAATTTTTCGTAACTGATAGTGATTTATCAACGATTCAAATATTAACCATTTCTTGGGCGATGCGATTTTATGAATGTCTGAAAGTGTTTTTAGTACCTATTATTGATTAAAAGTTTGGTTCAAGAAACTTTTTAGTAAAAGAGAATGTCAGTAGTAGTTATGTTGAAAAAGTAACTATTCGTTACAAAGTACTCGGTACTTACGAATACTGAAAGTAACGATTACTATACAGAGAGGCAAACCGTTACTTTGATACTTTGATTACTCTGATTACTTCGTTACTTTGTACCAATCGTATTAGAGCGAGTAACGACTATTGTATCTACTTTGATTACTCTGATTACTTCATTACTTCGTACCAATCGTATAAGAGCGAGTAACGACTATTGTATCTACTTTGATTACTCTGATTACTTCATTACTTCGTACCAATCGTATTAGAGCGAGTAACGACTATTGTATCTACTTTGATTACCTACTCTGATTACTTCGTTACTTCGTACCAATCGTATTAGAGCGAGTAACGACTATCATATCTACTTTGATTATTCTGATTACTTCGTTATTTCGTACCAATCGTATCAAAGCGAGCAACGACGACGACTATTGTAGTTTTTATATCGGAATACCTATACAAAATACCTACCTACTGAGAAATACGATTCTCGATATGATTACCGGTACTCAAATACAAAAGTAACAAAAGTAATTATAGTAATCAAAGTGACGAATACTGTACATGATTAATTTATAATCGAAAGTAACTATAATCAACATCACTAGTCAGTAGACTATACAAATTGGTGTCATTGGAATCTTTGATCTTATGGTTTGGTTATTAATATTAAAAATACTTGAAAACGTCTCGTAGGACATTTATTTTATTTATTTCTTTTACCTACCTTCCAGGTTCGTATTTAAAAAACGAATGTCAATGGTGGTCCTGAAAGTACGAAACATTGTATTATAAAACTAAACACGTATCAATGTAGTATTTCTCAAGTGTTTTTTTTTTAATATTTTGTGAAATAAAAGAGTTAGGCCAAACATTAGAAAACGGGACTTTTTAATTATTTTTAAATATTAAATACGGATCTGGTTTCCTTAATGCTGATTTAGCAAATTTATTTTTCTACGAGCGTGCAAAAATGTCTACTTTCTCTCACGCGTTTTAGTTTAGAAAGTTTCACTTTTTCGCACGCGTTTTACTTTTCCGCACGCGTGTAGATATTTTAATATGGCCTTAAAATAATTATAATACATGCAATAAACTAATATTTAGATATTATTTACTATTTTATTTCAAATGTATCTTATTCTGTTCCTGTTTTAATGAAATTAACGCGACAATTCGATGAAATAAAATTATTTTGACTTAATATTTAGTCCTGTCGCCAGGGGGGGTACAACGGCCTCGTTAATTCAGATGGACTTACTCAAGTTTTTTTTATGTATTTTGACCCGTAGAACACGAATTTTTTGGGTAACAGTTGATCCGGATGTCGATAAGATTGTTATAGACCAAGAACTTGAGGAATCAAATAACAGCGATTTTTGGCAAAACAAAACAATATTTTGTATTTTTTGGGCCATTTTAAGTAAAAAATATTTCTACAAGTTTTTTCGTAGGATGCACAGTTTTCGAGATAAACGCGGTTGAACTTTAAAAAAATCGAAAAATTGCAATTTTTGAACCCGAATAACTTTTGATTAAAAAATAAAATAGCAAGTCTGCTTACCGCATTTGAAAGTTTAAGTCAAATTATATCGGTTTTGATTATTTGCATTGGTAAAAATTTATTTTTTTATTGTTTAACAAAGCTATAAACACGTAGGGTTTCCCGTGCTTTTACATGCGTTTTAACGCATGTAACGTAGAAATAGTCTTGATTGCACTAGTACCTATTCTACCTACTCGTTCGATTTTAAATGAGAAATCATAGAAACATCACTCACGCACTAGTTGTTTGTAGCTTTGTTTAGCAATAACACAATAAATTTTTAGCAATGCAAATAATCAAAACCGACATAATTTGACTTGAACTTTCAAAGGCGCTAAGCAGAATTGCTATTTTATTTTTTAATCAAAAGTTATTCGGGTTTAAAAATTGCAGTTTTTCGATTTTTTGAAAGTTCAACCGCTTTTATCTCGAAAACTGTGCATCCTACTAAAAAACTTGTAGAAATATTTTTTGCTTAAAATGACCCAAAAAATACAAAATATTGTTTTGTTTTGACAAAAATCGCTGTTATTTGATTCCTCAAGTTCTTGGTCTATAACAATCTTATCGACATCCGGATCAACTGTTACCCAAAAAATTCGTGTTCTACGGGTCAAAATACATAAAAAAAATTTGGGTAAGTCCATCTGAATTAACGAGGCCGTTGTACCCCCCCTGGCGACAGGACTAATTCGAAAGTCAAATCGGTAGACAATAACAGTCATTTTGGATCATCGTCATGGAAAGCAAGATCGTCGTCATGCTAACTAATTATATTGAAAGTTTGGTTTTGACAACCTTGTCAAAGAATTCATTTGTGTATGTATTTTCATAATAATTAAATTAATTGATTAAGATTTGGACATTTTTTAAAGACTTATAGAAAAAATATTATTCCTAACTCTTGCAGAAAGTCTCTTTTCCGCACTCGACTGCTTGCCGAACTCCCGCTTCGCGTCTTTCGGCAAACTGCAGTCGCGTCCGGAAAAGTATGACTTTCTGCACTTGTTAGAAAAATAACTATTGTTTCATAAATACGCAACTTTTTCCCGATTTCAACATTTCCCTATCTTTTCTACTTTACGAGGTACCAATACTCTCCCTATGAAATAGTATACACTATACACCCTGTATACCTGTGGCTTATATTGCAGTAGTAATAAACAGTATTTATGTTACTAATAAGTACTATTGACCTAGTCGTTTCATGTTTCAGTATATTGATTGTGTTGTACTTTGTATATTATATAATTAATTTTTTTACAAATTTTATTTAAACATCTTACATAGGTTCATTGCAATGAACCTATCCAATATGATATCGTATAGGTTGGGTGCTGCTAGCACCACTAAGGATAGTGGGCCCCACGACGGACGGTCGAGTTATATACGCCCTCCAACAGTTATAATAAACTAAAATGTGTTAACTGTTGTAACATAAATCAAGCAGAGCCTGTGGTTTTGATGATTCGAATTTTTCAAATTTAGTTTTTCCATATTTTATGACCATAGTATCAAAAAGGAACATGAGCTGTAAGCCTTAGTATCAATTAAACTAGCATAGATTATAGGTTAAGTTAGAGTATCGTTATCATATATGTTCATTAAACATAATAAGTAAATGGTATTCACAATATAGGCATTATCAAGTTTATTCTCTTCTCCTCTAGCTTCAAATAAAGTCGTCAAGATTAGTTAAAACGAAACTTGAAACATGTAACTGTCAAGGATGCTAGAACTCTAAATTATAATTTTAAGTATTGGGTATAAAGGAGAATTTTAAATGTGAACAGAAAATGAATTTTTTCTTACATTTATAACTTATATGAGCTCATAAAAATAAGTATCCTACTAGATTGATGACTATTTTTGCGAGATCATAAAAACTGATTTGTACCGGAAGCAGGCATTATACATAAATTGATTTCCGGGACAGTCCTGGAAGTCATCATTAGACGTATGGGAATTCCGGCCAGACCCGGAATTCAGCAAATGTCCCTGAAGTCATCGTTAGGTCGCTTAGAATGTCCCGGGAGTCATCGCTTGACATATATATATATATATATATATATATATATATATATATATATATATATACAGATTCGGCACTTTTTTAACTACCCTATGGGTTATTCAGTGTGTGGAACAAAGATAATACTTAATTGTTTGAATGCGAGTGAGACACAATACACAATCCACTCATGTTGTGGATCGTCTCCCCACTCCAGTCAAGTAACGAGTCTGACAGTTCAACAGTGTTGCTATATTTCTATTATATCATTCCTTCTAAAATATTAGTCTGATATTGAATGTAAAATAATATTTAAATCCGTTACAGTTTACTGTCGAATGACAATTAATATTGTCCCAACAAAACTTAAATGAAGTAGTCATGTAATTGTTATTTTTTAAACGATTCTATCAATTACTTTATTAATTATTAACACAGAACACTGGCTTTACAAATTGATGAGTGTCAACAGCGAAACTTTACTAGACAGACAGCAATAGTATCGTTCGCGGTAACGATCCCGTACTTGTCCAGGATTACTTCGCATGCGCACTTTAAAAAAGAGAACGCTCCTTTTTAAAGTGCGCATGCGAAGTAGTCCTGGACAAGTACGGGATCGTTACCGCGAACGATACTAATATTCTCCTCAAAGACTAGGCGGGGCTTATGATTTGCTTCTATTTTTCGTATTTTCGCGTTCAACAGGTCGAATTTCAGATTTCAGGTTCTATTGTTCATTAGCTGTTGTCACATAAAGGTTGAAAATAAAAAAATAATTAACATGCCAAACGTTTATAAACGAGAAGAAAAGATCCAAATGATAAAATGGTATTATGTGGGACATTCTATCCTGACAATAATACATTTATTTATTGGTGATTTTGAAAATCGCCCAATTCCGACAAAAAAACAGTTCGGTCAATAATTAAAAATTTCGAAAATTTTGGTTGCATAAATAACTAGAAAATGTCGTCCTGCGAATCAACCACGACCGAAAGTAATTTCTGTCGAACGCGAAGCTCGCGAAATGCAAGTCTGCTTAGCTGCTGAAGAAAAGCCTTGTTCGAGCAGACAAATTGCCGACGAAGTTGACATAAAGGAGAGAACTGTGAGGAACATATTAAAACGAAATAGATACAAGTGCTATAAAGTGCAAACCACACAAGAACTTTTCCCAGACGATCATTTTAAACGTATGCAATTTTGTCAAGCTATGATTGAGAAGTCGAATGTCGACAATAACTTTCATCTTGATGAATCTTCTTTCACCATCCACAGACGTCATAATCCATCTGTCGTCCGCTATTGGTTTAGGAAAAATAAACGATTGAGTATTGCTGTGCGAACACAATACCCAAAGAAATTAAATGTGTGGACTGGACTTTATAGCGATCATATAATTGGTCCATTTTTTATTACGGGAAATCTGAATGGACGTAAGTACCTAGAATTATTGCAAAATCAGATTATTCCCGCAATTCGAAACGTCGCGCCCAACTTCGACGATGTCTGGTTTCAACAGGATGGTTGCCCAGCACACAATTCAGCCGCAGTCAGAAATTATTTGGAACAAACATTCCCGGGACGATTAATTTCTTCTCGAGGAACAATAGAATGGCCCCCTAGATCACCAGACTTAGCACCTTTAGATTTTTATTTCTGGGGTATGCTAAAATCCAAAATATACCAGCATGAATTTGAACGAGCGACCACTTTAGCAGAATTACAACAAAAAATTGTTCAGCTCTGCAGTGAGGTAGAGCCAGATCAGCTGAATGCAATGAGATCGTCATTGTATGATCGATTCGGTTTTTGTTCACTGCAAGAGGGTGGTTTGTTCGAACATTTACTCGTTTAGAATTGTTTTTGCCTTTAATTTTAATTTAATTATTTAGAATAAATTTTTCAGTTGGTTTTCTTATAAAAAAATATTTTTTTAAAATGACTAATTTTAATTTAATTATTTAGAATTGTTATTGTTATGTTGGTTATATTTTTATAAAAAAGTACTTATTTTGTTATTTAGGTTAAAATTTTTTTTTGGGGGATAAAGGGGTAGAATGCGAAAACATGGAGTTGATTCCAGTTTACTCCAATTAGCTTCTTCTACTCAAATCCGACTCTCACCTTCACGTTGGTGTCCCCTGTTAACCGAGCAACCCAAAACTAGAGATCCGGTATCCAACCCCGGGTGGAAAGTTGGGTCGGGAACTGACGAGAGCGGGTGAAATGGCCTTCCGAAAAGGGGGTTTGGCGTTGGGTTAACTACCCAACCCCGTAAAAACCCATATTTACGAAATCTAAGGGTTTGTTCACTACGGAGAGCAATGGATTGTATCCTCGCCTAGTATCTATTATTGTTGTCGTCCCCCTTCGTATTTACTCAGTGTTTGTTGTACGTTTGCCGACAGTATTTAAAATATTGCATATATTTTACCTGGTATTGGATACATGGGTACGATACATTGATCGGAGTAAGGCTTGGCGCCTCGTAATGAACACAACTTAAAGTTGAAAATGCTGGACGGAAATCTCGACGACGACCTATGCAACGAAATAAGGACAAATATTAAATTGTGTATGAAGCCATGGATGAATTCCACATGTCCACATCCCTGATAAACTGATAAGATTGGTTAAGGCTACAATGCGTAAAGTTGTTTGTAAAGTCGAAATACAGGGCGAACAATGGCGTTTGAAACGCATGTTGGGCTGCGACCGGGAGATGCGCTGGTGTGTCTCATTTTCAACATATCTCTGGAAAAGTCGGTCAGAAATGCTCGAATAGACAACAGAGGAAATATTTTTAATAAATCATCCCAAATTTTGGCATATGTAGATGACGTGGACTTATAGTTTCCTGCACAACACGCAAGCTAGAAGAAATGTCACCTTCTCAAATGCTTCAAAAAATATAGGCCTGTAAGTAAACGAGGAGAAAACTAAGACGATGGCATCAACACCCAGCAATAGAGCCAGAAACATCAGTCACCAATTCACTGTTGATAACTCTACCTTTAAAGTGGTGGACAAATTCACATACTTGGGCACCCTGATCGCCAAGGAGAACGTCATGACGGAAGAAATCAAGTGAAGGATACAACATTTTTGTTTAATTTATTATAATATAATATTTTGTATTTTATTATAATATAATATTTTGTATTTTGACGACATTCGAAATAGGAGTTTTTTAAGTTAAATTGTGGCTTATTTCCCATTTAGAATAATAAATTACATAAGTAAATGCCACAAAAAGTAGAAGCTTTTTATTAGATAGAACAATAGAAGAAATAGAAATGTTTTAGGTGAAATATGTTTTAAATACGTATCCATAAACTTATAAAAATAATAATCCATTCGTAAATACCGCATATGCATAGAAAGCTTGAAGGATCTGCAATCGTGCAAGTAGTTAGTTTCATTCCCTTGGCGCGATGCGGGCCCTTAAGTCACATATCGCACCGGCAGACGACATCGGACTGAACTGAAAACTGAAGTTTAATTTTGGCAGAGAGGCGGGCGTGGCTTATTTTGCTACGAATTGAGGGGAATAACGCGTAGTTGCCACGCATCAATTCCTTAAGTCAATGTTCTTTGTTAACTAATTACGTACTTAATAGAATCGCTTAGAAAATAACTATTACATTGCTACTTTATTTAAGTTTTTTTGTGACAATATTAATTTTAATTCTACAATCAACTCTAGTGGAATTAAATATTATTTTACTCTCATGTATCTGACTAATATTTTAGAAGGAAAGATGTAACAGAAATGTAGCAACACTGTTTCAAACTCAAACCAACTCATTCGACATCGTGACTGCATCTCACTTGTATTCACACAATTAAATATTATCTTTATTCCACACACTAAATAACCCATAGGGTAGTTAAAAAAGTGCCGAATCTGTATATAAATCCTAAACCCATTTACCCTAAGGTGTCGGGTGTAATGTCTTTAGTTAGTTGCATGCACAATTTTTCTCCATTGCTTCTTATTCTTTGCTTGGTTTCTTGCTTGTTCTTTGCTGATTCCTCGTGTTTCTAGGATTGAGGTTACATTATCGTCCCATGTCTTCATTGGCCTGCCCCTTGGTCTCTTGGTTTGTCTTCTGGCTTCCCATACTTTTTTAACTGGTCTTTCTTGGTTCATTCTAACCGTGTGTCCATACCATCTCAATTGGGCCTCTTCAATTTTTTAATAATTGGTTGGACCTTAAGATGTTCTCTGACTGCCTCATTTCTAATCCTGTCTAACCTGGTTATAACCATTATTCTTCTAAGAAATTTCATTTCTATGCTCTGTATTTTCGATTTTAACTTATCAGTAAGCGTCCAACTTTCACTACCAAAAGTTAAAATCGGCACAAACACCGTCTTGTATATGGACACTTTGGCTTTTTGGGATACTTCTTTTTTTGACAGAAACGTACTTTTGATTGCGTGGTACATCCGAGCAGCACTTTCTATTCTGGAACTTATTTCAGTTTCTTCAGTTCCTCTGCTCTCTATTTGTACTCCCAAGTATTTGTAAGTATCGACTTGTTCAAGTGTATTTCCGTTAATTGTTATCTTCGTTTGTTTTCTACTTTTTCCACATACCATTACTTTCGTCTTCTCATTATTGATTCTCAGATTTCGTTTAATTAGTGCAGCGTTCCATACTTGTAAATTTCGATTGAGTGCTTCTTAATTTTTTTAAGTATCACTAGATCGTCTGCGTATGCACACTCAGATCCACACTGCTTCTAAATTTCTATGTCCGGCATATAACTTTAATGTTTCTGCTCTAGTTTCTTTAATTATGTCATCCAAGACAATGTTAAACAGTATGGGGCCTAGGACTCCTCCTTGACGTAGCCCCTCATTTACTATTCTCTTCGGATTCCATATTATCGGTTCTGATTCTGTTCCTTGTATGTCTATATATACTCATAATGGCTTGCCTGAGTTTGATTTTCACACCTTTCTTTTTTAAACATATGTCAATCACCTTCCTTGGAGTACTATCAAATGCCTTTTCTAAGTCTATAAATGCTTGGTATAACTCGGTGCTTGAGTTCCGTGCATTTTGTATTAATTTCTTGATAGTAAAAATGTGATCTTGGATGCTTCTGCCTTTTCTAAATCCACTCTGTGATTGTTCCATTTTAGAATCAACTTCTTGTAAAAGACGTGTTTCTAGTATTCTCTCATATACTTTGGATGGGATGCTCAGTAGTGTTATTCCTCTGTAGTTGCTACATTCGCGTCTGTCTCCTTTTTTGAAAATGGGTAAAATAACTCCCGCACTTCCCAATCTTTTGGTGTTTGGCTCTCACTCCATGCCCTATTACACACTTTTGTTAGCAGTTCAATGCCCTTGTCGCCCATGTTTGTAAGCATTTCCGCTGTAATTTTATCAAATCCAGCCGCTTTACCTTTTTTAAGCTTTTGTATGATTTCCTTTGTTTCCGCTATAGTTATTTCGTCTTGAATTTGGTATTCCTGCTCTACCTCTTCTGTTTATTCTGTGATAATATCTACATCGTTTTGGATATTCAGTAGATCCTCGAAATATTGCTTCCATCTCTCTAGGATGTGGTCATTGTCATGAAGTAAGTGTCCTTCTTTGTCCCTTATTTGCTTTGGTGTTTGTGGAGCCTTTTCGATTCTTAAATTCTTCAGGGTTTTAAAGAATAACTTTTCGTTAGAGTGGTAGTCTTCTTCCATCTTGTTTCCGAATTCTTCCCAACTTTTCCGTTTCGCTGCTAGTACCATATCTTTGACTTTGATTCTTTGCAGTTTGTATATTTGGTAGTTGTCTGCGGTTTCGTTTAAATAATTTTTCCAAGCTATCTTCTTAGACTTCACTTCTGCTTTTATTTCATTGTTCCACCAGTTTGTACACTTTTTGCTTCTGTTATTTCTTGTTATCCCGCATACTTGTTTACCACCGTTTAGGAGTGCTTCTTTCAGTATTTGCCAAGTTTGGTCTAAGTCACCGTCATGTTCAGCGTGCTCTGTTAGGTAGTTATTAACGTAGTTTTTAAACTTGTTTGCTGTCTCCTTGTCTGCTAGCTTATGTGACCTGATTACTTCTATAGTAGGTGTATCATGAGCTTTACTTGTTTTCTTGGTCTCTTTCGTTATTAATTCTTGTCGCACTCCCAAGCTGGTCCTGGCTACAACTAGATAGTGGTCACTATATAATTCAGCTCCTCGTTTTACTCTTACGTCCTTAATACATTGCATTGCTGATCTATTTACTAACACATAGTCTATGATGGATCTTTCGCCTCTACTTTTGACTTCTCTTGTATATTTATGTGCATCTTTGTGTTTAAAAAACGTGTTCATTATTATTAAATCATTTTCTCTGCATATATCAATAATACGTTCCCCATTGTCATTTTTTATTTCTTTTCCATATGGTCCTAATACATCTTGGGTATGTTCATCTCTTACACCCACTCCCCAGGCAACCAAACGACGTTTTTATAACGTAGATAACACGTCATAAAAATGACCAATTGACGTGTTTCTATGACGTAGTACTGTCGTTGAAAATCACGTGTATTTGTCTCATCGATTTGACGTCATAATTGTGACGATTTTAAAACGTAATCGTATCTACGTTTTTTTTACGTCGGTAAAATCACGTCTTTAATACTTTCAAAAAGTGACCTCTTTCAGATGTTTCAAAATAGTATAAAAAATAGGTACATAACATGAAACCTATAGGCCTACGTCCCATGTGTCGAAGATATAAGTACTACCACTTGTTTAAGATCGCTTGGGCGCTAGGCTAGAAGCATCATTGATTCTGCATGATTGTACCAGCCCTCACATTTTAGAATTTTCACTAGTTATATACCTACATATACCTACTTACTGTGTTACAACTGAAAAAACATATATATGAAACTAATAAATAATTTAATAACAAGTTATCCAGCATACCAATATCTTAATTAGTTGTCAAATATAACATAACCTCAAATAGTTGTCAAGAAGAATTACTGCATTAAACTAACTCACTGAGCAAAAACACATAAAAATCTCTTAATTTACACGTTTCTTCAACTAAATATCTAAATGAAAAGTCTTATTTTATCACACAAGGCACAAACCACTTAAACAATAAATGAGAAATTTCTTATGAACATTTAGCGTTATCTATACCTAAACGAAATTGTTTGGAGTCAATACAAACAAGCAAGCTCCTCCCAATTTTGTGACGTCAGACTTAGGCTGTCTGAAATTAAACGTTTTTTAAACGTAATTTTAACGTCATTAATCTTACGTATTTAAAATTACCTACAAAAGACGTCTATATGACGTAATGTTCAAACACGTGTTATATTCAACCAAAAACTGACGTTTCCTCAACGTTATATGACGTCACTTGGTTGCCTGGGTCGGAACCTATTGATAACTTTTTTATTATCAGTTTTACGAAAAAAAGTTATACTTTATAAAATACTCTGCATCGTATACAATATAAGATGCAATCATCAAATATCAAATTTGATTAATTTTAAACGAGGTATGTCAAGAAATATGAATTTCACTCGAGAGTAAAGTAACTTTATATTTCACAATATCGAAAATTATTATTTAGAACAGTTGTTTGGAATTATGTTTCAATTCATATTTTTTACATACCTCGTATAAAATTGAAAAAGTTTGATATCTGATGGTTGTATCTTAGACTATAGACCGAGTAGAGTATTTTATGAAGAATAACTTTTTTTCGTAAAATTGATAATAAAATAGGTATCATAATAATTGTAATAAAATGATGATGGGTATATATCCGTAATTTGAGAAAAAATTGAAAAACTTTTTTTTCAATTAGAAGGATGTCATTGTATATTAAAACATAGTTTTTAATTCCAAACAACTTTTCATAATAACAATTTTTGATATTCTGGAATATAAAGGTAATTTACTCTTTAACGAAATTCATATTTTTGACATCTCGTATAAAAGTATATACATATCTCGTATAAAATTGATAAAATTTTATATCTGATGGTTGAGTTTTAGATTTTAGACTATGCAGAACATTTTATGAAGAATAACTTTTTTTCGTAAAATTGATAATAAAAAAGTTTCCCATATTTATGGTTCCTAGCTACGCAGACATACTGTATAAGAGCTTCTGTATAAGACTTTTCAAATTGTAATGCCATATTCGGAGTCATAATCATAATCATAATCATAGTCATAATCAAAAACAAAATAGAAACATACATGATCAAAGTAAAAATATGAATTCAACGATATTTTTAAAATAATTTATACAAAACCATTGTTTAAACAATTAATACACAATTAGCGGCAAAATCTGTGAGTAGAACTGTTTACTTTAACATACAGTGAGGACGTTTGAGTTGGAATAAATTCATTATCTCGAGAATGCGCGAATCTATAAATTATACTATAATAAATTATGACTTTCTGGCATATATACCATACTAGTGACGTCACCCATCTGGGCGTGATGACGTAATCGATGATTTTTTTAAATGAGAGTAGGGGTTGTGCGAGAGCTCATCTGAAAGGCTATTTAATTCTCTATTCACTAATATAAACGTTAACATAATTATTTATACAGGGTGTACAAAAAAATTAATTTTGAATTAAATTAATTGTGACAAAAAGAAGAAAGAATGTAATTCATTTAATTCAAAATACATTTTAGTGCTGCCAAAAACCAGAGAGAAATGTTTATTTAACAAATAAATATTGTTTTCGCTTAAATTCAGTGTTAAAGCTGCCACCCACCTGTCTTTTAGCAGTTTGAACATTGAATTTAAGCAAAAAGCAATGTTTATTTGTAAAATAAACATTTTTACCTTTTCTTTGACAGCAGTAAAATGTATTTTGAATTAAATAAAGTGCTTACATTCTTCTTTTTGTGTCAATTAATTTAATAAAAATAAATTTTTTCTTGCCACCCTGTATAAATAATTAGGTTATTCTTTATATTGTTAAATAACCTTTTAAATGAGCTGTCACACAACCCCTACTATCATTTAAATAAATCATCGATTACGTCATTACGTCCAGATGGATGACGTCACTAGTATGATGTATATGTCAAAAAGTTATAATTTAAAAATAGACCTGTCTCAGAATTTCTCACCAAACTCACCCATTCTTGAGATAATGAATTTATTCTAACTCAAACGTCCTCACTGTATATATAAACTAACAAAAAAAGTTTTAGACAAATATAAGCTTGTTTTTGAATTTTTCGAAACAATGCATGTTTTCGTACTATATTGACTCCCCTATATCAGTATCAATAATTTAAGGATCGGTCCAGATTTATGTATTTCTTTTTGAAAAGAATTTTTAATTGGCTATTTTCACGGCCAACCTAATACATTTTCACGTAATTTTTGTTGCAGTTAATGTTTGGCAAACAATCACGAATAAGTAACTCACAAATTAAATCAGTTAGTAAAGACATCGAGGAGAATCCGAAAATGTAAAAATATACAGGGTGTTTCATTTAAAAATACGCAATATATTTTCATTAAAGAGTTCATATTTATATAATACATATGTATAATTTGAAAGCGGAGATATTTTGCTAAAATATAAAAACAAAAAAATAAAACCAAGCTTTTTTAATAAAATAAAATAATGTGAACAAAATAAAAACGATGTATATGTGCGTACATAAATTGTGAGGTATACAAGAAAGTAATAAAATTAATTTTTGAATATTAAAAAATAAAAGAAAACTGTACTATAGAAATAATTAGACCGTTCTTTTTGAAGATATGTATTTCTTTTATTTTCTAAATAGATATAAAAAAATATCGTTGTTAGCCTGGTGATCAGTCATGCTAGTGTGACCAACTAGCCCGAAAAATCCGGGACATGGCCCGGCGTCCCGGGCAAGGCTTCCGGGCCATCCGAATTTTCAACGTTTTGGTAAAATTCTATTGTGAAATTTTGAATACATTATTCTTCTAAGAATTTACATGAAATTAAATTGGTGGGACGAAAAAAAGTCGACAATTTCTAGAGCAGCGGTGCTCAAATGGTCGATCGCGATCGACCGGTCGATCGCAAAAGTTTTTGAAGTCGATCGCGATTCACGAAAAATATACAAAAAATGGAAAAGATGGGAACTGCGCTAACTTACCTCACGCGCAACTTTACAACTTTTTATAAAATAGAAATTTGCAATCAAAATTTTTATTTTCTAAATTGATTTTTTATTAGCAGTCGATCGCTGGATGCTTGCAATTTATGTGGTAGATCCCATGCAGTTTAAGTCTGGGCACCACTGTTCTAGAGTGTAATAATAATATCACATCCAAAACGCTTGCATTTTATATCGTGGTATTACAGTTCTACAAAAAGTCAAACCCTGGACTTTTTCCCGTTTCTGTATTTTAATTATCGTCTTCTGAAAGACGATTCAAAAACATGAATATCAAATAATGATAATTATATTTTGTTATTAACTTAAGGTTCTATTTACATGGAAATCCAACATCAGTTAAATTTTCTAATTTTTCCCTTTTTGAGAACGATTTATAGATTGGAAGTCGAAACATCAAAAACTAATAAAAATGTAATTATCATTCCAACCCATCCCATCAAAAAAATGTTTGTCAACATATAAATGTTAAATAATCAATAAAATGATATTAAAGTTGTATGTTTAAAAAAATGGCCCGATTTTCATTGAAAAGTCCCGGATTTTAGGTTTTTTTTCAGCTTTGTCCCGAATTGGACTGACTTGGAGTTGGTCACACTAGCATGCATTTAGTTACAATGTAAATTTTTATAAAATAGGTATTTGACAAATACGTTGTCAAACAACAGAGCAATCAGCTGAAACTGTTTAAATTTACCAAAAATAGTTTTGATTTAATGCTAGCTATAATTTTAACCGTATAAAGAGGTCTACACAATTAAAGAAAACCAGTCGACATCAACATTTTGTACTACTGATTTTAGATTTTCTAATGATTTTCTGTATCTGCAATCCTATTCCACGGTTGCTCCTCAACACTACCAAACAAGATAAAGATTATACCAGTTCCAATGTAAACGCATCCGCCGAGTATAAACGTATAAGACCATTCCTTCAAACCGTTCTAAAACAAAAAATAATACAAAATAAATATTTTTCGAGCAAATGTTATTGTCAGTGTGCCCTTTTCAGGTTACTTCAGAGGGCAATACTCGTATATATGAAATTATCGTTTCCAAAATGGAAAGATATTATCAAAGCTATATACATATAATTAGGTTTGGATGTTGATACATTTGCATATTCACATAATATGTAAATGCAGGTATAGGTTTTCTCCGTCAATAAAAATGTTGAAAATGAAAATAGCTTTAAGTCTATTTTTAAAAATAATCTGTAAGGAGAGTATAGTTTTTAAATATGTTTCTGGTATTGCAAAATAACGGAAAATCTATAGATACCATAATTGTGTGTACAGAAAAAAAGGTAAAGCAAAGTTAAAAAATTTGAACAGATAAGGAAATTCAAGACGTCATCGAAAGAATCACGACGCTTAAGTGGAACTGGGCAGGGCACTCAGCTAGAACACAAGATATAGTGTGGACAAGACGAATTATAGAATGGAGGCCCAGAAAATATAAAAGAACCGAGGACGACCACCGTCTAGATAGACCGACGACATAAAAAGAGTAGCGGGAAACTGACTACAAGCGGCCCAGTGTAGAGAACACTGGAAAGAACTGAGGGAGGCCTATGTCCAGTAGTAGACGCGATTGGCCGATTGATTGATGATGATGACGATGATGAAGAAAATTAATCAAATTGATTAACTTTTTTTAAAATGTATATAGGGTGAGGCAGATAACTGGCCTATTAGAAATATCTCGAGAACTAAAGGCAACAGAATTATGAAAATTGGAATAAAGGGGTTTTGAGGGATGATCTAATAAATGAAAATATTTTCATCTCTTTGCAACGTCTGGTTATACCGGAAGTAGCTTAAAACTTGTTTTTTTTTAATGGGACACCCTGTATATTTTTACATTTTTGGATTCTCCTCAATATCTGTTTTCTTAAAATATGAGATTTTGTAATATTATACAGGGTATTTTAAAAGATATTTACGTTTTTTTATTAATTTCGTAGCAATATTCACACCCTGTAGAATTGTAATAGTTTGACATTAAAAACTCTGCTTACGTTCAAGTGATTTTTAATATAGTCTATTATTGTTAAGAATCATTAGTATAGCTAATTTTGAAATTTTAGTATACAGGGTTGGTCGAAACTCGGAATGAATATTTTCTGAGTTTTCTTAAATAAAACACCCTGTATTTTAGTATTGTAATGAAATGATATTTCATAGTACTTTTTTATTTTATAAGTATTCCCTACACCTAACTGCTTTAATTTGTGAGTTATTGGTGATTCAAGCTAAACTTTAATTGCAACAAAAAATACGTAAAATTTTATTAGGTTGGCCATGAAAATATTCAGTCACAAATAACTTTTCAGAAATAAATACATATTAATCCAGACTGATCCTTAAAATTACCAATAATGGTTTAGCTATCAAAATACCTACGTAGTTAAGATTGTTGGTGCGATTAACAATTAAGCACAAATTAAAGCAGTTAGGTATAGGGAATGCTTATGAAATAAAAAAGTACCATAAAATATCATTTCATTACAATACTAAAATACAAGGTGTTCCATTTAAGAAAACTCAGAAAATACTCATTCCGAGTTTCGACCAACCCTGTATACTAAAATTAAAAATTTAGCTATACTAATGATTCTTAACAATAGTAGACTATATTAAAAATCATTTGAACGTAAGTAGAGTTTTAGTTGTCAAACTACTACAATTCTACAGGGTGTGAATATTGCTACGAAATTAATAAAAAAACGTAATTATCTTTTAAAATACCCTGTAAACATTACAAATCCTCATATTTTAAGAAAGAAGACATCGAAGAGAATCCAACAATGTAAAAATATACAGGGTGTCCCATAAAAAAACGAAGTTATAAGCAACTTCCGGTATAACCGGAAGTTGCAAAGAGATGAAAATATTTTCATTTAATAGATCATCCTTCAAAACCCCTGTATTCCAATTTTCATGATTCTGTTGCCTTTAGTTCTCGAGATATTTCTAATAGGCCAGTTATCTGCCTCACCCTGTATAAGGAGAGTAGAGTATATACAGGGTGTTTGGTAAAGAATCGGCCATAGCTTAACCTTAGATTCCTGAGGTTAAAATAGGTCGATTTAAGCTAACTTACCTTAGTACAAAAGTTGATATTAACCGAAATACAGGGTGTCGAAGTTAAACTTTTATTTTATTTATTTTTGAATATTTCCTGACAGGCATGGGACAACACGAAATTTGGTAAGTGGTGCTGGTATTGTACAATCTACTAAATTATGTTAAACAAACGTTTCTGGCTACTACCAGAAGCGTACGACGGGGGAACATGAATGGTTGACCCCTCCCAAATTCTACGCCACTGGCGGAATTGCTATTTTAGTGCAATTTTTTTATTCTGCAAATATACTCTTCATTTGTAACGATAAAGCCATTATTTTTCGAGATATTTGAAGCTAAAAACGAAGGAGCGTAATACATTAATCAAAATAAGTGTGCCTTTTCATTTTTAACTTCAAATATTTAGAAAACTAATGACTTTATCGTTACGAATGAAGAGTACATTATTTGCATAGAAAGTATTGGAGAATCTAAAAATTGTGCTAAAATAGCAGTTTCATCAGTGGCGTAGAATTTAGGAAAGGTCAGCCATTCACTTTCCCCTGTCGTACGCCTCTGGTAGTAGCCAGAAACGATTATTTAACATAATTTAGTACGGTGTACAGTGCCTACACTTTCTGCCAAGTATTACATGGATATGTCAAATTATTTTAAAGTATTCTTTTTTTTTAATAATTTATTCTTTATTTAAAACTTTTGAGAACTATGTGTGCCCGGTACTATAAAACTATTTGGCATATCCTTATGGTACTTGGCAGAAAGTGTAGGTACTGTACACCCTACTAAATTATGTTGTTACATAATCGTTTGTTGTTAATACCAGAGGCGTACGACAGGGGAAAGTGAATGGTTGACCCTTTCCACAGCCTACGCCACTGACGAAACTGCTATTTTAGCATAATTTTTACATTCTCCAATACTTTCTATGCAAATAATATACTCTTCATTGGTAAAGATAAAGTCATTAGTTTTCGAGATATTTGAAGTTAAAAATGAAAAGGCACACTTATTTTGATTAATGTATTATGCTCCTTCGTTTTTAGCTTCAAATATTTTGAAAACTAATGGCTTTATCGTTACGAATGAAGAGTATGTTATTTACATAGAAAGTAGGGGAAAATCAAAAAATTGCACTAAAACAGAAATTCCGCCAGTGGCGTAGAATTTGGGAAGGGTCAACTATCCACGTTCCCCCGTCGTACGGCTCTGGTAGTAGCCAGCAACGTTTGTTTAACATAATTTAGTAGGGTGTACAGTACCAGCACCATTTACCAAATTTCCGGTTGTTGTCCCATGACTGTCAGGAAATATTCAAAAATAAATAAAATAAAAGATTAACTTTGACACCCTGTATTTCGGTTAATATCAACTTTTTTACTAAGGTAAGTTAGCTTAAATCGGCCTATTTGAACCTCAGGAATCTAAAGGCGCATTTAAATCAAAGCGAACACGAACGAACGAACGAATTCGTTCGTTAACTTTATTGTATTTGTACAGCGAATCGAGCACGACCGAACGAATTCGTTCGCATTCGCACATGTTCCAACCGATGTCGGTAAGTTAGCGAATCATCAAAGGATATCGTTGTTCAATGTGAACAGTGGATAGACGGTAGCGAACGAATTCGTTTAAAGTACTGATTTAATTTATTTACAAACATTAGTTTGAGAGGGTTGTTTATTGTGTAGACGTGAAAACATAATTTTGCAATATGGAATGGACCAATGAAAAGATACTTCAATTAATTGAGTTATATAGAAATAAAGAATGCCTATGAAACCCGAAATCGAAGCTATATGAAATAATAAACAGAAAAACTGATGCTTGATATAATATTTCTATAAGAATGGGTTGTGATGTCTCTGAACTAAAAAAATGAATTAGCTTCTGGCATCATTTAGACGAGAAAGACAAAAAGAGGGTTCGAAGTAGTTTGCTTTTAAAAGCCTAATGTTTTTATTGGATAAATTTCAACCCAGAAAGACTAATGAGGTAAGCAAATCAAATTAATTGCTAAAATTAATTAAAAGCAAATTTATTTTGATACACCAATTTTACAATTTATTATTTGAACATAATATAGTCATAATACCAAGAGCAAGCAACTTTTCGAGGAAGAATTTAAAAAAAAAGCTGGTTCTTTAATATATTATTCTCTATGCTCCCTCAAACAGCGTATAATACCAACTACCTGTCTGCTGATACAGATTGCGTGCATTAGTTCGAAGCACATTATACACTACAGGTACTACCTACCCTACCTAAATATGTTGAATTCAAAATTATTTTAAGAAGAAAAATTTTTTTGTCATTACTTTTGTCATTATTAGAAATATGAATACAAATCTTTTGTCAGTAATTTATATGCTAAAAAGTGTTACATTTGACCTGTGCTCTTGTGCGGAATGGAAGCATGGACGTTAAAGGCCAGTTCCATCAACAAATTCGAAGTGTTTGAAATGTGGTGCCTACGTCGAATGCTTGGAATATCATGGACGGACAGAGTCAGAAACGATTAAGTACTGAGAACAGCGGGTTTACAGGATAGGGAACTTTTTAATCATGTTAAAATAAGAAGACTGCATACTTGGGGCATATATTACGAGGGGAACGATACACTTTTCAGCAACTGATATACAAAGACAGAGGGTAAGAGGGATCTGGGAAAAAGATGTCATGGCTGCGTAATCCTCACCGTCAGTGGACAAGAATCCACGGCTATGAAATGCTTTGCAATGCTAAAAACATAATATTTTAATAAATTACAGTAATATTTTATAAACAAGATAATGTACAGTGGACGCCTACGCAGAAATGCACGGCATCTTAAGAAGAAGAAGAAATCTGAATTTATAATTGCTAGACATTTTTGGACGTTTTATATATAACTTTCTGTTGATAATGCCAGATTTAAATAAAATATTAATAAATAAAACTTATCATCAAAATTTTCAACAAAATAATAAAAAATACCTGAATAAATTATTTTTGAGTTTGGAAATAATTTTTATTTTATTTTATTTATTAAAATCAAATTGTTTAAATTAAATACATCGATAATTATAGAATAGAAACAGAACAAGATGAAATTATTGAAGTCGTATCAAAATTTTTACTTTTATTTATGAATATGACATATTTTTTTCCTTACAGAACACACATTGCATTTTATAAGCTATTACCCAACAAGATTAAAATTTACCCAGCAAGAAACAGGATAATAAACTTAAATACAATGTGACTGACCCATCTATACATCTGCGGGCAATATGCACTTCGGATCATCAACGAATGCGAACGTTCGCTTCAATGTAAATGGCCCTACTTTGTAGCGAACGAATGACCAAGCGAACACCTACGAATTCGTTCCTTCGTTCGTTCGTTCGTGTTCGCTTTGATTTAAATGCGCCTTAAGGTTAAGCTATGGCTCATTATTTACCAAACACCTGTATACAGGGTGAGTCACCACTAACGGGACGGAAGATTACAGCGAAATGGTAAAAGATTACATTTTAAAATTATTTTGAAATATACAGGGTGTCCCAATAAATGGCGGCGTATCAAAGTTATATTTTTTCTTATGGAACACCCTATATTTTATTGCATTTTTTAAATGTCCGTAAAAAATAAGGGATAGTTTCATAAGGCTTCCCTATACCTATGTACAGAGTGTTCTGAGATATGTTGACTTTTCTTAAAATGTAGAGTTTTAAAAAAAGGCTTATTCTGAAGTTATTTAAGAAATTATAAAAAATTGCTTTTGCATCTAAATGGTTGAAAATTGTTTGAATGTATTCCATGATTGATTATTACACATTTATTTACAGGGTGTTCACAATTTACAGTTTTATTATTGTATCATTCAATGTGTCATATGCTGCTTATTTTAAATGGAACACCATGTATATTAGTAAATAATTATACTAAACAAATTTACCTCTTTCGAATGGTATATGGATGTCGTATACCTAGGTCTCATAATTTTTGCGTAATTTACAATTCTTTAAATTCTTAATCTGTAAATCCATTTTAAAACAAAATATGTAGTTAATTAATGTCATTGTATCTCATTGTCATTTCATGACAGTACGGTCTGGTAATTATCTTATAATTAATGTATTCCATAATTGATTGTTACCCATTTATTTACAGGGTGTTCAAAATTTACAATTTCATTATTGGATTATTCAATGTGTCATATGATGCTTAATTTAAATAGAACACCGTATATTAATAAATTATTATACTAAACAAAGGTTCCTCTTTCGAATGGTATATGGATGTTCTATAACTAGGAGTCATAGTTTTTGCGTAATTTACAATTTTCTTAAACGGTAAATCGATTTTAAAAATATTTGTTTTAGAGTCACTCTCGATTTTTAAACCCATTATTTTGGCATAATTGGTATAAACGAGTGTAGTTGTAAATAAAAATGTATACTTTTAGTTGCTGATTTGTAAAATAAATAAAATAAAATTATTGAAAATAATTAAATGCATAACGAAACAAAGAATTTTATAAAACAAATACATAAATAATACAAAATGAACCACAAATTACTATAAGTAAAAAATTATCAGTTATGCAATAAATGTTAAAAATGTTTGCTTTCTTGTGTAATACAACAAGCGATTTTATCTTTAAATGATTTTCTTACATTATTTAACGTAATAGACGCAAATAATAATAGACGCAGGGTGTTATAGACGCAAAAGCGTTCGAAATTCTTAATTGCATATCATCTGGAGTAGTAGGAAGTGTAGCATAATACACAATATTTTTAATAAAACCTCGTTTATAAAATCCATCTTTGTCAATCCTGGATCCTGGTGACCTAGGTGGCTTTCGGAGATAGCGTGATTGTTCATTTTTAGGAACAATTAAATTTGAATACCATAAACGAATCTTTTGTTTTAAAATCGATTTACCGATTAAGAATTTAAATAATTGCAAATTACGCAAAAACTATGAGACCTAGTTATAGGACATCCATACACCATTCGAAAGAGGTAAATCTCTTTAGTATAATTATTTATTAATATACATGGTGTTCCATTTAAAATAAGGATAATATGACATATTAAATAATCCAATAATGAAACTGTAAATTTTGAACACTCTGTAAATAAATGCGCAATAATCAATAATGGAATACATTCGACCAGTATCCAACTATTTAAATTTAAAAGTAATTTTTTTATAATTTCTTAAATAACTTGAGAATAAGCCTTCTATTAAAACTTTAAATTTTAAGAAAAGTCAACATAACTCCGAACACTCTGTACATAGGTATAGTGAAGCCTTATGAAACTATACCTTATTTTTTGCGGACAATTAAAAAATGTAATAAAATACAGGGTGTTCCATAAGAAAAAATATAACTTTGATACGTCGCCATTTATTGGGACACCCTGTATATTTCAAAATAATTTTAGAATGTAGCTTTTATCAACTTACAAACTATTCATTTAAAAATTTTACAAATCTTTTACCATTTCGCTGTAATCTTCCGTCCCGTTAGTGGTGACTCACCCTGTATATACAGGGGAGCGGGAAAGTATGGAAACACGGTAATTTCTCGGAAACCGCTAAAACGAGTGTTATAGGTTTTGGCGGGTAAGGGTCTTCTAATGCGGCCGATATCATAGTGGAAATTACATTGTTGTCAAATTTTTCATTGTTCTGGAAATCTAATGAACTTTCTTATTTCTAATGGAACACGCTGTATATTTTTTTTGTTTTGAAGTCCTTAAGAAATACTGACTATTTTTCATGTTATATTCCCTATACCTAAATGCCATAATTTCGGAGTTGTGTGTGTGAGATCCTGGCATCAGACAAAATCTATTTGCCACAAATAACTTCGGAGTTATGGTTACATTTACTAAAAAAATCAAACAAATTATAAAAATCATTTTTTTTTTTTGGCCCGGATAGACATTCTTTTAGGTTCCTTGGATCATTAGCAACAAAAAAAGGTCTGTAATTTTTCTCTAAAGTTAATGGTTTCCGAGTTATAAACAATTTAAAACTCTAAAAAAATTAAAAAATGACGATTTTCAAGGTTTAAAAACACAAGTAAAAAATAAAAATTTTTGAAATTACGAAGTACCTAAATTCAAGCTCAAATCTTCTTCTATCAGCTACCTACAAGAATTTTTGGCATGTTTTATTCTAAAACATTGTTTTTTTAATTGTTAATAAAGCGCATATGAGAGAACGGGCGATCGGACTGCTTTAACATGTAAAAAACAGTATTTTAAACTGAAATAATCCCAAATTACTTATAGGTATCTGATAAAACAAGGCTCGAGTTTGAATTAGGCACTTTCTGATTTCAAAAATAATATTTTTTACTTGTGTTTTTGAACCTAGAATATCGTCATTTTTCGATTTTTTTCAATTTTAAATTGTTTTTAACTCGGAAGCGATTAACTTTAGAGAAAAATTACTAAAGACCTTTTTTGTTTTCAATGATCCAAAGAACCTCAAAATAATGTCTACAAGGGGCGAAAAAGTTGATTTTTTTAATTTGTTTAAAATTTTATTTTTAATAAATGTAGCCATAACTCCGAAATTATGGCATTTAGGTATTAATACGAGATCCGAATAGGTCAAAATGTACCCATCTGCTTGCCGGATGAAACATTTTTTTTTATTAAATTTCATACATAGACAAATATTTCTAGCATGGGTTGCCTATCAAAATCGTGTCATAGCTATCCTTAAGGGGGAGCCGAAGGGGTTGAAATCAATATTCCAAACACATTTTTTTGAAAGTAGGTAGAATTATTTTATTTTTAAATTAAATAGGCATATTAGTACAATTCACAGATTACTCAAGAAAAAATTCAAGGAAAAATACTGAAAACTAAGCCAACGATGGCAAACTTTTAAAAGACACCTCAAAATATATAGGGCAGTCAATGAGGGTATTTGGCTCCGAATTCCATCCTACTACATCGATTTACTTGATATTTTCACAGTAAGTAGGGAATAGCTCAAGAAACAAAGTCGATGTGCGCTATGCCGATGTGCGCTTTTATCTTGGGGTGGTTCCCACCCCTTCTCGGGGGTGAAAAATGTTTTGGTTAAAATAGCCACGGAAGGGGCTAGAGAACCTAATTTTAAGCAAAAACTGTTCTATAATTATTTTTTGAAAACTCAATACTTTTTGAGTTATTCGTGGTTGAAAATTGGCCATATTCATTGAAAATGACACCTTTTCTGAATACCTTAAAAACTATACATCTAACAAAGAAACTATATAAAATATTTCTGTAGGTTATAAAAAACAAAGAGATTCGTTCCTTCATAAATCTTCTAGTTAAAATACAAAGAAGGATATGGTAGGTAAGAAGAGTTTGTCTTTTTGCTGCATGCTTAAATCGGTGTATTCATCTTGAAATAACAGAGAAACTGCCGATTTTAGGTTTATAATGATACTAATAAGTTTTGTAGTGCTTCAAAAGACCTTTAAAATAAGCAATACTAAATGTCGATTACATTCAAACTAAGCGAGATATTCTGCAAAGAAGTTGATGACTAATGTATTTTAAGAAGAAATGAGAAGTATATTTAACCCCTCATCCATCAGAATTTAAATACATCGTTTTCCTTCTACAATACTTTTTACTATAGTGTTATTTCTATGTCCAAAAAGTTGGACAGGATTAAATTGAATGGTTTTAAAAAAAATAAGATCAAATTATAGAGCGCATTTTTAAATTTTCTTAAAAATCTTCCTTTTTCTCCATGTAACTCGAAAAATATAAGAGATACGAAAAAAAGATACCACACAAAAATGTAGGGCTTTTTCAGATAAAAATTTTCTTTCTATTTTTCCTTGCTGTATCTCTTATCATTTTCAAGTTACATGGAGAAGAAAATTTAAAAATGATCTTTATAATTTGATCTTTATTTTAAAAACCATTCATTTTAAACCCGTCCAACTTTTTGAACATAGAAATAACACTATAGTAAAAGGTATTGTGGAAGGAAAACGATGCATTTACATTTTGGTGGATGGGGGTTAAAATTACTTCTCATTTTTTCTTTAGTTATCAATTAGTTATCAATTTTGTTTGCAGCATATCTCGCTTAGTTTTAATGTAATGGACCTTTAATATAGCTTATTTTAAAGGTCTTTTCAAGCACTATAACAGGTATTTGTAGCATTGTAAACCTAAAATCGACCGTTTCACTGTTATTTCAAGTTGAATACACCAATTTGAGAATGTACTAAAAAACAAACTATTTTCACCTACCATATCTCTTTTTGTATTATAACTAGAAGATTTATGAAGGCAAGTGTCTCTTTGTTTTTTTTTATAACCTACAAAAATGTTTAATATTGTTTTTTTAGTTAGATGCATGGTTTTTAAGGTATTTGCAAAAAACCGTTCGAAAAGGTATTGTTTCAATGAAAATGGCCAATTTTCAACCACGAATATCTCAAAAAGTATTGAGTTTTCAAAAAAATATATAGAACAGTTTTTGCTTGGAATTAGGTTCTCCAGCGAATTCCGTGGTAATTTTAACCAAAAAATTTTCCACCCCTAAGAAGGGGTGAGAACCACCCCTAAGATAAAAGCACACATCGGCATAGGGTAGACTTTGAATAAGGAGATAAGTAGATGCTAGGCAAAAAATTTCATTAAAATCCATGCAGTAGGATAGAATTCGGAGGTAATATCCTATTCTTGCTCCCATTGACTGGCGTAATAATGAATTTTGCGGTGGACATCAGAACTCATGAATCATGGTAAACAAAAAATTCAAAAAGATTTTATTAGCTTATAAGTTTCTCGAGGTAATGCTGTCAAGTTTTTTTAGTTTTATCTAATTTTGACTTTTTGATAACACTCAGAAATCTAAACACAGAATTTTTTTTGCAAAAAGGGGTGAAAATCAACATATTTATTATTGTTAAACAAAAAATAAGCATAAAACAAAAATATCTTGACAGCGTTACCTCAAGGAATGTTTAAAGAAAATATATACAAAATTTCAGGTGAGTTGGTCAAGTAGTTTTTGAGTTACAATGTCTACAGCTGGAAAAAATCAGTTTTGAGAAAAACGTGTTTAAAGTATTGTCAACTTTTATTTTCAATTTCTTTTTTGTCTGTCAAATGGTAAAGTGATGCACACCGAAATATGTTTTTAAATCGCGGAATAATTTACAAAAGAAAATAAGAACAGCTGTTGACCGTTTCTCACTACGCTCAAGCGAGTTGGCACGAACTTGGTATAAAACGACTCGAAGGTAGGGAGGCAGGGAGATAGTGTTAAATAGCCCTAGCTTCGATTCGATTTGCAGCAGGTTCGCGCCAGCAAGCTTGAACGTAGTGAACAACGGTTAACAGCCGTTTTTATTTTCATTTGAAAATTACTCCGCGATTCAAAAAGATATTCCGGTGTGCATCATTTTACGATTTGAAAGACAAAAAGAAATTGAAAATAAAAGGTGACAATACTTTAAACTCGTTTTCCTCAAAACTCCTTTTTTCAAAGGCTGTAGACATTGTAGTTCAAAAACTACTTGACCGACCCACCTGGAATTTTGTATATATTTTCTTTAGACATTCCTTGAGGTAAAGCTGTCGAGATATTTTTTGTTGTATGCTTATTTTTTGTTTAACAATAATAAATATGGTAATTTTCATCCTTGTTTACAAAAAAAATTCGTTGTTTTGACTTCTGAGTGGTATCAAAAAGTCAAAATTAGATAAAACTAAAAAAACTGCCTACTTGACAGCGTTGCCTCGAGAAACTCATAGGCTAATAAAATCTTTTTGAATTTTTGTTTAACATGATTCAATGATGAGTTCTGATGAGTTTGAGGTGTGTTTTCAAAATTTGCCATCGTTGAATTATTTTTCAGTATTTTTCCTTGAATTTTTTGCCTTAATAATAATAATATATATATATATATATATATATATATATATATATATATATATATATATATATATATATATATAATCGGTTTAAAACGTCCTCCGACGTCTTCCGATGCCCAATCTCCATGCATCTCTATCTTCCCAAAGGTCTTCGTCTAAACCTCTCTCTCGGATCTCTCTGTCTATTCCTTCTCTCCAGCTCTTTCTGGGTCGGCCTCTTTTTCTTTTTCCATTTGGTGACCAATCTAGAATCTGTTTGGGCAGACGGTGTTCTGGCATTCTCTGCACATGTCCATACCACTTTAATTGTTGTACTCTTATATCTTCGACAATCGTATGTGTGACTCCCATAATCTCTCGTATACGTTGGTTATTAACTCTTTCGAGTTTTGATTTTCCTGCGGCACGTCTCCAGTAATCCATCTCCGTGGCTTGTAGTGTTCTTTCAGTAGTTGTCTTTAATTGCCACACGTCACTTCCATACATTACTATGCTCTTTATAATAGTGTTGTATATTCGATGTTTATTTTTTTTGGATATATGTCGATCCCAAATAATACTATTTAGTTGCGATATGGCCCTTCTACCTTGAATGTTTCGTTTTTTTATAGCCTGATCTGATTTGCCGTCGTCCGTGATTTCTACTCCTAAATAAGAATATTTATTGTTGTACTTAATGTGTTGTCCGTCATTTAAAATTAGACTCTGCTCGTTGCCACCGATGTTCATGTACATTGTTTTATCTATGTTAACTTCTAATCCCCATTTTTTGTATTCTTCGATTAATTTTCGAGTCATGTATTCCAGATCGTCATATTCGTTAGCAATCACAATTTGATCATCAGCAAAACATAGAGTGTACAGGTTGTTATTATTTAATTGTATACCCATGCCGCTGCATTTCCGCTTCCAAAGTTTCAATGCTTGTTCCAGATATATTTTGAAAAGTGTCGGCGATAGGCAGCATCCCTGCTTCAGTCCTTTGTCTACTACGAAACCTTTGGAAACATTCGTTCCTATTTTAACTTTGGCGTTGGCGTTATCATATAGTTTTTCCACTGCTGTTATGAGATTTGAGTTGATGTTCGTTTGTCTTAGAGTGTTCCATAACTTATTTTGGGGGATGCTATCGTAGGCCTTTTTTAGATCAACAAACAAAAAGTGGACTTCTTGATTTACGGCAACCTTTTTTTCTATAAGTTGAGTGATACAAAAAAGGTGGTCTATGGTCGATCTACCAGCTCTAAAACCTGCCTGTTCTTCTGCCTCCATATCAGTATATTCTCTTTCTATTCTATTTTTGATCATTTTCCCATAGATTTTACTAATGGTACTAGTAACTGCTATTCCACGGTAATTATCGCAATTTTGTTTGTTTCCTTTTTTATGTAAAGTTGAAATGGTAGAGGTTTTAAATTCGGCTGGAACCTCTACTTTGTTTATGCAGTTTTGAAAGAGTATTGTCAGGTGCTCATATAGTTTTTCAGTTCCATTTTTTATTAGTTCTGAGGGTATATTGCCAGGTCCGGGTGCTTTTTTGTTTTTGAGTGAAGTACAAATATCCTTTACTTCCTTTTTCGTGATTCTTATAGGAGATGCTTCAACGCCTATGTTTTGGTTATTATCTTTTATTTTGAATTCTACTCGATCTTCTTGTAACAGTTTACTGAAGTACATGTCCCATGCTTCTAACGAAATTGGTGAGATTAAATCTTTTTTCTTGTCGTTGGTCCTAAGAGATTTAATAAGTTTCCAGCTTTGTGTACTTCTGGTTCCTCCTATGTACGTATTTATTTTTTGACAGTTTTGATCCCAGGATTCATTTTTTTTTCTGTCTTATCATTTGTCTCAACTTAGCTTGTTGGTTTTTGTAATTAGACCAATTGGTATCTGTTTTTGCACTTAAATATTGTTCATACTTTTGTTTCTTTTGTTTTATCGCTGTGTCTATTTCTTCATCCCACCAGTATGGAGTATTTTTGTTTTTCTTTTCGTAATATCCAAGGGCTTCTTTTGCTGCAGAGTGAATACTTTCTTTAATGTAATTGTAGTGGTCCTCGATGTTATTGAAAGTTATGTTTTTAAGTTTCTCGTTTAGTCTGTTTTGATACAATATTTTTACACTATCTTGTTCTAGGCTTATAAGATTATATCTTACGTCATCTGCCATCTCTGAGCGAACTACTGGTTGTTCCTTCTGGCATCTTCTTGAAAACATTATTTTTGCTTTTAAGAAATGGTGATCGCTTCCACAAACTGCACCTCTATAAGCTCTTACGTCGTAGATTTTAAGATTTGATCTTTGGCGTACAATCAAGTAATCTATTATAGATTTTAGATTCCTTGTTCTCTGTCCCCAGGTGTATTTATGTACTTCTCGATGTTGATAGAATCCATTTGTAATACGGAGCTGGTTCTGTTCGCATATTGTGATGAGTCTGGTCCCATTGTCATTTGTTATGTTTTCTCCGTAAGGACCAATTATTTTATTGTTTTGTTTTTTTCCGACCCTGCCATTAAAATCTCCAAGTAAGATTAATTCCCTCGTATTTCCTATCGATGTTATTTCTCGGTTTAGTTTCTCGTAGAATTCTTCTTTCTTGTTAACCAATGCATCTTCGTTAACTGCATATACACCTATTATCGTTAGTTTATGACCATGTATATTGAGGTTTATTTTAATTAGTCTTTCATCTATGGCTTCCCAAGTGGTGATATACCTTCTTAGGCTTTTACGAATAATTATTGAGACACCTTGTTGTGCTCTTTTTTCTTTTGATATGCCGCTATAGAAATGGTCGCAATGCCCTAAGTTTTCTGACCCTGTACCTTTTTTCTTGGTTTCTGTTAACACCACTACTATGTCCATATTGAGCTTCTTTGTTTCATACATTACTTCATTGAGTTTTGTAGAGAGACCCTGTACGTTCCATGTTCCTATATTCTTGATCCATTTTCGTAGCTTAAGTCGTCGTGTTTTATTCCATCCGTTCCGAGGCTGTAGATTTGGCTTTTTAACATTTATACATTTTTCTGAGTATTGAGGAGTTAGCCCAATGCCTCAACCCCCAACCTGGAGGACCGGGTGATTTGTTGTCAAGGTTTTCTTCCTCTAGCCTTTGATGGTTCAGCATCTAACTACAAGGCAGCAGCTTCGCCTGTACCCTAGGCAGGGGCCCTTACAGGGTGCTATCATCCGGGCCAGATGAACCCTGGTTTTTTTACGAGGTTGTTACTCCTCCCCCTTCCTCCTTTATCCGGGCTTGGGACCGGCAACATAACAGCTAAACTACTCAATTCGCCCAGCCGTCATGCAGGCGGAGTTCTTAATAATAATATGCCTATTTAATTTAAAAATAAAATAATTCTACCATACTTTAAAAAAAAAATATATAATATGAAAATAATAATATGCCTATTTAATTTAAAAATAAAATAATTCTACCATACTTTAAAAAAAATGTGTTTGAAATATTGATTTCAACCCCTTCGGCTTCCCCTTAAGGATAGCTATGACACGATTTTGATAGGCAACCCATGCTAGATATATTTGTCTATGTATGAAATTTAATAAAAAAAATGTTTCATCCGGCAAGCAGATATGTACATTTTGACCTCATATTCGGATCTTAGACTATGTATATAGGGAATATAACATGAAAACTGATCAGTATTTCTTAAGGACGTCAAGACGCAAACAATATACAGGGTATTCCATTTGAAATAAGGAAGTTCATTATATTTCAAGATTAGACCTCATATATTTCTAGACCTCAAAATATTAAGATTTAACCCAAATCACTCAAATAAAATGTAGTCCGTTACTGAGTTACAGGGTGTTTTATTTAAACATTAATTTAATACTATTTTTACCCATTACTTTACACTATTTCACGTATCCTTATCATACTTGGCAGAAAGTGTAGGTACTGTACACCCTACGAAATTATGATAAACAAACTTTTCTGCCTACTACCAGAGGCGTACGACAGGGGATAGTAAATGGTTGACCCTTCCCAAATTCTACGCCACTGGCGGAATTGCGATTGTAGTGCAATATTTAGATTCTCCATTACTTTCTATGTAAATAATATACTCTTCATTAGTAACGATAAAGCCATTAGTTTTCGAGATATTTGAAGTTGAAAATGAAACGACATAACTATTTTGATTTAATGTGTTGTGCCCGTTCATTTTTAACTTCAACTATCTCGGAAACTAAGCTATCGTTACGGAATGAAGAGTATATTATGTATTTACATGGAAAGTATTGGAGAATCTAAAAATTATGCTAAAATAGCAATTCCATAAGTGGAGTAGAATTTGGGAAGGGTCAACCGTTCACTTCCCCCTGTCGTACGCCTCTGGTAGTAGCGAGAAACGTTTATTTAACATAATTTAGCAGGATACACAGTGCCTACACTTATTAGTGGAGTCAATGAAGGTTTTCACCTCGGATTTCGTTGAACCTCCATCGATTTTCATGAAAATTGGTAAGTATGTAGAGGATACCTCAAGAAACAAAGGTGACATGGTGCCAACTTGCGCTTTTACCCTGGGGGGGGATGCCACCCCTTCTCGGGGGTGGAAATTATTTTATTAAAAATAATACCACTAATCGATAGAGGGACAAATTATAAGTAAAATTTGTTATATAAAGTTATTTCAATAAATCAATAGTTTTTGAGTTATTAAAGATCAAAAGTTTTGATTTTTCCTGAAAAAAATCCTTGTTTTAAAGCAGTTTTTCATAAATAACTCAAAAACCATAAGTTTCTTCAAAAAAGTTGTTATTACCAAAATCGAAGATAATATAAAAATAAATAAGCTCCTTATTCGAAAAATCCTTTATTGCATATACAAAGTGAGTTATATGCAATTGAATGTATATTTTTTTTCGGCGAGTACTCAAATCTTAGTATTCAAGCTTAAATAACAGGAAAACGATGCACTTTGTTAAATATAGATATTAAACATTTTAATAAAGTACTTAAAGGCAACTATCAAAAAGCTATATAAGAAGTCGGTAGCATCAAAATTAAGCAAGTTATGATGGAAATAAGAGGACCCTTTCAGATTTTTTAGGGAAGAATGAAAAATGAAACATACGTCATTTCCACAAAAATTAAAATTTATAGTAACCCATTTAAAACTTTATTTATTTTAACATGAGTAATAACTTCAACAATTTTGACCGGTTTAGAATGCATATTTTTGAAAAAAAATACGATTAAAAAAATTAGAATTTTTCAAATTTTCGTGAATTTCGTTTTCTTTTGATAATAACTCCAAAAATACTCGATATACTTAAAAAATGGTAGAGAACAAAATTTTAGTTTTAACTTTATTTAAGCTTTTTCTTTTTTTAATATTTTTTTACGACAAAAAATAACCGAGATAGAAACATTTAAACCTAAATTTTACTGCGAGAACCATGTAACCGGGGCCTTTTCACCTTGTATTTAAAAAAAATAAAGGATTTAGAAAATTATGTTTAATACAGTGTTATAGAACTTTTACTTAGCTTTGTAATGGTTTTTGGATAAATCTCATATTTCAAAATTTAACGGAGTTATTTTAAAAAAACCAATAACATTTTCTTTGAAAAAATTTTATAGCGGAGATTTTGTATGTATACAGGTTGTGGGAAGTCCAATTAGTCGTTTGTTGTAGGAGATACGAAAAAAGTTTATTAAGGTGAGATTGGGGCATAGATAATATCAGAATTTAAATACATTTCCAAATATACAGGGCCACCCATATTGACAGGGTGAAACAAAATTATCTTTTGTTTAATGAAACACCCTGTATATTTTTACATTTTTGGATTCTCCTCTATGTTTTATTTCTTAAAATATCAGGTTTTGTGATGTTATACGTAGTAGTTTAAAAGATAATTACGTTTTTATTTTCAAATTTTATAGCAATATTCACCCCCTGTATAATTGTAGTGATTTGACATCAGAAAATCAATTTATATTCAAGTGATCTTTAATATAATCTATTATTGTTAAAAATTATTAATCTAGCAAAACGTTTAATTTTAGCTAATACAGGGTTGGTCGAAACTGAATGAGTGTTTTCTCAAAGTTTGAGAGTATGAGTTTTCTCAAACGGAGCAGCCTGTAATGCCTGTAATGAGCATTGTAATGAAATGCTATTGTATGGCACTTTATTATTTCCCACCCTGCCAGTGAGAACTGAATTTATTTTTGAAATCCCTAACTTTATGTCTTTAATAATTTTCAATATTTTAAACGATTAAAAAACAATCAAATTAAATTGAAATGAATAACCAGTGTATATCTTCCACATTTACTTCATATTTAACGTAGCCTGTACCATAACATTGCACAGAATATTATCCCTGTATAGCAACGATATACCATGAATGTGAATTCATACTTGAGAAATGTCCTATATCCAGTCTCACAAAAAAAGGGATTCCTCAAACATAATATATATGCAGACAAAATCAGCCAAAGTGATTTGCGATATCTAATTAAAGGCCCTACCAAGTTGGTTTTGTTGAATATAGCATGGAAGCACGACGATACTTTAGTGATAAGCGTATTTTTCGTAGTAGCTAAAGTATGTTGTTTTATATTATGTATTACCTATATTAAATTAGTTTTAGTATGTTTCGTTTATCTAAAAAAATGTAAAACAAACAAAAATTCTGTTTTTCTTGTAGTTGTTTTTTCGTATAGATATTGTTTTATATTGTAGTAAATCGAGTTTAGTTTTAGTATGTTCCGTTTGTTTGTAGAATTATATTTAATTAGATTTGCTTTAATTACTAAAATAAATAAATTTTCAATTATATTTTATGTATTTGTGGAAAAGGAAACCTAGCATTGCGGCCACATTTCTATAACGGCCAATTGTTTTCTATTTTTAGTGGCCGTTATTGTCAGGTTTTACTGTACCAATAATATTTTATTAAATTATGAAATATTATTTAAATAAAAAATTTATAAACTTGATAAAAGAAAGTTTGCTTAGAATTTACTCCTCTATGTAATTATGGGGTTATTTTTAATAAAATAGTGTTCACCCATGAGAAGGGGTAACATCCACCCCCAGGATAAAAGCGCAAGTTGGTACCACATCATTTTTGTTTCTTTAGGTATCCTTTAACTACTTACCAATTTTCATGAAAATTGATGGAGGTTCAACGAAATCAGGGGTGAAAACCTTCAGTGACTGCCTTTTTGGAAATATAAAAGATTAATTTTTTTCGTGATTGTGGATTTGCTAATTTTCTGATTTTTGGATGCTATAAGGTTTAAAAAATTAATAAAAATTATAAATCATGCACATAACTGTAAAAAAATATTTATTTTACTTAATTAAACGAGATTGCTTGAGCCAGAATGCTGAAATCTGCATTTTTATCATTAAAAAAAAAAGGTGGATTTCACCCCTAAAATGCAGAAAGCGCAACTTGGTGCCATATCACTTTTGTTTTTTGAAGTATCCTCTAAATAATCAACAATTTTCATGAAAATCGATGAAGGTTCAAAGAAATCGTGGGTGAAAACATTCAGTGACTACACTTTCAGAAATATAGAAGAATAAGGTTTTCGTGATTTTCGACTTGTTAATTTTCGGATTTTTGGTTGCTATAAGGTTTGAAAAATTAAAAAAAAATGTAATTCATGCACATAAATAAAAAAAATATATTTATTTTTCTTAATTAAACGAGATTACTTGCGCCATAATGCGGAAATCTGCAATTTTTACAATTTAAAAAGTAGGGGTGTATTACACCCCTAAAATGCAAAAGCGCAAGTTGATGCTATATATCTTTTATTGCTTGAAGTATCCTCTAACTACTTACCGATTTTCATTAAAATCGATGAAGGTTCAACAAAATAGGAAGTGAAAACTTACAGTGACTGCACTTTCAGAAATCTAAAAAATAATTTTAAAAAAGGGGTGTATTTCACCCCTAAAATGTAAAAAGCGCAAGTTGGCACTATGTCACCTTTGTTCCATGAGGTATCATTTAACCACTCACCAATTTTTATGAAAATCGATGGAGGTTCAACGAAATCTGAGGTAATAACTCATATCCACCTTCATTGACTCCACTATATTGGCAAGTATGATAAAGATATGTCAAATACTTTTAAAGTACTGGGAACAAATAGGTAATTTTTAAATTTTTAAATCAAAGATCCTGCAACTCAATAAGGAGCCACATTTTATTTAAATGATTTGGGTTAAATATTAACTATTTGTAGGTAGTGTACACACTACTACATTATGTTAAATAAACGTTTCTGACTACTACCAGAGGCGTATGACAGGGGAAATTGAATGGTTGACTCTTCCCACATTCTACTCCACTGGCGGAATTACTATTTTAGCGCAATTTTTCGATTCTCCAATACTTTCTATGTAAATAATGTACCCTTTGAAGTTAAAAAAGTATTTTAAGTTAAAAATAAAGGGACACACTGCATAGGACAAAATTGCTGTGCCGTTTCATTTTCAACTTCAAATATCTCGAAAAATAATGACTTTATCGTTACTAACGAAGAGTAGGTACATCATTTACATAGAAATTATTGGAGAATGCAAATATTGCACAAAAATAGCAATTCCGCCAGTGGCGTAAAATTTGGGAAGGGTCAACCATTCACTATCCCCTGTCGTACGCCTCTGGTAGTAGGTAGAAACGTTTGTTTATCATAATTTCGTAGGGTGTACAGTACCTACACTTTATGCCAAGAATGATAAGGATACGTGAAATAGTTTTAAAGTACTGGGTAAAAATAATTAATAAATTTTTAAATAAAACACCCTGTAACTCAGTAACCAGCCATATTTTATTTAAGTGATTTGGGTTAAATCTTAATATTTTGAGGTCTAGAATCTACAACTCAGAGATTGGACATACTTAATGAATCACCCTGTATATGTATATACAGGGTGTTTGGTAAAAAATGGGCCATAGCTTAACCTTAGATTCCTGAGCTTAAAATAGGTCGATTTAAGCTGACTTACCTTAGTATTAAAGTTGATAATAACCGAAATACAGGGTGTCAACTTTTATTTTATATATTCTTGAATATTTCCTGACAGGCATGGGATAACAACACGAAATTTAATAGGCAAGGGTTTGTTAGGTAAGAAATCTAAATTCGCCACCAAAAGTGATGTATTACCCAGAGGGCGCCACATACGTCTTTCAGCGCTCATTTAATATGTTCAATTTTTTTTTATTCCCCACTCTACATACTTTTTGAATCAAAACTTTTATTCTCTTAATATTTTCACTTAAAAAAGGTATACTACATTCATCCCGCTAACCTCAACGGTTTTCGAGATAAACGCATTTTAAATCTGCGAGGCAACATAATTTTTTGCATAATATTGTAGTTACACCCGAAATAGCTATTAAAGTACCAATGGTATTATAAGAATAATAACGCTTGAGGTCAATGGTGTATATCTTTAGACTTAGACTTTCTACTTTTTAAAAAGTATGAAAATAATATGTAAAATAATATACGGGATATAAATATTCTCACCTTCGTCTGTGCTGCCATCTTGAGAACGTTTTCGCCCTTTACGGCTCATCAGTCAAGCTATGCAGAACAGACGAAGACGTAGAATATTTTTTCCGTATACCCAAGGCCGCAAGACAGCCATGCGGTCCTTATGGGACTAGCGCAATCTGAATTAGTTAGAAGCAACCTACCTTGCTCATTTAGGTATGAAACCTATCTGTGCCTCTACTTTGAGGCCACTAGATGGGCCTGGTATTTATTAGAAAATACCTACGACGTCAAACAAGCAGGAAATAATCGCAACTTTCTACTTTTTAAAAAGTATTAAAATAATATGTTAAATAATATACGGGAAAGAAATATTCTCACCTTCGTCTGTGCTGCCATCTTGAGAACGTTTTCGCCGTTTACGGCTCATCAGTCAAGCTGTGCAGAACAGACGAAGACGTAGAATATTCTTTCCGTATACCCAAGGCCGCAAGAAAGCCATGCAGTCCTTATGGGACTAGCGCAATCTGAATTAGTTAGAAGCAACCTACCTTGCTCGTTTAGGTAGGAAACCTATCTGTGCCTCTACTTTGAGGCCACTAGATGGCGCCTGGTATTTATTAGAAAATACCTACGACGTCAAACAAACAGGAAATAATCGCAACTTCCTACTTTTTAAAAAGTATGAAAATAATATATAAAATAATACACGGGAAAGAAATATTCTCACCTTCGTCTGTGCTGCCATCTTGAGAACGTTTTCGCCGTTTACGGCTCATCAGTCAAGCTATGTAGAACAGACGTAAACGTAGAATATTCTTTCCGTATACCCGAAGCCGCAAGACAGCCATGCAGTCCTTATGGGACTAGCGCAATCTGAATTAGTTAGAAGCAACCTACCTTGCTCGTTTAGGTACGAAACCTATCCGTTCCTCTACTTTGAGACCACTAGATGGCGCCTGGTATTTATTAGAAAATACTTACGACGTCAAACAAGCAGGAAATATTTGCAACTTTCTACTTTTTAAAAAGTATGAAAATAATATGTAAAATAATATACGGGAAAGAAATATTCTCATTTTCGTCTGTGCTGCCATCTTGAGAACGTTTTCGCCGTTTACGGCTCATCAGTCAAGCTATGCAGAACAGACGAAGACGTAGAATATTTTTTCTGTATACCCGAGGCCGCAAGACAACCATGCAGTCCTTATGGGACCAGCGCAATCTGAATTAGTTAGAAGCAACCTACCTTGCTCGTTTAGGTACGAAACCAATCTGTGCCTCTACTTTGAGGCCACTAGATGGGCCTGGTATTTATTAGAAAATACCTACGACATCAAACAAGAAGGAAATAATCGCAACTTTCTACTTTTTAAAAAGTATGAAAATAATATGTAAAATAATATACGGGAAAGAAATATTCTCACCTTCGTCTGTGCTGCCATCTTGAGAACGTTTTCGCCGTTTACGGCTCATCAGTCAAGCTATGCAGAACAGACGAAGACGTAGAATATTTTTTCTGTATACCCGAGGCCGCAAGACAACCATGCAGTCCTTATGGGACCAGCGCAATCTGAATTAGTTAGAAGCAACCTACCTTGCTCGTTTAGGTACGAAACCTATCCGTGCCTCTACTTTGAGACCACTAGATGGCGCCTGGTATTTATTAGAAAATACTTACGACGTCAAACAAACAGGAAATATTTGCAACTTTCTACTTTTTAAAAAGTATGAAAATAATATGTAAAATAATATACGGGAAAGAAATATTCTCACCTTCGTCTGTGCTGCCATCTTGAGAACGTTTTCGCCGTTTACGGCTCATCAGTCAAGCTATGCAGAACAGACGAAGACGTAGAATATTTTTTCTGTATACCCGAGGCCGCAAGACAGCCATGCAGTCCTTATGGGACTAGCGCAATCTGAATTAGTTAGAAGCAACCTACCTTGCTCGTTTAGGTACGAAACCTATCTGTGCCTCTACTATGAGGCCACTAGATGGGCCTGGTATTTATTAGAAAATACCTACGACGTCAAGCAAGCAGGAAATAATCGCAACTTTCTACTTTTTAAAAAGTATTAAAATAATATGTTAAATAATATACGGGAAAGAAATATTCTCACCTTCGTCTGTGCTGCCATCTTGAGAACGTTATCGCCGTTTACGGCTCATCAGTCAAGCTATGCAGAACAGACGAAGACGTAGAATATTCTTTACGTATACCCAAGGCCGCAAGACAGCCGTGCAGTCCTTATGGGACTAGCGCAATCTGAATTAGTTAGAAGCAACCTACCTTGCTCGTTTAGGTACGAACCCTATCCGTGCCTCTACTTTGAGGCCACTAGATGGCGCCTGGTATTTATTAGAAAATACTTACGACGTCAAACAAGCAGGAAATATTTGCAACTTGCTACTTTTTAAAAAGTATGAAAATAATATGTAAAATAATATACGGGAATGAAATATTCTCACCTTCGTCTGTGCTGCCATCTTGAGAACGTTTTCGCCGTTTACGGCTCATTAGTCAAGCTATGCAGAACAGACGAAGACGTAGAATATTTTTTCTGTATACCCGAGGCCGCAAGACAGCCATGCAGTCCTTATGGGACCAGCGCAATCTGAATTAGTTAGAAGCAACCTACCTTGCTCGTTTAGGTACGAAACCAATCTGTGCCTCTACTTTGAGGCCATTAGATGGCGCCTGGTATTTAGTAGAAAATACCTACGACGTCAAACAAGCAGGAAATAATCGCAACTTTCTACTTTTTAAAAAGTATGAAAATAATATGTAAAATAATATACGGGAAAGAAATATTCTCACCTTCGTCTGTGCTGCCATCTTGAGAACGTTTTCGCCGTTTACGGCTCACCAGTCAAGCTATGCAGAACAGACGAAGACGTAGAATATTTTTTCTGTATACCCGAGGCAGCAAGACAGCCATGCAGTCCTTATGGGACCAGCGCAATCTGAATTAGTTAGAAGCAACCTACCTTGCTCGTTTGATACGAAACCAATCTGTGCCTCTACTTTGAGGCCACTAGATGGCGCCTGGTATTTATTAGAAAATACCTACGACGTCAAACAAGCAGGAAATAATCGCAACTTTCTACTTCTTAAAAAGTATGAAAATAATATGTAAAATAATATACGGGAAAGAAATATTCTCACCTTCGTCTGTGCTGCCATCTTGAGAACGTTTTCGCCGTTTACGGCTCATCAGTCAAGCTATGCAGAACAGACGAAGACGTAGAATATTCTTTCCGTATACCCGAGGCCGCAAGACAGCCATGCAGTCCTTATGGGACTAGCGCAATCTGAATTAGTTAGAAGCAACCTACCTTGCTCGTTTAGGTACGAAACCTATCCGTGCCTCTACTTTGAGGCCACTATATGGCGCCTGGTATTTATTAGAAAATACTTACGACATCAAACAAGCAGGAAATATTTGCAACTTTCTACTTTTTAAAAAGTATGAAAATAATATGTAAAATAATATACGGGAAAGAAATATTCTCACCTTCGTCTGTGCTGCCATCTTGAGAACGTTTTCGCCGTTTACGGCTCATCAGTCAAGCTATGCAGAACAGACGAAGACGTAGAATATTCTTTCCGTATACCCGAGGCCGCAAGACAGCCATGCAGTCCTTATGGGACTAGCGCCATCTGAATTAGTTAGAAGCAACCTACCTTGCTCGTTTAGGTACGAAACCTATCTGTGCCTCTACTTTGAGGCCACTAGATGGGCCTGGTATTTATTAGAAAATACCTACGACGTCAAACAAGCAGGAAATAATCGCAACTTTCTACTTTTTAAAAAGTATTAAAATAATATGTTAAATAATATACGGGAAAGAAATATTCTCGTAAGTTTTCAATTTAAAAATCTTTTAGTGATTTTTGATATTTTTCAATATTAATTATTTGCTATTAGGATTGAAAACTTGCTTCGTATATTTATAAATATTCTCACCTTCGTCTGTGCTGCCATCTTGAGAACGTTTTCGCCGTTTACGGCTCATCAGTCAAGCTGTGCAGAACAGACGAAGACGTAGAATATTCTTTCCGTATACCCAAGGCCGCAAGACAGCCATGCAGTCCTTATGGGACTAGCGCAATCTGAATTAGTTAGAAGCAACCTGTCTTGCTCGTTTAGGTACGAATCCTATCCGTGCCTCTACTTTGAGCCCACCAGATGGCGCCTGGTATTTATTAGAAAATACCTACGACGTCAAACAAGCAGGAAATAATCGCAACTTCCTACTTTTTAAAAAGTGTGAAAATAATATATAAAATAATATACGGGAAAGAAATATTCTCACCTTCGTCTGTGCTGCCATCTTGAGAACGTTTTCGCCGTTTACGGCTCATCAGTCAAGCTATGCAGAACAGACGAAGACGTAGAATATTCTTTCCGTATACCCGAGGCCGCAAGACAGCCATGCAGTCCTTATGGGACTAGCGCAATCTGAATTAGTTAGAAGCAACCTACCTTGCTCGTTTAGGTACGAAACCTATCCGTGCCTCTACTTTGAGGCCACTAGATGGCGCCTGGTATTTATTAGAAAATACTTACGACGTCAAACAAGCAGGAAATATTTGCAACTTTCTACTTTTTAAAAAGTATGAAAATAATATGTAAAATAATATACAGGAAAGAAATATTCTCACCTTCGTCGGTGATGCCATCTTGAGAACGTTTTCGCCGTTTACGGCTCATCAGTCAAGCTATGCAGAACAGACGAAGACGTAGAATATTCTTTCCGTATACCCGAGGCCGCAGGACAGCCATGCAGTCCTTATGGGACCAGCGCAATCTGAATTAGTTAGAAGCAACCTACCTTGCTCGTTTAGGTACGAAACCAATCTGTGCCTCTACTTTGATGCCACTAGATGGCGCCTGGTATTTATTAGAAAATACCTACGACGTCAAACAAGCAGGAAATAATCGCAACTTTCTACTTTTTAAAAAGTATGAAAATAATATGTAAAATAATATACGGGAAAGAAATATTCTCACCTTCGTCTGTGCTGCCATCTTGAGAACGTTTTCGCCGTTTACGGCTCATCAGTCAAGCTATGCAGAACAGACGAAGACGTAGAATATTCTTTCCGTATACCCGAGGCCGCAGGACAGCCATGCAGTCCTTATGGGTCTAGCGCAATCTGAATTAGTTAGAAGCAACCTGTCTTGCTCGTTTAGGTACGAATCCTATCCGTGCCTCTACTTTGAGCCCACCAGATGGCGCCTGGTATTTATTAGAAAATATTTACGACGTCAAACAAGCAGGAAATAATCGCAACTTTCTACTTTTTAAAAAGTGTGAAAATAATATATAAAATAATATACGGGAAAGAAATATTCTCACCTTCGTCTGTGCTGCCATCTTGAGAACGTTTTCGCCGTTTACGGCTCATCAGTCAAGCTATGCAGAACAGACGAAGACGTAGAATATTCTTTCCGTATACCCGAGGCCGCAAGACAGCCATGCAGTCCTTATGGGACTAGCGCAATCTGAATTAGTTAGAAGCAACCTACCTTGCTCGTTTAGGTACGAAACCTATCCGTGCCTCTACTTTGAGGCCACTAGATGGCGCCTGGTATTTATTAGAAAATACTTACGACGTCAAACAAGCAGGAAATATTTGCAACTTTCTACTTTTTAAAAAGTATGAAAATAATATGTAAAATAATATACAGGAAAGAAATATTCTCACCTTCGTCGGTGATGCCATCTTGAGAACGTTTTCGCCGTTTACGGCTCATCAGTCAAGCTATGCAGAACAGACGAAGACGTAGAATATTCTTTCCGTATACCCGAGGCCGCAGGACAGCCATGCAGTCCTTATGGGACCAGCGCAATCTGAATTAGTTAGAAGCAACCTACCTTGCTCGTTTAGGTACGAAACCAATCTGTGCCTCTACTTTGATGCCACTAGATGGCGCCTGGTATTTATTAGAAAATACCTACGACGTCAAACAAGCAGGAAATAATCGCAACTTTCTACTTTTTAAAAAGTATGAAAATAATATGTAAAATAATATACGGGAAAGAAATATTCTCACCTTCGTCTGTGCTGCCATCTTGAGAACGTTTTCGCCGTTTACGGCTCATCAGTCAAGCTATGCAGAACAGACGAAGACGTAGAATATTCTTTCCGTATACCCGAGGCCGCAGGACAGCCATGCAGTCCTTATGGGACTAGCGCAATCTGAATTAGTTAGAAGCAACCTGTCTTGCTCGTTTAGGTACGAATCCTATCCGTGCCTCTACTTTGAGCCCACCAGATGGCGCCTGGTATTTATTAGAAAATATTTACGACGTCAAACAAGCAGGAAATAATCGCAACGTTCTACTTTTTAAAAACTATGAAAATAATATACGAGAAAGCAATATTCTCACCTTCGTCTGTGCTGCCATCTTCAGAACGTTTTCGCCGTTTACGGCTCATCAGTCAAGCTATGCAGAACAGACGAAGACGTAGAATATTTTTTCTGTATACCCGAGGCCGCAAGACAGCCATGCAGTCCTTATGGGACAAGCGCAATCTGAATTAGTTAGAAGCAACCTACCTTGCTCGTTTAGGTACGAAACCAATCTGTGCCTCTACTTTGATGCCACTAGATGGCGCCTGGTATTTATTAGAAAATACCTACGACGTCAAACAAGCAGGAAATAATCGCAACTTCCTACTTTTTAAAAAGTATGAAAATAATATGTAAAATAATATATATATATATATATATATATATATATATATATATATATATATATATATATATATATATATATATATATTTGAAAAACAAAAAAGTGTTTGGATCTTTGATTCTATTCAAAAAATTTTTCCCAACCTGAAATGGTGGATGTGTGAATTGTTCGTAAGGGGATTTTTCCACATTCTCCATTTCATTTGTTTGATATATATATATATATATATATATATATATATATATATATATATATATATATATATATAGTAGTATTTTGATTGACTTGATTGGAAATACGAATTTCACAAATTTTTTTGGGTATTGAAGTCAAATTGGGGCTTTAAAGTATACTATTGTCTAATATTCGAGCTTTCGGAAATGTTTATTTCCTTTTTCAAGAATGGCTACAATGCAATAAGATAAAAAAAATATTAGAATATGTATCAGAGAACAAATAGTAATGAGTAACTTACCAGAATTTAGATTATAAAAAAATGTTGGTTATTATACATAAGATTAAAAATATTAATGGTAAACGGCTGTTGTACATTTTGAATAACATAAATAACAATAAAAATTCTTAGCAAAAAACACTTAACAAAGCATAAAAATTGGTTAAATTTTGAAGTAATGATCTAAATTTGATTGACTTTTAAAAAGTTTAGTTTATCATAAATACATGGCTGACAAAAACTAAATGTAACTATGGTAATAGTATATAGGTGTTTATAAGGAATTGAATAAAAATCTATGATAAGAAAATAAGGAAATTTATGTTTTGAAAAAGCAGAAAAGTTAATTTTAATTTTTTTAATTTTATTTATTATTAATTTAATTTTTATTTTATTTTTAATATTTATTTTACTTTAATTTTTTAATTTACCGTTTACCATTAATATTTTTAATCTTATGTATAATAACCAAAATTTTTTTATAATCTAAATTCTGGTAAGTTACTCATTACTATTTGTTCTCTGATACATATTCTAATATTTTTTTTATCTTATTGCATTGTAGACATTCTTGAAAAAGGAAATAAACATTTCCGAAAGCTCGAATATTAGACAATAGTATACTTTAAAGCCCCAATTTGACTTCAATACCCAAAAAAATTTGTGAAATTTATATATATATATATATATATATATATATATATATATATATATATATATATATATATATAAAATGATGTTGGATAATCGAGTGCAAATATAAAAATAAATAAGCAAAATCATTGGCTAATACTCGTAAAGTGAATGTGAATTTAGTTGGAAATATATAAAATGATGAAGGGTCATCATTTTATATATTATATATCATTTTATTATAAAGGTAGCTTTACCTCCTTGGCAATGTTAGTTGTAGCCTTGCGACTGCGGGTCTTCTAACAACCTGACCAAAATTGGTAACCTTGCTCCTGTAGTAATCTTTTTACAAGTTAACAAACAACTTTTTTAACTTGCTACACTATACTGACGAAGCCCAAATAGGCCGAAACACCGGTGTATATAGTTGCACAGAAATGTATGGAATGATGACCCTTCATCATTTTATATATTTCCAACTATATATATATATATATATATATATATATATATATATATATATATATATATATATATATATATATATATATTTAAAAATATATTATATATATAATTAAAACTTGAGACTGTCATTGTCGGATTTGCCGTAGACTTACGCACCTTCTATGTCTAGGTCTCGAATGTTGTTTTTTGATTAGAATGTGTCTAAAGATATTCAACCTCTTGTCTTTACCGACGAGCCCAGAGAGGTTGAAGAGGGCGAAACACATTTCTAAGAACTGGTGTTTGGATCTTTGATTCTATTCGAAAAAAATTTTTCCCAGCCCGAAATGGTGGATGTGTGAATTGTTCGTAAGGGGATTTTTCCACATTCTCTATTTCATCTATTTTATATATATATATATATATATATATATATATATATATATATATATATATATATATATATATATATATATATATATATATATATATATTCGGTTTTCTAACGTCTTACGACGTTGTCCGACTCCCAAACGCCACTGTATTCTGTCCTGAGTTAGGTCTTCATTTAAGCGTAAAATTAATATATGTAAAATAATATACGGGAAAGAAATATTCTCACTCAGTCCTTATGGGACTAGCGCAATCTGAATTAGTTAGAAGCAACCTAGATAGGTTTCGTACCTAAACGAGCAAGGTAGGTTGCTTCTAACTAATTCAGATTGCGCTAGTCCCATAAGGACTGCATGGCTGTCTTGCGGCCTCGGGTATACGGAAAGAATATTCTACGTCTTCGTCTGTTCGCATAGCTTGACTGATGAGCCGTAAACGGCGAAAACGTTCTCAAGATGGCAGCACAGACGAAGGTGAGAATATTTCTTTCCCGTATATTATTTTACATATTATTTTCATACTTTTTAAAAAGTAGAAAGTTGCGATTATTTCCTGCTTGTTTGACGTCGTAGGTATTTTCTAATAAATACCAGGCGCCATCTGGTGGCGTCAAAGTAGAGGCACAGATAGGTTTCTTACCTAAACGAGCAAGGTAGGTTGCTTCTAACTAATTCATATATATATATGAATTAAACGAAAAGATTTCTCTGATATACAGAAGAAATCTTTTCCGTAGCGGACGCGAAAATGTAAATTTCAGTCTTCATAAAAGACGATGAACGACAAAAGACACCTCTTTGTGTCACAGATTTGTCTACAAAGCCACGTTATTCGCTACACATTCGTCAATAACGGAGAAAATCCGTGATATGAAAGGAAACGGCGATTGCATTTTATTTCACTTCCACCACCACCGATATTCTACACGACGTGTTTCGAGCTCATGTCAAGCTCTCGTCAGGAACATCTAGGTGGATGGTCGAGGTGTAACAAAATGCTTTTGGCCTTTCTGGTAATAATAAAATAACCAGACTTCAGTACACTTGGTACGACATCTATATGAATTAAACGAAAATATTTCTCTGGTATACAGAAGAAATCTTTTCCGTAGCGGACGCGAAAATGTAAATTTCAAAGTCTTCATAAAAGACGATGAACGACAAAAGACACCTCTTTGTGTCACAGATTTGTCTACAAAGCCTATAGAATACTACACGACGTGTTTCGACATTGATAAATTAAGTATCATTTATAATAACATTTTGTCTTATTAAAATTTGTTGAAATATTACTAAAATATATTTTATGCCAAAGGCAAAGGCCACTAAAACTCTCGAGAGAGGACTTATTTCAGTCCGATGCATAAAAAGAAAACACCTTTTTCGTTGTTTTTTGTACCAGTTTTGTAAATATACGCTACATGTTTTTTGTAAGACAACTTATACAAGTTTTTATAACATTGACCAGCTTTCATTACGGCGCTAATCTCAAATTGTAAGTAACATCAAAAAATTTAAATAGACTGTCAATTCTTTATGTAAAACTATTTGTAGCTTATCCCTGATGATGTCGATGACTATCGACGAAATATTGGATCAATAAAGGAATAAAGAGTACACTTAGCCTATTCTTTCAGCTGTTTTACCCAAAGAATCTCAAAGTTTGTTCTCTAACTTAATCAGCTGTGATCAACACTATTTTATCTTCTATATATATATGTTAGATCACTAATCACGTATTTGACTTTTTAAAAAAAGATTTTATTTGTTACACAATAAGTTTACATAATAGTACAAAGTTAAATTAATTTAAAATGACTACAATAACTGGACTGGTCGAAGTTGCAGCTAAGAGTGGTCCCGGCATCTGAAAATGGCAATTTATAGGTTTGGTATGAAGTGCTGAATCGCTGTTCCCATGAGAATTGACCAACGGTTCGTACAAAGTTCATCTACTGCGTGCTCAGCGGTTTCTATGGGAATGGGATGATGAAATATGAAGTCGGCGAACTTAAGCTAGTTCAAGGTTAATATTTTCTCATATAACAGCTCCCCTTATTAGTGAAAAGTCAATGCCATTGCTTTGACTTTTACAGAGTAATTGGTGTTTCTGCTTCTTCTTCGCTCTCTTGTTGGACATTGGGTCTTCTTCTGAAGGAGGTAAAGCTTTGAAATTTCTGTCTAATGGAATTTCTGCGTGGTGCTGAAGTTGGAGGCTGATCCTGGGACAAGGAGATTGCAATTTTTGGAAATATTTTGGTTCGATATTTACAACAAAGGTATAAGATAGCTAGGATGATAATCAGGGATAAGGTTGATATAGTGAATAAGGGTAAATGTTCCTCGATGAATGATTGGCTCATGATATGGTCCAGTTCTTCCGAATATTGGTCCAATTTGTGTTGTGCAATATTTAAGTCATCTACGTTGATCTTACTGAGTTTTAGTGGTTTCAATTTTGATAGGTGACTCTTTGTCTCAAAATGGTCACAGCATCTGTAGGGTATGTTAACTGGGTGACTTCTATACGTAATATTTGTACATTTCTCGATTTGGTCTTTGGCATGAATTCTGGTACTGCCAATGAATGCAATACATTCGGGAATTAATCTTAAGATTGAATTTGTTTTGATTATTCGTGTAGTGACATCTTTTCTTGCACATTTGATTGTTACTGGTAATGGATCGGAAATGGTTAGCAACCATAAATTTCGGTCAATTTCTTGAACGTTGTAACCTTGTGCCAAGAGCATGGACATCTGGCAAGTTTTTGGCAAGTTGCTGAGAGGTTTCAAAAGCTGGGCTTCGCATATAGCATCGGTGTCTATGGGGTACGGAAGAATGTCTGTACACATTCTTTGGTTTTGACTGATTTGATTGCATTTTTCGGTGTCCGTGGGTAAGACATATGAAATTGAATCATCATCTCGCGCTATGTATTTATGAACAGTTGAAAGTATATGATGAAAACCAGTTTGATTATCTAATATTGGTATTGAATATAGTTGATACAAAGTGAAGATTTCGGGATCAACTAACGGAATTTCGAGAACGAAAACAATTTTTGAATCGAGCTGATAAGCTTGTAGTTTTATTATGTCAATATACTGAGCTATATTTGACATATAAGTGGGTAGAGGCAAAACGTTATTTTGTAATGACTGTGAGATTTCTTTAATGCTTCCATTAAGTCTATGGGCGAAATAATAGAACTATGTAAAATTTGCAGGCGAGAGAATGTGATAGAATTTAGTATATCATTTAAATAATTTTCTAAAAATACGTAGCTTTCCATTAAGGACTCACATAAATCTAGTATTTGTAATTGTGCTTGGTAAAAGGAGATGTCATTATTAATGCCCAGAAGTGTAGTCTCTATAGTTTTTAAGTCGTTGTTAAAGGTTTCTTCGTCTATTTGCAATTTTTGAATAGAAGTGTTGAAAGTTTTTATAATTGAAGTGGTAACAGATATTTGATCTTTTAAGAGATTTTCAATTTGAGTTTCATCGGAGTTTATCTTATTTATACAATTATTAAAGTATTCGCCGTCAGAGGCGTCCAAATTTCCAGTAATGGATTTCCATATTGTTCCAATACCATTTACTAAACCGCGTTTTACGCGTTTATTATAAGGTACTGTGTCAGAGGTTATCTCTTTATATTTTAAGTTAACGGAGTTTGAGATTTGTTTTAGCAGACTAACATGTGTCTGTACTTCGGCTTGAAAGGCAAGTTTTCTCGGTGTATCCACGTTAATAAATTTTTCTAATAGGTTTTCCAAAATTTTGTCATTGTTGGATATTGTAGTTTTGATAGGCAATAATTCTTTGTAAACAAGTAAAGTCCATTTGTCGTTAGATATTCGTATAGTTCCTTTTTCATGGAAAAATATTCCAATTGTGTTATTAATGGGAGTGAGGAGAATTTGGGATTGGACGATAGAAAGGAGTCCATAGAATCTGTAAAGGAAAATTATTCAAAATAAGGTTTTAGTCTGTCAAAATTTACTTTAGAGGTTTGGTTAGTTTTGGGGTTAAGGATAATTGCGGAATTTGTAAAAATTTCTTGAATTTCGAAAGGTCCATTAAAAAGATTTTCCGATTTTGATTTAATTTGGGATTCTTTTACGTAAACTTTGTCACCAATTTTAAAATCAGGTCTTTGTGCTGAAATATTTTCGTCAAATCTTACTTTCGCCTTTTCTTTCTGTCTCTCTGTTTTTGCTCTGGCTACTTTGTAAAAATATTCCATGCGATTATTCAGGTCTCGAATATATTTACTCATTAGTGTTTTTTGATTGTATAGAGTTTCTGGTGGTCGGCCTGCAGTGTGCCCAAATATAAGTTCATATGGTGTAAAACCGTGAGTTTTATTTTTTGTGTTGTTATAGCATATTATTGCATAAGGAAGTATAGTGAAGGGATGATCGTTTGGGTTTTCGGCTTGATTTGCTCTAATCATTTCTGAGAGTGTGGCATGAAATCTCTCTACGGATCCATTAGATTGTGGATGGTTAACACTAGAAAATGTTAGTTTGATGTCGTATAATTCGCATAGGTCTTTGATTATAGCATTCTCGAATTCTCGACCGCAGTCGCAATGAATTCTTAATGGTGTTCCATAGTGTTGAAAGAAGAGTAAAAGTGTCTTGGCTACTGTTACTGCTCTTTTGTCTTCTAAAGGATAGGCTTGTGTGAATTTTGTCAGTTCGTCACGAATAGTTAATGCATAATTTCTAGTTGGGTATTCGAATATGTCCATATTGATTCTTTCGAATGGTGTTTTTGGAGTTTCTGTTATGACTAGTGGTCCACTTAAGTTTTTTCTACAAATTTTAACTTTTTGGCAAATTTCACATGCTTTTACAAATTTCTCTACATCTTTTGTTAAATTTTTCCAATTATATTTTTGTTTTATTCTTCTGACAGTTTCGTTTATTCCACGGTGTAAATTATTTTTACCACAATGGTAATGATCTAAAATTTGAGGGATTTCGTCTTCGCTGGCTGTTTTAATTATATTTTGACAGATTCTTAATTTTAATTCTTTGTCAGCAAAAATATAAGAAAATATCTCTAGAATAGGTAGTTCGAGATTATTTTCGACACAATATATTTTTGATTCATCGAATTGATCTTTATTTGCAAAAAGTACAAGAAACAGGTGTGATATTACTCGTTCGGGATCAAAAGGTAATGGTAGAATAAAATATTTTCGATCTTTTACTGTTTTGCTGTGTACAATATTAATTCTTCTGTTACTATATTCCATGTTTTCTTCGAATATGTCATTCATTATTTTCTCGTGAAGTTCTTCAAGTTTATTTTGCCAGAAAAAGGTAACAATATTTTTGTTAGATTTGTCTAATAAGTCTGTATTCGATATTTCAACTTTAGAATAATCGATTATCGACTTAGTTCTATAAAGTTCGATAAACTTGTCAAGTTCTTCGGGCATTTTTTCTATATCTTCTTCGTCGTTGTCTTCCTCGTTTTCTTGTGTATCCGTGTCGTCTTCATTCGATGCATGTAATGTGATTTTCGATTGAAAGTTTGCACAATCCTTAAAATGGTTAATCTTAATCCTTGAGAGGGCATCAGCGTTTCTGTTTATTTTTCCTGCACGATGTTCTATTTTATAATTGTATTCTTCGAGTTTTAGGCGCCAACGCGCTAATCGGCTTCCGGGATCTTTTATCGAGAAAAGCCATGTAAGGGGTCGATGATCGGTAATAAGTGTGAATTTTCGGCCAAAAAGGTATGGTCTAAAATGTTTGACTGCCCACACAATAGCTAGTAATTCTCTCTCTATGGTTGAATATTTTGTTTCTGCACCGCATAACGTTCTGGAGGCATAAGCTATGGGTAAATCTTTTCCTATTGGGCCTTGTGATAGAACGGCTCCAACTGCGAATGCACTAGCGTCAGTTGTTAGTAAAAATGGTTCCTCAAAATTCGGATATATGAGTATTGGATCTGATGTTAGAATATTTTTGAGTTCGTTAAAGGCTTCTTTGCATTCAGAATTAAAGATAAAAGGTACGTCTTTCTGGAGTAGTTTCGTAAGTGGTTTAGAAATTTTTGCAAAATTTGGAATAAATCTTCTGTAGTAACCGGCTAAGCCTAAAAATGATTTTATTTCTTTGGTGTTCTTTGGTTCCGGGAAGTTTTTGATGCAAGAAATTTTAGCTGGATTTGTTTTTACACCATTTTCTGTTACAAGGTGGCCCAAATATGCCACTTCTTTTCTTAAAAATTCGCATTTGTCTGGCTGTATTTTTAAATTTGCTTTTCGTAACCTTTTAAAAACTTCTGTTAGTCGTGACATGTGATCATGGATAGTGGGTGAGTAGATAATTATGTCATCCATGTATACTAGGCATCTTTCGTTTTGTATTCCCAAGAGGATGTTGTCCATTACTCTTTGGAAAGTAGATGGAGCATTCATTAGTCCGAATGGCATGCGGACAAATTCATAATGTCCATTTTCGACTGAAAAGGCCGTTTTCTGGATGTCTTGTGGCTCAATTTCAATCTGGTGAAATCCAGAGGCTAAATCTAGCGTTGTGAAGTATTGGCATCTTCCTAGTTGGTCCAATAATTCTGATATTTGTGGGAGAGGATAGCGGTCTTGTACTGTGAGTTCGTTAAGCTTGCGATAATCAATAACAACTCGCCATTTTTGTTTTCCTGAGGCATCTAATTTCTTTGGTACAACCCAGACTGGACTCGAATATGGCGAGACGCTTTTCTGGATTATTCCTTCTTCTAACATTTTATTAATTTGCGTCTTTACCTCTTCCTTATGTATTTGAGGATATCTATAGGATTTAGTAAAGATAGGTTTAGCGTTGTTTGTATCGATTTTGTGCTTGATTTCGTTTGTGAAAGTCAATTTGTCGCCTTCGACATAAAATATATCTGCATATTCAGTACAGATGTCTAAAATTAGTTCTTGTTCTTCGCAATTTAGGTGATCAATTCTTAGTTGTTCTTTAATTATTCTCGTTCAATCTACTACGGGTTCTTCAAAATCATTTCCGTTGTAGGCTAGGATTGTCTCCGAATTTTTGAAAGGTTCAATTGAAATGTCTGAAAATTCGATTGTCTTCGGCATAGCATTAGCATTTAGGACGGAAGTTAAGAATTCTCCATTTTCGTCAACATGGACTAATGCATGAGGTAATCTAACTTTTTCTATTTCTTGTGCTGATAATATGGCATCTGTATTTGATAAGTTGCATTTTAGTCTGCATATTTGTTCGGTCCGGCTGTCAATGGTAATTATGTTTTTTCCTTTTATTCGTTTTCTCTCCGGTCTTTCAAGATTTTTGTCTTGATCTCGGTTATTTACGATAGTGTATTTTTCATTCATAGGGTTTTGGTATTTTAAATTTGATTCCTGTTTAGAATCTGGTTTAATTTTTATTTTAGGTTCGTTTTGTCTTGTTTCCGTAGGGTGTGTCGGTGATATGTCTTTAGGAGGTGTGTTTGTATCATGCCCTACCTTGTGAAGGGTGAGAGTTTTAAAATTTGTATGCAACTGTCGGGATTTGAGATCTATTACGCATTCATAATGATCTAGAAAGTCTAGGCCTATTATGCCATCGAAGTCAATGTCTAAATTGAAAATAAAGACTTTGTGGGGATTATCGTCAGTGAAAGGAATAAGGACAGATTCTGTTATTAACAATTTTTGATCGGTTATACCTTGGATAGTAACGTTTTCAGGAAATCTATTATGATAATTGCGTGCTGTGTTTTCTTTGAAAACAGTGATTCCAGCACCTGTGTCGATTAAAAGTTTAAAAGTGTTGGTAGCATCGTTAATGTAATATAAATTTTTGGAACTCATGGTATGAAATGGGGTTACAGGAACCTTTGTTCGGGAAAATTGAGATCCGGATGAAAATTGTCTAAGTTGAGTGCCTGGATTTGTTCTTGGATATTCGTAATATCCGTTGAATGGTTCGTATGGTTGGGAGGATGATTTTGATTCTGAAGTGAAAGAAAATCCTGATAATTTTCTGTGTCGAGTGTGTTATTGGTTTCGTAAAAGTTATCTGTTTGTGGATTATTTTCTGTATAATAATCTGTTTCATAGTTTTCGTAGTTATCGGTATTATAATAATTATTATCTGTATAGTAATCGTCTGTATAATAGTTAGTCGTCATTTCATCAGGGTATTCATTTAGAACATGTGCCCTTTGAAAATTTGGGTTTCTTTGAATAACGGATGGACGATTTTGATTTTGATTTTGAGATGAAAAGGAAGGTCTCTGTTGGTTGAAATTTGGATTGTTGGAGGAATATTGATTCCTATTAGGGTTTTGATTGTTTTGATAGTTGTTAGGTCCATTATTATATTGGTTTTGATAACCGTTAGGCCTAGAAAAAGATTGATTTGGTTGTACGAAACGGGAAGAACGGCATTCAAAATTTTGATGACCTATTCGGCCACAATTTGTGCATTTTGTAAATTGAGACGAGGGTCTTCTCATTGGCTGAGAGGGTTTAGGAATAGTTGTCTTAGAATTGGATTTTTGTTCTTCAAAATATGACAATTGAAGTTCGCGTCGGATACGATTGCTTGCTTCAATGAGATCTTTAGGGTTACTAGCCCTAATAATTTGTCCTAGACGAGGTTCTAAACCGGTTAAAAGTGTGTTTAGGGCCATGGTATCGATTAAGTCACATTGGGCGGTTTTTTGTTCTGCGGATAAATCTGCAATTTGGATCGAGGCGTACATTTTTGCATTCAAAACTTGTAAGCGATTAAAGAAAGTTAGAGGAGATTCGTTAGATAGTTGTCTTAGTCTTTGTAAGTCTTGTATTAAGGAGGTCAGGTCTCTACTGTCTCCGAAATGTAGATTTAGTAATTGTTTTATTTCTTTATAAGAAAGTGGTTTTCTAGAATTAATAAGCTGTGCAGCTTTACCTTTGAGTTTATTTTTTATGTGAATCGTTAAAAGAACGCGCTGATCGCCCGGAATGGGACGTTTCGGCGTCGCCGTTTCGGCGTGGCCATTTCGGCGTGGCCGTTTGGGCGTAGAGCCGTTTCGGCGTAGGCCGTTTCGGCGTAGGCCGTTTCGGCGTCGGCCATTTCGGCGTCAGAAATTTTATTTTAGTTGACTAAATACCTACATTGAGGTTTATTGGTCAGGCAATTTTTTGGAAAAAAATCTTTTAATATAGTTATTTAAATACATTGGAGTTCATTGGTCACACAATTTTAACATTAATGGTCAAGTAGAAAAATAAACTAAATATATTTCTTTTATAAACATTTTGTTATATTTTATTCTGCAAATACCTATATTGGATTTTTTATTAATGCATATTAATAATAATTGCTGTTCTCTTAATTGTCGCAGAGCTAATTAGATGATAACTGACATTTTTCAACTTTAATTAGACATACATTATATGGTATATAGACGGAGAATTTTAATATTGTTAAAATATCTTTTTTAAGCAAAAATATTTGCAGAATGTATATTTTTAAAAAAAATTAAATTATACAATATCTACCATTAATATTAAAATTTTGTGATCAATGGACTCCAATGTATCTATTTAAATAACTATATTAAAAGATTTTTTTCAAAATAATGTCTTACTAATAGACTCCAATGTAGGTATTTAGTCAACTAAAATAAAATCTCTGACGCCGAAATGGCCGACGCCGAAACGGCCTACGCCGAAACGGCTCTACGCCCAAACGGCCACGCCGAAATGGCCACGCCGAAACGGCGACGCCGAAATGTCCTAGACCCCTGATCGCCTGTAGCCATCTTAATAGCACAGTCGCACGCATCTAAAAATGTTGAAAGAGAAATCGGATCGCCTTCAAATTCTGGGATAATGGAAAAAATTTCCGAAAGCTTATATGGTTCGATTTCTTGTTGAGTTTGGGAACGTGTCTCGGGCATTTTGCGGGATATTTTTAAACGAATATGAAAAAAGAAGTCTGGAGAAATATAAAATATCTGTATGTAAGGGAGAAAAAAATATGTAGTGGTATATAAAGGGCAAAATGTATCAATAAAAATAAAAATGTTATATAGAGACAAAATGTATCAATAAAAATATCAAATAATATATCAATAAAAATGTATCAAATATATCAATAAAAATATCAAGAGAAAATATACCAAAAATATAGCAAGTAAAAATATGTCAATAAAATATGGTAGAAATATACCAAGTAATAAAATTATGTCAATAAAATATCAGTATAAAATAGTATAAAGAAAAATGTCAATATTAATACATTCAAATATTAGATAATCAAATTGTATTTTATTTTTTTTATGTATCTTGATTAATAATTGACTTGCAGTATAGTCAATTTCGTAAATTATTAAAACAAAATTATTAACGAGATGATTCAAAATCCACTTACATAAAGAAGAACATCGGGACGCCTTGTTCTCTCTGCTCAGCTACCAGGGGCTTCACTAGGTGTTCCTTCCGTAGATCACAGGAGTGAGGTTGTTCGGAGATGCTTTCTTCTTTAAGGGTCGTCTTGTTCTCTCTGCTCGGCTACCAGGGGCTTCACTGGGTGTTCCTTCCGTAGTTCACAGGAGTGAGGACTTCCGTAGATTCTTTGATCCGTTAAGGGATAAGAATCCGCCGCTGCCAGTGAGTATACACGTGTTCTAGCAACGTTAAACGGATCCTACTGACTGCGCCAATTGTTAGATCACTAATCACGTATTTGACTTTTTAAAAAAAGATTTTATTTGTTACACAATAAGTTTACATAATAGTACAAAGTTAAATTAATTTAAAATGACTACAATAACTGGACTGGTCGAAGTTGCAGCTAAGAGTGGTCCCGGCATCTGAAAATGGCAATTTATAGGTTTGGTATGAAGTGCTGAATCGCTGTTCCCATGAGAATTGACCAACGGTTCGTACAAAGTTCATCTACTGCGTGCTCAGCGGTTTCTATGGGAATGGGATGATGAAATATGAAGTCGGCGAACTTAAGCTAGTTCAAGGTTAATATTTTCTCATATAACATATATATATATATATATATATATATATATATATATAGAATTTTTAAAAATTTATAAAAACACTGAGTGTGTTTCAAAGATCTACATCTTATGTTTTTATATATATATATATATATATATATATATATATATATATATATATATATTATATACCTGTTATAATATATATATATATATATATATATATATATATTGATGCACGTTAAGTTGTGACTTCCGGTATACAGAAGAGGCTGTCCGACTTCCACCTTTTCTACTAGGAATTATTTTTTAAAAATTGTGTATTTGGTAAAAGGGGGGCTTATAAAATGGGTCTACCTATTGAGGGGAAAGGATTTACCAAAATAAATTTTGTATATATATACGTATATACCGAAGCGTACAGCATACGTTATGGCTTCCATATATAGGGTAGTTCAAGGCGCGTTGTCACTTCCAGCGGTGTTGTCATATTTTGGAAGTCACAACGACTCGTCTGCTAGATTTACCTCCTATTTTGAGCGTAATGTGTGATCTTTTGAAACTTTTACTGTGAATACAGTTGTCTGTGTTTTAAAGTTGTCTATTTAAATTAAAATATTGATATTCTTTTGATTATACAGGTTTACAAAAAAATACATTTCGGACTATTTGACGAAACCATATGACTAGGGGGGTTTTTGGGGTCGCTGGTTACGAATCCGGGGTTCGCTAACCTCTATCACGTCAGGTAAAGGTTATTTCAAGGACAAATCAAGATAAATCGACAGTCGCTCTGAAAAAGTATATTAGGAGGGTTTTGGGGTCGCTTATAACGAATCCAGGATCCGCTGACCTTTATCACGTGTAGCTGAAGGTCATTTCGAGGTCAAATCAAGATAAATCAACACAATCGCTGTGAAAAAGTATATTAGGGTGTTTTTGGGGTCCCTGATCACAAAACTGGGGCCCGTTGAGCTCAACCACGTCAGGTAAAGGCCATTTCAAGGTCAAATCAATTTTGTTAACTCCTCCTGATTTGAACTTGAAATGACCTTTACATGACGTAGTAGAGCTCAACGGACCGCAGTTTTCATGAGCAGCGACCCCAAAACTCCCTATACTTTCAGAGCAATTGTGTCAATTTATGTTGATTTGACCTTAAAATGACGTTGAACTAGACGAGATAGAGGTCAGCGGACTCCGGATTCATCTTCAGCGACCCCAAGAACCCCCTAATATACTTTTTCAGAGCGACTGTCGATTTATCTTGATTTGACCTTGAAATGACCTTTACCTGACGCGATAGAGGTGAGCAGACACCGGATTTGTGATCAGCCACTCCAAAAACCCCCTTGTCATATGGTTTCGTCAAATTGTCCGAAATTTAGTTTTTTTTGTAAACCTGTGTTATTTATGATAATATGATTGATATTTATTTTAATAAAAATACTAATATATTATTATTGCTGTAAAATGGATTTATTGGAATTCATTAAAAAAATGTTAATAGTAAGTCATTTATTTATGAAAATTATATCAAAAATGTTAATAAATAAATTTGAACTTATAGAAAATTTTAATATTTTAGATTTTATTACAGGCACCGTCCTTTTAATTTTTGATGTACCAATAATAATATGTAATAAAAAATTAAATGGCTAAACCCTCCAGGTGGGGATTACCCGCTAAAAAGCTATCTAGATCCATCTTTTTCGAGCAGATTTTTCCCAATCTGCTACTCGATACTATTGACTATGCTTCTCCATTTCTTTCTATCCTCTTTTGTTTTTCTGCTAGTCTCTAATTCCTGCCCTATATAAATCTTCCTTTAATTCCTGTAACCATTTATTCTAGTTCCTCCGCGTCTCCTTCTAACTCCGGGTCTCCATTGTAAAATTGAGTTTATAGTTGTTGCGCTACCTGCTCTCCATATATGCCCCAACAATCCAACTCTGTGCCCAAATCTGAAAATCTGGAATAATATCTACCCGGGTCGAAACATTTTTTTTTAATATATGAAAATAGTTATTTATGAAACGGAGTGAGTGCTATACATCGCGTAAGTTCGCAAAAAGTACTTCACGCACAATTTCATACAATATTTTATCTACGATAAACAAATAAAAATACTGTAACTCTTCGTCATTGGAATACATTTCTATTCTACAATTCTTAGAACTGTGACATATAAAAATTCTAAATTCTTTCAAACCACAAAACTGTCAAATTTTTTTTGTAATTTATTGCTCATTATGTCATCACCTCTCTTGTGCTCTGCACAAGAGATCTAAGGTTAGAGCTAAGAATAAGGTTGGCTAGGTGCTACGTTTTCTCGACTCTGTTTTACGGAATGGAAGCTTGAACCTTGAATGCGGCATCAATGAAAAAACTGGAATCATTCGAGATGTGGGTATATAGAAGAATTCTAAAAATATCATGGACAGAACACGTCACAAACAAAGAGGTTCTGAGAAAGGTGAATAAAGAAATGGAAGTCTTAAATACAATTAAAACCAGAAAATTGGAATATCTCGGACATATTACACGTGGAGAGAGATACAACTTGCTCCAACTCATTATGCAGGGAAAGATTCAAGGAAAAAGAAGCATAGGGAGACGCAGAATATCGTCGTTGCGCAACCTGAGAGAATGGTACGGATGTACATCAAACGAACTTTTCAGAGCAGCCGTCTCCAAGGTCCGAATAGCTATGATGATTGCCGACCTCCTTCGCGGAGATGGCACTTGAAGAAAAAGAAGATGTCATCACCATGAAACGCGAAAGTTAAGAAAGAATATTTAATTATATGAAAGTGTGTCAAAAACAGTGAGAAAAAGTAAATCCCATTTAAAATACATTGTTACTTCATGCTTACTTTAAAGCACTGCTATCTATAATGACAGTTTTCACAAACTAAAAATTTATATATTATAATATGACATAGAGTAGATAAAAGTCATTTATTAATTATTAATTGATTATAGTCAGAAGAAAATTAGATCATGCACCCCTTGTTTTTTATAATTGTTAACATACTAAATTACATATCCAATAATTATTGTTATCCATTAAATAGATCGATGCAGATCGGCCTTATATCGGATCCTCTTCTATTAGTCCGTTCGCTAACGGTAAAATATTGCAAAACCCATAAATTTTAAAAAACCACTTAAGATTGACATGAAATTTGGCATACACATAGGTAACATATCAAAGAAGAAAATTGATATTGTGCCGATGTTTTCTTTTGCCAAGCAGACATTCCGTTAACATTTTTAGTCACAACATAATATCAATGTTAAAGTATTATTAGAGCAACGCGTTATGGTGTCACATTTCTTTTAATGACCGACACACAAAATATTTTAATGACGGATCCCACACTAGAACCAGATTTTTATTACCTACTGCTGATAAGGTAAAGAGTTATTAAATATCACTCGTTGTCATCTCTGTGTTAACCCATTAACCGCCAAGCAAAGAAATACTGCAATAATATGTAATATATTTGATTAACTAGAGTAAAATAAACTTAAACATTCGTAAAAAAATTGTTTTACACTTTGATAATGGCAGGTGTCACAACAACAAAATGGTTCGTTTTCGAACCTTTGGCGGAAATGAGATAAAAAAAATTGAAATACACAATTTTATTTTTTGTGAAAAGTCTCAAAACATTTAGAGTGTAAATGGTCCTGGAATTTTTGATAGACAAAAATAGTATGGTTAGAACATTGCCTACACCTTCTTCAGCTTCTTTCTCAAAAACGAAGTCGAACGGCCCTCTATCTTTTTTAGAAATTATTTTAGATATTTCCAGTTTACACTTTCCAATTCTGTATCTTGCATTGTGCCAGTTGTATAAATTCGACAAATCGACATATTGTCTACAACACTACACAACCTCCCTTATGTAGCCCCCTCCCCCTCCTTTAACACCCTAGATTATAACAAAACTGAATACCAGAATACCCGTCTTTCTAAAGGTACGTATCCACTACGTTCGTAATATTGGACCACCGAGGCCAACCATCCACTATGTTCACGAACCTCTTGCACTCCGCGCTCCCTGCAACTGCTCCAATCGATACGGTATGCGCTCCTCTACATATAAACCGACACCAATTGGAACGCCGAGGCGGAGCGCGCACTGTTGCACGGTCCGGGAGTGCCTGCCATTCACTATGTTTACAAACCTCTTGCGCTCCGCGCTCCCTCCAGCTGCTCCCATCGATACGGCATGCGCTCCTCTACATATAAACCGCCACCTATTGGACCTGGAGCGCCAAACGTGTCCACTATGTGGAGCAGTTGCAGGAGCTCGGAGCGCAAGCATAGTGGATACGTGTTTTTACACATAATAAAGAAATATCCCAACAAATTACTGCCTGTGCATCACCTTGAACTTATTCCTGATCAGACAGGATTATATGTCGACTTCCGCCAATGGTTCGTTATCGAACCATTATTTTCAAACACGAGATTTGATGACTCAGAAATTTTTTTTTTGTATTTTTATAACAATTGGTGTACAAATAGGTTAAAAAAATAATGTTTTAATTTATTTGACCACAAAAGTGTTATGCCAATAAAATTACTACAGTAAAAATAAAGTTGTGTCGAAGGATTGAAAATGTCGGACATTTAGAAAATATTTTTGTGATGAAAGCATGAGTTTGGAAATTAAACAAAATTAAATTTAGTTACACTTATATCTTTTGAATGCTTAAAAAATACAAAGATTTAAAAAAAATTAACGAATTGTCAAAAAAAATTCTACAAAAAAATGGTGCGTTTTCGCACCTTTGGCGCTAAATGGGTTAATTTGAAATAATAAAATATAAATATTGTAGTTTTGTATTCTAAAATATTTGGAAAAAATATCTATGTATTTTTTTTTTTCATTTAGGTACACATCATTTTAAGGGATTGTCCGGAAGAGTACAGGCTCAGTATATCGGCAAATGAATTTTGTTTTAAATACCGTCCGTATAGAGGAGGTGCTCGTTGGGGATAGGCGCAAAATCTTAGTCCAGTGCTAATTAAATGCATTAATTTTTTTCGAATTCTGAGAAAACTAATAAGTATTTTTGAAAAATTTAAACGCAGAATGGAAGCTTACATTATTACCGAGGGCAGAAAGTCCCTGAAAACTTATATAATGTTTATTTTAATAACTTATATACCTAATATATGTTTATTTTAATAAAGATAATGGGATGAAAAAACAAGAGAAAAGTTAGTGTGATTTTTAATTTCGAATATTTCATTCAAAAGAAACTTTTTTTTATTCTAAGGGACTTTCGGTCCCCCGTAATAATGTTATCTTTCATTCTGGGTGTATGTTTTAAAAAATATTTATTAGTTTTCTCAGGATTCGAAAAAAATAAATGTATTTAAATAGCATTGGACAGAGATTTTGCGCCTACCCCCTTAAGAGAGAGTTTACTGTATTTTATATTATTACTAGAATTTATTACTTTAAACTTTTTATCGCTCTTGATTCATTTTATCGTGTATTTAATTCCATTCAATTGTAATTGTACATTCAATTTTTTTGTAATTTTTACACGTTTTATTACTTTCGAAATAACAATAACTATAAAATCGATTTTTCAGCCTACTTGGGTCAAAAAAATACACAATTTTCGGAAATTTCGTTAAATGAGAACATTTACCTACATTTCTTGTATTTAAGCTTTTAATAAGATTTTTAAAAATAATTTAGATTATTTAATAGATACATTCACCGGCACGAAAAACGGGCACCCCAAAAAATGGGTCATTTTTGATGGCTCGTATCTCCTAAACCTATTCTCCGATTTAAGTATTTCTTTAATATGTTATAGCCTTATTCTTTAACTATATCGCTGTAATAATATTGTTTCTAGACAGGTAAATTATCATTGTATACTGGGCGTACCAATCAAACTGGTTTTTTTTCAATTTTCACAACACTCTGTGGAATATTCTAGCCTTTATACAATATTGAAATTAAAACCCAACTATAGCCCCAGGTTTTCTTAATGTTCTGTTTGTTATTCATTCGCTTATGTTGGATAATAAAAAAGTTAGGGACTTTAACAATTAAACATGTTCTTTATCAATACATGGTGTTTCTAAATAAGTGCGACAAACTTTAAGGGGTAATTCTGCATGAAAAAATAATGATCGTTTACTTGATAAAGCTATGTCCGCAAATGCTTGCAAATATAAAATTATTTTGCCAAACGATCATTATTTTTTCATGCAGAAATTACCCCTTAAAATTTGTCGCACTTATATTTAGAAACACCTGTATCGATAAAGAACATGGCTAGTTGTTAAAGTCCTTAACTTTTTTATTATCCAACGTAAGCGAATGAATAAAAAAACAGAATGTTAATAAAACCTGGAGCTATAGTTAGGCTTTAATTTAAATATTTTATAAAGGCTCGAATATTCCACAGGGTGTTGTGAAAATTGAGAAAAAAACCCAGTTTGATTGGTACACCCGGTATACAATGAAAATTTACCTGTCTATCAACAATGTTATCATAGCTATATTGTTAAATAATAAGGCTATAACATATTAAAAACATTACTTAAATCGGACCAAAGGTTTGGGAGATACGAGACATCAAAAATTACCCTTTTTTTAGGGTGCCCGTTTTTCGTGCCGGTGAGTGTAGATTAAATTAGAAGTTCATTGTAAAAAAGGAAGTAAACAAAAACACGAGAAAAATGAATTTATATAAGTAAATAGGTAAGTAAATATTATAGATTGAAATAAGTACAGAAAATATTCCACATATTACAGAAAATCACTTATTGTACCTTCATTTAAGGCTAACTTTAAAAGTAAAGCAGATCTGCGATTATTCATGTTTAAAAACAAAAGGCACACAAAACACTAAGTACGATTAGGACCGCGAATCTACAACAGATAAATGTCTGGAAACCGTTACACAGGGTTGCCAAAAAACGGAAGTCACACCGAGCGGTGTGGTATACGGAAGACGCTACGCGTTGTGTACATAACCTGTATAGTAGCACGGGAGCGACACTAGCGCTGGTGATATACCGTCGAACTAAAATCTGATCTTATGAGTATGTTAGATACGATATGACTTCCAGCGAAATTTTTAATATAAGCCTTCTGATACCATCTAGTAGCCAAATTCGTAAAAATATAGGCAAAACGTTGTGACTTCCGAAATCGGAAGTCATAACGGTATATATGAAGTAACAACGTATTACGAGAATCTACTTTGGAAGTCACATGGATACATGTATCAATATATATATATATATATATATATATATATATATATATATATATATATATATATATATATATATATATATATATATAATATATACGGTCGAAAATATTTGTACAAATATATATATATATATATATATATATATATATATATATGTTACACTTGAAGTTTCCGCGGGAGCTATATGTGCTTTCTGTTGTTTTCCGGGTTTGACTCCGCGTTGAATAATTTTGGTTTTGATAAAAACCATTATTTTGACGACGTTTCGGCAAGATCTCACTTGCCATTGTCAAGTCAGGTAGTTCCGCTTCTCGCTTCCTCTCGCTTCTCGCTTCCGCTTCCAGCGAGAAGCGGAACTACCTGACTTGACAATGGCAAGTGAGATCTTGCCGAAACGTCGTCAAAATAATGGTTTTTATCAAAACCAAAATTATTCAACGCGGAGTCAAACCCGGAAAACAACAGAAAGCATATATATATATATATATATATATATATATATATATATATATATATATATATATATATATATATATATATATATGTAACTCGTAAAGTTTGGGGACAGTATCGGTTACTTAATGGTGAGTTTGAGGACATTAGTCAAGTTTGGGGACCGTCCTCAAACTTTTGTTTTGGGAAACGGTTAGTTTGAGGACATGTCCCCAAACTGTTGTGCCTATTGACTATTGGTGATTTTGAGGACATATCTGACAACAGTAATGTTTTTAGATTATGTAAGCTCTCACGGCTGGAAAGTTCAGGATGGGTGTGGTTTTTTGGGCTTATAAGTAAAAATTGTAATTGGCTGACGTTTAGTCTGGAACTTTATCAGACTTTTTCAAAGTATGGTAAACGTTTGTATTACTAATTTAAAAGTTGTTAGGTCATAAATTTTGTGAATTATAAAACATTATTTATATGTTATTAATTTTACTATGTCCAACCAATATATAATAGAGCACTAAATTTATTTGCAAAATTGGTTTTACATTACAATCTTAGTTGTTAATAAGCTACCTAGTGGTGTTGTAATACAAATAAGGAACGAAAATTGTCGTGGCCGCGCCAAATTTCAAAAGTTGTCATTTTGAATCGAATTCAGTCATGTCTGGGTTTTAAAGCTATAAGATACCTTATCAAAAATTAAGATACTAATATGTCTGTAAACCTGTATTGACCCAGTTCCCAATATATTTTTTCACAACTGTAGCAGTTAGTACTAGGTTTGTTCTAGTTTGTTCTGTAACTTTGAAGTTTGTTCTAAAAAATAAAAGAATTATTGAAAAAAATATGTGGCTTTTTAACTTGACATAAACTTGTATGGCCCACTCGAAAACAAATACTTTCCGGAATATTCAAACAGATGATAGCCACTTAGTGCTAGGTTTGTTCTACCTCCCGGCGGAAGCGAGTAATTAGTTTCCCATAAACAAAAAAGTTATTCAACATACAATGTGGCGCTCCAATTTTACGTAAAGCTGTACTGTCCCATATATAATATAAACGATTAGAGAAAATCTGAATAAACCACAAGTTAGTGCTAGGTTTGTTCTGCATTTTTGCCAAAACGTGTAATTTATTCTGCATTAACAAAGAAGATGTAAAAGATAAAATGCGGCGCTCCAATTTTACGTAAAGCTGTACTGCTCCATATATAATCCAAATGATTAAAGAATTGTGTGTAATTTGTTCTGCATAAACAAAAAGATATACAAGATAAAATGGAGCGCTCCAAGTTTACGTAAAGCTGTACTGCCTCATATAAAATCCAAACGATTAGAGAAAATATGAGCAAACCACAAGTTAGTGCTAGGTTTGTTCTGTAGTGTTGCTAAAGCGTGTAATTTGTTCTGCATAAACAAAAAAGTTATACAAGATATAATGTGGCGCTTCAATTTTATCTAAAACTGTAGTGCCCGTATAAAGTCCAAACGTTTATGGAAACAATATGATTCGGGGCTCGTATAGCACTAAATACAATGCCTTTAATTTGGTATGTTTTGTTTTTTAAGGTAACTGTTGTTGGAATGTCGGTTAACTCGACAAATGTACAATTTTCCAGACAAAAACCTGGATGGGAGCAAAAAAATTGCTTAAAAACGTGGCAACAATTAAAGTCTCTTCCACAAACGGGACACATAGATATGGTTACATTTATTGCATTTTGCTAATTCTTGATTCCCTTCCTTGACAAATACTGTGTGTCACAGATAAACTGAATTTTTATTGATCCTAAAAAATGCAAGTTTTGCTGCTGAATTTGAAATTTCTCATTATTTCAGTTTTTATTTTGTTATAGATATAACGCATCTGGAAAAATGTATCTGTATCCAGAAATTTAGTGTTTCAATATAAAAGTTATTTTAATAACAGCTGTAAAGCTGAATAGCTGAATAATACCTTGTAAAAACTCTATTGTTGTATAATCATCAGAGTTACCCAAGCTACCAAGACCGGCTTATTGCCAAGTCAACTGTAGGTACATAACATCAGATCAAATAATATGTATTATCATTCAAGCGTAATTTCAAAAGACTCTCATTAGTTTAAGTCTCAACAAAGAAAATGAGCCCAAAATTATAGACTATTTATATTTAGTCAAACTGACTGGACCGGCTGTGGAAATTGTGCAAAAAACGGGAGAAACAATTTGAATTTGGAAAGATCGATCAGGCGCATCTTTAGCGTACTTTTTAGCAATAAAACTTACAAATTTAGATACACTTAAACAGATGTTAGTCAATATGCAGGGTGTTTCAAAAGTAAGGTATACTATTAAAGCGGATTCTTTGGTTTATTTTATATGAACGTATGTCTAAAACGTTTTAAATTTTTAGATACAGGATAATAAAATAAATAAAAGCGGTAGCTTATTAATAAATATAATAAATTATCATCATCATCAATGGTGCTACAGCCGTATGAAAGAGCCTCGACCTTCCCAAGTCTATTACGCCAGTAAGTCCTACCCATTGCCAACCGTTGCCAGTTTGCTGCGACTATTTTTCTCCCATCCTCATCTACACCATCCTTTCATTTGAGTTTTGGCCTACCCCTATTTCTACTTCCCACAAGTTGTGACATAAGAGCTCTTCTAGAAGGGTTGTTCTGCTGTGATCTTGCTAGATGTCCTGCCCATCTTAATTTTTCTATTCTTATAAGAGATACTACGTCTTTACCACCAAATTTTTGTTTATATCTGTGGTATACCTCGTAGTTGTACCTCATCCTCCAAATGCCATTTTCACAGATGCCACCGAATATTCCTCCGAGGATCCTTCGTTAAAATATAAGCATAAGGTTTTCGTCTTCCTTGGAGATGGTCCATGTCTCTCATCCATATGTCAACAATGGTTGTATAAGGGTTTTGTATATGGTTATTTTTGTTTTTTGGCCTAAGTTTTTGCTTTTCATATGTCTACTTAGTCCAAAATAGCATTTGTTTGCTAGGATTATCCTTCGCTTGATTTCTTCCGTCATGACGTTCTCCTTTGTGATCAGGGAGCCTAAGTATGTGAATTTGTCCACCACTTAAAAGTAGAGTTATCAACCGTGAATTGGTGACCGATGTTTCTGGCTCTATTGTTGGGTGTTGATGCCATCATCTTAGTTTTCTCCTCGTTTACTTGCAGGACCATATTTTTTGAGGAGTTTAAGAAGGTGGTATACATTTATTCTAGCTTGCGTGTTGTGCGAGTAACTAGGTCCACGTCATTTGCATATGCCAAAATTTGGGATGACTTATTAAAAATATTTCCTCTGTTGTCTATTCGGGCATGTCTGATCGCCTTTTCCAGAGCTATGTTAAACACCCCAGCACATCTGGCCAGTACACCTCGCCAGCAAGGATGTGGACATTATCCATGACTTCATACAATTTATTTCTTAGGACAATTCATTGGTTTTTTCCAGTATTTGCCTTAGCACCAAGATCTGGTATGTTGTTGATCGACAACTTAATAATAAATAAATAAAAAAATAAAAGGTAATATTTACATACACAACGTTTCAAAAGTAAAGTGAAATATTTAACGGGGTGAATTTTGGGTTTATTTTAAGAAAACTTTATTTGAGATGTCATAAAGGTCTTAAATTTTGAGATATACGAAAAATCTCTAAATCCCTAGGGTGTTTCATTTAAAATAAGTAGGTTATTACAGCTTCAATTTGTTAATAGAACAATCTAATATTTTGACCACCATGTACAAAGGCATAGGAGACCCTAAAAAAGATTGGAAGCTAAGTAAATTTTACATACGATAAACTAATAAAAGACAGGACGTTTCATTTAACATAAGTACCTTATTACACCTTGAATTTTGTTAATAGAACAATCTAATATTTTGACCACCCTATACAAAATTTTGCTACAATAAATATCTATTTAAAACGCTGAGTAGGCTATTATTAAGATCCAAGAAAAGATTTGTCACTGATTCTTAGATTCATAGATATTTACTTTTTTCTAAAACGTTACATTTCTATAAAAATCGAAATCAAAACACCCTGAACTTAGGTATTCGCGGTGTGCAAGTACTTGGAAGGGATACGCGAAACGATCGTGCGCGAATAGCGGAGAAATATTGCAACTTTCTTAAATAATTCATATCGTCAATTGAAATTGTCAAATTGACGTACATTTCATACCTACTCTCGTTGAATAAGAAAAATTATATATTGCTCCACAGTATTGATATTATATGCAATTATTATATAAAGGTAAATTTAATTAACTGTATTTTGCTTGCAGTACTGCGTTTTAATAACTAGTTTTATTTACTACATACAATTGTTTACGTTTTAATAACATAACCTGAATCTTATTTTTTCTTCTTATTATTTTTTCTCCTTATTATTTTTTTGGACTATGGCGTTGACAATTGTCCAGTAACCAGGACTAATATAATTGGCCAATATAATTAAAAGTGCGAATAAAGTTGCAGAGCGTAGAAACCAGGTGTCGCTTTGCCGAATTGGCACGGTTCCAATGGAGAACCCTTATGCCCTTATAAAAGTATAACTTATTTTTTAAGGGAAATTCAAAAATGTTACCTGATATAGGGTGTTCCATAAGAAAAAATATAACTTTGATATACTATCTTTTGGAGCACCCTGCATAATTCACATTATTTTTAGACTGTAGTGTTAACGGTCCTGTATATTTCTATGAAGAATTTTTTTAAAAATATCAAGTCGTTTTCCGTACAGAGACCGAGGCGAATACAATAAACCACCCTGTATAATATTTTTCTATGAAATAAAATGAACACTCTTGTCACAAACTACTTTTCGTCAATAATTGGTTATTGTCGTATTTTTGATTATAAAATTATTGTAATATTCACTTTCTTCCCTTACATAAAATATAAACTATAATAATTTATAATTTAAACACATTAAAGTCAGAATTTGGTATTATTTTTTAAAAGTAAATTAAATGTAAGACCAAATACTTGCCACGTCGGGATAGTATCACGAGGTTTTTTCCTGGTTTTCCCTCGTGATTTACTATGGAATCTCTAACGCGAGAATTTTACTGCCATCGTTGCATTTGGTTGTCTTTTTAAAGACAGATCACATGCTATGATTTTTTTTTGTGTCGGATATTATTGAGTTGGGGTTGATTTTATGTAATCGAATGAACTATCTTTCAGTAAAGTCGTCCCAGGAACGCAACTTATAAATATTGGCAATATCATTTTAAAGTCTTCTACTTTAAAATGTATGTCTGAATTGCCAATATAAATAAGTCAGATTAAATAAATTATTAGAAGAATATTTTACTTAGCAACAGCATTTTTGTTTAATTTAGTAGTATTTTGTTTTTGACAACGGCACGCGATTTGGGCGTCGAAACGTTAATAAAATTATTTTTTTCAATTTAATTGTGGCTTATTTCCCATCTAAATAGTTAATCACTATTTTATTATTTCACCTGCAATTTATTTAACAACAAAAATTGTTAATAACTTTCAAAATTTGGATATAAAGAATCGACACAGAAAAATATAATATAAAAATGTATACCATTTACCAAAAATATAATAATTGATTAATCCTAATACTCCATCAGTTTCTATATTTTTCCCTTAATTATCTAGATATTTATTTAAAATAAATATGTAATGCTAAGTACCTATGTAAATACCAAATGAAATATAAAATTTCTTAAGCCGGCCCTTTTCCCCACTTATTACCTGACGTGGCAGAGGTCCCTTTATTTATCGTTTCGACTTTATCAGCGGGGTACTCTTAAATTCTGCAAAGTAAATTCTTATAATTATTAGGCACTTATTAAATTATTAAAGTTATCACTTACTAGTTGTTGTCTATTCAAATTTTTCTTTGGATTTTATATGGGGCAGTACATTTTTAGGTAGAATTGAAGCAACGCATAATATATTGTTTAACTTTTTTTTTAACAAATTTCACGCTTTGGCAGAAATGCAAAACAAACACAGCACTAACTTATGGTCTATTTAGATTTCCTCCAATCGTTCGGATCCTATAATAGATGGCAGAGCGCTATACTGTATCTGGAATAACTTTTTTGTGTACGCACAACAAATTACACGCTTTGGCAAAAATGCAGAACAAATCTAGCACTAACTTGGTGGTTTATACCCTATTCCACGAATATACGACTGTTTTGGATTATCTCAACAACGAATACTTCACTGTGCAAAATATGAAGAACGAAACTAAATTGCATATTACATTGTTGCTTAGTGAAATAATTATTGGAGCCATTTATGCCCGGTTGCACCAACAGATCTTAAGCTTAAGTCGAGAATATCATTAGAATTAATATAATATAATTATAATACAGTAGAGCGTCGATAATCCGAACTAAGTGGTACAGGGGTAGTTCGGATTATCAATTTGTTCGGATTATCGAACATATGTTAAAAATACATACAAAGCTCATAAACATAGTACATATTATGTACATACGTTTTAGTTATAAGGAATAAAACACCTGCATAATAAACAAATACTTATATTGTATGTATTTCTGCATAAACAAAACAAAAATCCGTGATCATATTTTTTAATTTTACAATTTTTTTGCGTTCGGATTAGCGATCGTTCAGATTACCAGGGTTCGGATTATCGACGCTCTACTGTATATTACAATAAGAATACCATAATATAATAATAGATATAATTGATAATAACGTAAGAATCTAAAATTATGGTGCAACGTAAGTGATACTCAAGGAGGCCCTATGTAATAAGTAGAGCTTAGCTAAGCTGGAGCTTTAGATCCGTTGGTGCAACCAGGTATAAATTTCGTACTTTTTATGTTGCACACTAAAATATCCGTTGACTCGATAATCTTAAACAGTCATATATTCGTGGAATTACCTATATTCAGATTTTATTCAATGGTTTGGATTATATATGGGGCAGTACAGCCTTACGTAAAATTGGAGCGCAACATTATATCTTGTATATCTTTTTTGTTTATGCAGAACAGATTACACCCTTTGGCAAAAATGCAGAACAAACCTAGAACTAACTTGTGGTTTATTCAGATTTTCTCTAATCGTTTGGATTCTATATGGGGCAGTGGGCAGTACAGCTTTACGTAAACTTGGAGCGCCACATTATAATTTCTATATCTTTTTTTGTTTATGCAGAACAAATTACGCGTTTTGAAACAAACTCAGCACTAACTTGTGGTTTATTCAGATTTTCTCTAATCGTTTGGATTCTATATGGGGCAGTACAGCTTTACGTAAACTTGGAGCGCCACATTATAACTTCTATATCTTTTTTTGTTTATGCAGAACAAATTACACGCTTTGGCAAAAATGCAGAACAAACCTAGCATTAACTTGTGGTTTATTCAGATTTTCTCTAATCGTTTGGATTCTTTATAAGGCAGTACAGCTTTACGTAAAATTGGAGCGCCACATTGTATGTTGAATATCTTTTTTGTTTATGGCAAACTAATTACTCTCTTTCGCCTGGTGTTAGAACAAACCTAGCACTAAGTGGCTATCTGTTAGAATATTCCAGAAAGTTTTTGTTTTCGAGTGGGCCGTACAAGTTTATGTAAAGTTAAAATGCCACATATTTTTTTCAATAATTCTTTTATTTTTTAGAACAAACTTCCAAATTACAGAACAAACTAGAACAAACGTAGCACTAACTGTGAAAAAATATATACGGGGAACTGGGGCAATACAGGTTTACGGACATGATACTAATGTGAAAACAATTTCATTTTAGGTCGAACGGTTTAGATTTTGTAAGCAATTTAAGTACCAGAAATTTCACTTTTCAAACCTCGATTATTCAAAATTTGGTTAAAGATAGAAATAGTAGATTGAACATGAGATGTATCTAAAATAAGAATATTCTGATAATTACAAAAATAGTATAATATACAGGGTATTGTATTTAAAATAATAAAGTTGGTGTTGGCCACTGCTACACGACACGCTCTGTATGAAAAATTTTTATTGGAAAAAATGCACAACTAAAAATAACAATCGACCTGTGTGAGCGTTTTTTAACTACGGCCCCATTTATGTATAATCGAATTTATGGAAACCTAAACGTCCTCACTGTATATAAAAAATCTACTGTGGAAGTTGAATTTATAAACATCAATTAAATTTGGTATATATGTAGTGATTTTTTCGATTACAACTCATTAATCCGATATCAGATTTACAACAAAAGTTGATGTAAAAACGTGGAAATCCCTCCATCACTATCTAAACCAATGGGATTTCAAAAAATAAACGTGACAACTTATTGAAGCAACTTAATACAGTTATGCCTGAAAACAGAAAAAACTTTTGGATTAATTTGCCTGTGCGTGATGAGTGAGAAACGAAAGTTAAAGAATATACAGTATGTCCCTATAAGTTGTATCTATCCATATGGAAAACTTTTTTATTATTAATTTTACGAAAAAAGTTATTCTTTATAAAAAGTTCTGCATGGTCCAAAACCCAAGATTCAACCATATTATATCAAATTTTATGAATGTTATACGAGGTATGTCAAAAAGTTTGAATTTAATTCAAGAGTAAAGTAGCTTTATTTTTCACAACATTGAAAATTGATATTATGCAAAGTTGTTTGGAATTAAACACTATATTCTAATATGCAATTACATCCTTCTAATTGATTTTTTTTAATTATGGATAACTAACATTATTTTCAGTTATTTCAATTCTGATAACTCTTTTATTATTAATTTTACGAAAAAAAGTAATTTTTAAGAAAAAGTTCTGGATGGTCTAAAACCTAAAATACAACCATCTTATATCAAATTTTATCAATGTTATAGGAGGTATGTCAAAAAAGATAAATTTAGATCTAATGTAAAGTACCTTTATAGTTCAGAATATTTCAATTAAAAGGACGCAATTGCATACTGAAACATAGTTTTTAATTCTAAATAACTTTTCATAATAACAATTTTCGATATTGTGAAAAATAAACGTATTTTATTCTTAAGCGAAATTCATACTTTTTACATACCTCGTATAAAATTGATAAAATTTGACATAAGATGGTTGTATTTTAGGTTTTAGACTATGCAGAACTTTTTATTAAGAATCACTTTTTTCGTAAAATTAATAATAGAAGAGTTATCTGAATTGAAATAACTGAACAGGCATCCATAATGAAGGAAGGATGTAATTGCATACTAGAATATAATTTTTAATTTCAAACAAATTTTCATAAAAGCAATTTTCAATATTGTGAAAAATAAAGCTACTTTACTCTTGAGTGAAATTCAAACTTTTTGACATACCTCGTATAATATTCAAAAAATTTGATATCTGATGGTTGAATGTTACGTTTTGGATCATGCAAAGCTTTTTATGATGAATAACTTTTTTTCGTAAAATTAATAATAAGAAAGTTTTCCATATGGATACAACTTACAGGGACATACTGTATAATATCAGGGCCGGCGATAACAGGCCTGCAAGGAATGCACTGCAGGAGGGCGCCCCTGTTTGGGGGGCGCCAGAATGAGCTTTTTTATTGGTGTTTTACAAAATACTATTTATATTATTATATACTATTTATAAAAAACCGAAGGGCGCCTTATGCTAGTTTTTGCAGACCCCTTATACCCTAGCGCCGGTATTGTATAATATCAAAAACAATTTGTTTAAAATGTATGTTTGTTGAAACTATTTTGCTGTTAAAAAAGTAGTTGTGTATTTACAATATTTTCGTATCTGTTTAAGTATTTACTCTTTAAAACTAACTTAAATAAATGTTTGTTCAAACTATCATTAGTATTATTATTAGTTCTCCTCAACTCCTACTGTATTTTTCCTAAAAAAATTTAAATTATTCTAGACAGAGTTACTTAGCGAAAATGCAGTAACCATTTTTTATATATCTCGCCGCATCTTTTCTAAGCAAACCACACAAGGTAAAGTCTCAAATTGTTAGCACTAACACAGTATCTGTCTTTTTTATTGATAAATATGAAATATTTTGTATATTAATTAAAAACCAAATTTTCTATAAATTCAAACTTGCTAATAAAAAAAACCTTGACAGATGGGTAACTCTCAAACTCAGGACAGCTTTTCAAAGTTAACCTAATTTTCTCTGTTATCTTGTGTAGATACTGCGTTTTTGCTTACGAGTTCAGATCTCCGGTAGTAGTTCGAAGCCTTGGTTTATCATTTTCTTTGAAACCGCTTCTCTCAGATTATTTTGATTTTTTTTTATTTGGCAGATCCAATATGGCGAACATATTTTTTGAAAATTAACCATTGTGTTCAAAATTTGGCACACGGAGGTATTTGAAATCGGTGATCACGAATCAGAGGTCATATTTGCACCCAATATAAGGGATTCGGTTACTCTGTTTCTGCTATATGAGTCCACCCTTGAATTTTGTAAATTTGATTTCAGATTCGTGATTGTGTATACAAAATCGGGAACAACTTGGTTGAGTTTCAAAGACTCCCCCATATATCCCCAGAAAGATCCCCCATATTGGATTTTTGACCGCCATATTTGATGTGCACCAAAGTCGACATCGGGGGGTTTTTGGCGTCGCTGATTACGAATCCGTATTCAAATTTACAAAAATCAAGATGGTGGACCCAACATAGCTGAAACTCAGTAACCGAATTTAGTATCAGCGATTCCAAACACCTCTATATACCAAAATTTGGTGCTAATCGGTTGATGTTCACAAAATAGATTCCAATATTGGATCCGCGATTTTGAATGTTGTAAATGTGATCTCGTGTTAATGATCAGCAATCCCAAAAAATCCCGTATAGTACCAAATTTGGTTGATGTTGTAAAATCGGCCTCCATATTGGATTTTTTTATATATACATATACAGGGACAACTAGGTACGCCACTCGAAAGGATATATTGGTGTCCTCTCTAATTATCATCATAAAGTTGCACCAATATTACACTTATATTTACAAAAATAAAGTTATAAACAGCTCACTCTTTAAAACCCCTTTTTTACAACAGTTGTTTTTACCGCAAGAGTTATAAATAATATACCGCCAAAATAAAGTTACGTATCCAGTATTCACATGACTGAATTACTTATAAAATTACCTTTTCAACGAGGTGTCACACTTAGTATTTTCCCTATTTAAATTGTATGACTGCCAGTCACCTGTCACCGAGGGGCGGGGAGAAAGGTATGATAGTTGAGGTTATGATAGAATGTTGATAGATAGAAAGATAGGAATAATAATTGACCTGTTTTTAAATTTTTTTCTCAGCACATGTATCTTGACGGTCCCTGTTTCGTTTTCGAAGCCTCAACCTGTATAGGTAGACTATTGTAAAAATACTGTAACATAAATTCTCACGTTAACTTTAGGTACATATGTGTCTATATTCGAGTTAAAATGGTTAGATTTATTTTTGAGTTAAAATTAGTTAGCCGAGCAGAAGTAAAAAAAAATCATTTCAAAATTGTTAAAATTATTAAAAAAATTATGAGTTTGGTAATAAACGCAAAATAGAGCGGCGGATTTTTGATCAAATCCTTATAAAAACAAAGATTTCTACTTGTGAAAATCAAAATATACATATTCAACATGCTGGACGACCATCGGCGTGGACTTTTTCGCCTTTGTAGGTTTAAGAAACTCGATGAGGAATCCAACAACATTGTTGGAAATCAACTAAAATTAATATAAATAGTTTACATTATCTATATACATATTGATGTGATCTTGATTATTGATATGAGATAATATTTTTATATGTCATTTAATTTAATCAATGCATTAATAATAATCTAATTAATTTACCAGATCACATATCAATATGTTTTCAATCTCAGGGCTTTTTATAAAATTAATTACTTACTTACGTGGCTTCTAAGTATTTCTCAATGGTTCCTAATCGGGATAGGAAAGAAAAGAGTAAAATAATAACACATATGGGTTACAATTGTAATCAAAATATTGTTTATTTTATTTAAATGGCAATCACTGCTTAAACTTTGCTATATCTTATTATTCTTAAACATAAAATTTACACATGGGAATCTTATTTCCTTTTGGTTTCCAATTGAAAGTTTTTATTAACATTTAACTATTATGATTTATTAGCAACAATTCTATTTAAGTTTGATGAAGCTTTTCTGCTATTATTGATTATGTTTCTTCAATTTTAAATGTGGTATTTAATACGAAAAACCCATACATTCATGTCCAAACAAATGAGACTGACCTTTTTCTGGTGAAATGAGAATGTCTTCACACAAGACCCGTTTCCTGCTATCCTTGGCTGCAATCAAAACCTCGTCCTGGCTTCCAGTAATGTTCTCCTCTGAAACTAGCTCGTATAGCTCTCGTTTCCTGCTTCTGTCGTGATGCTGTGTTCTACCTTTTTCGAAACTGCAATCAGCTACCGGGAACTCTTGGCTCAAGGAGGTTCTTTTACTCTCAACCTGGCCTACCTCTCGTTCCACGATAGATACTCCACACTCACGGAACTACACCGGCTTTCTCACTCTCCGTACACTACCGTCTACTACTGGACTTCACTTCTCGACAGCTCAAAACATTCTGATCTCTATTTGTCACTCATTCCCCTACTTTCTAAATATCCCTTCCAGATTCACAAATCAAACTTCCACCACCAACTCTCATTCGCAGTATTCCTCAAAACCAATTTTTAATCTTTCTAAATATGCTTAATGGATTTCAAAAGAAAAATAGTTAATTCCCATTCTAAAATTACTTTCTACTAATTACAAAATTTAATGATCTATTATCTACTTCAACTGAGTCTTATTTAGCATAAGCTAATGATCGAACCTTCCGCGAACAACGATAATGACCTATTATCGATTTCACTTGAGTTTTATTTAGCATAGGCTAATGATCGAACTTTCCGCGAACAACGATAATGGTACGCGCCATTCACTTTGTTTGTTCTAAGCGCATTGTCCCGAGTTTCGTTTAATCACTTCTTAAAATTAAATATAACAATTTGTTGTATACAGGTTGTTCTAAATTTATATGCCCGTGGTTGAGAAAATTGAAAATATTTTATATTAAATTGAATTTTGTCTATAATTATCAAAATTTTAATTTTCAGATCAAATAGAAATATAACAATATATATCGAAAACTACTTATTTGTATTACACGATATTTATAAAAATTGGTTTGTGGGTAATCCCCACAAAGTTATGACGAATATAAATTATGGCTTCAGAAAATATTTTGACAGACAGACACGCCCCTTCTGTTTATACAGTTTATACCTGTTCCACCCTGTTCTGTTCTGTTATACCCAGAGCCGTACGGTACATAATATTTTAAATACAGTGCATTTATTATTTCGTAAACCTGCCATTTTAAGGAAAAATCCTGAAACAGGTAGATTTTTATTTTTAAATTAGGATTTTTTGGCATTAGTAGTGGCGTCATCCATCTGGGCGTGATGACGTAATCGATGATTTTTTTAATGAGAATAGGGGTCATGTGATAGCTCATTTGAAAGGGTATTCAATTCTCTATTCACTAATATAAACATTAATATAATTATTTGTACCTGGTGTCCAAAAAAATGTTTTATAAATTAAATTAATTGACATAAAAAGATGAATGTATTTAATTTATTTAATCCTAAATGCATTTTATTGCTCAGAAAACAGAAAAAAAAATTATTTGAAAAATAAACATTGATTTTCGCTTAAACGAAATGGTTAAACTGCTAAGAGGCTAGTGGGTGGGAGCTTTAACATTGAATTTAAGCCAAAAACAGTATTTATTTGTTAAATTACCATTTTTGTTCCTGTTACGTGACAACAATAAAACGTATTTTGAATTAAATAAATTACATACATTCTTCTTTTTTCTCAATTAATTTAATTAAAAGATATTATTTTGAACACCCTGTATAGCTAATTATGTTAACGTTTATGTTATTGAATAGACAATTGAATACCTTTTTAAATCAGCTATCACATGACCCCTACTCTCTTTTAAAAAAATCATCGATTACATCATCACGCCCAGATGGATGATGTCACTAGTATGATATATGCCAAAAAATATTAGTTTAAAAATAAAAATCGACCTCTTTCAGGATTTCCCCCCAAAGTTACCTGTTTACGAAATAATAAATTTATGCGTTACTTCTGTATGATGGAAGTCTTTGAAATGCCGCCCCTTATACAGGGTGTTTTTAAATAAGTATGACAAACGTTAATGGGCAGTAAAGTACGTGAAAAAAATAATGACAGTTTGCTCGATAAACATAATATGTACGCAAATGCTTAGTTTCCGAGATAAGAGCTGCTGAAAATTGTGATTACAAGCTGACGATTTATTTATTGATCTAAAACCGGTTGAGAAATGCAAATTAAATTTGGTGGGTTATAAGAGGTAGTTATTGTGCATTTTTTGACATACAATTAATAATTTTATACGCACCATTGGCGCGCATATTGGTAATGGCCTGAATTCTTTATAGAAAAAAATAGTACGCCACTGAGATATTTCAAATTAAAAATAATTCTCAATCCCTTGTTTAATTTGTGACAAAAATATATCTTCTCTTATTTTCATACGACGATGCTCCGTTTTTATGCAAAAAATATCTTAACGCTTACAAAGTTATGAGTTTCTAGAAGCAAAAATCGATTAATAAAAAAATTAAGAACATAGGCGCAAATTTGCTTGCAATGCTTTTTAAATGCATTTATTTTTTTCGGATTGTGAAAAATCTATTAGATATTTTTGAAAAATTTAAACGCAGATTGAATGACTGAAAGAAAGAAACCGAGGGCCGAAAGTCCCTTAGAATAAACAAATGTTTCTTTTGAATAAGATATTTGAAATTAAAAAGTAGACTCAATTTTCTCTTTTTTTTTCACCCCTGTAACTTGTTCAAATAAACATTATAGAGGTTTTCATGGACTTTCGGCCCTCGGTAATAATGTAATCTTTTATTCTGCGTTTAAATTTTTCAAAAATACTAATTAGTTTTTTCAAGATTCGAAAAAAATAAATGCATTTAAAAAGCATTACAAGCAAATTTTGCGCCTACCCACTTAACGGCACTGTCATAAAGCCGGCCACTAACGATACTGCGGCGTCGTTCAATTTTGTCGAATTCCACCTAATCGGCAAACATTTTGATCGCGTGTGACCGTGCATCCAACAAAATCGTCACAATTTTACCACAGAAAAACTGGTTTCGATAGTGCAGTACTGCAGAATTGATATCATCGACGATTTTGTCGAACAACACCGCAGTACCGTGAGTGACCGGATTAAAATATAGATGAACAAATTCATTTTAAATTTAGCTCCACCTGTTAAGACCGTCCAAAGATTTTTCGTAATCAAATAAACGCTTTTCCTCCTGGCTCGAATTTTCTTTTTCAGCTGGAAATTCGGAACTTATATCAAGATTTTCTGCAATTTTATTAAATTTTCATTTGCTCATTAGCCATATTGTCTCTAACTTTTCAGTTTTTCTATAGTTTCTGACAACATTTTTACACAATCTGACACTTTAATTTTTGATTTACATACTGATTATGCCGCCCCACTTTGTAATGCCGCCATGCTATGACTGCCTCGCCGCATCATAGCACGGCACGGCCCTGTTATACCCCATTCTGTTACCTGTTACTGACTGACTTTATTGCAGTTATCTCAAAGACGAATAATCCCCTTTTTCCTTTTTGCATCTCTTCGGAAATTTACAATACTATGTGAATTGAAAAGAATATACTGATCCGGAGCTTAACCGGTTGTCCTAGGTGAGCGACGGAAAACGACGCGACGCGATGCGATTCGATGCGATACGATGCGACCAGTAATCCACGCGATGTGTGGCTTATGTAGTGTCGCATCGCGTCGCTTTCCATCGCTTAATCTACGACCAACGTCACGATGTCAATTCATTCCTATTATTGGAAGTATATATAAGTATTGGGAAGTATACGGCAGTGTTACTAGAAAATTCATATTTTAAATACTTAGCTTTAAAAAATACCACAAACGAAGAAGAAAGACAACAAATATCATATATTTAGAGCGAAATAAATTTGGAGAGTTTCATCATTTATATTCGAAATTAAGAAATAATTCACGTTGCTTTAAAGAGTATTGTAGCTTATTACCAAGCACGTTTGATTATATTATTGCAGCTGTTAAACCCAGTATTCAACTGTCAGTACGTAATTTTCAAAAACCAATTTCTATTGAGGAGAGGCTGTTACTGACTTTAAGGTATGTTAATGATAAAACACTGGTACTATATAGTTACTATTAATTTTTATTTATTTAATAAACTATTGCGTAGCACAATTTAAATTGAAAAAAGCAATGGTGCTAGACGAAGTCTGGGATGATGATGATGATTAAGGTTGCGAAGTCTGGGATGATGATGATTGTTGTTGTGGCTCGAATTTTGCTAATTCATTGAAAAGAATTTCTTGTACGTTTGTCCGAAACAGAAGTTTATTTAGTGGCGGCAATGTTTTTAAATATGGTGATATAGATTTGAACCAATTCAGATCATCGTCATCCTGAACGTCCATGTCCTTCTTTAACAACTTAATTTTCTCTCTCTCAAGATTCATAAATACTTCTGAAATATCAGTGGGGTTTCTCTTCTTTTTTTCAACAGCAGCTTCAGATTGATTATGACGGATTTGTGGACGCGACGTACCAACTGACTGGTTAATCTGGGACATTCCAGGTGTTAAATTATCATTTTCAGTTGGTTCCGTGGCATCTTGTTCTAGAACAAATTGACCTTCAGTAGCATAGGCGACCGAATTGCTGTCATCTTCATGTTGTGTTTCAGTTTGATTTTTTGTAATGGTATCTGTATTAGCCGATACTACTGTGGAATCTGACAAAACGGACATAATTGTGTCATCGTCAAGCATATCAGTTTCATCTAAAAATATCCTAGGAACGCTTGTGGCACTTGCACGTGGCTTTATAACTACTTCTAAAAATTTCATTGCCTCAAAATATGGCCAATCCCCCCTGTACTCCCCCCCCACCATTTTCAGCGTCAGCACCAGATCGTCTTTTAGGGATTTTTTTCAATTCTCTAGCAAAAGAATCACGTAGATTTTTCCACTTTTTTGGGCATCTGCACCTGTAATAGAAAAAAATACTAATAGAGATTTATTTTAGGTACTTGGTAACTGGTCCGCCATTTAGAAAACTAGCATTTAGTTTTCGCATATCTAGAACAGCAGTAGCCAATATTGTAAAACAAGTTTGCGTTACTATATGGGAGACTTTAGTGCAAAAACACATGCCAGTACCAACAGAGGACAAATTTCTGCATATAGCTAATGATTTTTGGCAGAAGTGGCAATTTCCAAACTGCATTGGTTGCATAGATGGGAAGCATATCCGCATTAAGAAACCGAAAAAAAAGCGGTTCCATGTATTACAATTACAAAGGATTTTTTTCCATTATTTTATTAGCCATTACAGACGCAGACGCCAATTACAAATTTATTATGGTTGACATTGGTGCTTATGGTAAATATAATGATGCCGGAGTATTTGATACAGGTTTGTTCCGTCGTGCGATTGAATGTGGAAAAATAAAAGTACCAGCAAAAAATTTTTTGCCAAATTCCAATATTAAAGCTCCGTTCGTATGGCTTGGCGACTCTGCATTTCCGTTAAAAACTTATCTCTTAAAACCATTTCCAGACGCAAACACTGTTCTGGAAGATGATAAAGACCGTTTTAATTACAGATTGTCACGTGCCAGAATGGCTGTGGAGTGCTCTTTGTATCTATAGCGTCAAAATTTGGAACACTTAGCAGACCTATAGCTACTGATGTCGATAATGCAATTCACATTGTAAAAGCTATAACTATAATTCATAACATTGCACGTGACCTTGAAGCTCCCTCTAATCAAACTTCATACTCAACTACTTTTCAGAGACAACAATCTCTTCGAAGATCACGGCGTTATAATGCCTCAACACGAGAAGCTTTGCAGACAAGAGATTTATTTTTAGATTTTTTTAAACACAACTAGATAAGTTAGTGGATTTCACCTTTATTACGAATATTAGTTAAACTTTCAATTATGTACTTACTAGTGCACCCAAGTCCATCAGCAACACGCTTCCAAGCTCTTCTTGCCAATAAACGATTTCTGTAATCTTTATATTTTTTATTCCACAATAGTTTTTGTTCTCGCACTGCATTAATAAGGAGTTCTAGATCCATGTTTTTATAAAACTAGGACACTACTATTTGCTTTATAAATTCACTTCTTCACTCACAATGTGTCGTGTCCAACGAACTGTCAATACTGACATACTGTCGTGTCTCGTCGCGAACAAAACAAGTTCGCATTTCGTCGCGTCTTGTCGTAGACTGATTAACCCGAAAACGTAGGCCACACACATATACAACCATTTACTTGATATTTTCGCGTCGCGTCGCGTCGTGTCGCGTTGTCGCGTTTGTCGCTCACGTAGGACAACGGGTAATTATTGTATTGTTACATGCTTAAAAATTTTGGACTTTCCGTTAATTTTAAATTTTAAAAATTTGGTTACGAGTTTCAGTATTGTGAGATATAAATGTATGGACCTTTGACTAATTGTATTTGGTACTAAAATGAAAAATGTGAATTTTAAGTAGAGATATAAAACTAATAAAAATATACCGGGTGATTCATTAAGCGTGGCGACCGGCAATATCTCAGAAACTAACAGTCGTAGAACTATGGGAAAAATCCATATTGTGAAATTAACAAAAAAATATTAACGTGGCACCAACCTTTATAATATGAATTTATACATACACATTTTATTACATTACACTAAATGAAATACGAATTAATAATACATTTTTCCCTCACAAAGAACAATACAAATACACATTTGAAAACACTAGAGGACAAAGATCTATGATAGACTATGTTCTGTCGAATAGAGTGTTACACCCGTCTCTAATCTTGGATGTAAGAGCACTAACATCAGCAGAAATAGGAAGCGATCATAAATTGGTATTGTGCAAAATCAGAATGAAAACACATATATGTGATAATAAAACAGCAGAATACACCACCAGAAGATACCTATTCCAAAAAAGACTAACGGAAAAAAAGCAGCAACACGTATATCACAGAAAGTGACGGAGTCGAAGAAAGCTGGGCAAAAATTAAGTCTAATATCTTAGCCTCAGCCAAGGAAGTTCTTGGTGAAAGAAACATTAATAAAAATAAATCGCTTCCAAGACGAAGAACTCCATGGTTTTGTACAGAAGTGAAGGAAAAATGTAAAGAGAAGAAAAAAAGCTTACCTAAAATACATGTCAACTAAAACACAAGAGGCATAGGATTATTATAAGACTATCAGAAACGAAACACATTCATTAGTAAGAATAATAAAAAATGATCACTGGGAACGTTTTTCGAAAGAAATGGAACATGATTTTTATGGTCTCCAAAAGGAAATATGGCGCTTTATAAGAGGTCAAAGAACGGAGGTAAAGGAACTAATAGAACCAAAACACATAGAAAAGGATACATGGATTGACTAACTAAAAAAGCTCTATGCAGAGGAAGAACAAATGATGCTAGAACCGGAAACACCAGAAATTACCACAAATGAAGATGTTAATATAAGTGCACAGGAAGTACGAAAAACACTCGAAAAACTGAAGAACAGAAAAGCTGCAGGTAAGGATTGAATACCACACGAATTACTGAAATATTGTAGAGCAGCAATGACAGAACAATTAACAACATTAATTAACAAAATCATAAAATACAATAAAATACCGGAAGAGTGGAGAACGAGAGAACTAATTCTACTATTCAAAAAAGGAGATAAAAAGCAGCCAGAAAACTACAGAGGTATCAACTTGTTAAATACTACCCTAAAACTTACAACTAAAATCTTACAAGACGTAATGAATCAGAGGATAAGTTTAGCAGATGAACAACAGGGTTTTCGTACTGGAAGATCGTGCACAGATGCAATATTGGTCATAAAGCAAATTACTGAGAAATCACTAGAGTATAATAGACCAGCATTTCTATGTCTGATTGACTTAAAGGAAACATTTGACAGAGTAAGACTCAAAGATGTAATTCATCTTCTGTATAATAGAGAAGTCCCTCTAGATATCATAAAAACTATTGAGAACATCTACCAAAATAGCAAAATGGAAGTCAGAATAGATGGACAACTTACAGAACCTATAGATATAGGCAGCGGAATAAGACAGGAAGACTTATTGAGTCCTATGCTTTTCAATTTAATCATGGATGAAATCGTTAAAAACGTCAACAAAGGAAGAGGTTATAGAATGCGAAACAAAGAAGTAAAAATACTCTGCTACGCAGACGACGCAATATTGATAGCCCAAGATGAAGATAGTCTGCAAAGATTAGTCCACAGATTTAACATAAGAGCAAAAGAATTCAATATGACAATTTCATCTCAGAAAACCAAAACAATAGTAATCAGTAAAGAACCAATCAGATGCAAAATAGAAATTGATGGTATCAGTATTGAACAAGTAATGGAAGTAAAATACCTTGGAACTACATTGTCAAGTTACGGAGACCTAGACAAAGAAGTGAGAAATGAAGTACAAAAAGCAAATAGATTGGTAGAATGCCTTAATAACACTATATGGCGAAACCGACATATTAACACTGAGATGAAGTCAAGAATTTATAAAGCCAGTGTAAGACCAATAATGACATATACATCAGAAACAAAACCCGATACAGCCACAACACAAAGACTATTGGAAACGGTAGAGATGAGAGTACTGAGAAGAATTACAGGAAATACACTAAGAGATCGAAAGAGGAGCGAAGATATTAGAAGACAATGTAACGTACAGTGTATAAACGAATGGACACTAAATAGAAAAAAAGAATGGAACAACCACATAACCAGAATGGGGGAGACACGTGTGGTCAAAATAGCACGAGATAAATCACCAATCGGCAGAAGAAGTATCGGCCGACCGCGCAAAAGATGGAGTGATAACCTTCCATAGAGGTATCAATCCGCCAATGAACAAGCAGAATTGCTTATAAAGAGGAAGAAGAAGAATAAGACATTTTATTACACAAAAAATAAGTGAAGGGTTTCTCAGAGGCTTCTTTCAGTGCGTCATAGTTTTTCGATTTCTTTCTAACCCATTAAGTTGGATATGACGGAAAAAGCGGTAGTTCTTGATTAAATATGAAACTTTTGCAGCATAACATAGATAAGCGGTCTATTTCTAACCTACGTTTGATTCGTTGATATTTAGTTGTCGTTCAGGTCAGTATTTGTGTACGACTTGTAGTATTTCGAGTTCAACTTCCGACATAATAATATTTGATATTTCATAGCGTTGTGCAGTTGTGTATTATTTTGCAGCTAACAAGTCAAAGAAAAAAAGTGATATTGTGACGACGTGTGCTTTTGCCCTGGGGGTGACTTTCACCCCCTCTCGGGGGTCAAAAAATATATTCCAAAATAAGTCCGGAAATCGATAAACTGACTAATTCTAAGCAACTTTTGTTTTATAGAGTTTTTTCACCAAGTCAATACTTTTCGAGTTATTTGCGCGTAAACATGTTCATTTCTCAACATAATAACCAATAATAATCAATACTTGTATGACCAAATGTACCTGGGTAGTTATCACGGGCCTCTGAAATACGCAGCCGCGAAGCTGCCATTCTCGTCTCTCTTTTAACTATCATCTCAATAAGAGGCAGATTAAGCATCGCCTCCATGGCTGCAATAGGAGCGGTGGGCATTGCCCTCAAAGCATACAGACAGGCCAATATCTGTACCGAGCTGGGTTTTCACTCGTGCTTGAAAGGTTTTTGTCCACCATACAGGCGCTATGAAGGTAGTGTTGGGTCTTATCACTTATCATCTTAAGATGTATCCAATGCAGTGAGGGTTTGAGTTACCAATTTTTTCCTACTATCCGTTCTCAATATGTGAGTTCCAGGTGAGTTTACTAGCAAGGGTCACCCCTAGGTACTTCACCTGCTCTTCAAACTTTAGGACAAGCTGGGGCATTTTAGCCTTCGCCAATTTTTGCTGTTTCGTAAAATGAATGAGGAAAGTCATTTTTGGGATTTACTTTTATGTTCTGGTTACGGTACCAATCCTATGTCAGCGCGACAGGGTTTTTCATTACCTCAAGCACTGTTCAAGAAACCTGCCTGAGATAAGGACAACTATGCCATCCGCATCTCCCAGACAGAAATACCTGCTCATGTTCAAGAGAGTGGATTAGGTTATCAACAAACAGACTTCAAGCAGTTGTTGCAATATTATAGCTCGATATCTGTCCCTTTTTTAACAAAAATAATCTGATATTAAGAATCGTAAATAGAACAGATTATATATATATATATATTCCCATCGTTTTGAAGTCTGTACCATAGCAATTCAATTAAAGTAAAAAAGTGCTGCCATCTATTGGCAACCTTTTGAGATGAACAAATAGGACCCGTTCCCATTATTTTTATCTAATGTTATAGTTTTGCGCAATAATAGGTCTGGATTCCGCGTATGAAAAAAAAGTTGATTAATTGCAAGCTGAAAATTTGTTAATAGCTTAAGGGTGTCTAGTCGGACAAACTTTGATATATGGAAACACTGGAACAGGAGAAGTTTTAATTGTGGAATAGGTTAAAAATTTGGAACGTCAGACCACGAAAACGTCACATGTATTTTGTCCGACAGAACTTCCAATTGATTTGTTACCCTTTCATTAAACTCTCATGCAAAAATCAGACTGCTATTTATCACCTGTCATAATTCCTGTAAATGGACATGTTCTACGTGTTCCACTCATTAAAATGCTTATTTGGTGATCAATAGCAGTCTGATTTTTTGCATGAGAGTTTAATAAAAGGGTAACAAATCAATTGGAAGTTCTGTCGGACAAAATACATGTGACGTTTTCGTGGTCTGACGTTCCAAATTTTTAACCTGTTCCACAATTAAAACTTCCCCTGTTCCAGTGTTCCCATATATCAAAGTTTGTCCGACTAGACACCCTTAAACTATTAACAAATTTTCAGCTTGCTATTAATTAACTTTTTTTATACGCGGAATCCAGACATATGTTGTTTGATTGCTATTTTTATGATCCTGCAGCATTATTGCTAAAAACTTAAACAATATATTATGTCTGATGGCTGTTTCAAGATAGCGGAAAGATTACAAAAATTGATCATTTTTATATATTTTCGTGATTTTGCTGCAATATTACTACAACCTTGCGCAACAATATATTATATTTGAATGCTGCAAGGTTGCAGCAAAACTAAAAAACGAATGATTTTTATTTATTTTTATGATATTGCAGCTATATTGCTAAAATCTTGCAGGATGAATTGAAAACTCGTCGTTTATACCCCGTTTAGGCTTAAGCCTCTTCAGGGTGAAGGATCGTCCTTTTCAGGAGTGTGGGAGATTGCGTCGATGGTATGTGGAGAAGCAGAATTGCTAGTGGATTGGGTTAAGAAGGTGGTTTTAGCGCAGAAGCTGTAGGAGCGAAAGATAGAAATTGCCATGCTCAGCAAGCGACCAGTCAGTGAGGGGGTTCCAAATCTGTCACCTTAGAGGAACGGCTCTTAGATCAGCGTGTGGGGATGCAGTTGTTTATCTGCGATACATTAAGGGAGTTTGTTCAAGTATTTCGTAGTACTCATCGGGAAGTTCGTTTCTGGCCAATTGTAGAAGATTGGCCGGAGGGAATGGAACTTTGTTTTTGGGAGTCCCGGTGAGTATATGCCCTCGCCGATTGCAAGGGGTAATTAGGACATTTTTAGCCCTTTGGTTGTTACCATTAATCGTTCGTATGACAGGATAACATCTTGCAGGATCTTGCAGGATAACATATTATGGTATTTGAGTGTTGTAAGATTGCAGCCAGACTTAATAAATTGGTGATTTTTATATATTTACATAATCTTGCCGCAATATTGCTACAAGTCTGCGCAAGAATATATTAGATACGGTATTTGAGTACCGCAAGATTGTTGCAAGATAAAAAAATCGGGGATTTTCATGATCTTGCTACAATCTTGGGCAATAATATATTATGGTATTTGACAGCTGCAAAATTAATTCAAACAACTGTTTCTTTGCTTTGCTGCAATATTGCGACAATCTCGCGCAATAAAATTGATGGTATTTTACTGCCGTAAGATAAAAAATCTATAAATTTCATCTATTTTCATGATGTTGATGCAATATTGTTAGAATCTTGTGTAATAATATATTATATTTTTGGATTGCTGCAATGTTATTGCAATCTGGTTAAGATTGTTAAAAGTTTGCATATATATTAAGTGCTATTTAAATAGCAATTTTCAATACAAAGGGCCGTGATATAAAAAAATATTTGTTGGATAAAATCATCCTTGCTGTTTTATTGAGACGGAAGAACAACTTGATTTTTGTAGTAAAGTGATCTTTAGTGTTTACAATAAAACACCAGATATGATAAAACTAAATGTATATCCAAATATACAAAAAAATACTGTTAAAAAAATAGTCCTCATAGTTGACACTTTACAAAAACAAATGTACTCAAACTTTACAGTATATGACCATTTCTTTAAAATACTGTATTTTTCAAAAATTCGTATTTTTTTGTGATGACAATATAAATGTATACGAATGTATACAACAAAATTTCGATTTGTACAATGTCCCCAAACTTTACGTTTTACAAACATATATATATATATATATATATATATATATATATATATATATATATAAAATGAATAAATTTAGGGAATGTAAGACAGCCATGGCAGCTACGGCCTCGGGTATACGGAGGAAATATTCTACATCTTCGTCTGTTCTGAGAGCTTGGCTGATGAGCTGTAGACAGCGAAAACGTTCCCAAGATGGCAGCACAGACGAAGGTAGAATATTTATTTCCCGTATAATATTTTACATATTATTTTCATACTTTTTAAAAAGTAGAAAGTTGCGATTATTTCCTGCTTGTTTGACGCCGTAGGTATTTTTCAATAAATACCAGGTGACATCTCGTGGCCTCAAAGTAGAGGCACAGATCGGTTTCGTACCGAAACGAGCAAGGTAGGTTGCTTCTAACTAACTCATATATATATATATATATATATATATATATATATATATATATATATATATATACAGTAGGGTAGAACGAAAAATTCGAAGTCATTATTTTTTATGGGGCTAGTGCGAAAAAGTTGTGTTTTGATGTATAATAAAACTGTAAGAAATCTTTTTTGTATTGGACCCTATCTTCAGGTTCCATATTAAATTTAAATTTTTGGAAATAACAAAAAAAATAAAATTTTAAAAATTAATTCTTTTATCAGTTCTTTGAATCGAAATAATTGTTTATTGATACAATATACATTTTAAGATTGGTAGTCTGATTTTGTGTTAAAAAACGGCATAATATTTCTAGACTGCAACCTTGAACGAATAAAGCCATCCCTTGATTCTGGTCCACAAACAGCAGCTGATGCTTCAGTTACTAACTTAACAGTTCTTTTCACGGATTTTGTATGACAAGGGCAGTTTAAGACCTCTATGTTGTTGTAATTCCCAGAATCAATCATATCCCTTACATCTTCATTGGAAATATGTTTTAGGAAAGGAGGAGCCATAACTTTGAATCCAGAAATAGAAATTAAGTCATTATAATCTGCAGCATTAAAATTTAATGTTAGTATATTGGATCTCCGGATCTTTTTTTCTTTCTGACTTTCTCTAGCTTTCGGCACTCTGCGTAGTCCTAGCTCCCGTATATGTTTTCGTTCATCTTTCATCATACCGAGTAATACATTTTCGGGATGGGCAAAATAAGCATTCCTTTGGATAATGGCATCGACAATTTTTCTTTGGTCAACTGGTAGAAATCATGAATAATGAATCATTCGCCATAAATCTTTTGAACCATCAGAACAGCTAGGATACTAGCATAATTTAAACTTACTAACATAATTTATTGGGGATGGGACATTCAGTTCCAACATACAATCGAAGCAACCGATTATCAACTGTCAGCCACCTTGCGTGTGATATTTGCCCAGGTTTTTTAAGGCTCAAATCATTAGGACATTTTCCCGCAGCAACTGCTTGACTGATTTGGGACAAGTACTTCCGATCGGTACTAAGGTCTGTTGTTTTTAATAATATTGCTAGGTTGTTTTCTATTGCGACAAAATCGACAACAAGCGTTCCAGAAGTTTCCCTATTGGCCCTGAAAAACCAAGTGGTCCACTGGTGCGTCCATCTACAGTTGAGTCCGGGAATCTTTACCCGTGCGTCATCATTTAAAGCATACGAAATAAGTCGGAAATTGAAATTTACTAAACGCAACAGTAAGTCACTCACTGTCACTTGCTGTTGCGTTTAGTAAATTTCAATTTCCGACTTATCATCGACTTATTTCGTATGCTTTAAATGGTGACGTACGGGTAAAGATTCCCGGACTCAACTGTAACTGTTGAATTAAATGACGTAGAGGTAGCTCATTGCAATGAAATAAGCATACTAGCCATTGAAGTGAAGTGCCGCAGTATTTGTGACGTAGATGGTTGGACTGTAACTGTTGACAAAGGAGCAATGAATTCTTCTTCATGATCATCTGCATCAGAAGAATTTGAGTCAGACAACCTGCTCCTTATGAAAGGATTAGAGGAATCAACGGTACATGCTTTAAGAACAATTTCGTCAGTATTATATTTTTGAGAACTTGCCTTTGCTTTCATGGTTCTTTCCATTTTCTTCCTTATTGCTGCAGATGCTGCAATATCCACTGGTCAAATTGTAACTTTTCAACAGGATCGTTGATCTTGAAGAAAAATTCGCTCATTTTGTGGTACTTTCTTGATTTTATCATAAGTACACACACACAGTTTACACTCCTTTCGAAACTGGCAAATCTTTTCCATTTATGAATCAGATTTTTATTGAGTTTTTGTGTACCTATCGCTTAAGATTTTGACACTCTGTATAAATATTTTTAATCATATCTTGAATACACTTATGCGATAATGTTGGAATAGAAGCTTTTATTTATATTTGTTCTACTTTCGCTGCAACGGCATTCAAGACGCGGCGATAGATGGATCTTTATTATTATTTGTCAACTTAAGTTCATTACGAATAAAGAGAAAGCACTTTAGAATGTCACACTTAGTTGGTAAAATACGATCATTGAAATTTGATCAGAGCCATATTGATTTTTTCGACAAAAATAATTTTTTTGTTTTTTCATTTTTCAAATCCAATATGGAACCTCAAGATATGTTTTTATTTCAAAATGCTGTCGCACCAATTGTTTTCATCACCTGACACAACTTTTAAACGATAGTCACAAGAATTTTTCTTATCTTTTATTTTTTTGACCTTTTTCGTTCCACCCTAATATACAGGGTGTCCCAAAAGTAGTGGAACGGTCGAATATTTCGCGAACTAAACATCGGATCGAAAAACTGAAAAATACGTGTTCAATCATTTTCAAAAATCTATCCAATGACACCAAACACCAACCCCCACTACACCCCCTGGAGGTGGGGTGGAGGGTAACTTTAAAATATCAAATGGAAACCCCTAGTTTTTCTTGCAGATTTGGATTCGTTACGTAAAAGTAAGCAACTTTTATTCAAGACATTTTTTCGAACTGTGGATAGATGGCGCTATAATTGAGAAAAACGATTTATCCTGATACCATAGGTAAATTATAGAAACGGTCTAATATCTCGAGAAATACACTTCCAAATGAGAAACCAAAAAAAGGTTTTTAATACTTTTCGAAAACCTATCGAATAACACTAAACATGAGTCTCCAACCCACCCCCTGGAGGTGGGGTGGGGGGTAACTTTAAAATCGTAAATAGCAAACCCCACATTTTATTACATATTCGGATTCGTCATGAAAAATTAAGCAACATTTATTCGAAACATTTTTTAGGATTGTTGATAGATGGCGCTTTAATTGGAAAAATACGATTTATTAGCGCCATCTATCAGTAATTTTAAAAAATGTTTCGAATAAATGTTGCTTAATTTTTCATGACGAATTCGAATCTGCAATAAATAGTGGCGGTTGCTATTTAAGATTTTAAATTTACCCCCCACCCCACCTCCAGGGGGTGGGTTGGAGGCTCATGTTTAGTGTTATTCGATAGGTTTTCGAAAAGTATTAAAAACCTTTTTTTGGTTTCTCATTTGGAAGTGTATTTCTCGAGATATTAGACCGTTTCTATAATTTACCTATGGTATCAGGATAAATCGTTTTTCTCAATTATAGCGCCATCTATCCACAGTTCGAAAAAAGTCTTGAATAAAAGTTGCTTACTTTTACGTAACGAATCCAAATCTGCAAGAAAAACTAGGGGTTTCCATTTGAGATTTTAAAGTTACCCCCACCCCACCTCCAGGGGTGTAGTGGGGGTTGGTGTTTAGTGTCATTGGATAGATTTTTGAAAATGATTGAATACGTATTTTTCAGTTTTTCGATCCGATGTTTAGTTCGCGAAGTATTCGACCGTTCCACTACTTTTGGGACACCCTATATATATATATATATATATATATATATATATATATATATATATATATATATATATATATATATATATATATATATATATATATATATATATATATATATATATATATACAGGGTGGTTCATCTTATTCGCCTCGGTCTCTGTAGAGAAAACCATTTGATGTTTTAAAAAAATTTCTTCGCAGATATATACAGGGCCTTTAATACTACAACCTAAAAATAATTTTAATTATACAGGGTGTTCCAAAAAAGAGTGGTATATCAAAGTTATATTTTTTCTTATGGAATGCCCTATATCTGATTACATTATTGAATTGACTTTAAAAAATAAGCTATACTTTCATAAGGGTTCCCTATACCTAAATACAGGGTGTTTTGATTTATTTCGATTTTTATAAAAATGTAAGGTTTTAGAAAAAAATAAATATCTACGAATCTAAGAAGCAGTAACAAATTCTTTCTTGGATCTTAATAATAGACTATTTAGCATACTTAAACAGATGCTTATTGCAACAAAATTTCTTACAGGGTGGTCAAAATATGAGATTGTTCTATTAACAAATTCAAGCCGTAATAACTTAATTATTTTAAATAGAACACCCTGTATCTTACTAGTCTATCGCGTAGAAAATTTACTTAGCTTTCAATTTGTACTAGGGTTTCCTATACCTATCTTTTTACAGGGTGGTCAAAATATTAGATTGTTCTATTAACAAATTCAAGCTGTAATAACTTACTTATTTTAAATAGAACACCATGTATCTTACTAGCCTATCGCGTAGAAAATTTATTTAGCTTTCAATTCTTATTGGGGTTTCCTATACCTATCTCCCTTCATTTTTTAAATATTTAAAGATTTCCTAATTTGTAAGCTTTAAAAATTAGAATTAAGTACCTATGTCGTGGTTATGTACAACACATCACCAACAGTGGCAATATACTTAAATATCTTAGTCAAGATAGTTTCATTAATAAAATTCACATTTTTATCATTTAATCACACAGAGTGTTCTTATTTTAAATGATATACTCGATATTCTATTCTTTATAATGGAAGATATTTAAAATCTCTTCAATTTCATGTTAATATTCTCAATACACATGTTATTCTGTATATATAAATTCCCATGTTATTCTGTAAATACCCATTTTTACATATTTTTGTACAATAGGCTCGTTTTCGTCAAAGTAGCCATTGCATTTAATTGTTTGTAATTGCGATTTAAATATTCAAACAAAAAGTGGCGTTCTTAAATTTACTTAATAACCGTTGGGTTAAGATATGGAAAATACTTATACGGAATGAAATATAATTTAAATATCTTCCAGAATACGGCATCTAATATAGGGTATGCAGTTTAAAATAAACGTATTATTCAATTTCACATGTCGGCCAAAATTATTATTATTATTATTATTATTATTATTATTATTATAAATCAAATAAGGGCAGAGGAGCGAGCTCCTATTATGCCCAAAAACAAAGAGAAATATCATTTTACAACTAATACAAATTAAGAATAAAGTTAAAAATTAACAAACATCAAATAAAAATATTGAAACAATAAAACAATGTCGCCCTAAAACAATTCAATCCTGTAAAGCTCCCATAATGTTCAAAACAAAGAAAAATATCGTTATAAAACTAATACAAATTTTAAAGATTACAATTTCAAACAAAATTTTGAAATAATAAATAATGCCGTCCTAAAATTATTCAGTCTTGCAAAGAAAATAAAGAATTATCAAGTCTATTTTTAAAAATGTTAACACTAGTTGCCGATATGGTGTCTTCATCTAAGTTATTCCAGATGTTAAATATTCTGTTTGGTAAAAAGTTCATCCTGGATCTTGTTGTCGTCTGTTCTCTCTTTAATTTATAACGATGACCTCTTAATCGTTCGTCTAGATTTAGCGTAAATATTGTGTTAAGGTTTCCAAAATTATATTTTAAAATACGGAAGGATATAATTAGGTCACCTCGAAGACGTCGATGTTCAAATGTTGTTAGATGAGCCAAGGATAGTCTGTCTTCATAATTAGGTCTTACACGGCCAAATGCCAGTCTTGTGGCTTTACGTTGAACATTTTCAAGTAAGACTTTATCACGGTTAAGATCTGGACTCCACACTGGTCCTGCAAACTCAAGAATAGGTCTGACGTATATAGAGTAAAGTTTACTCATTGAGGTTAGAGATATTCGTGTAAAACATTTGCGGATTAGAAACAGTTTGGAATTTGCACGTTTACACACGGACACTATATGGTCAGACCAATTTAAGTTACTATTAACTATCACTCCAAGATCTTTGTGGGAGGTTACTGACTCTATGGGATGCCCATTAATAAAGTACGGTAGTAATGGGTTATTTTTGCCAATATGTAGTATGACGCATTTTTCAATATTCAGTGGAAGTAACCACTCTGAGGACCATTTGAATATTGCGTCAAGGTCGGTTTGAAGAACATGTTGGTCAATAATTGGATTCACATATAATTTAGTATCATCTGCGTAAACGGAAATCTTACTAGATACAACAAGAGGAAGATCACTAGTGTATATACAAAATAGTAGTGGTCCAAGTACTGATCCTTGTGGAACTCCACTCTTGACTGGTTTGTCCAGTGAATAAGCTTCCCCAACACGAACTCGGAAGTACCTGTCTGATAGAAAATTTTGAATCCAAAAGTTTAACTTTCCGCGGATACCATAGTGATCCAATTTAGCTAGTAATCGACGTTTGGGAACACGATCGAAAGCTTTGGAGAAATCTAAATAGACTACATCAACAGGATGTCGATTGTTTAAAGATGAAGACCAGTCACTTATACAATGAAGTAAGTTTGTGATCGTTGAACGACCCTTGATAAAACCATGCTGCTGGTGAGGGATGACATTTTCTTGAAGGAGGAATTCAGACATAGCTTCAGAAATAATGGATTCCATGACCTTGCCGACAATAGGAACTAGGCTGATTGGACGATAATTATTGCAGTCAAGTTTATTTCCTTTCTTGAATATAGGAGTAACCGAAGCCAATTTCCATGACGAGGGAAGAGAACCCTGATTAAAAGAAGTATTCATTATAAAGGATATAGGTATGGCTACAGACTCTGCACACTGTTTAAGGAAAAAGGAAGTTAGTCCATCTAATCCAGGTGATGAATTATTGCGTAGTTTCGACAAATGTTGTTTAATAACATCTGGAGTGAAAGAGATATTATCAAGAGTTGTAAGGAGACGTGGACTCATTATTTGAGGAATGGTGTCATTTGGTTCGTCTGTAAAAACCTGAGAAAAAAATAAGGATAAACATTCCGAAGATTCATTATTAGAAGAACATATGGACCCATCATCTTTTTGAAGTAATGGTATGGAGACTTTAGAAAATAAAGATGTGCGAATGTACCGATAAATTTTTTTACTGTTACCACTAGATATGATAGATTCTTCATATTCTGTTCTTAGTTTTAGCAACGATTGTTTGACTCTGTTAGAAAAATTACGGTGAGCGAGAAAATCATGCAGAGAACCAGTAAGTTTATACGTTCGCCAAAGCTTTCGTTTATGTCGAATTAAGCGGATAGCTGAGAGGTTAATCCAAGGTTTTAATCGATTTTTGTATATTTGTCGTTCAGTTGTATTATCAGAAATTGTTTTAATAGCAGTATGAAGAAAAGAGTCCCACATTGACGATGGATCTGGGTGATTAAGAAAAATAGATTGCCAGTCTATCTGGGACAAAACAAAATTAACAGTAAAGAAATCAGTAGTGGAATACGTTACGAGATTATTTTTGCAAAGTGGTGTTAGATTAAATTGAATGTGAGCAGTAATAAGTGAGTGGTCAGAAATACCCACAGGAGAGGACACATCAAGTGTAGAAACTAATTGATCATCATTTGTAAAAAATAAGTCTAAAATTGAAGGATGATTATTAACTCTAAACCTTGTAGGTTCATTTATTAGTTGGATTAAGTTTGAGTTCATGACAAAGTTTTTAAACAAATTTTGGGAGTTAATAGTGTCAGTTTTGGAAATAATGGGCCAGCTAATCTCAGGAAAATTGAAATCTCCAACGACAATGAGATTTTCAAGGGATGATAATTCCTCAAGTTTGTCAATAAGCATATTGTCCTCAGTAAGTACTGTATCCGGAGGTCGGTATATGCAAACTATATTAAATGTAAAAGAATTGTTAGTAACAAGTAAATGGATAATTTCTATACCTGGCAAGTCTATTGTTTTATTAGTTATTGAAAAAATATTAGTAATTTCATTTGCTAAATAGATGCATACTCCTCCCCCCCGACGAGTACCTCTGTCTCTGCGAAATATAGTAAAATTATCAATGTTTACAATAGTATCGGGGATTGAAGAATTAAGCCATGTTTCTGTTAGGAGAATAATATGAGGATTTAAAAGTTAAACAGTACTTATAAATTCATTAAATTTGGATAAAAGAGAGTTTAGATTTGTATACATAAGAAGCCAATCTGTAAATTTTGGTGCAAGAGAATTATGAACGAAATGTCACGATCTTTGGACTGCCATTCATATATTTAATCGTAAGGTCATTTTCTCCATTACTTTTACGGGTTTCAAGTTCAGTTCGAAGTTCCTTTAATCGAAGTTGCTGCATAGGTGTCTTGTCATCAATAAAGGAATAAGTTTCGGTGGATTTGTTTTCTAAAAGTTTATTTTTGTTACGAAGAATTTGTCGAGTGTGGTGTTCAGAACCCATTATCACCTTTATCATGCGAGGATAACGTCCATTTTGACTGGGTTTACCTACTCTATAAAATGTTACAGGGCTTTCTAGGCATCCGATAACTTTCAGGGCCAAATTAATTTTATTTTTATCATGATCTTTCTTACTCTGTGCGTCTCCTGTCGTTTCAGGAACTCCCCTAATCAAAAAATTTTTTGAACGTGACATGCGGTCAGTGGCTTCATTGACAATGCTGTCAGTAAATTCAGGTTTTGCAATCGAATCAAGTGTATTTAATTTATTATTTAGTTGAGATAATTTAGTATCGAAATCTTCAATTTTCTTGTTAATATTCGCTGTAAACTCCACTAGAAGACTCTTGATTTCAGCAATACTTCCAATGCTTGAACTACATGCATTACAAAGTATACATATACCACGTACTTTCTGTCTTGTTACTCGATCATCAATTGACAAATCTGTACAAGAGATATGTATTGGTTTCTTACAGCCATCACACTGGAGTTTTCCATCGGAGCTGGAAGTTAGTTTAGAACAATTTGCACAGAATGATGTATTGGGCATGTTTCACTTTGTGTTAGTTTTAGATATATTTTTATTATTAGGTTGATAATACAACAGTAAATCTACCGTTATCAATTACTTAAATGTTTCCAGTTAAATACAAACTTATTGAAAATTGATTTCTTTTGGGAGCACTTTGAAATATCTGATTCTTATTTGACGTTTTTTTGACGTTTTTCAAAAATCAACTAAAATAATACAACACTCTGTGTGACTACATGATAACACTGAAAATTTCATTAATGACAGTATCTTGTCTAAGTATATTGCCGGTGTTGGTGATGTGTTGTACATAAACACTACATAGGTACTTATGTAATTCTAATTTTTAAAGCTTACAAATTAGGAAATCTTTAAATATTTAAAAAATGAAGGGAGATAGGTATAGGAAACCCTAATAAGAATTGAAAGCTAAGTAAATTTTCTACTCGATAGACTAGTAAGATACAGGGTGTTCCATTTAAAATAAGTTAGTTATTACAGCTTGAATTTGTTAATAGAACAATCTAATATTTTGACCGCCCTGTAAAAAGATAGGTATAGGAAACGCTAGTACAAATTGAAAGCTAAGTAAATTTTCTACGCAATAGACTAGTAAGATACAGGGTGTTCCATTTATAATAAGTAAGTTATTACAGCTTGAATTTGTTAATAGAACAATCTCATATTTTGACCACCCTGTAAGAAATTTTGTTACAATAAGCATCTGTTTAACTATGCTAAATAGTCTTTTATAAAGATCCAAGAAAGAATTTGTTACTGCTTCTTAGATTGGTAGATATTTATTTTTTTCTTAAACCTTACATTTTTATAAAAATCGAAATAAATCAAAACACCCTGTATTTAGGTATAGGGAACCCTTATGAAAGTATAGCTTATTTTTGAAGGTCAATTCAAAAATGTCATCAGATATAGGGCATTCCATAAGAAAAAATATAACTTTGACATACCATTCTTTTTTGGAACACCCTGTATAATTCACATTATTTTTAGGTTGTAGTATTAAAGGCCCTGTATATTTCTGTGAAGAAATTTTTTTAAAATATCAAGTGGTTTTCCGTACAGAGACCGAGGCGAATAAGATGAACCACCCTGTATATATATATATATATATATATATATATATATATATATATATATATATACAGTGCTAGTCAAAAGTCCGTACCCCCCCTCGTATCTTTTGAACGGTTATACCTATAATAGTGAAATTTGGAGGGAGGAAACAAACGGAGGTAAGCTTCTTAACTAGTCATGACAGGTGACGTAATAGTGACAGATGACGTTACAGAGCCACTGTGACGGATAATTTTAAATGGAACCTTATGGCAAGTGATACCTCGTTTGAAAGGTATTCAAAATTCCTATTCAGTCATATTAATTTTGTTTGAGTTTAAGCTAATTTTGATGAATAAATGAAATAAATATAAAATTGGAGTTTCGCATTTAGTTAATAAAAATTCAAAATTCCGTTTATAATTACTTGTCAAAAAGGTTGACGTTGACGTAAAAACTACTAGAGAATTGAAAAACGTCAACTTTTGGACAAAAAAACCATAGGCGGACAGTTGAATTTTTATTAAAATATTATATTCATTTAATTTATTCACCAAAATTCAAATTAACTAAAACCCAAAAAAATAGTATGACTGAATAGGTATTTTGAATACCTTTCAAACGAGAAACGAGGTATCACTTGCCATAGGGTACCATTTAAAATTATCGGTCACAGTGGCTCTGCAACGTCATCTGTCACTATTACGTCACCTGTCATGACTAGTTAAGAAGCTCACGTCCGTTTATTTCGTCCTTCCAAATTTCACTATTATAGGTATACCCGTTCAAAAGATACGAGGGGGGGTACGGACTTTTGACTAGCACTGTATATATATATATATATATATATATATATATATATATATATATAAAGAAAGTCAAAGACAGTAACGGGTTACTGGTAAAACAACAGACAGTTGAAGGTAACCGGGAACGACCCAATACTAAGGAAGCAATAAAAAACGGGTGCTTCTAAGTGAGTGTCTTTTATTAAAAGTCAAGCTTTCGCCACATAATTTTGGGCTTCATCAGAACTTGCTGTAATGGAAAAACATTCTTTACAATCATCATAATTAAAGATGTTATTTTTAATCTTACCTAAATGTTGACACTATTTCTTAGTGCATAATAAAATCGATATGAAACCACACATTGTCACAAAAACAAACCAATCACATCTCCCAACTGGAGGAAAAATGGCAATCAAAGCCTTTATTAATTATTAAAATTCATTTTTAAATTAACCATGTGGCCGGCATTTTTGACAAGCACTTGTTAATTAAGTCATGTGTCGTTTCGACTGTCAATTATCAAAACGCCACCTGTCTTAATCACTTCTTCTTTTTGTCAGCATAGAACACTAACTTTATTGAGTCACATATTAGACACTTTTTAAATTTCACACAAAATAACATAGAAATAATAGGTCCCGTTCTATATAAACATATCATGTTAAATAAATTATGTGATTTGTATTTAGTGTTGGATATAGTAGTTCAAAAAAGTAGTATTATCCAAAAAATTTGCTCAATAAACTTTTGTACTCACACACAGAACGTAGTACAAGGGGCGATATATCTAGTCATAGTCAGTCAGCATCTGATAGCGTCATGCAGGTGAAGTATGGATCACTACCGTATATAGAAGGTTTAACACAATCTCTCACTAGACTTTTCAGCCAATTTAACGTCAAAATAGCCAATTATAACAACAAAAAACTCAATTTGTTCTATTCTAAACTAAAAGATCCAGTTCCACTAGATAAAAACTGTAACGTTATCTACGGTATACCCTGTGAATGTGGCAAAATATACATAGGTCACACAAGTCAACGACTCAGTAAGCGCCTAGCCCTTCACAAAAGTGATTGCAAACACAAACCCTTAGCAACAAGTATGAGTATTCATTTCAATGATAATGACCATCGGGTCTTATATGATGAGGCTATAATTCTAGATAGAGCTGAAAAAGAATCTCACCAAAAAATCTTAGAGATGTGTTACATTAATAATTGTTCCAATTGACTAAACTACAAAAAAGATGTTGATAACTTAAGTTCCATCTATACTTACATTTTACAACAGAAATTTACTAAAAATAAAAAATTACCACCTTCTTATATTAGATCCACATAATACTGTGCTCCACGCTTCACTGAATCGTACTGTTGTTATTTTCTACTTACTGTGACTCTGATTGTTGCCTGTACTACATGTGTACTTGAATTTAATTAAATATACAAGTCAATTGTTAATAATTTTAAAACAGATTTAAAAAAACTTAGCTTCATGTACAGACCATGTTTTCTTTTATATTTTTATATTTTCAACCAGACAATTTTGTCAAATTTTGAATTTTTAAAAAAATCTGTTAATGTCAAACCCTTCTTGGACATATTATGTTTATACCACTAACATAAAGGAATGTAAATGTAAAAGACAACAATGAAATTACTTGTTACATTACTAACACCTATACGGATGTGTTATTTCCCTTTTGGAAACAAGATCTAACTTTTCATCTATCAACATCACTGATATACTTGTTTCTTTAACAAAAGGTATGTAATACGTACATCTTATCGGAGTGTTGACTACTATATCCAACACTAAATACAAACCACATAATTTCTTTAACATGATATGTTTATATAGAACGGGACCTATTATTTCTATGTTATTTTGTGTGAAATTTAAAAAGTGTCTAATATGTGACTCAATAAAGTTAGTGTTCTATGCTGACAAAAAGAAGAAGTGATTAAGACAGGTGGCGATTTGATAATTGACAGTCGAAACGACACATGACTTAATTAACAATTGCTTGTCAAAAATGCCGGCCACACGGTTAATTTAAAAATAAATTTTAATAATTAATAAAGGCTTTGATTGCCATTTTTCCTCCAGTTGGGAGATGTGATTGGTTTGTTTTTGTGACAATGTGTGGTTTCATATCGATTTTATTATGCACTAAGAAATAGTGTCAACATTTAGGTAAGATTAAAAATAACATCTTTAATTATGATAATTGTAAAGAATGTTTTTCCATTACAGCAAGTTCTGATGAAGCCCAAAATTATGTGGCGAAAGCTTGACTTTTAATAAAAGACACTCACTTAGAAGCACCCGTTTTTATTGCTTCCTTAGTATTGGGTCGTTCCCGGTTACCTTCAACTGTATATATATATATATATATATATATATATATATATATATATATATATATATATATATATATATAACAAAAGATGAGAAGTTATTGGTTTAACGACCACTCGTACGATATCAATCAAATGAAATAGAGAATGTGGAGAAATCCCCTTACGAATAATTCACACATCCACCATTTTGGGTTGGGAAAATTTTTTGAATAGAATTAAAAATCCAAACACTAGTTCTTAGAAATGTGTTTCGCCCTCTTCAATTTATTCAATATTCAACCTCTCATCCTTACTGATGAGCCCAGAGAGGTTGAAGAGGGCGAAACACATTTCTAAGAACTAGTGTTTGGATTTTTAATTCTATTCAAAAAATTTTCCCAACCCAAAATGGTGGATGTGTGAATTATTCGTAAGTGGATTTCTTCACATTCTCTATTTCATTTGATATATATATATATATATATATATATATATATATATATATATATATATATATATATATATATATATATATATATATATATATATATATATATATATATATATATATATCTATATATATATATATATTGTTATATTTCTATTTGATCTGAAAATTAAATTTTGATAATTATAAGCAGAATTCAATTTAATATAAAATATTTTCAATTTTCTCAACCACGGGCATATAAATTTAGAACAACCTGTATACAACAAATTGTTATATTTAATTTTAAGAAGTGATTAAACGAAACTCGGGACAATGCGACTAGAATAAACAAAGTGAATGGCGCGTACCATCATCGTTGTTCGCGGAAGGATAGATCATTAGCCTATGCTAAATAAGACTCATTTGAAATCGATAATAGATCATTATCGTTGTTCGCGGAAGGTTCGATCATTAGCCTATGCTAAATAAGACTCAGTTGAAGTAGATAATAGGTCATTAAATTTTGTAAATAGTAGAAAGTAATTTTAGAATGGGAATTAACTATTTTTTTTGAAATCCATTAAGCATATTTAGAAAGATTAAAAATTGGTTTTGAGGAAGACTGCGAATGAGAGTTGGTGGTGGAAGGTTGATTTGTGAATCTGGAAGGGATATTTAGAAAGTAGGGGAATGAATGACAAATAGAGATCAGAATGTTTTGAGCTGTCGAGAAGTGAAGTCCAGTAGTAGACGGTAGTGTACGGAGAGTGAGAAAGCCGGTGTAGTTCCGTGAGTGTGGAGTATCTATCGTGGAAAGAGAGGTAGGCCAGGTTGAGAGTAAAAGAACCTCCTTGAGCCAAGAGTGTCCCGGTAGCTGATTGCAGTTTCGAAAAAGGTAGAATACAGCATCACGACAGAAGCAGGAACGAGAGCTATACGAGCTAGTTTTCAAAGGAGAACATTACTGAAAGCCAGGACGAGGTTTTGATCGCAGCCAAGGATAGCAGGAAACGGGTCTTATGTGAAGACATTCTCAGTTCACCAGAAAAAGGTCAGTCTCATTTGTTTGGACATGAATGTATGGGTTTTTCGTATTAAATACCACATTATAAATTGAAGAACATAATAAATAATATCAGAAAAGCTTCATCAAACTTAAATAGAATTGTTGCTAATAAATCATAATAGTTAAATGTTAATAAAAACTTTCAATTGGAAACCAAAAGGAAATAAGATTCCCATTTGTAAATGTTATGTTTAAGAATAATAAGATCTTGCAAATATTAAGCAGTGATTGCCATTTAAATAAAATAAACAATATTTTGATTATAATTGTAACCCATATGTGTGTATTATTTTACTCTTTTCTTTCCTATCCCGATTAGGAACCATTGAGAAATACTGAGAAGCCACGTAAGTAAGTAATTAATTTTATAATTCGCCCTGAGATTGAAAACATATTGATATGTGATCTGGTAAATTAATTAGATTATTATTAATGCATTGATTAAATTAAATGACATATAAGAATATTGTCTCATATCAATAATCAAGATCACATCAACTGTCGTCCAACGTGGAAAGCATTGAAAAGTATTTCTAGTGGCAAATTTGAAGGATAGAGAGAGTAAAGCCGGTATTTGAAAATGTATATGCCTGTGGTAAAAAGTGAGATACTTACATTTGATAACATAAAATTTTAGATCTCTTTAGGTACAAATTTTACATAACTGATTTAATAATTTATTTTTACGATATTTACATTTGATATATTTATTGACAATTTATAATATTTGGGTGAGAAAAAGTCGTCTTGGTAACATACTAGTAAAATTTCATATTTGGCGGGGACAGTACTTCTTGAAAACAAATGTCTGTGACAAGAAGCCAAAGCAAAGACAACAAAAAACAAAAAGAACATTCAAATCAAGAGAATAATTCAGACCAAGAAGATATTTTAGACACGACAATCATGGCATCAGAACAGCAAGAATTATCAGGAATAGATAAATTATTACAAATGATGCAACTCCAGTCACAAAGAATGGAACAGAAAATGGATGAAACAAAACAAAAACTGGATGACAATCAAAGAGAAACAAAACAAAAAATGGATGAAACACAACAAAAACTGGATGACAATCAAAGAGAAACAAAACAAAAAATGGATGAAACACAACAAAAATTGGATCAAAAAATGGATGAAACAAAAAGAATAATGCAAGAAAATCAGAAGGAAACAAAACAAGCCATAGAAGAGAACAACAAGAAAATGGAGGAACGCATAGAAAAGTATGAAATGAAAATTCAAGATAAAATAAAGGAGTTAACGAATTGCCAGAAAAAGGAAATAGAAAATTTGGAAAACAAGTTTGAAAACGCTATTCAAGCAATCAGAGAAGAAATGGAAAGAAAGATTGCGGAAATCAATATTCAACAAAATGTAGGAGAAAGAAGAGAAATGGTTATACATAGCACAGATGACGTGAAGATAAGGTTTGGCGGGGATGTAAGAAGATTACACCCAGTGCCGTTCATAAATAACCTGAAAAAGAAAATACAGCACATCGGAAATTTCGAAACAGCAAAAGAAACTATCAGAAACCATCTAAAATATGAAGCAAGCCTATGGTTCGATTGCAAAGAAGAAGAATTTGACAGTTGGCAACAATTTGAACAAAAATTTTTGAATTATTTCTGGGGAAAAGTCCAACAATTGGAAATTAACAAGGAATTGCAAAATGGGAAATACAATGATAGGATGGATTTATCAACGAGAAACCAATTAAAATTATGATAGACACTGGATCTGAAATAACATTGGTCAACAGAAAACTAATAGAAGAAGTTAACTTAACAAATTTAATTTACAAAATACCTAGGGTAAATTTAGTGGGCGCAAACAAACTGACATTGGCAACTATAAATGAAGGCATACGAGTAATGGTACGACTGGGTAAGAAGATGTATGCACTACAATGTGTAATAATGCCAAACATGTCACATGACATGATAGTAGGAGTTGACGAATTGGCAGAAAAACATGTAGTGATAGATTTTAAAAATAATACGATGAATCTAACAGAAGAAAAAGAAGAAGAACAGGACAAGGAACAGGAGAAACAAAATACGGACGAATCAGGTAAAGAACAAACAGTGGAAATGAATTTGGCAACGAAGCAAGGACAAAGAAGAAAAGGGAGAAAAAGTCAGAAAAAGACAAAAGAAAATGAAACCTGTGGCTCCTCAAAAAAAGAGTTGAGCCCAGAAGAAGAAAAATTGAGAGTATCAAAAGCAAAAGAAAACTGGGATTCCTCAAAAGAAGAGATGAGCTCAGGAGAAGAAGAAATAAAGCTAACAAATGAAAGCGAAAAAGATATGATCGAAACAGTGGCATTTGAAGAGGAGGCATATGAAAACGAGGATGCAGAATACACGGTAAAAGTATGTGGAAAATCTGAGGAAAAAGACAGAAGATTGATATGGGAAAAAGGGAAAGACAACATAATAGCCGACACTCTAACACAGGATGAGGACACTGAAAATAAGGAAACAATTACTCTACAGGTGGGACTAATTAGAGTAATACAAGAAGAAGGGTATAAGACGTAGATTAAAGTAAGGAAATATACAGGGAGTTGGTTTTGCCTCGAGAAAATTTATTTAAAAATGCAGATAAATTTTATCGAATACAAGGCGGGGATTTGTTATATTTCTATTTGATCTGAAAATTAAATTTTGATAATTATAAGCAGAATTCAATTTAATATAAAATATTTTCAATTTTCTCAACCACGGGCATATAAATTTAGAACAACCTGTATACAACAAATTGTTATATTTAATTTTAAGAAGTGATTAAACGAAACTCGGGACAATGCGACTAAAATAAACAAAGTGAATGGCGCGTACCATCATCGTTGTTCGCGGAAGGATCGATCATTAGCCTATGCTAAATAAGACTCATTTGAAATTGATAATAGATCATTATCGTTGTTCGCGGAAGGTTCGATCATTAGCCTATGCTAAATAAGACTCAGTTGAAGTAGATAATAGGTCATTAAATTTTGTAAATAGTAGAAAGTAATTTTAGAATGGGAATTAACTATTTTTTTTGAAATCCATTAAGCATATTTAGAAAGATTAAAAATTGGTTTTGAGGAAGACTGCGAATGAGAGTTGGTGGTGGAAGGTTGATTTGTGAATCTGGAAGGGATATTTAGAAAGTAGGGGAATGAATGACAAATAGAGATCAGAATGTTTTGAGCTGTCGAGAAGTGAAGTCCAGTAGTAGACGGTAGTGTACGGAGAGTGAGAAAGCCGGTGTAGTTCCGTGAGTGTGGAGTATCTATCGTGGAAAGAGAGGTAGGCCAGGTTGAGAGTAAAAGAACCTCCTTGAGCCAAGAGTGTCCCGGTAGCTGATTGCAGTTTCGAAAAAGGTAGAATACAGCATCACGACAGAAGCAGGAACGAGAGCTATACGAGCTAGTTTTCAAAGGAGAACATTACTGAAAGCCAGGACGAGGTTTTGATCGCAGCCAAGGATAGCAGGAAACGGGTCTTATGTGAAGACATTCTCAGTTCACCAGAAAAAGGTCAGTCTCATTTGTTTGGACATGAATGTATGGGTTTTTCGTATTAAATACCACATTATAAATTGAAGAACATAATAAATAATATCAGAAAAGCTTCATCAAACTTAAATAGAATTGTTGCTAATAAATCCTAATAGTTAAATGTTAATAAAAACTTTCAATTGGAAACCAAAAGGAAATAAGATTCCCATTTGTAAATGTTATGTTTAAGAATAATAAGATCTTGCAAATATTAAGCAGTGATTGCCATTTAAATAAAATAAACAATATTTTGATTATAATTGTAACCCATATGTGTGTATTATTTTACTCTTTTCTTTCCTATCCCGATTAGGAACCATTGAGAAATACTTAGAAGCCACGAGAGTAAGTAATTAATTTTATAATTCGCCCTGAGATTGAAAACATATTGATATGTGATCCGGTTAATTAATTAGCTTATTATTGATGCATTGATTAAATTAAATGACATATAAGAATATTATCTCATATCAATAATCAAGATCACATCAATATATATATATATATATATATATATATATATATATATATATATATATATATATATATATATATATATATTTATTTTTAGCATCTTATGACGTCCCCCCATGTTAAACCGTAGTCTCTCGTGGCTTCCAGGTCTTCGTGAACTCCGATATACGGTTGCCACGAGGACTTTCCCTAAAATGTATCGCAAATGAAAGGTACCACTTCCTACAATGCTTACACAAAATATTGGCCGGACGTCCTCAGTCACGTTATCTGTATAATAATATACACATTACTTGGAGCAATTGCCGTCAGGCGCGCCATGTTCGCTTGCTGTATATCTAAAATCACTTTAACGGTTTTGATGGCATCCAAATATATATTTATTCAGTTTGCGGTTGTAGTGGTCTCCGTATATTTGAGTTTATGTCCTCATGGCTTCCACTGCGCTGTTGTCACCTCAAATGTTGGAATTTAGACTTCAGATATTTTTATAATTGATTATTGTAGTATGTTGAAAAAAATATTGTTGTGATATATTAATGATATTTTTTTGTATAATTAACAATGTATTTTTTTTTCACTGCAAAAATAAAAAATTAAAAAGTATGTTCATTAAAATTGATGAATTTATCATAACCAGTTGCCGAATCTGCTGGTCTAATTGCTCAATTGTAACATATTATAGAAGTGTTAAAATTGAATTCTTAATTTTTTATTACAAAACTTTTACCTCGACAGCGTAGGGTACAAGAGGACGGCTTAAGTAAAGTAAGTACAAAATTTTTAATAATATAATTTGTTCAACTAATAGGTGCAAAGGTGTCTGGAAAATAATAAAAATGTTTAAAACATTGCTTACTTATTTCATACACTCAATGTATTTTTTTATGTAAGGATATAGAAAATAATATTTTGAAAAATATTTAAAATATAGTAGTAAGTCTTAAATTTCACATTACATAAAGTAGTTAAGTCTGCTAGTCTACAAAATTAAAAACAAATAGAATACATACTTAAAAAAAATTAAAGCACTCATGCCATACCAAACGAACTACATTCTTACATATTTTAAAAAGAAAAATCTTTAATTTTGCCCAACCCGACTAAACTATCGGCAGGTAAAAAGTCTGCAGTATGCGGGGGCCCTACTGTTGAAATAGATTAGAAAATTAAAATAAACTTATCTACCATTATGAAATTCTAATTTGACACCTAAAACTGTATCCTGGATTAAGAACAAGTGTGTAGAATACTCTCGTGAATTAAGAAGCGTTTCTACTGTAGGGTGACCATATCATAAATTTGAAAAAAACGGGACACATCCAAGCAGCAGTAGCGCACCTATAATTTTTCTCTGGGGGGAAGGGGGTTGGCTTGGGCGTCGAAATTTTTTTCTATATTTTGTGAAAGACAAGTTACATTTTCCTGCTATTATTTATATATTTTTCATATGCCCTGGGGGAAAGGGGGTTTAACTCCCAAACCCCCCCCCCCGGGTGCGCTACTGCCAAGAAGGGTTTGGAGCGATAATACACAAACAGGGATTGAAACACCGTCTTTTAGCTAATTTGGAACCTATAAATCCTTTTCAATTTTAAATGTGTAATTTACGTACGATCAAGACTGCGAAACGCAGAAAACTAAAAAACTACGCTAGAATGACGTGGATAAACAACCAATCCGTCAAAACAAAACAGGGAAGAATAAAAAATAGCGAGAAACACAGCAAACTCAACAAATAAAAAGAAGAAAAATGACGGGTTTCGCTGGAGGACATTAAAAAAGACAGAAAACCATCAAATATAACAATTTTACAAAAAAGTCTAAAAAAATACGTCCAGCATTAAAACAAGAGTACTAAAAAACAAAAAAAAGAGAAACCCTGTTTGAAGACAAACAGATCAGCAGAATATGAGAAGAATATTACGAAAAAATGCTATTCGGTATGAAGGAAACAGATGAAGAAGAACAAGATAACAACGAAGTAGAAATTTTCACAGAAGAAAACGTACAAAAACAAATATTAAAAACATAGAAAACGGAAAAGCAGCAGAAGAAAATGAAATAACAGTGGAAAAAAATACAGAGGAAGAGAATTACATAAGGAAATAAACCAGCTAATACAACAAAAAATATGAACAAAACAGACTACCCGCCGATTGGAACGCAGATGTTATAGTAGGTACCTATATACAGTAAAACCCCGCAAATCCTAACTAATTGGGGGGACAGCCTGTTCGGATTCCGAAAAGGTCGGATTATCCGAAAGTTAGCCTAACTAATAATTGAAAGTTTACTTTGTCGTTGATTTTGAGTCGCTGTGCCTGTCTCTCTCCCTCTTCCACCCATCTCAGATTGATGTCACTGGTGCAGAGCCAGTGTCATCATTTGTGCTTAGTCGTTAACTCCATGGCTTGATTTCTAATTTGAATAAGCTCCATTTTTCCCCGTTCCCCTATACAAGATGGATCAGAAAACTAAGAAGAAAGTGTAATTACAGAATGGATTGAAGCTGACGACAAAGGGAGCGAAGAATTTACGGATGAATACATTGTAGACTTGGTTCAACCTCAAGGCAACCCTAATGACTAATGAAGATGAAGAAAGCGAGGAAGAAGTTTCCCTGTCATATTGAGTGTCACACGCAGATGCCACTAAAGCTCTGGGTGTGGCTCTACGTTACGTGGAGCATAACTCTGCTGCATTACCAGTAGATGTAATGTTTATGTGTAAATAGAATTAGAATTAAACCATGGTTTCGAATTCACCTGTATAAGTTGCAAGTTGGGAGGATCAAGTAGTAAAAAAGTTACGAATTGGCCGGTGTACATTTTGATTTGAAAAAGTTTGTCATTAAGAGTTACGAGTTGGCGCGTGTCCATTGGAAGAAGGAGAATGTCACGGTTAAAGAATTTAAGGGACTGGTTTAGATGCAGTTCTATAGAACTCTTTAGAGCAGAGGTGGATAGATTAAAGATAGTGATGATGATATCCAACCTCCCATTAGGAGACGGCACTTGAAGAAGAAGTAGAAGATATTAGATTTTACTGATTATGCCGCCCCCTTGTGATGCCGCCTGATGCGGCTGCCTCACCGCATCATAGAACGGCACGGCCCTGAAAATTACAGTCTTTTCGTTTAAGTCGCTACAGGTAAAAATAATAAATATCTTATATCAGATAGAGTATTCATTTTTAGTAGATGAACAAAGGTTTAAAATGGCAGTTTTTGAATTTTGGTACGATTATTTGTTGCTTCGAAAGTTGCAAAAATAAACTTAAGACTGATATTACATGAAAAATTGGGTCAAACAGTCCATGTTCAGTCCAGATATAACAAAAAATTTCAAGGTGATTCGTCAATTAGTTTACATTTTATTCAATTTGTTTAATAAAAAATCCTTTTCTTTGCAAAGATAAAGCATGCTTTTCTTCATAAAATAATAATGATACAGCAATTTTGTGGAAACTACATGAAAGAAGAATACTTATGTTTTCAAAGTTTTTAAAAAAATAATAAAAACTCATTTTTATCATTCCGAAAATATTTTAGTAAAGTAGAGTCATTTTTGGCTTATAAACAATTTGAATAACTTTGTTAGTATTGACTGCAAACTAAATTAATCGACTAAGGGATGGAAAAAACCTACCGGTTATAACCTAAACCCAGTTTTTTTAATTCGAAACAACCGGTTTTACCGGTTGTTTTTTTGTCCCGGTTATAACCGGTTTTTTTCTTTCTAAAGTAATAACCATTGAAAAACCGAATAAGTTGCCTGTGGAAAAAAATTAATTTAGAGAAAAATGAAGAAATTTCTATATATTTTCGATCTTAATCATATAATATTATAAATAATAAATGCGAAGTTAACCCAAACAACCATAATTCAACTTTTATTTACTAATAGAGAACTGGACGAAAGTGTCACATCAGCTTTTATGAAACAATTTTGAGAATAGTTATTTAGATTAATAAATGTTTCAAAGACTGGTGAAATGGTGCATGTGATGATAATATTTACATAAAAGTATGTGATCTGCTTGAAATCGATATTCCAACCATCATCAGCTAAAAAATTGTTTATACTTGAGTACTTGAGACTTGAGACTCTTGTATAATGTGAATACCGAAATACGATTAGGAATCTCCATTATGTAATTTTTAAACAATAAATAATTCTTACGAAATAAATGGTAGGTATTATACAAACGTATTAAAAAATATTACCTACTGAAATTTTTTGATGGCAATAGAGAAGTAAATACTGAATTGGTTTATCGAATTTATTTTGTAAAATACCTATAAGTCATTTGGACATTTTTTAAAACTTGATAGATCCAAGGGACATTTTGATAGATCGATAGGATCATCACTTTTGGGAATATCCCAATTATTGACAACGCAATATACGCCGACACCGTCTACAACGAGCGACGAATCAGAGATTGGGGTACTCTGGCCCATTTTTAGGGTAACTTGAAAGCGCCTGGGAAAATTTTTATAGGTTGAATTGGTTGGGGAATTTTTCGGGAGGAAAATTGAGCAAACTAAAGTGCAATATAAATGTAACATTATAACTTATTGAGTATTTGCTTTTGATTAAAAAAAAACCGAAAACCTGTTTTTGGAACAACCGATTTTTTGACCGGTTATAACCGCCAGGTTAAACCGTAAGTTAAAAAAACCGGTATAACCAAAAACAGGTTTTTTGTGCAACAAGCGCCATCCCTAGACTTTAGGATTTAAAAAGCTGGTACTTTTACATTATTATTATATTATCGGTTTATAACGTTCTTCGTCTTCCGATACCCGTTCGCCATTCCTCTCTGTCCGTACATTGATCTACTTGCAGACCTCTTTCATCCATGGCTTTGTTTATTCCTGCCTGCCAACTTTTCCTCGGTCTACCTCATCTTCTTCTATCTTGCAGTTTCCATTTTTGCCCTTGTTTTGGGATTCTGTCTTCATGCATTCTTTATACGTTACCAAACCATCGTAGTTGTATTTCGTTGGTTTCGTCATTTATTGTATGTGTGACCTTCATTATTTCTCGTATCCGTTCATTGGTGACATGTTCTCTTCTTGATCTTCCTGCAGCCCTTCTCCAGAAATCCATTTCGGTGACCTCTAACATTCGTTTTGATTTTTCCTTCATATGCCATACTTCGCAGCTGTATGTTATAATGCTTTTCACTACGGCGTTATAGATCTTTTTCTTGTTCTGGTTGTTTACCTGCTTGTCCCAGAGTACTGAGTTTAGGAGCCTAATTGCTTTCCTGCCCTGAGTGTTTCGTTCTTTAACGGCTCCGTCTAGTGTTCCATCATTCGTGATTTTCATATTCATACCCAGGTATTTATATTCGTTACATTTACTGATTGTTTCTCCTCCTTCTATAGTCGAGGAAATGAAGCATTTTGACTCGCAATTTTTTCGTCCAGCATGGATTTACTTGAAATTTTCACAGAAGGTAGGGCGTAGGGAATAGGCCAAGGATCATTTTCTATATCATGCCGCTGTACGCTAAAAGCTTGGGGTGGTTGCCACCCCATCTCGGGGACGGGAAATTTTTATTGCATTTTAACCATGTAAATCGATGTAAAAAGTAATTCAAAGAAAGAAATGTTTTTTACATTTTCTTCGTAAAACTAATATTTTTCGAGTTATTCGCGCTTGAAAGTAACAGTTTTTCGACGAAAAAATCGACTTTTTTAGAGAGTTTTTTGAGAATACCTCGAAAAATATGCATTTTATCAAAAAATACTGTAGATGTGAAAAATTTATCTTTTAGTAACACAAATTACCCCTGTAGTTATCACATTGTTTTCGATGTGTACTTTTACATAAATGTTAAAAAAAACTTTTACCTTGATTAATTACGGTCAAAGTTAGGCACTTTTTTTTATTTAATTCACAGCTAGTTTCTTTATAACAATTAAGAAACCTAACTAGCGCTATTTTAAAGTTCAAGGTATGTATATAGTTTATGTTTAAAAGTTTGAGTAAACTTGAACAGAGTTGTTAATATATCTTTAAAAATGACGTCCTAACGAAATCGACTCGTGGTCTGTGGAGCGGAATTATTAAAATCCGTGCACTCAAAAAATGAAATTAACTTTTCAAAGATATGTTGCGCTTAATATCTCCGGAGTTTGTTGATGGACTTTGATCATTATTTTTTTAATTTATTTATACCTGTAGTTTTGTAGGGTATGTTATGTACACATATACCCACCTAACAATACAAAATGTTATGTATACATATACAAGTATATGTATACATATATAATTTCATAAAAATCGTTCAAGCGGTATCGGAGGATTATGGCAACTAACATTACGACAGGAGAATTTTATAGATGTAAATAAATAGATAACTATTAAAAAATAGGGGTTGGTGGTAGAAAGGTGAAAATTAAGGGTTGTATATATTTTTAATGGTACATAATATAAAATGAAGGTAGACAATTTTCTCCAAAACAATAAAAAAGTGGCAGGGGGCAACCCCCTTATAACGTATGGGTGTAAATAATAGATTACCACCTATTTTCAGTCCTACAGAATATACGTGTAAAATTTCATAAAAATCGGTCAAGCCGTTTCGGAGGAATATGATAACTAACACTGTTACAGGAGAATTTTATGTACATAAAAGTAACTGTGAATTAAATAAGTAATAAAAGTGGCTAACTTTGCTCGTAATTAACCTAGGCGAAAAGTTTTTCTTTGAAAATTCGTGTAAAAATATCAGCTTTTCAAATCCCAACGCAGATTTAGTCAATATGTTAATATGGTTATTAAAATTGTTTAGAAGCCAAAAATGATTCTACTTTCGTAAAATGTTTTCAGAATGCTAAAAATGACTTCTTATTGATTTTTTAAATAAGTTAAAAATATAAGTATTCTTCTTTCATGTGGTTTCCACAGAATTGCTGTATTATTATAATTTTCTGAACAATAACATTGCAAAAAAAGCTCTTTGTGATAAACAAATCGAATAAAATTTAAACTAATTGACAAATCGTCTTCAAATTTATTGTGCATTATGGACTGTTTGACTCAACATTTCATGCAATATCAAAGTCTTAATTTCATTTTTATAACAATTTTTTTATAAGTTATAACAATTTTTTTATTTTCGAAATTTAGTTTTATTTTGCAATTTCCGAAGTAACAAATAATCGGATCAAAATTTAAAAAATTTTAAACCTTTGCTTATCTACTAAAAGGTGAATAATCTAAATAAGATATTTAATTACCTTATTTTTACCTGTAGCGATTTAAACGAAAAACTGTCATATTTGACCCTTATTTGTTAATTACTAAAATTCTCGTCCGAACTGTGACGGGCATTGTTGTATTTATAATGTAATAGGTATAACTCCAAAAAACCCATTTGCAACCTGGCTGGTCAAGTGTCCCGACAAAAACCTTATTTTTCTGGACTATTGCAACTAAGAGAAGAAAGAAAGAAACTTAAAAAAAAATGTTACAAAAAGAAGCAACCGAAGAAGGAAAAAGCAGTAGAAAGGAAATACAAAGAAAAAATATAGCGGTTAAAAAGCAAGCCAGGAAAGACAAAAGATACTATGTATATGATATGGTAAAAATGTCAGAAAAAGCTGCGCAAGAAAACGACCTGAAGATACAGTACAATATCATCCGAAATTTGACAGGGAAAACACTAAACAGTAATAAACAAATCAAAGATAAACAAGGAAATATAATTAAATCAGAACATAAAATAATACAAAGATGAAAACAACACTGCGAGGAAATATACTCCAAACACCAGATATAGACGAAGATAACGTAATACAGGAAATAAACATTAGAACAATTGAAATTACGAAAGAAGAAATACAAAACACACTGAATCAACTAAAAAAATGGCAAAGCCGCTGAAAGCGACAACCTACCGATAAATTTAATAAAGGCGGGCGCAAACAAATTAGTAGAAATGTTACACAAACTCAAGATATGGGCCGACCGGGAGCTCCCACAGAAATGGAACGAGGGTGTAACCATTAAGACACCAAAAAAGGGCGATTTAAATAAATGCGAGAATTGGCGAGCAATAACACTGCTAAGTGCCACATTCAAAATAATGTCAAATATCATATTGAATAGACTGAAGCCAGAAATAGACAAGAAACTAAGACTAAGAAGCAACCAAGAAGGCTTTCGCGCAAAACGCTCCACTATCGACCACATTTGTACTCTATCAGCACCTCTGTATCTTGTACCTGTACCGCTGTATCTCCTGTACTCTATAATTATCTTGGAACAAGCTAGTGAATGGCAAAAAAATATAAACATAATGTTTACTTTGACTTTGACTTTGAAAAGGCATTCGATAGTATAAACAGAGAACAAATGTGGAAGATTCTAAAACTATATGGACTACCGATAAAATACATCAACTTAATCAGACTATTTGACAAGAAATATACAGCCAGACTAGAACATGCGGGAAAAATGGTAGTAGATGTAGTTATACAAAGCGGAGTTAAGCAAGGATGTGTGCTATCCCCGACATTATTTCTAATAATAACGGACTGGATCATGCAGAAAGTAAGCAATAATAAAACAGGTATTAGATTGAAATTGCATGACTAGTTGGAGGATTTGTAGTTCCCAGATGACATTTTTCCCCTAACCGAACATAGCAGCCATAAGCAAAAGAAGCTTGCAAAATACTCCAGGGTAATGGGCCTGAAGATAAAGACAAAAAAAAAACAAAACTTAAAAAACAGCAACCAATAAACTAAAATTAAAATACAAGGAAGACAAATACAGGAGGTAGATAACTTTACATATTATCTGGGATCAACCATGGAAAAAAAGGCGCTAGTAGATCAGATGTAAAAAAAGGATAGTAAAGGCACAATATGCACTCATTATATATTCATAACGCATTAAGGAAAATCTTGAACACACGCGATATATCAGAATTAACCAAAATCAAAATATTTACAGGAAGAGACAGGAAGAAACAACTAGCAAAAAATTAAAAACCTTTATAAATAAATCGTTGAGGAAAATCCTAAAAATATACTGGCCAGATAAAACAAAAAACATAGATCTACGGAGAAGAACAAAACAAGAGAAAATAACAGTCACGATTAAAAATAGGAAATGGAAATGAATTACACGGACTCTGAGGAAGGATCGAAATAATATAACCAAACAAGCACTCGAATACCAACCAGACGAAAGAAGAAGAAAAGGAAGACCTGATAATAGCTGGAGAAGAACTGTAATAAGAGATCATGAAAGAATTGGCCTGAGATGGAGAGAAGTCAAACAGAGAGCGAGAAACAGAGAGCAATGGAAAATACTTGTATAGCAAAGTTCGAAAGAATAAAACAGATAAGGATGCGCTGGGAAGGGATTACAGGAAGAGAGAGAGAGAGAGAGAGAGAGAGAAACAGTACCGATTATTATCAAAATAAAATTTAATAATATACCTAACCTAACTTATCGAAAGGCTCATCAAACAATTATTAACTTTAAAAAATAAAAATTTGTCAAGGGTATATAGTGGTATTGTTAAGTATATTACAATATAACTTATTCCATCGAAATCTTCCGAAATCCATAATCTTCTTCCATCGAAATAAAATAGAAAATCTAAAAGTTTAGAAAATACATCATTCATAACTACACCCAAGAAATAAGTTTTTCTAACCTGATTTAAGAGTATAAAAAAACGAAAACAAACAATTTACAGCAAATCCTTATCGTATATCCGAGCAAAACCACCTAATTGGCAAAAGTTATAAATAGAATTTGTCTGGGTTCTACAACTAAATTTGCACTTAAACACGACCAAGGTTAAATATTTTACTTGATATTATAAGTACGTTGTTGCCAGTATAACGGATGCCAAAGCGAGCGCTAACTGTATGAAATTATTCTTGTTAATATACGCGCTGTATATTGATCGGAAGTCACGAAGAGTCAAAACTATACAGAAGCCACGAGGGACGCAAATACAATATATATATATATATATATATATATATATATATATATATATATATATATATATATATATATATATATATATATATATATATATATATATATATATATATATATATATATATATATATATATATAACAAGGAGAGGTTAACGCGAGTTAAAAGATATCGGCATGGCTCGCAACAATGAAAATACAAAATATGCATAAGATGGAATGCAACCACAGACACGTGTTTCTGACTTATTAGTCGTCATCAGTATGGTATAGCCGAACAGGAGCTATATATATATATATATATATATATATATATATATATATATATATATATATATGTCTTCATATCAAGGCGAGATCCGTTTGTATCATAAGCTATACAACAAGATGAGATCCGTTTTGCAAGGCGAGATCCGATTTTGGATCTCACCTTGTATTCACGTGTATATAGTGACATCTCGATGTAACAATGGTGGGGGTACAAGGAAATAGAATTTTGTCTGGACCTCATTTTGCACTCCTTTTGGTGATTTTTATATTGCAGTATTTCCACTAAGTCTGCTCTAGAGGGCAGCGCGCGCGATCCGATGTGTATATGCTATATATACATTTTGTAGACAACCCGAGATCCGATAAATTTGGAAACATCGCAAACGAATTTCACGGTCAGTTCTCTACCTCGACTTATTTGTAGCTTGAATAAGAATATTTACATTATTAATGGGCTCTGTTAAGAAAGGCGATTCTCAAATATCTCGAGAACTAGACGTCGTATCGAAAAAACTTAAGAAGACTTTTTAATGTTTTTTTCAAAATCTGTATACTTATGCAATAGCAGGGTTCTTAATCTGCCTGCGAACGCGGTGGGTGTAGCAACTTTGATTTTAAACTGGAACCCTTTCTTTTTAATTAAATAGTTGAAATTTAGAGTTAAAAATACACAACTTTTGCTTGAATCCATAATAGCTTCTTTAATCCAGTCGGAAAAGCTTCCGAATCGCCGTTTTGATGACATTTTTAGGGGTTAGATGATTTTAAGTATTTTTTAGTAAAAATTACGTAGAACACGTTGGTAAGTAGTCGAAGTCTAAAAAATTTCGGGAACATTGTTTATTTGTAGTATTATTTTTTTACAATTTTTCTTCAGAATATCTTCTCCACTGTTCGTTTTACAAAAAATGTCAAAAACTTAATCGCTTTTAAAAGACCTACAAAATAAAGCTAACCGCGTTCAATTTGATTGAGAGTTATTAACACAAAACTATTTTGCATATTATTTATAATTAAGGGACCAACTGTGTTGTTCACGTATTATACTATATTAAGATTCCAAGGGAATATTTTTCAATATACAGAGTGTCCAGAAACTCTCCCGACAAACGATTACCGGAGATTCTTCAGATAATTTTAAGACAATTTAATCCAATTCTCCTAGTCCGAAAATGCCTACTAAGGGAGCTTCTCCAGAACACTTCTATTTAGAAAAACGAAAACTGGTACGCTTATTTATCTTCCAGAGATAAATCGATTACATCAATTACGAATTTCTAGTACGGGTCATAGGCGCCCGTTTTGGGTAGGGCGTCGGTTATTTTATCGCATAACTTTTTTGCATTTAACTGTTTTAAGCATTTTTTACATTGGATTATTAAATTGTGAGGTTTTCTAGTACTAAAAGGTATTCTTATTTTAAGTCGGTAGGATGCACCATTTTCTAGAAAAATCGATTTGAAAATTTTTCGTTTGTTGAATTTGAAAATTTTTTTTCAAAAAAACACTATTTAGAAAAAAGAAAACCGGTATGTTTATTTATCTTCCAGAAATAAATCGATTTCCTCAGTTGTGAAATTCTAGTACCAGTCATATGCGTCCTTTTTGGGTAGGTCAACGATTATTTTATCTTTTTTGTCTTTAATTTTTAAGCATTTTGACGATTAAATTACGAGGTATTCTGGTATTAAAAGGTACTATTGCTTTAAATCGGCAAAATACCAAAATGGAATCACCATTTGTTGAACGAAAAATTGTCTCCAGTTGCTCAATATATAACAAGAAAGTGTCTGATGGCTTACATAAACCACACTTACTCAAATGATCAACACACATGTACGTTGAAACATCATCATCATACGTGGCTCGACAATCCGTTGTGGATCTTGGCCTGCTCGCAAAGAAGTCGCCACTCCTGCCGATTCCTGGCAACTTCCTTCCATCTTCTGACCCCTAAAATTTTTAGGTCTTCTTCTACATCATCAATCCATCTTTTTCGTGGTCGTCCTCTACTTCTTGTGCCCTCTGGTTTTGAAAAGGTTAATTTCTTAGTGTATTCGTGATCTGGCATTCTAGCAATGTGTCCAGCCCATCTAAGTCTCTGCAATTTCTTCTAACGAATTTCACAATATCTGGATCGGTGTATAACTGATACAGTTCAAAGTAGTATCTTCGACGCCATAGCCCATTTCCGTTTACGGCCCCAAAAATCTTTCTAAGAATTTTTCTCTCAAAAATAGTCTTTGATCATTTTGAGATAAGGTCCACGTTTCAACCCCATATATCAAAACCGGTCTTATTAAGGATTTATATTATTATTTTTATTTTTTAAATATTTCTGGAGACCGTGTAGAGTTCTGTTTGCTATTGATATGCGTCTTTTTATATCGTCGCTTGTCGTGTTTATTGAGTTTACTAGCGACCCAAGACATGTGAATTCCTTGACTTGCTCAAAGGTATGGTTGTTAATTTGACTTCTGTTCGATATTTCGGGAGTTTTTAGAAACCAACATATATTTGGTTTTTTCCTCGTTTACCACAAGTCCTAATTCACTTGCCGCGTCCGCAAGTCTTGTAAAATACTGCGCCATGTCTCTCACACTTCTGCCCACTATAACTATATCGTCAGCGAATGCGAGAATTTGCGTCGATCTATTAAAAATAGTTCCATTCATTCTAATATTTAATTTTCTCACTGCCTTTTCCAAGCAATATTAAAGAGGAGACACGGCAGCGCGTCCCCCTGTCTTAGACCATTATTAATGTCAAAGAATGTCGAGTTTTCTCCTTGAATTGTTAGTTGGGTCAACTAAATTCGGTGGAATCCCAGAGTCAATCATTGCATTATATAATGCAGTTCTTTTACCACTGTCACAGGCTGCTTTGAAGTCGACGAAGAGATGGTGGGTATCTATATTATATTCTATTGACTTTTCTAGAATCTGTCTATGTGCTTGAATTTAATGTGTAGTTGACTTTCCAGCAGTGAATCCGCATTGATATTGACCAACAATATCCTTTGTGAAAAGTTTCAGTCTTTCAAACAATACATTGCCGAAGATTTTATACGTAGATGCTAGTAGAGTAATGCCTCTATAGTTCTTACAATCCAGTTGATCACCTTTTTTATGCAACGGACATATTATTCCCTTTTCTGGAACCAGTTCATTCTGCCATATCAGTACTATTAATTTATGGATTGCTGCAAAATAATCACCACCTTTTTTATACAGTTCAGAACAGATTCAGGGCTTTATTGTCTTTGAGTTTTAGGATGGCAGTTGATATTTCTTCTCTTGTTGGGTCTTCACTGTGTAGTTGATGATGTAGATTTTGTTGATTTTCTATGTTGTAACCTTCTTCAATATCGTTTATATTTAGATGTTCGCTGAAATGTTGTGTCCATCTATTAAGAACTGAGTTTTTGTCATGTAGAATTTCACCGTTAGTGTCTCTACACATTTTTACATTGAAACAACTTCTTTTACATTTACGTTGAAACATCTTCGGATTGAATACTGGAGTCCTTCAATTTATGGCAGATATTAGAGATGCATCAAGTCAAACTAGTTTGATTTTACTCAACAAACTTGACTTGACTCTTGACTTGAAAACCAATCTTTTTTTGTAAAAAAGTTTGACTTGACTTGAATTTGATAACGTAGGTTTGACTTGAAATCAAACTTCTTCAAACAGTTTGAAGTTTGAATATCATATTGCGCAATGTGTTTTTTCTACGAGTCTATAAAAAATGACCAAATCTTAATCAATTAATTTAATTAAGAGGAAACAATAGCGATCAACGGGTAGCGAAAACGCGTTCGAAGATTGCGGCTGTAATTTTGAATATTTTTTCGAGATATTTGGCACACGTATTCGTAATATAATAAAGAATGGCGGTACAGAGCCCAATTTGGAAAATATAAATTAATATGTGGAAATTACTCTGTAATTAAATACAATATTAAAAAACGAGCCTGTACCGCCATTAAGAAGAACAAAAAAATACACTTTCTTCAAATAAACTTTTTTATCCGATGCCTAGATTTTGTGTCATTTTGGAACTACTAATGAAATAAAACGTTTTAGTAGTTCCAAAATGACACAAAATCTAGGCATCGGATAAAAAGGTTTATTTGAAGAAAGTGTATTTTTTTTGTTCTTCTTAATGGCGGTACAGAAGCCGCAGATGGCCGCCATTAAGAAGAACAAAAAAATACACTTTCTTCAAATAAATTTTTTTATCCGATGCCTAGATTTTGTGTCATTTTGGAACTACTAATGAAATAAAACATTTTAGTAGTTCCAAAATGACACAAAATCTAGGCATCGGATAAAAAAGTTTATTTGAAGAAAGTGTATTTTTTGTTCTTCTTAATGGCGGTACAGGCTCGTTTTTTTAGTATTGTATTTAATTACAGAGTAATTTCCACATATTAATATATTTTTCAAATTGGGCTCTGTACCGTCATTCTTTATTATATTACAAATACGTGTGCCAAATATCTCGAAAAAATATTCAAAATTACAGCCGCAATCTTGGAACGCGTTTTTGCTACCTGTTGATCGCTACTGTTTCCTCTTAATATGAAAATACATACACAAATTAATTCTTTGACAAGGTTGTCAAAACCAAAATTTCAGCATAATTGGTTAGCATCACGACGATCTTAGTTTCCATGACGACGATTCAAAACCACTGGTATTGTCTACTGATTTAACTTTAGAATATTATGTCAAAATTATTTTATTTCATTGAATTCTCGCGTTAATTTCATTAAAACATGAACACATTAAGATATATTTGAAATAAATTAGTAAATAATATCTAAATATTAGTTTATTGCATGTATTATAATTACTTTAAGGCCATATTAACATATCTAAATTCAGTGCGGAAAAGTAAAAGGCGTGCGGAAAAGTAAAATGCGTGCGGAAAAGTAAAACTTGCTAAACTAAAACGCGTGCGCAAAAGTAGAATTTTTTCACGCTCGTAGAAAAAATATTGTTCCTAACTCTTGCAGAAAGTCTCTTTTCCGCACTCGACTGCTTGCCGAACTCCCGCTTCGTGTCGTTCGTCAAACTGCAGTCGCGTGCGGAAAAGTATGACTTTCTGCACTTGTTAGGAAAATAACTATATTTCCAATTCTAATTGGGATACCGCCTTTTGTAATAACTTATTTGGACAGGTCTGAACCTGTACTCTGCATCAGCACAAGGCACAAATTAGTTAAGTTATAGTTCATAATATCTAGAAGAAAGTACATATCGCGAAACAACACCAACGAATATATAGCCTGACTATATATTCTTTTGCAACACTTTAAAAAAACATGTGTATAGAAGGATCAACTAATGTTTGAGCCAATTTCGATGATGTTTTCGACTTTTTAATAAGTGTTTCAATCAAAACGGTTCATTCCTCTCGTCCCAATTTTAATTCGCTCATTAATGAGAAATCTCTGTTTTTAGACATTGACTTTTTTCTGTTAAGAGAAATATTGCGGAAAGACACTTTCTGCATGAGTTAGGAACAATATTTTTTCTACGGCCGTATGTTTGGAAAAAAGTCACAACAAATAGAGTTATATCAATTTTTGTTTACTAGTAAATAAAACATTTACCCTCCCTGGGATTGTATTTCTACCTCGACGACGGTGGGAGGGCCGAGTAACCGATCGTGGTCCCTAACGTTGTGAGGGGAGCACGACCGGTGAAACCAAGGACAGTCCCAGCGTCCAGCGACTGTGCACCGGGTGAGCGCCGGACACCGCCGCTGGACGCTAAAAAGGCGTCGCAACTGAGGCGAGCAGTTGCGACGCCTTTCGCCTTCAGCAGATGTATATCACCCTCCAACTTCCCTACGGCTACTCTAATCCCTAAAAGTTAATCTCGTCCACCTCAGCATTGTGACCGGGGGTCGATGGGGGGCCCCAAAGCAGTGTGCGGGGGGCTCCGCCATCGGACTCTGATCACAAATTTCTATTCGAAAACTTCTTCGACATACCCACTACGAGTAGCCGACATGTCTTACCCCACCACACATCCATTCCAAATCCCGCGTAACAGGGGAGGCAGCAGTTACGCGGAAACTCCAGGTAGCCTGTGAATACAAACTGCCACTGCGTCCGGAGGCAACCGTGAAAAAAAGCCTAGAGGAGTAAACCTCAATAAAACAATCCCCACTATCACGGTGGAAGGCATCGTGCCAAAGATATGAGAGATGCGAGGGTTAGAGCATCACAAACGATCCCTTCGGGATACCTGGCGACCTCCCGAAGTAACCAAGCCTTGGCGTGGTAAGGGCGCACTGCCGCGCCAGACGTATAGTACGTCCCAACTCGTGGGAATTTATATGAGTACCAATAAACACAGTTCTGAACAGACGGGGGTGAGTGAAGACGACCATCGGCGAGACACGGACAATGGAACGGATATGGAAAATGAGAATCGGAAAAAACAGTCGCCTGACGACTTGAAATGGGAAGAAGGAATGAACAGTTTTGAGAAGGAGCTCATAAACTCACATAAAAAGAAACAGAAGATGAACAGGTCGACTGCCCCAAAACAGTCGACACTAGTAGGGGATGAAATGCTGGAAAGCAGTGAAAATGATGACGATGAGATAGGGGAGGAAAGATCACAAGAGGAAGTGGAAAAAATAGAAAAAGGATGGCAAAATATTCAGGAGAGGGTGTTAGCCTCTTTCTTGCTTGATGATGAAACCATGAATAAGAAGAAAAGGAAAGGGGACAGTCTAGAGAGAATAAATGATCTGAAGAGGGAGAGACTGGAAGAGAGTATTAAGTTTCCTAACGAAACCAAACAACAAAAAATAAACAGGAAACTCGAAGAGTTAAATACAAAACTAATAGAGATATTTACTAACCTAAGCGAAAAAAAGGGGGAAAATGTGGAGATGGATACGGAATTAAAAAAACTGTTAGGGGTCATAAAATCCACTAACAACAAAAAAGAAGACGACAGTATAGCCGAAAAAACACAACAAGAAGTAAAATGCGATCACTGCAAGCTAAAAGTGGAACAAGAAAGACAGAGAGAAGAGCAAGAAAAAATTAAAAGGGCTCTAAACATGGGGGGAGGAAAAAAAACCTTCATGAGTATATGTAATAGCAAATGGGAGGAGAAAGCATATATAAAGACAAATTGGGAACAAGGGGGGTTACGAGAAACGGTCGAGAAGAAAATATGTCTGATAGTAACAAAAAAGGATGCGAAGGACAAGGGGGTAGAAAATATAATAAAGGACGTGGGAGAGGACCTGGCAGAAACACTAGAGGAAGTGAACGAGGGAGAAATCAAATTCCTTGAGAACTTTAGGAGGAAAGAAAATAAAAAAACAATTTGGTACACGTTCGTCGCTGGAATAGAAAAAGAAAGTGGTGGCGATATATACGACCTAGCAGAAAAGGCTATAACTAAAATTAAGAAAGAGATGGATGAAACACCAAAGGTTGTACGGGTCGTAGCCGGTAACGACCTTAACAAGGAGATCATAAGGAAAGCCCTCGAATATGTGGGGCGGAGGGAAAGTATCTCATGGGAGATGATAGTAAGAGGGAAGGAACTCGAGGTAGAGAAGAAGTCAGAACAAGAAGAAGCCCTCCTTATAAAGATGGGGGGGAAAAAATATAACGAAGTTCTTAGCGAAATGAGAGAAAAAATCGACATTGGAAAAATCGGTCTACAAGTGGAGAAGTTAAAAAGAACGAATGGGGGAGATCTCCTTGTAAAGTTAAAGGGAAGAGGGGCTGCGGAGAAGTTGAGGGCTGAACTGGACAGCAAAATGAACGGGATGGACACGGCAATCAGAAGAAAAGAGACTTTCTTCACGATTACGCGGTTGGACCCCGGGGTTGGTGAGGAAACTCTAAAGAAAATGATAAAGAGCTATACAGGCGTTCCTGAGAGAGAGATAGAAGTCAAGGTTCTACGAACAAACAGATATGGGGAGCAGGTAGCTACGATAGCCGTACGCCCCTCCATAGCGGAAGAGCTGAGGAGGTACGGCTCAATAAAAATAGGGTGGGTTGTGTGTCCAATAATGGAGAGACACAACCCAGTTAGGTGTTTTAAGTGCCTAAAGTTCGGGCACAACACTTACGAGTGCAAGGAAGAGAGCAGGGCGGCGTGCTGCTATAATTGTCTCCAAACGGGACATACCGTTGCAAGCTGCGGTAATAAACCGTACTGCTCGGTATGCAAAGAAGAAGGGCATAGGATGGACAGGATGGCCTGTCCGTCGTACCGAGCCCTTGTATACGGCAGGGGAGGAGAGGGGAACCCCTAAAACGAACTATCCAAACATAAAATAGACTCCCTGGAAAACGAAGGTGGGCCCATATACAGCCCACCTAGGTGTTATTTTATATCTTTAAAATTTATTTTATCTATTTTATTTATTTTATTTATTCTATTTTACTCTATTATTTCAATTTTACTAAACCAATTTTATTTATTGAATTCTTTTACTTTTACATATTTTATCTATATACCGTATCTATTTATTTTATTTATATTAATTTATTTATTTGTTTTAGCTTTTATGCTTTTTAATTTTTTCGAAAGACGTGAGTCCGACGCAGAAACGACCTCTGGGAACTGAACCAAAGTGGACCTCAAGGATCAACCTGGTATACGGATATTGCAGGTGAACGTGGGCAGGGCACGCCGAGCACACGACCTTGTCCACGCAAAAGCCTGCAAGCTAGAAATAGACTTGCTCATCGTCCCGGAACCGAACAAAAAAATAACATCAGCCGGTGGTTGGGTCCAGGATAATGGGAAGAATGTGGCGGTGCTCTTTAGAAATAGGGGTTTGGGGGTGCGTGGTATTGTCAAGGGAGGAAATCATATCCTCATCAAACTGAGGGATTTCAGCCTGCTGGCATGCTACGTGTCCCCAAATATCCCTATGATAAGATACAAAGCAATTGTAGATGAAATAATGAGCGCCGCCACGAACGAAAAAGAAGTGATGATCGCCGGGGACATTAACGCGAAATCGAGGTTGTGGGGTGCCCCCATAAACGACAGAAAGGGGGAAATATGGAATGAATGGATAGCCCAGGCTGGCCTCCAAGTATTAAACAATAACAAACCAACATTCGTAAGGGGGGTCAGCCGAACACACATTGATATTACGTTCGCGAGTGAAGGGCTATCCAGGAGAGTGCACGGCTGGGATGTCCTTGACGATCAGTTATTCACCTACCACCGGTATATACAATGCGAAATAAAGGTTAAAGGGGGAATAAGGCGGCCGATAGGACACACGGAGATTTATTTTAACAAAACCAAGTACCTATCGGAGGTCAGGAAAATTAATGAACAAGAGATTTCTGACCTTGGCCAACTGAGAAGAGCACTGCAAAGTGCAGCAAATTTGGCCACCGTGAAGAGAAAAGATCCCCCTACTGGTGGACGGATGAGATAGAAGGTCTACGGGAGAGATGCCTCAGAGCTCGAAGGAATTATACGAGAAGCCAGGGCAGCCTCGAGCTCAAGGAAATATATAAAGATCTAAAGAAAACTTTAAATAAAAAAATAAAACAAGAGAAAAAAGAAAAGTGGCAGACCCTGATAAAAGCATTGGACGAAGATATATGGGGCGATGCGTACAAGATCACTATGAAGACGCTGAAAATAATCGCCCCATATAGACTCGACGAAGACCAGCGGATGGAATCAGCTGAGCTCCTCTTTCCTACCAAGGATCATCAAAATTTCATTAAGATATTTCCAACGATGGTAGAGGAGTTCACGGAAGAGGAAGTTAGAATAGCTGGTCAGGAGATGAAGGCAGGGAAAGCTCCCGGCCCTGACGGGCTGCCACCAGAGGCAATAAAAATAATAGCAACGGAGAAACCAGGTTTGATCAGAAGAATATACAACGACCTACTGCAGAAGCAAGAGTTTCCCAGGGACTTAAAGGAAGCGAACTTAGTTCTACTCCTAAAGCCTGGGAAACCCCCCGATTCAGCAGCCTCTTATCGGCCAATATGCCTTCTGGACTGCCTTGGTAAGTTCTACGAAGGGCTTATCAAGAAGAGGCTGGAGGGTGTGTTGGAAGATCAAAGAGTGCTATCAAATCAACAATATGGATTTCGAAAAGGTAAATCGACAGTCGATGCCGCGACCTGGATAAGGGACGCGGCTAAAGCAAGTAAAAAAAGATAGGTGGTCCTTGTTCTGTTGGACATAAAAAATGCTTTTAATTCAGCAAACTGGGGTCACATAGTAGACCGAATAGTCGAATTTGGGGCTCCAGAGTATGTGTCCAACATAATAAAGGACTACCTATCTGAAAGAACCGTATGCATATCGAAGAAAAAGAAGAAAGAAATGACCGCGGGTGTACCCCAGGGGTCAGTCCTGGGACCCTTACCTTGGAATATACTATACAACGGGGTACTAGAAGTAAACAGGCAGAGAGGAGTGAGAGCGATTGCATACGCGGACGACCTAGCATTACTGGTCGAAGACGACATGAATAGGGGAATAATACAAAAAGTAAACGAAGCAATACAGAAGACCGCAGATTGGATAGAGAGAAATGATCTAAAGTTAGCAGTAGAGAAGACAGAATCCATTATCTTGAGGGGACCAAGAAAGAGAGATGACATAATATTTGGATATAAAGGCTCTGTAATAAGACCCCAAAAGACGGTTAAGTACCTCGGAATTATTTTCGACGACAAGCTTAAATTCGGACAACACGTACAAGAAGCATGTCTGAAGGCAGAAGAAAGGACCTCTATACTAAATAAATTTATGCCAAATATAGGGGGTCCTGGATCCCAGAAGAGAATAGTGATGGCACAATCCATCTTATCCATAGTTTTATACGGAGCCCCAGTGTGGCACGAGGTCCTTCGAATGAAAAAGTATAAAGACGTGCTTCTTAGGACACAAAGGAAACCTCTGATCAGGGTGTGCAGCGCGTATAGAACCGTATCAACCATTGCCTTACAGGTGGTGGCTGGGTCTGTACCGGTGCACATCCTGGCCAGAGAAAGAGTCCGAATGTACCAGAGGGGCAACGGGGCAATAGGTTCAGGTTCACAAGAAAGGAAAAGAAGTCTAGAGATGTGGCAGAGGGAATGGGCAGCCGAAGTCGAGAAGGCGGCCTGGACGAGATCCCTGATTCCAGATGTGGTGAGGTGGTGCGAGTGCCGGCATCGTCGCGTCAGCTACTATTTCACACAATTTTTGACGGGACATGGATCGTTCAGGAAGTTTACTCATCGTATAGGGAAAACCATGGACGATCTATGCCCTGAGTGTGGAGTAGTGGATGACGCGCAGCATGTCGTCTTCGTGTGCCCTGCATACCAGGCGGGACGTACCGAGCTGCAGCTGGGACTGGGATCCCCTCTAGGCGAGCCTCACGAGCTAATTGATAAAGCTATCAATAGCAAGAGAGACTTCGACCTGATCATTGCTTTTGTCACGAAGACAATGAAGCACAAAGAGGAGAAAGAGAGGCGACTGCAAGCGGGATGACCGTCTATTTATTTATTTTTTTAACGTTTTTATTTTTGTGTCACAGATGGCAGCCAGTGGGGGGAGGATCCTTTACATCCAACCTGCGCTGTCTGTCTTATTTTAACTAGTTTTACTTATTTATTTATTTATTTTATCTTGTTTTATCTTCTTATTTACTTCTTCAATCTTATTTATACAATATTTATCATTTTAAATCAATTTTATTACTCAAATGTGTTGCGTGTTGTAAGCGGTAGTCAGCAGGGGGAGGACCTTTTACATCTAACCCATGCTGACCGCCTTTGTATTGTTTTGTTTACTTTCTGTTTTGTCTTGTTTTAGTCTGTTTTTTGTTTTGTATCAGGTAGTGGGGGAGGATTTTTACACCCAACCTCACTGACTGCTTCCTTTTAACTGTAGAATGAATGGGTATGAGTGTGAGTGCGAATTGATGAAAGCACGAATGTTTGGAGTTGCTCGTAACTGTCGACTGGTATCCTTTTGCTAGTTCATGTTTGATTGGGGGCACCCCGGTCGCCCCACCCGCACATGGGCTGCAAGGGACGGTCGTCTTCACCAACCGGTCTTTGTGCGGGGTGTGTGCGGGACGGGGCGGCTGGGTGGCCGCTTAATCTACGGAGTGCACGCAGAGGGTGCCCGGGGGGAGTTATGAGTAAGGTCGACGGGTCAGACATGCTCGCCAAGAGCGGTTCCAGACCTGTCGGCTGGAGGAAGAGGAGGTGAGTTTAGTCGGTAGGCGGTTCGGCACGGTGAAGCGTGACGGATCGAATCCGACACACCTGGGACACCTTCCCAGACGGTCTTTTGAAGATTCTCACCTCCCAAAAAAAAAAAAAAAAAAAAAAGTAAATAAAACATTTAATAGTAAATTTTTATTTAAAATAGTATAAATGTTCTTCTTTCATAAACTGTCCGAAGTATTACTGTAACCTCATAATTTTCTGACTTATAGCGTTGCAAAAAAAATGAATTTGGGATAAACAAATTAAACAATGTTTAAACTATTTGACCAATTGCTTTGAAATTTAAAATATAATTTAAGCACAAGAAGTCTCAGCGTTCCGTGTAATAAGAAGGTTCTAAGTTAATTTTTACATACCTTAATAATCTTTATAAAAACTCAAAATTTATGATTTATTATGCAATTTTCTAAGCAACCAATAAGGATAGACATATCCAGCGAACGCTATATTGAAGCTTTTTATACGGTTTATGAGTTTCTTACTCCCAAATTTGATTAAAATGCTTAACTTTTTGGTAATAGACGAAAAAAGCGAAAATTTATCGTTTTTTGATCTTCATTTGTTTATAACTATGTATATCATCAAAATCGGCTGCAGGAAACATAAAGGTTATTAATATAGATGTCCATACTACTCAAAAAATTTGGTTTCGGCCTGGAGGCGGATGTGTCACGAGAAAAATCTTATTTCTCTGAACTACTTGAGTTATTTTATTTTTTAAATTTTAATAATTATAAAAATTTGTACTTTTTTTAATGTATTTTTAAAACAAGCAATCATTTAATTTTATTTTGTAACAATTTGTATCATTTAAGAATATAATAATTACATTTTTGTTGCGTAGTAAGTGTTTTTTAATAATAGTAATGTATAGTTTTAAAATATTGTATTGCAAATTATCATTATTAAATGGTTATTATTTGTGAAGTATTTTTCTTTTTCACACCCTTATGTATGTAACAAAACTAAGGGACTTTCTGAAAGGTAAATCTAAATAGTTGAAGAGGGTATTAGATATAGTTTATACACAATAAATTCAAAATTTAAAGAATACCACGGTAGACGTTGAAGACACGAAAGAAGCGATACTTAAAAGTTACATAAAGAATTCGAGATAACTGGGTTGCTGCCGTCATTGACTCCGCCCACTATGTACATTATCTATCTTCTTTGTCTGTATATCGTGGGAAATATGCAATACAACACGAGCTCTGGTCGCTTGACTAATACTTTTTAGAGCTGGCATCAGTGTGTGATCTCGCGTTGATCGGTAAATATCTAAAATTTCGTATATAAGTCTTCCCCTTCCCTCTTCAGCTACGGATCTCGTTTCGCTGTAAATTTATCAGAAAAATTTAAGTTTAAAAATATTTTCCCCTCTAAGTGTGCCATGATTAATATTTTAATTATAAAGATAGTTATAAACAATATACTCCAATAATTAAGTTCCTATTGGTGGATCTCGGGTTGTCCTCGATTTAGTCGGATCTCACCTTGATATGAAGACGTATATATATATATATATATATATATATATATATATATATATATATATATATATATATATATATATATATATATATATACAGGGTGGTTCATCTTATTCGCCTCGGTCTCTGTACGGAAAACCACTTGATATTTTAAAAAAATTTCTTCACAGAAATATACACGGCCTTTAATACTACAATCTAAAAATTATGTGAATTATACAGGGTGCTCCAAGAAAGAGTGGTATATCAAAGTTATATTTTTTCTTATGGAATGCCCTATATCTGATGACATTATTGAATTAACCTTAAAAAATAAGCTATACTTTCATAAGGGTTCCCTATACCTAAATACAGGGTGTTTTGATTTATTTAGATTTTTATAAAAATGTAAGGTTTTAGAGAAAAATAAATATTTACGAATCTAAGAAGCAGTAACAAATTATTTCTTGGATCTTAATAACAGACTATTTAGCATACTTAAACAGATGCTTATTGTAACAAAACTTCTTACAGGGTGGTCAAAATATGAGATTGTTCTATTAACAAATTCAAGCTGTAATAACTTACTTATTTTAAATAGAACACCCTGTATCTTACTAGTCTATCGCGTAGAAAATTTACTTAGCTTTCAATTTGTATTAGGGTTTCCTATACCTATTTTTTACAGGGTGGTCAAAATATTAGATTGTTCTATTAACAAATTCAAGCTGTAATAACTTACTTATTTTAAATGGAACACCCTGTATCTTATTAGTCTATTGCGTATAAAATTTACTTAGCTTTTAATTCTTATTAGGGTTTCCTATACCTATCTCCCTTCATTTTTTAAATATTTAAAGATTTCCTAATTTGTAAACTTTAAAAATTAGAATTAAATACCTATGTCGTGGTTATGTACAACACATCATCAACACCGCCAATATACTTAAATATCAGATAGTTTCATTAATAAAATTTACATTATTATCATTTAATCACACAGAGTGTTCTTATTTTAAATGACAAACTCGATATTCTATTCTCTATAATGGAAGATATTTAAAATCTCTACAATTCCATGTAAATATTCTCAATACACATGTTATTCTGTAAATATAAATTCCATGTTATTCTGTAAATACCCATTTTTACATATTTTTGTACAATAGGCTCGTTTTCGTCAAAGTAGCCATTACATTTAATTGTTTGTAATTGCGATTCAAAGATTCAAACAAAAAGTGTTCTTAAATTTACTTAATAACCGTTGGGTTAAGATATGGAAAATATTTATACGGAATGAAATATAATTTAAATATCTTCCAGAATACGGCATCTAATATAGGGTATGCAGTTTAATATAAACATATTATTCAATGTCACATGTAGGCCAAAATCAACTAAAATAATACAACACTCTGTGTTATTGCATGATAACAATGAAAATTTTATTATTGACAGTATCTTGTCTAAGTATATTGCCGGTGTTGGTGATGTGTTGTACATAAACACGACATAGGTACTTAATTCTAATTTTTAAAGCTTACAAATTAGGAAATCTTTAAATATTTAAAAAATGAAGGGAGATAGGTATAGGAAACCCTAATAAGAATTGAAAGCTAAGTAAATTTTCTACGTGATAGACTAGTAAGATACAGTGTGTTCCATTTAAAATAAGTAAGTTATTACAGCTTGAATTTGTTAATAGAACAATCTAATATTTTGACCACCCTGTAAAAAGATAGGTATAGGAAACCCTAATAAGAATTGAAAGCTAAGTAAGTTTTCTACGCGATAGACTAGTATGATACAGGGTGTTCCATTTAAAATAAGTAAGTTATTACAGCTTGAATTTGTTAATAGAACAATCTAATATTTTGACCACCCTGTAAAAAGATAGGTATAGGAAACCCTAATAAGAATTGAAAGCTAAGTATATTTTCTGCGCGATAGACTAGTAAGATATAGGGTGTTCTATTTAAAATAAGTGAGTTATTACAGCTTGAATTTGTTAATAGAACAATCTAATATTATGACCACCCTGTAAAAAGATAGGTATAGGAAACCCTAATACAAATTGAAAGCCAATTAAATTTTCTACGCGATAGACTAGTAAGATACAGGGTGTTCTATTTAAAATAAGTAAGTTATTACAGCTTGAATTTGTTAATAGAACAATCTCATATTTTGACCACCCTGTAGGAAATTTTGTTGCAATAAGCATCTGTTTAAGTATGCTAAATAGTTTATTATTAAGATCCAAGAAAGAATTTGTTACTGCTTCTTAGATTCGTAGATATTTATTTTTTTCTAAAACCTTACATTTTTATAAAAATCGAAATAAATCAAAAGTATTTAGGTATAGGGAACCCTTATGAAAGTATAGCTTATTTTTTAAGGTCAATTTAACAATGTTATCAGATATAGGGCATTCCATAAGAAAAAATATAACTTCAATATACCACTCTTTTTTGGAACACCCTGTATAATTCACATTATTTTTAGGTTGTAGTATTAAAGACCCTGTATATTTCTGTGAAGAAATTTTTTTAAAATATCAAGTGGTTTTCCGTAGAGAGACCGAGGCGGATAAGATGAAGCACCCTGTATATATATATATATATATATATATATATATATATACATCCTACTATCAATTTGGCATCGATACATTATGCATTTACCATCGATTTGGCATCGTCTTGCAAAGTGGCATCTGTATATTGATGCCACTTTACACTACCTTAATAACTTTTTTCCTGCACTTGTTACCAGAAGTCTAATCAACTCGGTAGTTAGAGATTTGATTTCTTGATGTTACTTTAATATATCAGCTTTCTTTGTTTATCCCTTACTAAGTTATATAAGTTTATTCCATAAAATGTTTGAGTCCAAAATGATGGTACAGTGAAAATATTATATACATTTAGTTCAGTGTTTTACCGTTTTGTCGCTGCCGCTATATACATGAAAACGTATATCCCACTTTCATTATCAATCATTTTGGCATCAGAAATTTGGCATCACTGTTGAATACAATATTATCCACACCGAAAAATAGGCAATTTGAGAATGTATATATTATTTTCATCAACAAATCATTCTGGCATCATGTTGTTTTCACCCAATTTTGAAAAAATGTGAAAACTTTGTATTATCCACGTCCGTCTGTCCGTCCGTCTGTCTGTAATCACAACTCCTCCGTCAATATACCAGCTAGAATGACAAATGAGGTGTCAACGGAAAGCTGATATTACAAGGATGGTACTAAAGGTGATATATTTGACCTTGGCGGTCTGTCCGTCGGTCTGTCCGACCGCGAATATACCTCCTCCATCATTATACCAGGTAGAATGACAAATGAGGTGTCAAATGAAAGCTTATAATCCAAGGATGGTACTAAAGGTGAGATATTTGACCTAGGCTGTCTTTCCGTCGGTCCGTCATTATATTCGCGAATATAACTCCTCCGTCATTATACCAGGTAGAATGACAAATGAGGTGTCAAATGAAAGCTTATAATCCAAGGATGGTACTGAAGGTGAGATATTTGACCTAGGCTGTCTTTCCGTCGGTCCGTCCGACCGCGAATATAACTCCTCCATCATTATACCAGCTAGAATAATAAATGAGGCGTCAAATGAAAGCTTATGATCCAAGGATGGTACAAAAGGTGAGATATTTGACCTAGGCTGTCTTTCCGTCGGTCCGTACGACCGCGAGTATAACTTCTCCGTCATTATACCAGGTAGAATGACAAATGAGGTGTCAAATGAAAGCTTATGATTCAAGGATGGTACTAAAGGTGAGATCTTTGACCTAGGTTGTTTTTCCGTCGGTCCGTACGACCGCGAATATAACTTCTCCGTCATTATACCAGGTAGAATTACAAATGAGGTGTCAAATGAAAGCTGATAATCCAAGGATGGTACTGAAGGTGAGATATTTGACCTAGGCTGTCTTTCCGTCGGTCCGTCCGACCGCGAATATAACTCCTCCATCATTATACCAGCTAGAATAATAAATGAGGCGTCAAATGAAAGCTTATGATCCAAGGATGGTACTAAAGGTGAGATATTTGACCTAGGCTGTCTTTCCGTCGGTCCGTACGACCGCGAATATAACTTCTCTGTCATTATACCAGGTAGAATGACAAAGGAGGTGTCAAATGAAAGCTGATAATCCCAGGATGGTACTAAAGGTGAGATATTTGACCTAGGCGGTCTGTCCGTCGGTCCGTCCGACCGCGTATATAACTCCCCTATCATTATACCAGCTAGAATGATAAATGAGGCGTCAAATGAAAGCTTATGATCCAAGGATGGTACTAAAGGTGAGATATTTGACCTAGGCTTTCTTTCCGTCGGTCCGTACGACCGCAAATATAACTTCTACGTCTTTATACCAGGTAGAATGACAAATGAGGTGTCAAATGAAAGCTTATAATCCAAGGATGGTACTAAAGGTGAGATATTTGACCTAGGCTGTCTTTCCGTCGGTCCGTACGACCGCGAATATAACTCCTCCATCATTATACCAGCTTGAATGATAAATGAGGTGTCAAATGAAAGCTTATGATCCAAGGATCTTACTAAAGGTGAGATATTTGACCTAGGCTGTCTTTCCGTCGGTCCGTACGACCGCGAATATAACTTCTCTGTCATTATACCAGGTAGAATGACAAATGAGGTGTCCAATGAAAGCTAAACATCCAAGGATGGTACTAAATGTGAGATCTTTGATCTTGGCGGTCTGTCCGACCGCGAATATAACTCCTCCATCATTATACCAGGTAGAATGACAAATGAGGTCAAATGAAAGCTTATAATCCAAGGATGGTACTAAAGGTGAGATATTTGACCTAGGCTGTCTTTCCGTCGGTCCGTACGACCGCGAATATAACTCCTCCATCATTATAACAGCTTGAATGATAAATGAGGTGTCAAATGAAAGCTTATGATCCAAGGATGGTACTAAAGGTGAGATATTTGACCTAGGCTTTCTTTCCGTCGGTCCGTACGACCGCGAATATAACTTCTCCGTCATTATACCAGGTAGAATGACAAATGAGGTGTCAAATGAAAGCTGATAATCCAAGGATGGTACTGAAGGTGAGATATTTGACCTAGGCGGTCTGTCCGTCGGTCCGTCCGACCGCGAATATAACTCTTCCATCATTATACCAGCTAGAATGATAAATGAGGTGTCAAATGAAAGCTTATAATCCAAGGATGGTACTAAAGGTGAGATATTTTACCTAGGCAATCTTTCTGTCGGTCCGTACGACCGCCAATATAACTCCTCCGCCATTATACCGGGTAGAATTACAAATGAGGTGACAAATGTGAAGGTTTAGTAAAAATTACTCAAAATTAGTAAATTCGTATATCAATCCACGCAAAGTTACACGTAAAATTCAAATATTGTCTTCCAGTTCTACTTTCGATTACTTTGGGTGAAAACCTAGAACTTACGAAGTCCAATTACTTGTTTTATTTAAAAATAAGGCATATCATAGACATGCCTTAGGCATCATAGAAGACAATGACACAGAAAAATCAAACACAGCAGCATGTCAAAAGGGCCTTAGTTATGTATCTTCGGTCCTGTTAGACCAAACGTGATATATAACACCTCAAATGATAGGATTTGACAAACAGAATACAATGACATAGAAAAATCAAATACAACAGCATGTAAAAAGGGCCTTAGTAGCGTATCTTCGGTCCTATTAGTCCAATCGTGACGTACGGCATCTTTAGTAATAGGACTTGACCAATAGAATCAAATTTGACACAAACAAATCAAATACAGCAACAAGTCAAAAGGGCCTTTGTTATGTATCTTCGGTCCTATTGGTCCAATCGTGACATACAGCACCTCAAATGATAGGGTTTAACGAACAGAATACAATGACACAGAATAATCAAATACAGCAACATGAAAAAAGGGCCTTATTTACGTATCTTCGCTCCTATTGGTCCAATCGTGGAGTACAGCACCTCAAATAACTGGATTTGTCAAATAGAATACAATGACATAGAAAAATCAAGTACAGCAGCATGTCAAAAGGGCCTTAGTCTTGTATCTACGGTCCTATTGGTCCAATCGTGATGTACAGCACCTCAAATAATAGTATTTGACAAATAATATAAAATGGCACAGAAAAATCAAATACAGCAACATGTTAAAAGGGCCTTAGTCATGTAGCTTCGCTACAATTGATCCAGTCGTGACGTACAGCGCCTCAAACGATGGGATTTAACGGGCAGAATGCGACTGTAGACAAATCAAAATGGCGGCATGTAATAGCACCTTAAAATTGTAGAAATAAAATGGATTAACGCACAGAGGTGTATGACATATTATGTGACAGTATTTAACAAAGTGAATACGATTACATACGTCCAGTTTTTGACAGGTGACTTCTCTACATGATAAACGCGAAAATGCCCCCTTCGTTCACTGTTCGACATAGGCCTCCCGTTCACTGCATATATCCACTTCTTCCTGAAGCCGTGACATAAGAGGATAGAATTTAACGAATTAAACGACAAAGAAGACTAAACAAGGCAGCGTGCGGGAAAAACAGGACCATCCTTTGTACACTCCACAGGAAAGCATTATATATTCAACGTTAGAATTATGTTATAGTATAAGGGTATATATTTTTAAATGATAAATATATTTTTTTATTTAGTACATTCCGTACGTTTTTTAAACATGATCAGGAGAATTTGTTGCCTGAAGTCTATAAAAGAATTTCCTAACAATCCTTGCGTTATGGATTATTTTTGAGCATGTGTTTAAAAGGTAGCTTACAGGCTTATTGTTCAATGGTCTTATCACTTTTAAGCGCTTGTCTTTTTGTAGGGCTATTAATTGTGATTTCAACCATTCTTGCGGGACAATGCCTTTTCAGTAAATGAAGTGAATATTGTTATACATTTAATTTTTTTCACTCAATTAATTGGATGCCCCCTACTGGTGTTTGGTCTAAGCTTACAGCTTTTCCCCATTTAAGCTATTTTATAACTAATTATAATAGGGAACTTGCATAAATTTTTAAATTCGAAAAAAATGTTATAAATCACAACAGAACATAATTTAAAGCATGTATCAAAGATAAAAAAAGTTTTGTTTGTCTTTCGTTTGGCCCCTAAAGACGATTAAAAATTCAAATTAAAACAGGTGGTCCAAAACGCATAGTGACGTCATATAGTTGTGCATGTACATTCTGCACCAACAAAGTAAACAAAATTGTATATAATTTTAAATTAGACACTATAAACGTCAGTAGAAAATACAGTTATGTAACGTCACAAGCGTTTTTGATCGTTTGAACTATTTTACATTGGCTAAGGGTTCTTCTAAACCAAGGCCAGAAAACAGAAAAAAATATATAGATTTTAAATTATCTTCTAGTTACTATGAGGTTTTACCGCGTGAAAGTTTGGAAATATTATTTTTAAAGGAAACTGAATAATATTACGTAATAAAAAAATGTGTAAGTTCCCTCATAGGTTTGGCATTCGTTTTGACACTGACACTAAGTTTTATAAATATATTTGATAATTTCTATTTCTGATATATTTGAGTGTTTTTAAGATATATTTTTTAAAATGACCGAAGAGGGTTTTTGTAAAGGGCAGTCTGATAACTTACCTATAGTTGATATGTGTATGGTGGCTACATATTTTCAAAAGAGTGAAAATTTTTCCGTCGGAGAAGTTCGGGGAGTTAAAGCAGATAAGTAAGTACATATATTATGGATATTATACTCCCATTATACCTACTAATTTTATACTGTGATTTTATTCTGATTATTATTCTCATAAGTATTTAACGATAAAACTTAGTAGGTACACACTTCCTATTAAGTATAGTGATCAAAAAATGTCATTACAATATAAATATTTTCCCATATTTCGCGACGATGCTGTGGCCAAATACCCAAGTAGGTGGAGGCCAATAAACTAAAGAAGAAGAAGAAGAATATACTTACATATAACCCTCCCACATCACTGATATAACCATATAAAAAACTAATGTAAAACTATGTGACGTCACGGGCCGTCTGAACTACTTTAAAATAAAGAAGTCTTTAAATTTGTATTTCTAAGTTATTATGAGTTTTTGAAGCGGGAAATTTTGGAAATCTCATTTTTATACAAAACTGAACATTATTATGTAATAAAAAAAATGTGCAAGTTCCCCATTAGGGGTACGGAATTTTCGCAAATAAAAAACATGAATTTCGCATTTACTTTTTTTATAATTACAAAATTTTGCATTTATTTTTAACTACGAGTAAAACTACAGAAAACATTAATTAAAAGCTAACATCGTTGTAATTTCGACATTCGACTCTTTAAGAGCTGTTCTTCGAATCTGTCACTGTCACTACAATATTATATGTGCTGAAGAATCGTTCTGCGTCTACGCTGTTCGTTGGACTCCAAATGCTTTGTAATGCTGCTTTAGCAAATGACGAAAAACTGCACTGTGTAGCAATTATGTCTTGTGTCACACAGATATAGGTCATCTGTTGAAAATTCTTTGACTCGATCACTCAAAATTGTTTTAGGGCGTCCCATTTTAGGGGATACTTTAAGTAACTTTATGTTACTATGAAAACTTTTTTGATAGACCATGTTCTTAGTAAAAATTGACGGAATGAGCACTGATTGTCCTGTTTGACTAATTTATATGTTTAGAAAATAAGAATTAGCCGACTTTTATTCCTACTTAGATTTTTACCAATACAAAAGACCGAAATGCAGATAACAACAGTCGGATTATTTATATTTCTCAAAGAATCAACATTGAAAAATATCAATTCCTTATCTTATCTTTATCTATTTAATGATGAACAATGAAAGTTCCTTCTGTTTCAACACGTGTTAGAAAAATAAACACCTTTTAAAAATTATGTACAATAGAAAAATTTCCGACTTCCGTAAAATCTTTCCATTCCTTATTTACTACGTGACTAAGTACCTACTTATTTACGGACGAGTTGAGCACCTGCAGGTACTTTGCGGAAATAAACAAAAACTCCATATTTCACATTTATCTCATTTTTGTTAAAAATTTCGCCGAATTCGCATCTATTCCGTACCCCTAATTATAATAAAACAGTTGGTAAAGAATCATTATCTCGTTGACTTTTTCTTGTTTATCGTTGATAATTCTGCCGTTTGAACCTTCTGATAATCCATATATTTTCTCTATCTGCTCTTAAAGTGTGTTTATTATATTATTTTCTTTCTCATTTAATTTACACCGATCCAGACTAGTATAGCTCCATATAACAGTTCTAGTTCTGCAGTAACGAATCAATACTTTTATTTAGCACATTAATTTTTGTTTTTTTTTGTCTTCGGGTCTTGCAGTGTTTCTCGCAATTTTTAATTATCCATTTATTACTCTACTTATCTTATTTTTTGAATATACGACTTGAATAAAGACTATGTTTTGCCAGTCGTTATTGTTTAGTAGACCGGAATATTGAGATATTAATTCTTTACATTACATATTTGTCTTTCGGTGATTTTCTATTATTAATATGAAGCTGGAAGTGTTAGGTTACACTGGTTTTTGATATTTGGTCCAGAGTTCCCTCTCAATTCTTTTGTCGGATTTCTCTTTAATATTATCGCAGCTGCATGTACTGGTACTAGGTTCTGAGTGCTCAGGTGACCTTTGAAGGACTCCCAATTACTCTATTTCGTCCACTTCTTCTGAGGTGGGTTCAGAAGTGGATATCAACTTCTGTTCCATATCTATTTATATGCCATCTAATGATTTTACTTTAAATTTAGCTGCTTGATCTTCTTCATGAGTAATAAAATTTTTGTAATTTTTGCTATTTAGCAAACAGCATTAGAAAGTCTGTAAGCTTTTTTTATGAACTGCTGAAGTGCGTCCTATAAAAGTAGACATATTTTCATGAAAAACATGTTTTCATGAAAATTCCTTAATTTTATTCAATATGTTCAATACAGCGATTTTAACGGTTTTACAAATTTTTTATGTCGATGCCGTGCGCATAATACGATTCTGGAAGCTCTGAAAAATAGTTATTTTTTTCTTCAATTATCTCAGCTGATTTTTTTATTTACGAGTCATTTCTTCAGATTTGGGAACACTTAATAATCGGAGGGGGCCAAGTCAGGAGAGTAAGCCGTATGAGAAAGTAATTCGAACCCCAACACGAATTTCTGCTACTGTCACAACGCTCTTGTGAGTCGATGTATTGTCTTAGGTTTTGAGAACACTTTAAAGAACACTTTTTTCTTCTGCTTATGGAGTCGTTTTTCATTCATCACATACTGGAACTCACCACATAAATTTTGAAGACCCTGACATCAAAACTGTATTAAATTATATGTGATCCAAGTAAGTTATAGAAAAAGTCAGAATAGATAGAGTAGAACACTTATAAAAAAATTGTAACAAGCAATTGGACATCGTAAGTTCTAATTTTTCACCCAAAGTGACCGGAAGTTGAACCGGCAGTCGATATTTGAACTCTTCGTGTAACTTTTTGTCAGTTGATATGACGGATGAATTTTGTTCACCGACAGACATGGACGAACAGACAGGCATGAAACCGGAAGTATGTATTTGTTCTGGTCTTTCTTAGTCGCGTTGAATAATAGTTTGTACTATTTCGACGAATTTAAAACAGTACTTTCGGTTGCAACTCTGGAACAGGCAGTCCGAGGTCAAACTTCTCACATGTAATATCATATTTTGGTTATAGGCTTTCATTTGACACCTTATTTGTCATTCTTTCTGTCCTACTAACAGAGGAGTTGTGTTTATTGACGCACAGACATGGATAATTCTAGGTTTTCACATTTAATGATAAAAACAATAATTATATAATTCAGTTAACCTGACTATGTCATTGTGATAATGACTTCTTATCTAAAAGTGACAACGGCAATTATTCCATTCACTCACGGTAAAATATCGCAAAACCTCCAGATTTTAAAGAACCGCTTGGATTGACATGAAATTTGGCACACACGTAGCTAAAATGAAAAAGAAAAAAGTGAGATTATGCCGATATGTTCTCTTGTCCTGGATGTGAATTTCACCCCTTCTTGGGGGTGAAAAAACATACGTTCAAAATAAGTCCGGGAGTGGATAAACTAACTAATTCTAATTCTAAGCAAATTTTGTTCTATAAAAGTTTTAAACGGCTGAAAATGTTATAAGAATTTTTGCTCTACATTGTGCTTTCTATCTATACCTTTAAGGAACGCACTATTTTCGGGGACACCCTGTATATGATCTGTAAGTTGCATTGGTTAAAAATGCTTATTTTTGAAAGGGGGTTTGTTGAAAGGGCTCGAACGAATCACTAGTCACGAGTATGTATATGCAAATTTTAAACAGCCATATCTTAACCAATTTTTGTCTTCCAGAAAATCAAAAAATCCCAAATATTTAAAAAAGCAAAACCTACATTTTTTACTCTTTAAGATATTTGGTATCACTAATAATTTTTAAGTTATTTTGAAAAAGTCTTTTTTTTCAAAATTAAAGATTTAAAATTTACTTTAAAACCAAATTTTTTCACAAATAAGCACTTTGAACTGATGAAACTTACAAACACAAACAATACATAAAGTTACTTGTGAAGTGGTAACGATTAATTCCATTTGGGCTGTTAATTAGAGGGAGATTTTTACGATATTTTTAACCAAAAAAAAAAAGAAACAACTGTATTTTGAGCGTAACTTGCTTACTCTTGCTGCTAGAATCTTTTTAAAAAAATAAAAATAAACGTTTTCTTAAACACTTCAAAAAAGTTGTAATAAGTTTTCCTAGAAAAGTGTTTCATTTTTTTTATTTCACGTTAAAATATTCGATTTGGAATTTGACATATAAGAGGTTATTTTTAATTATAGTCTGTTTTTAAACTAAGAGTAATTCAAATTTCCCGCGCCGTAAACCTTGTTTGTAATTGGTACAACCTCAGGCAATTTTACTCATATCAAATTTTGACAATAATGACATTTATAAAATTTTAACACTATTGGCATTTCATAGGTTAGTTTATTTATTTTATCAGCGATTTTTGTATTTTCTGCGTTATTCCTTTTAGTTTTAGATTTTTAGTCAATATTACCGTCAAAGGCCGATATGATCAACCAAAAAAGAAGATGTATCTGAAGATATTTCTAGTGACTTTCTTGGGTGTGAATCTGTCTTTTTAGTTTACCTACTCCTCTTGGTTTTAAAATAAAGCTTAGCAATAACTCTGCTTCTACTGGGTCTACAGACCTGACACATATACCATTTTTACACTTTTCTATAAGCTATATTTGCTATTTGCTAATTTTTTTTCAATAAAGTAGGTACCTACTTTTTGAGTTATTTGCGAAAAACCGTCTAAAAACGTGTTTTTTTTTGTTGAAAAATGAACATATTCACTCGCAAATATCTCTAAAATTATTGACTTAGTGAAAAAACTCTATAAAATAGAAGTTGTTTAGAATTAGTCAGTTTATCCAATTCCGGACTTATTTGAACGTATTTGTTTTCATCCCCGATAACGTACGAAACTCACCTCCAGATCAAAAGCACATATCGGCACAATATCACTTTTTTCTTTAACATATTAGCTATGCGTGTCCCAAATTTTATGTCAAACCAAGCGTTTCTTCAAAATTCTGAACAAAAACCGTAAGTAAATTAAACGAAAATGTAAAAGGTACATTCCATGTCAAATCACTTAGGCGAAAAAATTTGGATCTCCGATTTGTCTGAAAATTGGTATATAGCTTCTGCGGGACGTAAAAAGAAGATATTTAAGGTCTTCTTCTTCTTTTTTCTCAAAATGTTATTTTATGCGATTTTACAGTGATTTGGTGTTTATTTAAACAAATTTGCATTTTCTGTCGTAAAGTCCATTCCCAAAATACATCATCATCGATTTGGCTAAAAATTTGCCCGCAGATAGCTAAAAGATAGGACTTTAAGTGGTTAGAAGGATTTGAAATATATTATAATACCAAAAAAGTTACATGCAGTAATATCATACTCAAAAGTATGTATTAGTCCAGTCGGGATAGCATTTGACCTTGAATGCCAAGCTGCACAAAAATTTATTTTTCTGATCTTTAGGGGAGTCAATAGTAGCCTAAATTTAAAATCGCGACTGAATTCCTCCGTTACGTTAGCGGCCATCTTGATTTTAAAGGAGAACCTGTTTTGCTCAATATCTCCGCCATTTTTAACTTTTCGACAAAAATGGAAGGAACTGAAATTGCTCCAAATAAATCGTATTTACAATTATTACAATTTCTTTTTAACAATTTTTGTCGTGAGGTCGATATTTTCGAGTTAATTTTACTTACAGTAGACGCCTATATTTTTGACTATAATATTGCATGTAACTTTTTGGGTATTGTAATATAATTCAAATCCTTATGACCACTTAAAGTCCTATGTTTTGTCTATCTGTGGGCAAATTTTCAGCCAAATCGATTATGATGCATTTTGGGAATGGTGAAAAATGTAAAAAAAACGGTATTTTAACGTTTTCTATACTATAAAATTTGATCAAAAGCTTGTTTTGAATCAAAGTAACTTGTTATAATGCCATATAATGACATTTTTGAGTCCCTTCTATTAAAATATTATGTTTTCCATTGATACTTTACGAGAGAAAATGGAAATTTGTATAAATAAACACCAAATCACTGTAAAATCGAATAAAATAACATTTTGAGAAAAAAAGAAGAAGAAGATTTTTTGACCTTAAATATCTTATTTTTACGTCCCGCAGAAGCTATATACCAATTTTCAGACAAATCAGAGGTCCAAATTTTTTTTTGCTCCAAAATTGAGTGATTTGAAATGGAATGACCCAAAATTAATTTTTCAAACAAATATTTTAAGTCGTTATGAGAAAATTATAATTTAGCAGATGAAATAAAATAAACACAATTCAACTCGTAAAATATTTGGACCCTTACCAGCCGAACTAGCCGAACAGGTAGATAAAGAACCCACCTTTTATATGGTTTATAATATACCTTTTCTACCTGGCCTCAAACGATTGATATTTTTAACTCGTGGCAACATCGATTGACGGCAAATACACCGCAAATACACATTTTTATGTGGTGGAAGTCAAAATGGCTGTGAAGTGTAAAAATTTTTGTATATAATTTAAATTTTTAAAATCAACATTTTAGAAAACTGAGAACGATACAGGGCATTAAAAAATGCGCTCAACAAACATACACGAATTAAAATTCGAAAATTATAGTATTTCTTAGTGATGCCAAATGACTGCAACATGAAAAGATGACATAATGATAGCGGGATGTATATATATATATATATATATATATATATATATATATATATATATATATATATATATATATTCTATAACACTATAAAACAGTGTTGAAATTATCGGGAATTGCGGTCTGTGGCTTAGATTGAAACTACATTTAATTCTGTTGAATTCGATATTTCGAAGAGTATTTATTAATTTTTCATCTTCATCAGGAACAAACTACAAAATTAACTAACAGTTAGGTACAAACATAATATTACAATGATATAACTTACGAATTGTTGTAGGTATGTTATATAAAGCAATTTAACTTAAAGCTATGCATGTCGTTTCACGAGAACGTCGAGGGCGGCACTGAGTCAGGTATCTTTTCTCACATGTGTTAAGGGTCAAAAGTTCCAATATCGAGCCATCTGTTTAATATTCTGCTATTTTTCGAATTTTAAAACATTGCAGTAAATTTCGCTTAATCTACTTGTGTCTGATTTGTAATTAATTGAACGTTTATTACTGTTTATGTGGTACATCTCGAGGAACAATCTTTTCTTATAATTGCTTTCTGAATCTAAGATCTTGATATCTGACAAATTAAATTGGTGTCCTGTTGTTATGGAATGTTGTGCTGCTGCACAAGTATTTTTGTGTGTTTTACAATCACTTTTGTGCTGCGTTATTCTTTGTTTCAGCCATTGCGATGTTTGTCCTATATACTGCCCATCACATTCGAGACAAGAAAGTTGATAGATGATATGACTCTGATTTAGAAGCGGTGTCTGGTCTTTAAGCTTCGAGAATAAGCTGTAGTTGGATATGCTATTGTATTTCGCTATTTTGATTTTAGGAATTCCGTTCAGCAGCTTGATTATATTGTTGGTTAAGCCATTTATGAAGGGCAACTTTTTGTAAATCACGGGATCTGATGGTCTGTTGTCACGTTGCCCGTCGTATAAGTCTGAGTTATATATCAGTTGCTTAAGAATTTTACTTGGATAGCCGTTGTTCAAGAATATGTTGTAGAGTGTTTTTAAATTCTTTTGTGTGAACAGGTCATTGCTGATGTGTAAAATTCTGTTTTTCATTGCCACAACAGTGTTGTGTTTTTGGCTTTTCGAGTGCTGAGAGAAATAATTTATATATCTTCCAGAGTCAGTTGGTTTCTGATACCAATCCAAAATTATCTTGTTCTCTGTGGTTCTTATCACCTTAGTGTCTAAAAAGGGCACACTTTGTTCTTTCTCCTCCTCAACGGTAAATTGTAGGTGTTTGTAAAATCCATTGAAGAGGTCCAGTGTAGTTTGAATAGAGTCCTCGGGGATCGCACTTATCACATCATCCACATATTTGTATATGAACGGTAACTTGAACGGTAGTCGTGGAATTACTATATTAAATAGATGATCTAAAACTATGGCGGCTAGAATGGGGCTGATAGGAGAGCCCATGGGAGTGCCAAAGATTTGTGAGTAAAAAGTTCCACCGAAAGAAAAGTAAACATTAGAAAAAATAAAATCGATTAGTTTGAAGAAGTTATTCTTACTTAGTGTGGTGTTGGGTTCTATTAAGAGCCAATTTTGCTCTAAAATTTCAATAATCAAGTTAAGAGGAATATTCGTGAAAAGCGATACCGCATCTAAGGATATAAGTACATAGGTTTGAGGAATTGTAACATTCTTAATTAGTTCTACAAACGTAAATGTATCTTTCACATTATAATTAGTTTGATATTCAAAAGTGGCAGTTAGAATGTTTGCCAAGTATTTCGAGATGTTGTATGTAGTGGAGTTGATTGAGCTGATGATAGGGCGAAGAGGAACATTGCTTTTGTGAATTTTTGGTAGACAGTATAACTTTGGAAACATCGAGTTGTAGATCATTAGTTGTTTTGCAGCATTAGCGTCTATCTCACCTATGGATTTCAGGTTCTTAATAATATTGTTGTATTTGGTTTGTATTTTCACCGTTGGATCAGTGTTTAATTTGGTGTACGTGGAAGAATCCTGTAGCATTATCTCAGTTTTATCCATATATTCTGATTTATCCATGGCAACCGTACACCCACCTTTGTCTGATTGCAAAATGTATAGATCTGGATTTGATTTCAAAAACTTGCGTGTTTTTTCAAACATCCTGTTGAAGTGGTTTGGTTTGTTTGTTGTAGTGTGGTTCACATAATTAGTTATGATATTGGTTGCTCTAGCTCGTACGACATCCTTTGATTCATCTGGAATATCATCCACTATATTTTCTAAGTCTGCAACAAACCTATCTAGTCTGACATCTTTACCAACACAGGGCACACTAAATTTAGGTCCCAATGATAAGAAATTTGCGACTTCTTCCGGTATGGCTATGCTAGAGATATTTTTAAACCATTTGCTGTTGTCTTTAAATACACGGTTGTGTTTTTCGTTATTGCTGTATAGTCGTTCAAATTTGTTGATGTTCGTAAGTTTTATTTTCTCAAATTCAGATCTAAATTTTCTTTTCAGACGATTTTCGTATTCACGTATCATATCAGTTGGAATAATCTCAGAAAGTTCAGATTTGATGTTACATATAAGTCGATTATATCTCGAGATGTTATTGCAAGTAATTTTTATTTCTAATGATAATGTTTTCTTGTTAGTGCTCGACATAAAACTGTTAATCCTATTAGTCATGCTAAAATTGTTACCTGTTGTCAATAAGTAATGTAGATTTTTGGTGCCGTCTTGAACGTGTCGTGGAAACGTGTTTGATGTTCTACACCTCAATAAGAAAATTCTTCTATTGGTGACACTTGCTAGCTTGATGTTGATGCTTGACCATTGCTTCATTAACTTTGTTGTTGTATAGCCATAGGTGTTTGATATTTGTTGATAGAAACCCATCATTTATACAGAACTGGATTCGAAATCCGATGTATTTATCGACCGTGCAAGTATATTCTATAACACTATAAAACAGTGTTGAAATTATCGGGAATTGCGGTCTGTGGCTTAGATTGAAACTACATTTAAATCTGTTGAATTCGATATTTCGATGAGTATTTATTAATTTTTCATCTTCATCAGGAACAAACTACAAAATTAACTAACAGTTAGGTACAAACATAATATTACAATGATATAACTTACGAATTGTTGTAGGTATGTTATATAAAGCAATTTAACTTAAAGCTATGCATGTCGTTTCACGAGAACGTCGAGGGCGGCACTGAGTCAGGTATCTTTTCTCACATGTGTTAAGGGTCAAAAGTTCCAATATCGAGCCATCTGTTTAATATTCTGCTATTTTTCGAATTTTAAAACATTGCAGTAAATTTCGCTTAATCTACTTGTGTCTGATTTGTAATTAATTGAACGTTTATTACTGTTTATGTGGTACATCTCGAGGAACAATCTTTTCTTATAATTGCTTTCTGAATCTAAGATCTTGATAGCCTATATTTTTACGAATTTGGCTACTAGATGGTATCAGAAGGCTTATATTAAAAATTTCGCTGGAAGTCATATCGTATCTAACATACTCATAAGATCAGATTTTAGTTCGACGGTATATCACCAGCGCTAGTGTCGCTCCCGTGCTACTATACAGGTTATGTACACAACGCGTAGCGTCTTCCGTATACCACACCGCTCGGTGTGACTTCCGTTTTTTGGCAACCCTGTGTAACGGTTTCCAGACATTTATCTGTTGTAGATTCGCGGTCCTAATCGTACTTAGTGTTTTGTGTGCCTTTTGTTTTTAAACATGAATAATAGCAGATCTGCTTTACTTTTAAAGTTAGCCTTAAATGAAGGTACAATAAGTGATTATATATCTCTATAATTATATATTTTCTGTACTTATTTCAATCTATAATATTTACTTACCTATTTACTTATATAAATTCATTTTTCTCGTGTTTTTGTTTACTTCCTTTTTTACAATGAACTTCTAATTTAATCTACACTCACCGGCACGAAAAACGGGCACCCTAAAAAAATGGGTAATTTTTGATGTCTCGTATCTCCCAAACCTTTGGTCCGATTTAAGTAATGTTTTTAATATGTTATAGCCTTATTATTTAACAATATAGCTATGATAACATTGTTGATAGACAGGTAAATTTTCATTGTATACCGGGTGTACCAATCAAACTGGGTTTTTTTCTCAATTTTCACAACACCCTGTGGAATATTCTAGCCTTTATAAAATATTTAAATTAAAGCCTAACTATAGCTCCAGGTTTTATCAACATTCTGTTTTTTTATTCATTCGCTTACGTTGGATAATAAAAAAGTTAAGGACTTTAACAACTAGCCATGTTCTTTATCGATACAGGTGTTTCTAAATATAAGTGCGACAAATTTTAAGGGGTAATTTCTGCATGAAAAAATAATGATCGTGTGGCAAAATAATTTTATATTTGCAAGCATTTGCGGACATAGCTTTATCAAGTAAACGATCATTATTTTTGCATGCAGAATTACCCCTTAAAGTTTGTCGCACTTATTTAGAAACACCATGTATTGATAAAGAACATGTTTAATTGTTAAAGTCCCTAACTTTTTTATTATCCAACATAAGCGAATGAATAACAAACAGAACATTAAGAAAACCTGGGGCTATAGTTGGGTTTTCATTTCAATATTGTATAAAGGCTAGAATATTCCACAGAGTGTTGTGAAAATTGAAAAAAAAAAACAGTTTGATTGGTACGCCCAGTATACAATGATAATTTACCTGTCTAGAAACAATATTATTACAGCGATATAGTTAAAGAATAAGGCTATAACATATTAAAGAAATACTTAAATCGGAGAATAGGTTTAGGAGATACGAGCCATCAAAAATGACCCATTTTTTGGGGTGCCCGTTTTTCGTGCCGGTGAATGTATCTATTAAATAATCTAAATTATTTTTAAAAATCTTATTAAAAGCTTAAATACAAGAAATGTAGGTAAATGTTCTCATTTAACGAAATTTCCGAAAATTGTGTATTTTTTTGACCCAAGAAGGCTGAAAAATCGATTTTATAGTTATTGTTATTTCGAAAGTAATAAAACGTGTAAAAATTACAAAAAAATTGAATGTACAATTACAATTGAATGGAATTAAATACACGATAAAATGAATCAAGAGCGATAAAAAGTTTAAAGTAATAAATTCTAGTAATAATATAAAATGCAGTAAACTCTCTCTTAAGGGGGTAGGCGCAAAATCTCTGTCCAATGCTATTTAAATACATTTATTTTTTTCGAATCCTGAGAAAACTAATAAATATTTTTTAAAACATACACCCTGAATGAAAGATAACATTATTACGGGGGACCGAAAGTCCCTTAGAATAAAAAAAAGTTTCTTTTGAATGAAATATTCGAAATTAAAAATCACACTAACTTTTCTCTTGTTTTTTCATCCCATTATCTTTATTAAAATAAACATATATTAGGTATATAAGTTATTAAAATAAACATTATATAAGTTTTCAGGGACTTTCTGCCCTCGGTAATAATGTAAGCTTCCATTCTGCGTTTAAATTTTTCAAAAATACTTATTAGTTTTCTCAGAATTCGAAAAAAATTAATGCATTTAATTAGCACTGGACTAAGATTTTGCGCCTATCCCCAACGAGCACCTCCTCTATACGGACGGTATTTAAAACAAAATTCATTTGCCGATATACTGAGCCTGTACTCTTCCGGACAATCCCTTAAAATGATGTGTACCTAAATGAAAAAAAAAATACATAGATATTTTTTCCAAATATTTTAGAATACAAAACTACAATATTTATATTTTATTATTTCAAATTAACACAGAGATGACAACGAGTGATATTTAATAACTCTTTACCTTATCAGCAGTAGGTAATAAAAATCTGGTTCTAGTGTGGGATCCGTCATTAAAATATTTTGTGTGTCGGTCATTAAAAGAAATATGACACCATAACGCGTTGCTCTAATAATACTTTAACATTGATATTATGTTGTGACTAAAAATGTTAACGGAATGTCTGCTTCGCAAAAGAAAACATCGGCACAATATCAATTTTCTTCTTTGATATGTTACCTATGTGTATGCCAAATTTCATGTCGATCTTAAGTGGTTTTTTAAAATTTATGGGTTTTGCAATATTTTACCGTCAGCGAACGGACTAATAGAAGAGGATCCGATATAAGGCCGATCTGCATCGATATATTTAATGGATAGCAATAATTATTGGATATGTAATTTAGTATGTTAACAATTATAAAAAACAAGGGGTGAATGATCTAATTTTCTTCTGACTATAATCAATTAATAATTAATAAATGACTTTTATCTACTCTATGTCATATTATAATATATAAATTTTTAGTTTGTGAAAACTGTCATTATATATAGCAGTGCTTTAAAGTAAGCATGAAGTAACAATGTATTTTAAATGGGATTTACTTTTTCTCACTGTTTTTGACACACTTTCATATAATTAAATATTCTTTCTTAACTTTCGCGTTTCATGGTGATGACATCTTCTTTTTCTTCAAGTGCCATCTCCGCGAAGGAGGTCGGCAATCATCATAGCTATTCGGACCTTGGAGACGGCTGCTCTGAAAAGTTCGTTTGATGTACATCCGTACCATTCTCTCAGGTTGCGCAACCACGATATTCTGCGTCTCCCTATGCTTCTTTTTCCTTGAATCTTTCCCTGCATAATGAGTTGGAGCAAGTTGTATCTCTCTCCACGTGTAATATGTCCGAGATATTCCAATTTTCTGGTTTTAATTGTATTTAAGACTTCCATTTCTTTATTCACCTTTCTCAGAACCTCTTTGTTTGTGACGTGTTCTGTCCATGATATTTTTAGAATTCTTCTATATACCCACATCTCGAATGATTCCAGTTTTTTCATTGATGCCGCATTCAAGGTCCAAGCTTCCATTCCGTAAAACAGAGTCGAGAAAACGTAGCACCTAGCCAACCTTATTCTTAGCTCTAACCTTAGATCTCTTGTGCAGAGCACAAGAGAGGTGATGACATAATGAGCAATAAATTACAAAAAAAAAATTTGACAGTTTTGTGGTTTGAAAGAAATTAGAATTTTTATATGTCACAGTTCTAAGAATTGTAGAATAGAAATGAATTCCAGTGACAAAGAGTTACAGTATTTTTATTTGTTTATCGTAGATAAAATATTGTATGAAATTGTGCGTGAAGTACTTTTTGCGAACTTACGCGATGTATAGCACTCACTCCGTTTCATAAATAACTATTTTCATATATTAAAAAAAAAATGTTTCGACCCGGGTAGATATTATTCCAGATTTTCAGATTTGGGCACAGAGTTGGATTGTTGGGGCATATATGGAGAGCAGGTAGCGCAACAACTATGAACTCAATTTTACAATGGAGACCCGGAGTTAGAAGGAGACGCGGAGGAACTAGAATAAATGGTTACAGGAATTAAAGGAAGATTTATATAGGGCAGGAATTAGAGACTAGCAGAAAAACAAAAGAGGATAGAAAGAAATGGAGAAGCATAGTCAATAGTATCGAGTAGCAGATTGGGAAAAATCTGCTTGAAAAAGATGGATCTAGATAGCTTTTTAGCGGGTAATCCCCACCTGGAGGGTTTAGCCATTTAATTTTTTATTACATATTATTATTGGTACATCAAAAATTAAAAGGACGGTGCCTGTAATAAAATCTAAAATATTAAAATTTTCTATAAGTTCAAATTTATTTATTAACATTTTTGATATAATTTTCATAAATAAATGACTTACTATTAACACTTTTTTAATTAATTCCAATAAATCCATTTTACAGCAATAATAATATATTAGTATTTTTGTTAAAATAAATATCAATCATATTATCATAAATAACACAGGTTTACAAAAAAAACTAAATTTCGGACAATTTGACGAAACCATATGACAAGGGGGTTTTTGGAGTGGCTGATCACAAATCCGGGGTCTGCTCACCTCTATCGCGTCAGGTAAAGGTCATTTCAAGGTCAAATCAAGATAAATCGACAGTCGCTCTGAAAAAGTATATTAGGGGGTTCTTGGGGTCGCTGAAGATGAATCCGGAGTCCGCTGACCTCTATCTCGTCTAGTTCAACGTCATTTTAAGGTCAAATCAACATAAATTGACACAATTGCTCTGAAAGTATAGGGAGTTTTGGGGTCGCTGATCATGAAAACTGCGGTCCGTTGAGCTCTACTACGTCATGTAAAGGTCATTTCAAGTTCAAATCAGGAGGAGTTAACAAAATTGATTTGACCTTGAAATGGCCTTTACCTGACGTGGTTGAGCTCAACGGGCCCCAGTTTTGTGATCAGGGACCCCAAAAACACCCTAATATACTTTTTCACAGCGATTGTGTTGATTTATCTTGATTTGACCTCGAAATGACCTTCAGCTACACGTGATAGAGGTCAGCGGATCCGGGATTCGTTATAAGCGACCCCAAAACCCTCCTAACATACTTTTTCAGAGCGACTGTCGATTTATCTTGATTTGTCCTTGAAATAACCTTTACCTGACGTGATAGAGGTTAGCGAACCCCGGATTCGTAACCAGCGACCCCAAAAACCCCCCTAGTCATATGGTTTCGTCAAATAGTCCGAAATGTATTTTTTTGTATACCTGTATAATCAAAAGAATATCAATATTTTAATTTAAATAGACAACTTTAAAACACAGACAACTGTATTCACAGTAAAAGTTTCAAAAGATCACACATTACGCTCAAAATAGGAGGTAAATCTAGCAGACGAGTCGTTGTGACTTCCAAAATATGACAACACCGCTGGAAGTGACAACGCGCCTTGAACTACCCTATATATGGAAGCCATAACGTATGCTGTACGCTTCGGTATATACGTATATATATACAAAATTTATTTTGGTAAATCCTTTCCCCTCAATAGGTAGACCCATTTTATAAGCCCCCCTTTTACCAAATACACAATTTTTAAAAAATAATTCCTAGTAGAAAAGGTGGAAGTCGGACAGTCTCTTCTGTATACCGGAAGTCACAACTTAACGTGCATCAATATATATATATATATATATATATATATATATATAATGAACCAAAAGTATTTGCTGACAACGTTGTCAGCAAATACTTTTGGTTCATTATATATATATATATATATATATATATATATATATATATATATATATATATATATATATATATATATATATATATATATATATATATAATGAACCAAAAGTATTTGCTGACAACGTAAGGAAGTAAACGTTCAATATTGGGTTTGCAGCAATAAAAAGTGACATGTGTACTCTTGTAAATTTTTTATTCCAAGCTTTCGGACATGGTTATGTCCTTCATCAGGGAGCTACAAATGTGATGAATAGTTTGTTAACGTTGGTATAATTAATTAAAAAATTCGCTACTTACAAACTTATTGAGATTGTATCATCAATGATGTTATATTATAATGTTGATAAAATTTATCACAGTCTGTCATCTTTGTTAAGTCTAAAACTTACTCCTATATTTAAAATCAAAAATTGCTTTACATTCACAACACTTAATTATTATAAAACCATGACATGACATTGTTATTCTTAATTTTATTATATCGCCATTAGTTTTTGTCACGACAATCAAGTAGTTTTTATTATTGGCTTTTCGGAACTCTCCGTGTGTAAATTTAAAAATATTCGAATTGACAGATGAAAACTCCACACCCACAATATCAAGCAACTGGTAGTACAGCAAATTATAGGCCTATCATTGGGTGTATTGTGGCAATATAAATTATTTTATATTTGTTAATATTAGAAAGGAGTGAAGCTTTAACCTGTCAATTCTTCAATACAAAGCTTTTCAAACTAACATAAAAAAATTATTCAGGTCATAAGGTCATTCAGGTTTATGTCAGTTTGAAAAGCTTTGTATTGAAGAATTGACAGGTTAAAGCTTCACTCCTTTCTAATATTAACAAATATAAAATAATTTATATTGCCACAATACACCCAATGATAGGCCTATAATTTGCTGTACTACCAGTTGCTTGATATTGTGGGTGTGGAGTTTTCATCTGTCAATTCGAATATTTTTAAATTTACACACGGAGAGTTCCGAAAAGCCAATAATAAAAACTACTTGATTGTCGTGACAAAAACTAATGGCGATATAATAAAATTAAGAATAACAATGTCATGTCATGGTTTTATAATAATTAAGTGTTGTGAATGTAAAGCAATTTTTGATTTTAAATATAGGAGTAAGTTTTAGACTTAACAAAGATGACAGACTGTGATAAATTTTATCAACATTATAATATAACATCATTGATGATACAATCTCAATAAGTTTGTAAGTAGCGAATTTTTTAATTAATTATACCAACGTTAACAAACTATTCATCACATTTGTAGCTCCCTGATGAAGGACATAACCATGTCCGAAAGCTTGGAATAAAAAATTTACAAGAGTACACATGTCACTTTTTATTGCTGCAAACCCAATATTGAACGTTTACTTATATATATATATATATATATATATATATATATATATATATATATATATATATATAACCGGGAACGACCCAATACTAAGGAAGCAATAAAAAACGGGTGCTTCTAAGTGAGTGTCTTTTATTAAAAGTCAAGCTTTCGCCACATAATTTTGGGCTTCATCAGAACTTGCTGGAATGGAAAAACATTCTTTACAATCATCATAAATTAAAGATGTTATTTTTTTAATCTTACCTAAATGTTGACACTATTTCTTAGTGCATAATAAAATTTATATGAAACCACACATTGTCACAAAAACGAACCAATCACATCTCCCAACTGGAGGAAAAATGGCAATCAAAGCCTTTATTAAGTATTAAAATTCATTTTTTAAATCACCATGTGGCCGGCATTTTTGACAAGTAATTGTTAATTAAGTCATGTGTCGTTTCGACTGTCAATTATCGAAACGCCACCTGTCTTAATCACTTCTTCTTTTTTCCAGCATAGGACATTAACTTTATTAAGTCACATATTGGACACTTTTTTAAATTTCACACAAAATACTATAGAAATATAGGTCCCGTTCTATATAAACATATCATGTTAAATAAATTATGTGGTTTGTATTTAGTGTTGGATATAGTAGTCAACACTCCGATGAGATGTACGTATTACATACCTTTTGTTAAAGAAACAAGTATATCAGTGATGTTGATAGATGAAAAAGTTAAATCTTGTTTACAAAAGGGAAATAACACATCCGTTTAGGTGTTAGTAATGTAACAAGTAATTTCATTGTTGTCTTTTTACATTTACATTCCTTTATGTTAGTGGTATAAACATAATATGTCCAAGAAGGGTTTGACATTAACAAATTTTTTTAAAAATTCAAAATTTGACAAAATTGTCTGGTTGAAAACATAAAAATATATAAAAACATGGTCTGTACATGAAGTTAAGTTTTTTTAAAAATTGTTTTAAAATTATTAACAATTGACTTGTATATTAAATTGAATTCAGTACACATGTAGTGCAGGCAACCATCAGAGTCACAATAAGTAGAAAATGACAACAGTACAATTCAGTGAAGCGTGGAGCACAGTATTATGTGGATCTAATATAAGAAGGTGGTAGTTTTTTATTTTTAGTAAATTTCTGTTGTAAAATGTAAGTATAGATGGAACTTAAGTTATCAACATCTTTTTTATAGTTTAGTGAATTGGAACAATTGTTAATATAACACATCTCCAAGATTTTTCGGTGAGATTCTTTTTCAGCTCTATCTAGAATTATAGTCTCATCATATAAGACACGATGGTCATTATCGTTGACATGAATACTCAAACTTGTTGCTAAGGGTTTGCGTTTGCAATCACTTTTGTGAAGGGCTAGGCGCTTACTGAGTCGTTGACTTGTGTGGCCTATGTATATTTTGCCACATTCACAGGGTATACCGTAGATTACGTTACAGTTTTTATCTAGTGGAACTGGATCTTTTAGTTTAGAATAGAACAAATTGAGTTTTTTGTTGTTATAATTGGCTATTTTTATGTTAAATTGGCTGAAAAGTCTAGTGAGAGATTGTGTCAAACCTTCTATATATGGTAATGATCCATACTTCAACTGCATGACGTTATCAGATGCTGACCGACTATGAACAGACGTGTCGCCCCTTATACTACGTTCTGTGTGTGAGTACAAAAGTTTATTGAGTAAATTTTTTGGATAATAATTACATAGTAATGTGTCAAACAACAGTTTCAAATTCTTTTCAGTAAAAGAAGTATGTGAAATTTTTAATATTCTATTTTTCATTGCTAGAACGGTGTTAACTTTCTGTTTCATGGGATGATATGAGTTAAAGGGTATATATCTACCTGAGTTAGTAGTTTTTCTATACCAATCTAAACAGATGGTGTTATCTTCCGTTCTAACAACTCTTGTATCAAGAAAGGGTACCGAAGAGTTTGACTCCTCCTCAACTGTAAATTGCAAATGAGTATTGAATGAATTAAAAATTGTAAGTGTATTCTGTACCTCATCTTGTGGTACTGATGTTATTAAATCATCTACATATTGGTAGAGAAAAGGAAATTGAAAGTGTACGTGTTGATGTACAAAATACAACAATTTATTCATGACGATTTCAGCTAAAATTGGTGAGGTTGCTCCACCCATCGGTAATCCTAATTTTTGTTTGTAAAATTTACTCTCAAATGAGAAGTAGGTATGATTATACAAAAAGGCAATAATCTCTACGAACACTGTCTTTGGAATATTGCAATTCGGCTGTATTAGGTCAAAATGTTCTTCCATAATTGAAGTTATTAAGTCTAGAGGTATTCGAAACGACACATGACTTAATTAACAATTACTTGTCAAAAATGCCGGCCACATGGTGATTTAAAAAATGAATTTTAATACTTAATAAAGGCTTTGATTGCCATTTTTCCTCCAGTTGGGAGATGTGATTGGTTTGTTTTTGTGACAATGTGTGGTTTCATATCAATTTTATTATGCACTAAGAAATAGTGTCAACATTTAGGTAAGATTAAAAAAATAACATCTTTAATTTATGATGATTGTAAAGAATGTTTTTCCATTCCAGCAAGTTCTGATGAAGCCCAAAATTATGTGGCGAAAGCTTGACTTTTAATAAAAGACACTCACTTAGAAGCACCCGTTTTTTATTGCTTCCTTAGTATTGGGTCGTTCCCGGTTACCTTCAACTGTCTTTGTTTTACCAGTAACCCGTTACTGTCTTTGACTTTCTTTTTATATATATATATATATATATATATATATATATATATATATATATATAATGTAATTTCAAATTTTTTCAATGTAATCTCATGACTAGTAAGTAATTAAGAAAATTGTAAGTACCTACATAATTTTTATAATTGTATATTTTTGTCAACAGATGTCTTGAAAAAGAATTAAAATAAATTCGAAAGCTTGACAGTAAGTCAAAGAGTTTTCTTTGTCTTGTGGGCCAAAATAGACTGCATCCTCAAGAATCACTGCTTGATATTTGAATATACAGTCAAGAATACCATAATCTTATATATATATATATATATATATATATATATAGTTATTTTTTTTTTTTTTTTATATCTTATCGACCGTTTAATGAGTAAAAAAGGTGTTATTTATCAGGTTATGCGGTCACAAAATGAAAACGATTCTATTTTCTTGAAAACTCTATATTTCGCCAATGGTTATTGGCTTCCTCAGGAGTACACTAAAATTTTAATTAAAAATAATAAATAATTGAAAAATACTTACAAATAAATCAAAAACTTACAGAGCGAAATCGTTAAGATAAATGCCAACACATTATAGGATTAAATTTTGAAGAACTATTAACTATTTTGTTAGATATTATCGTTTTAATTTTTATTTAGAGGTAAACTTGTGTAATTATTTTTTTTGACGTTATTATGAAGTTTTCAAAATATTGCAATAGATATTACTAAGGTTACTCGTGTCAGTTTTATAGTTAATAGAATTTCTACTTTGAATAATATGATACATCTCGAGAAACAGCCTATCTTTGTAATTTGTTAACGATTCTAATATTTTTACGTTTTCATAATCAAACTGGTGGCCTGTTTGTATAAAATGTTCGACAACAGCGCATGTGTTGTTTTTTCTTTTGCAGTCACTTTTATGTTGACTAATGCGCTGTTTTAACCACTGACTTGTTTGTCCAATATAACATCCCTGGCAACCTAAACACTGTAATTGATATATAACATTGCTGTTATACATGACTGGTGTCCTATCTTTAATTTTAGAAAATATGGTTTTTGATTTTAGGTTGCTGTATTTGCTAATTTTTATATTTGGGTAGTCTTTAAACAGGGAAGTTAGTTGATTAGTTAAATTTGGAATATACGGAAGTTTTTTATATTTAATATTTTGTGGAGGATGATCTAATTGTCCATCATAAAATCGTGTGTTGAATATTAGTTGTTTTAAGATAGATTTAGGGTAACCGTTATTTAGAAACAATTGAAATAATTTGTTTTTGTTTTGGTATAAAAATTGTTCATCACTGATTTGTTCTATTCTATTTTTCATGGCAATAACGGTATTAAACTTTTGACTTTTAGGATGATTAGATGCAAAATTTAAAAAAACCTTCCTGATGTTGTAGGCTTTTGATACCAGTCTAGAATAATATGATTGTTTGCTTTGCGGATGACTTTGCTGTCTAGAAACGGTACACTATTGTCTTTTTCGATTTCAACAGTAAACTGAATGTTTTGGTTAAATGAATTAAAAACTTGTAACGTTGTTTGTATATGATCTTGTGGGACAGCGAAAATTATATCATCAACATATTTATATAGGAAAGGTAGCTTAAAGGGCAAATTAGTGACAACTTCTGTTATTAAATGATCTAAAACAATCTGAGCCAAAATTGGACTGATCGGACTACCCATTGGTGTTCCAAAAATTTGACGGTAAAAAATATTATTAAAAGAAAAGTATGTGTTTTGGAAAATAAATTTAATTAAATTTAAGAAATTTTCTTTGGATATCCTTGTCTGATCTTCAATCAATTCCCACTTTGACTCTATTATCGAATATACCAAATTTTCTGGAATATTAGTAAAGAGTGAAACTACATCTAGAGAAATCAGTACAAAGTTATCAGGCAAGACTAAACCTTTCACATTATTTACGAAGGAGAAAGTGTCTTTAATATTAAAATCTGTTCTATCATCAAATGAATTTTGTAGTATAGTAGATAAAAATTTTGATATATTATAGGTAACAGAATTGATTGAACTTGTTATAGGACGAAGAGGGTTATTTACTTTATGAATTTTTGGTAAGCAATATAACTTTGGAAAAGATGCGTTATATATTACTAAAGATTTTACCTCTTCTGTTGTTAGTTGATTTTCGCTTTCTAGTCTTCTTACTAAGTTATTAAATGATGTTTGTATTGATGAAGTTGGGTCTCTAGATAAGTGTGTATATGTTTTTGTGTCATTAAGCAGAAGTTCAGTTTTTTTTATGTAATCATCCTTATTCATAGCGACTGTGCAACCTCCTTTATCTGATTCTAAAATAAGCAATTCTGGATGTAACTGAAGAAAATTTTTTGTTTTTTTATATGTTATATTTAAGTAGGATGGTTTTTGATGTTTACAATGATGTATGAAATTTGTTACTACATTAGCAGCTCTTGCTCTTACAAGGTCTCTTGAATTGCTTGGAATATCAGAAATGATATTTTCTACATCAGAAAGAACATTTTGTAGCTTTAAGTCATTATATAGACAAGGTAATGCAAATTTAGGACCAAGAGAGAGAAAGTCTGAAATTTCTTGTGGTATTATTACATCAGATATATTTTTAAACCAGGCGCTGTTGTCTTTGAATAATAAATTTTCAGGTGTTTTATTGTAATAGAGATTGTTAAATTTAATAATATTTCTTTGTTTGATTTTTTTAAAATTAGTGTTAAAGTTGCGTTTTAAAGTATTTTCGAAATCAGTAAAAATATTAGCGGGAATTTTAGTTATTAAAGTTTCTTTTATATTGGAAATAGCTGTTTGGTTTCTCGAAATGTTCTTACAAGTAATTTTTATTTCAAATGATAAAGTTTTTTTTTGAAGAATTTAAAATTAAATGGTCTCCTTGATTTGCTAATGTGTTGTCTGTTGTAATTAGTAAGTTTCTTAATGCTCTAGTGTTGTTTTGAATGTGCATAGGTGTAATTTGCGATTTTCTGCATCGTAACATTTTATACAAACAGGCCACCAGTTTGATTATGAAAACGTAAAAATATTAGAATCGTTAACAAATTACAAAGATAGGCTGTTTCTCGAGATGTATCATATTATTCAAAGTAGAAATTCTATTAACTATAAAACTGACACGAGTAACCTTAGTAATATCTATTGCAATATTTTGAAAACTTCATAATAACGTCAAAAAAAAAATAATTACACAAGTTTACCTCTAAATAAAAATTAAAACGATAATATCTAACAAAATAGTTAATAGTTCTTCAAAATTTAATCCTATAATGTGTTGGCATTTATCTTAACGATTTCGCTCTGTAAGTTTTTGATTTATTTGTAAGTATTTTTCAATTATTTATTATTTTTAATTAAAATTTTAGTGTACTCCTGAGGAAGCCAATAACCATTGGCGAAATATAGAGTTTTCAAGAAAATAGAATCGTTTTCATTTTGTGACCGCATAACCTGATAAATAACACCTTTTTTATATATATAACAATTTTGAGTTTCGGTGTGTTGGAGTCAATAAAAGAGCTATTAGAAGACTATTTATTAATTACTCGAGCATTCGAATGTGTTGCTAAAAAGCAACTGATAAAATGGAACAAAGATTATGTAAAAATACAACTTACCAGATAAATCTAGATTGGTAATTAAACTTGCTTACATAAATAAATACAAATAAGAGAAAAAATGTTAATAATCATCAAATGAATTATTCCCAGACTGAATATTACAAAATAACTGCCAAAAGATTTAAATTTTTTTGAATTTTGAATTTGAAATATAGATATTAAAATTAATTTAAATTTTTTTTTTTGTCAGTCAATGTCAGTGAAAAAGTATGTCAAACATCGACAAGTAGCTAAAATTACTGACTATATTACTGACATGATAATTTATTAAAAAAAAGAAGATGTAAATAAGTAGAAGAAAAGAACAAAAAAATTAAAAATTATTTTCGTAGTTTACAGAAGCACAAATGAATGTAACAGGATACGAAAAAAAATTACATGTTATGGTGCTATGAATAAATTATACAGAAATTATGTAGTTATAAATTTTACTTAAATTCTGAATTTCTGATCTTTTATTTAAACTATGATCACTTCCTCTTATAGATACCATTTCATAAAAAGTCCTTTTGAATTTATTACCTTCATTGCACAAAATTTGAATGTTGTCAAAGTCCATTGCATGGTCTTTTTCAATCACATGTTCTGCCAAAGCACAGGACAGTTTTTTTTATTCTGTAATCGCTTTTGTGAGAAATAATGCGATTGGACAAATTTCTTCCAGTCTCGCCAATATATACAGCCTCACATTGAGTACAATTAATTCTGTATACTACATTAATTTTCTCTAATTTATCTATGGGATATTTTGTCTGAGAATACAGAGATGAAATAGTTTTGATGTTTTTCGTTGTTATTTATATATATATATATATATATATATATATATATATATATATATATATATATATATATATATATATATGTATATATCAAATGAAATAGAGAATGTGGACAAATCCCCTTACGAATAATTCACACATCCACCATTTTGGATATATATATGCTTTCTGTTGTTTTCCGGGTTTGACTCCGCGTTGAATAATTTTGGTTTTGAAAAAACCATTATTTTGACGACGTTTCGGCAAGATCTCACTTGCCATTGTCAAGTCAGGTAGTTCCGCTTCTCGCTGCTGCTTGAAGTAAACTGAATTCTTACTCACGATACCGTCATTTATGTAGTTGATCCTGATGCTGCTGCTGCTTGCCCTGCGCGAACACGGGCTCTTGTTATTGGTCCGGTGTAGGTTGCAGTCGTCGGCGGGATGTTACGCGTGGATGTTGCGTCCTGATTTATTTTGGTCTTTTTCTTCAGTACCGTTTTCCATGTAGGAAGCCGTTGCGCATCATCTCTTTGGTTTAAGCCGTTGGGATTTCTTTCAATTTCTATCGATTCTCTGATTTCCCGTTTTCTTTTTACTTCGATGTTAGCTAACATCGTTGTTTGGTTCAGGTTTATTGTGTGTCCTGTATTTGCGACATGTTGAGCCAGGGATGACGTGGTTTCTCCCCTTTTGATAGCATTTCGGTGTTCTTCTCGTCTTACCTGGATTCTTCGGTTGGTCTGTCCAATGTACGACTTTCCACAATCCCCACACGGAATCTCGTATACACCTTGACCTTCTAACGATATTTTGGTCTTTGGTGTTGGTAAAATAGTTGAGATCTTTCTGTCCGTATTAAATATCGTTTCTATGTTGTGTTTTCTCAGCACTCTCCCTATTTTCTCTGTCGTACCCTTCACATATGGCAGAACGGTTTTGCCGATCGGTTTATTGTCTTCTGTAGGGTCCTTATCTCTTCTTCGAGCATTTTGAGCTTTTTCGATGTTGTATGTTGAGAAGCCATTTTTTCTTAACGCTGTTTTCACGTTATGCATTTCTTCATTTTGATGTTCTTGGTCTGTCAGTCTCTCGGATCTTGTAATCAAGGTTTTGATGACTGAATGCAATTGTGCAGGATGGTGGTGTGAAGCAGCATTTAGATATCTATCGGTATGTGTCGGTTTCCGATACACTGTATGGCCTATGTGTCCGTCTTGTTTCTTTATTATTAACACATCTAAGAATGGAATTTGATCGTTTTCTTCCAGTTCCATGGTAAACTGAATTTTATGGTGGATATTGTTGATGTGTTCTAAAAAAGCCTTTAGTTTTTCTTCTCCGTGGGTCCAGATGATAAAAGTGTCATCCACGTATCCAAGCCACAGTTTGGGTTTGTATTCAGCTGTTTCTATTGCCCGCTGTTCTATTTCCTTCATAAACAAGTTCGCTATCACTGGTGACAGTGGGGAACCCATCGGTGCTCCCTCAACTTGTTTATATCTTTGTTCCTTATAGATGAAATAAGTGTTATTTAAACAGTGTTTGGTTAGGTTTAGTGTATCCGGTGATATTGGATACTTTTTGCTTATGATGTCCAGTGATTCATCTATAGGAACATTCGTGAAAAGTGAGACTACATCGAAGCTGACTAGCAAATGTCCCGGCTCAAGAGTCACACCTTTTATACACTCGATGAAGTGGCTCGCGTTCTTGACGTAAGAATCCGCTTCTTCCGCGTATGGTTGCAGCTGTTGGGCCAGAAATTTCGCCAGCGGTTGTAAGGGAGATCCGATGGAGCTCACAATTGGTCGCAGTGGTAATCCTGCCTTGTGTACCTTGGGTAGGCCGTAAAATTTTGGGCATCTAGATGACTTCTCTAGGTATGAGATGGACCTGTTGTTCTTTATTGATATTTGAGGCTTTGATCTTGGCTTTTGTTATTTTCTCTAGATAGGTTGTCGGGTCTGACGAGATGCTTTGATATGTTGTATCATTTAAGATGTCGTTTATTTTTGTTTCGTAGTCTTGAATATTCATCACTACCGTAGCATTGCCTTTGTCAGCTGGAAGCACGATGATTTCTTTGTTGTTCTTCAAATTATGTAAGGCTTCTTTCTCTTCCCGTGTTAAATTTCTTTTTGGTGGTTTAGCTGTTCTTAATATTTTTGATACGTCTTGGCGTATGATCTCGGCTGTTTCTGCTGGGAGATTAGTAATTGTAGTCTCTACCTCAGTAATGATGTTTTCTACGGGAATGTATGTAGGTGCAACAGCAAAATTGAAACCTTTTGCAAGAACACTATTCGTGGCTTCATCCAGTGTCAAATTTGAAAAGTTATATACTAAATTGTTTGTTTCTATTTGTGGATTTTCTTTCTTTTTTGGCCGCTGTTGTAGTAACAAATTTTCAAACTTTTTAATTTGTTTGGTCTTAGTGAGATCCGCATCTGTTTCTGCTCGAAAGTTTGTCAGTTGTTCAAAGAAATTCCATAATGTTGGATGGATTGTGTTACTTAGTTTAAGATGCAGCTGTAATGATTCTGCATTCATTTTGTCGATGTCTCGTCTGGTATCATGGATTGTCTCTCTAATAAGCGCCAGGCTTGCTCTTTTTAAGATGTTTTTAGTTTTATAGTTGTTTTTGTGAAAAGTGAGCTTCATACAAGTCGGTATAATGCTTTCGTCACGGCAGCGTTCTAAAAACGTAAGGTTGCATAACAAAGTCCTTCGTTTCGATCGTAGTTTTTCGTATCTTCTGATGTCTGGTAGAATTTCCTCCCCGTAGAGGTTAATTATGTTACACTTGAAGTTTCCGCGGGAGCTATATGTGCTTTCTGTTGTTTTCCGGGTTTGACTCCGCGTTGAATAATTTTGGTTTTGAGAAAGACCATTATTTTGACGACGTTTCGGCAAGATCTCACTTGCCATTGTCAAGTCAGGTAGTTCCGCTTCTCGCTGCTGCTTGAAGTAAACTGAATTCTTACTCACGATACCGTCATTTATGTAGTTGATCCTGATGATGCTGCTGCTTGCCCTGCGCGAACTCGGGCTCTTGTAGTGGTCCGGTGTAGGTTGCAGTCGTCGGCGGGATGTTACGCGTGGATGTTACGGCCTGATTTATTTTGGTCTTTTTCTTCAGTACCGTTTTCCATGTTGTAGGAAGCCGTTGCGCATCATCTCTTTGGTTTACTACATCTGAAGAACAACAAAGAAATCATCGTGCTTCCAGATGACAAAGACAATGCTACGGTAGTGATGAATATTCAAGACTACGAAACAAAAATAAACGACATCTTAAATGATACAACATATCAAAGCATCTCGTCAGACCCGACAACCTATCTAGAGAAAATAACAAAAACCAAGATCAAAGCCTCAAATATCAATAAAGAACAACAGGTCCATCTCATACCTAGAGAGAAGTCATCTAGATGCCCAAAATTTTACGGCCTACCCAAGGTACACAAGGCAGGATTACCACTGCGATCAATTGTGAGCTCCATCGGATCTCCCTTACAACCGCTGGCGAAATTTCTGGCCCAACAGCTGCAACCATACGCGGAAGAAGCGGATTCTTACGTCAAGAACGCGAGCCACTTCATCGAGCGTATAAAAGGTGTGACTCTTGAGCCGGGACATTTGCTAGTCAGCTTCGATGTAGTCTCACTTTTCACGAATGTTCCTATAGATGAATCACTGGACATCATAAGCAAAAAGTATCCAATATCACCGGATACACTAAACCTAACCAAACACTGTTTAAATAACACTTATTTCATCTATAAGGAACAAAGATATAAACAAGTTGAGGGAGCACCGATGGGTTCCCCACTGTCACCAGTGATAGCGAACTTGTTTATGAAGGAAATAGAACAGCGGGCAATAGAAACAGCTGAATACAAACCCAAACTGTGGCTTAGATACGTGGATGACACTTTTATCATCTGGACCCACGGAGAAGAAAAACTAAAGGCTTTTTTTAGAACACATCAACAATATCCACCATAAAATTCAGTTTACCATGGAACTGGAAGAAAACGATCAAATTCCATTCTTAGATGTATTAATAATAAAGAAACAAGACGGACACATATAGTCCAGGAACCGAAGCATTTCACCTCGCAATTTTTACAGAATGGATCGATTTGCTTGAAAATTTGAGAATAAGTAGTGGATAGTTCAAGGATCAAAATCTATATGATGCCGAAAGGAGCTTTTACCATGGGGTCGGTTGCCACCCCATCTTATGGGTGGAAATTTTTTATTATATTTTGACTGCAAAAGTCGATAGAAACATTCATTCTAAGCAAAAAATGTTCCATACATTTTTTTGATAATATTAATACTTTTCGAATTATTCGCTATCGAAAGTGTTAGTTTTATATACAAAAAATCAATGTTTTTCGATATATACTCATTTACCATTCACTCAATTTTTGCCGTAGAAAAAATTTTTTCAAACCAAGTTCTTGGGAATTAAATAACCTACAATTTCATATAAAAACATTTTTTCGTATATCTGATGCTAATCTTTCTATTTTGAAGAAAATGGCATTTTTTACCAAACTACAAAAAGTCGTTATTCGCTTTTAACTCTAGTTTTTTTAAAACTGATCAGTATAAGCCAGTCCAACTTTTTAAAATCTATTAATAATACATAAATAAAGAAGAATTAATAAGGCCAATGACTAAAAGCAAAGCTAACTTATATTATTATGCTTCCAATTGGATTTCTTTTTTTTTTTTTTTTTGAAAAAAATATATTGATTTTTTAACCGTAACCTTTTTAATTTTGATCTTATAAAGTTTGTTAAAAAATAATTTAGTAGGTTTTTACAAGATCTATAAGACTATTAATACTAAATCCTTTTAAAATCCTCAGTCGCAAAAAGTGGTGACTTTGAAAGGGTTGGTAAAGGTGATTTTTGCATGTTATTACAAGTTTTAATTGTCAATAGCTCACTCAATTTTTACCGTAGAGAAAATTTTTGCAAACCAAGTTCTTGGAAATTAAACAAGCTACAATTTTATATTTAATTATTTTTTTGTATCTCTGATGATAATCTTTCTATTCTGAAGAAAAGGGAATTTTTTACCAAACTTAAAAAATTCGATATTTGTTTTGATTCCATTTTTTTTAAAACTAATCATTTTAAACCAGTTAAACTTCTAGAACCTATTAATAATACATAAGTAAAGAAGACAGAATAAGGTCAATGACTAATTTTAATCAGGGTGGTGATTAGGGGTTTGCTTTCGATCACTTTTTTGTTGAAAAATATAGGGTCTGACATTTTTTTCATTATAAGCTACCTAATTTTTGAGCTAAAGACTTTTTTTATTTCTGAAGATATATACTTTTAAATACTTCAAATTAGTTTAAACAAGTGATCCTCGAAAAATGCATAGTTTTCCCGTCTTTTGACTTTGAAACTACAATATTTAGCATTTGCCGAAGAAGACCTAACATATAATAAAGTATAGCTCGATTACTATTAGTCTTAAAAAATATTTAAAAAAACGGTTTTGTTGATTTTTTCAAAGGGTACATTTTTGTTAAGCAAAGTTGTTTTAATAAAACAAAAACTTTTTGAGTTATTTGCAGAAAACTGATTAAAAACATTAATTTTTTTAATATAAAACTAACACTTTCGACAGCGAATAAATAGAAAACTATTAATTTTATCAAAAAAATGTATAGAACATTTTTTGCTTAGAATGAATGTTTTTACCAACTTTTGCGGTCAAAATATAATAAAAAATTTTCACCCCCGACATGGGGTGGCAACCACCCCCATGGTAAAAGCGCCTTTTGCCATCTTATAGATTTTGATCCTTGGACTATCCACTACTTATTCTCAAATTTTAAAGCAAATCGATCCATTCTGTAAAAATTGCGAGGTTTTGTCCTATTTAAAGCTTCATTACTTGGACTAATAGGCCATACAGTGTATCGGAAACCGACACATACCGATAGATATCTAAATGCTGCTTCACACCACCATCCTGCACAATTGCATTCAGTCATCAAAACCTTGATTACAAGATCCGAAAGACTGACAGACCAAGAACATCAAAATGAAGAAATGCATAACGTGAAAACAGCGTTAAGAAAAATCGGCTTCTCAACATACAACATCGAAAAAGCTCAAAATGCTCGAAGAAGAGATAAGGACCCTACAGAAGACAATAAACCGATCGGCAAAACCATTCTGCCATATGTGAAGGGTACGACAGAGAAAATAGGGAGAGTGCTGAGAAAACACAACATAGAAACGATATTTAATACGGACAGAAAGATCTCAACTATTTTACCAACACCAAAGACCAAAATATCGTTAGAAGGTCAAGGTGTATAAGAGATTCCGTGTGGGGATTGTGGAAAGTAGTACATTGGACAGACCAACCGAAGAATCCAGGTAAGACGAAAAGAACACCGAAATGCTATCGAAATGGGAGAAACCACGTCATCCCTGGCTCAACATGTCGCAAATACAGGACACACAATAAACCTGAACCAAACAACGATGTTAGCTAACATCGAAGTAAAAAGAAAACGGGAAATCAGAGAATCGATAGAAATTGAAAGAAATCCCAACGGCTTAAACCAAAGAGATGATGCGCAACGGCTTCCTACAACATGGAAAACGGTACTGAAGAAAAAGACCAAAATAAATCAGGCCGCAACATCCACGCGTAACATCCCGCCGACGACTGCAACCTACACCGGACCAATAACAAGAGCCCGAGTTCGCGCAGGGCAAGCAGCAGCAGCATCAGGATCAACTACATAAATGACGGTATCGTGAGTAAGAATTCAGTTTACTTCAAGCAGCAGCGAGAAGCGGAACTACCTGACTTGACAATGGCAAGTGAGATCTTGCCGAAACGTCGTCAAAATAATGGTTTTTCTCAAAACCAAAATTATTCAACGCGGAGTCAAACCCGGAAAACAACAGAAAGCACATATAGCTCCCGCGGAAACTTTAAGTGTAATATATATATATATATATATATATATATATATATATATATATATATATGTATGTATATATATATACACACACCGGCAAAATTAGCCGAACACGTTAAAAATGGGACATGTTTGATGTCTCGTATTTCATAAACCAGTGGTCGGATTTGAGTGATTCTTTTAGTATGTTATAGCCTCATTATTTAAGAATATCGGTGTAATAATATTGTTGCTAGACAGGTAAATGTCATTTTATACCGGGTGTAACAAGCATACTGTGTTTTTTTCTTAAAGTTCGGAACACCCTGTGGAATATTCCATCACATATAAAATATTAAAATTAAAACTCGATTGTAGAATTATGCTTTCTTAACATTTTCTTTTTTGATTTATTTGCTTATGTTGGAAAATAAAAAAGTTATGTGCTTTAACAACTAACCATGTTTTTTATCAATAAATCCTCATAGTAGGGGAGAAAAGTATGCTAAATTTGCAATTACTCGAGCGTTCTTGGGACCTGGAGTGGATTGTGAAGAGTGGGTGCTACAACCAAAAAAAGTTAAGTTAGGTTTTCCATAAAGTGTGGGACTCTCCATTTTTCAATTTAATTTTCCATTTCCACCAATCGTTTTTTCCTATTATAGCGCCATTTATCCATAATAGGAAAAAATGTTGCGAATAAAAGTTGCTTATTTTTACGTCAAGGATCCAAATCTGCAATAAAAATTGGGGGCTCCTATTTAATATTTTAATGTAACCCCCCACCCCACCTCCGTGGGGGTCGTGTTTGGTGCCATTCGGTAGATTTTTGAAAAATATTGATTAGGTGTATTTTGCAGTTTTACGATCTGATGTTCATTTCGCAAAATATCGCAGGTCTCGTATTTATAATTTTTAATTTATCCCCCACCCCTCTCCGTGGGGTGTCACGAGCCCCCACGGAGGTGGGGTGGGGGATTTAATTTATAATCTTAAATAGGAGCCCCCAATTTTTATTGCAGATTTGGATTCTTTACGTAAAAATAAGCAACTTTTATTCGACATATTTTTTCGGATTATGGATAGATAGCGCTATAATCGGAGAAAAATGATTGTTTTCAAATGGAAAATTAAATTAAAAATTGAAAAGTCCCCCACTTTATGGAAAACTTAACTTAACCTTTTTCTGATTTTAGCACATACTCTTCACAATCCAATAGGTCCCCATAACGCTCGAGTAACTGCAAATTTAGTATACTTTCCTCCCCTACTATGAGGATTTATTGATGAAAAACATGGATAGTTGTTAACGCACATAACTTTTTTATTATCTCACATAAGTAAATGAATCGAAAAGGAAAATGTTAAGCAAGCCTAAGTCTACAATCGAGTATTAATTCTAATATTTTACATATGCGAGAATATTCCACAGGGTGTTCCAAACTTTAAGAAAAAAACACAGTATGATTAGTACACCCGGTATAAAATGGTATTTACCTGTCTAGCAACAATATTATTACAACGATATTCTTAAATAATAGGGCTATAACATACTAAAAGAATCACTCAAATCGGACCACTGGTTTATGAAATACGAGACATCAAACATGTCCCATTTTTAACGTGTTCGGCTAATTTTGCCGGTGTGTGTATATATATATATATATATATATATATATATATATATATATATATATATATAAAGTAATTAGGTAATATTGACTGATACTATGTAGATTATAGTTTTGTTTTGGGGTTGCAGTCATTTATTTTTTAGGGGCAGGATAAGTAAAACTCTGTGTTATTACCTAGCTTTCGCAAAATATATTTGCTTCTTCAGGGTAAGCTGAAATGAGTATATTATAAATACAATGAAATTAAGTTAAAATACATTGTATAAAAAATAACAAAAAAGACTTACAACTTGAGGTTATTCCTAAACATTTTCACAAAACATAGTATATATATAATTCTTATTCTAATGTTATCCAAATAGCAATGTTTTAATTTTCAAAAATTCGATTTAATAATTTAGTTTTTAATTTTGATTAATGCCAGAAAGACACTCGAATAATGTCAAAAAGACACAAAAATCTGTTTATTTTATTTTAAGTTGAAAAGTTAGTATTAGATTATTTAATTAGTAATCAAAATATCAAAAACTACTACATATTTTAAATTATAGAGGATATAACTAGATATTTATATGCAGTAGTAGTTTATTTTATTTTAAGTTGAAAAGTTAGTATTAGATTATTTAGTGAGTAATTAAAAACTATTATATATTTTAAATTATAGAGGATATAACATATATTTAGTTTGCCAATTATGGTTTTGTTAATAAATTAAAGTGTTGCCAAATTTGAAGATTAAATTTATAAAATTTAGTCGAGGAATTTAATGTTCTTGATTTAAAACATCATTTATCATAAGATAAAATATAATTATAGATGTTGCTTAGTTTATTTATATCAGTTCTTTTATTCACACATTGATATTTATTTATGCATACCATTTATTTTAAGTTTGTAATTTTTTAGAATTGTTCGTAAGGGGATTTTTCCACATTCTCTATTTCATCTATTTGATTTCGTACGAGTGGTCGTTAAACCAATAACCTTGGATCTTTGGTTCACTGAGTGTGTTTCAAAGATCTACATCTTATGTTTTTAAACATATATTTTACTTACTTTAAGTAATTAGGGAATTAAAACTTGAGACTGTCATTGTCGGATTTGCCGTAGACTTACGCACCTTCTATGTCTAGGTCTCGAATGTTGTTTTTTGATTAGAATGTGTCTAAAGATATTCAACCTCTTGTCTTTACCGACGAGCCCAGAGAGGTTGAAGAGGGCGAAACACATTTCTAAGAACTGGTGTTTGGATCTTTGATTCTATTCGAAAAATTTTTCCCAGCCCTAAATGGTGGATGTGTGAATTGTTCGTAAGGGGATTTTTCCACATTCTCTATTTCATCTATTTGATTTTATATATATATATATATATATATATATATATATATATATATATATTGATGCACGTTAAGTTGTGACTTCCGGTATACAGAAGAGGCTGTCCGACTTCCACATTTTCTACTAGGAATTATTTTTAAAAAATTGTGTATTTGGTAAAAGGGGGGCTTATAAAATGGGTCTACCTATTGAGGGGAAAGGATTTACCAAAATAAATTTTGTATATATATACGTATATACCGAAGCGTACAGCATACGTTATGGCTTCCATATATAGGGTAGTTCAAGGCGCGTTGTCACTTCCAGCGGTGTTGTCATATTTTGGAAGTCACAACGACTCGTCTGCTAGATTTACCTCCTATTTTGAGCGTAATGTGTGATCTTTTGAAACTTTTACTGTGAATACAGTTGTCTGTGTTTTAAAGTTGTCTATTTAAATTAAAATATTGATATTCTTTTGATTATACAGGTTTACAAAAAAATACATTTCGGACTATTTGACGAAACCATATGACTAGGGGGGTTTTTGGGGTCGCTGGTTACGAATCCGGGGTTCGCTAACCTCTATCACGTCAGGTAAAGGTTATTTCAAGGACAAACCAAGATAAATCGACAGTCGCTCTGAAAAAGTATATTAGGAGGGTTTTGGGGTCACTTATAACGAATCCAGGATCCACTGACCTCTATCACGTCTAGCTGAAGGTCATTTCGAGGTCAAATCAAGATAAATCAACACAATCGCTGTGAAAAAGTATATTAGGGTGTTTTTGGGGTCCCTGATCACAAAACTGGGGCCCGTTGAGCTCAACCACGTCAGGTAAAGGCCATTTAAGGTCAAATCAATTTTGTTAACTCCTCCTGATTTGAACTTGAAATGACCTTTACATGACGTAGTAGAGCTCAACGGACCGCAGTTTTCATGATCAGCGACCGCAAAACTCCCTATACTTTCAGAGCAATTGTGTCAATTTATGTTGATTTGACCTTAAAATGACGTTGAACTAGACGAGATAGAGGTCAGCGGACTCCGGATTCATCTTCAGCGACCCCAAGAACCCCCTAATATACTTTTTCAGAGCGACTGTCTATTTATCTTGATTTGACCTTGAAATGACCTTTACCTGACGCGATAGAGGTGAGCAGACCCCGGATTTGTGATCAGCCACTCCAAAAACCCCCTTGTCATATGGTTTCGTCAAATTGTCCGAAATTTAGTTTTTTTTGTAAACCTGTGTTATTTATGATAATATGATTGATATTTATTTTACAAAAATACTAATATATTATTATTGCTGTAAAATGGATTTATTGGAATTAATTAAAAAAGTGTTAATAGTAAGTCATTTATTTACGAAAATTATATCAAAAATGTTAATAAATAAATTTGAACTTATAGAAAATTTTAATATTTTAGATTTTATTACAGGCACCGTCCTTTTAATTTTTGATGTACCAATAATAATATGTAATAAAAAATTAAATGGCTAAACCCTCCAGGTGGGGATTACCCGCTAAAAAGCTATCTAGATCCATCTTTTTCGAGCAGATTTTTCCCAATCTGCTACTCGATACTATTGACTATGCTTCTCCATTTCTTTCTATCCTCTTTTGTTTTTCTGCTAGTCTCTAATTCCTGCCCTATATAAATCTTCCTTTAATTCCTGTAACCATTTATTCTAGTTCCTCCGCGTCTCCTTCTAACTCCTGGTCTCCATTGTAAAATTGAGTTTATAGTTGTTGCGCTACCTGCTCTCCATATATGCCCCAACAATCCAACTCTGTGCCCAAATCAGAAAATCTGGAATAATATCTACCCGGGTCGAAACATTTTTTTTTTAATATATGAAAATAGTTATTTATGAAACGGAGTGAGTGCTATACATCGCGTAAGTTCGCAAAAAGTACTTCACGCACAATTTCATACAATATTTTATCTACGATAAACAAATAAAAATACTGTAACTCTTCGTCACTGGAATTCATTTCTATTCTACAATTCTTAGAACTGTGACATATAAAAATTCTAATTTCTTTCAAACCACAAAACTGTCAAATTTTTTTTTGTAATTTATTGCTCATTATGTCATCACCTCTCTTGTGCTCTGCACAAGAGATCTAAGGTTAGAGCTAAGAATAAGGTTGGCTAGGTGCTACGTTTTCTCGACTCTGTTTTACGGAATGGAAGCTTGGACCTTGAATGCGGCATCAATGAAAAAACTGGAATCATTCGAGATGTGGGTATATAGAAGAATTCTAAAAATATCATGGACAGAACACGTCACAAACAAAGAGGTTCTGAGAAAGGTGAATAAAGAAATGGAAGTCTTAAATACAATTAAAACCAGAAAATTGGAATATCTCGGACATATTACACGTGGAGAGAGATACAACTTGCTCCAACTCATTATGCAGGGAAAGATTCAAGGAAAAAGAAGCATAGGGAGACGCAGAATATCGTGGTTGCGCAACCTGAGAGAATGGTACGGATGTACATCAAACGAACTTTTCAGAGCAGCCGTCTCCAAGGTCCGAATAGCTATGATGATTGCCGACCTCCTTCGCGGAGATGGCACTTGAAGAAAAAGAAGATGTCATCACCATGAAACGCGAAAGTTAAGAAAGAATATTTAATTATATGAAAGTGTGTCAAAAACAGTGAGAAAAAGTAAATCCCATTTAAAATACATTGTTACTTCATGCTTACTTTAAAGCACTGCTATCTATAATGACAGTTTTCACAAACTAAAAATTTATCAATTATAATATGACATAGAGTAGATAAAAGTCATTTATTAATTATTAATTGATTATAGTCAGAAGAAAATTAGATCATGCACCCCTTGTTTTTTATAATTGTTAACATACTAAATTACATATCCAATAATTATTGTTATCCATTAAATAGATCGATGCAGATCGGCCTTATATCGGATCCTCTTCTATTAGTCCGTTCGCTGACGGTAAAATATTGCAAAACCCATAAATTTTAAAAAACCACTTAAGATTGACATGAAATTTGGCATACACATAGGTAACATATCAAAGAAGAAAATTGATATTGTGCCGATGTTTTCTTTTGCCAAGCAGACATTCCGTTAACATTTTTAGTCACAACATAATATCAATGTTAAAGTATTATTAGAGCAACGCGTTATGGTGTCACATTTCTTTTAATGACCGACACACAAAATATTTTAATGACGGATCCCCACTAGAACCAGATTTTTATTACCTACTGCTGATAAGGTAAAGAGTTATTAAATATCACTCGTTGTCATCTCTGTGTTAATTTGAAATAATAAAATATAAATAGTGTAGTTTTGTATTCTAAAATATTTGGAAAAAATATCTATGTATTTTTTTTTTCATTTAGGTACACATCATTTTAAGGGATTGTCCGGAAGAGTACAGGCTCAATATATCGGCAAATTAATTTTGTTTTAAATACCGTCCGTATAGAGGAGGTGCTCGTTGGGGATAGGCGCAAAATCTTAGTCCAGTGCTAATTAAATGCATTAATTTTTTTCGAATTCTGAGAAAACTAATAAGTATTTTTGAAAAATTTAAACGCAGAATGGAAGCTTACATTATTACCGAGGGCAGAAAGTCCCTGAAAACTTATATAATGTTTATTTTAATAACTTATATACCTAATATATGTTTATTTTAATAAAGATAATGGGATGAAAAAACAAGAGAAAAGTTAGTGTGATTTTTAATTTCGAATATTTCATTCAAAAGAAACTTTTTTTTATTCTAAGGGACTTTCGGTCCCCCGTAATAATGTTATCTTTCATTCTGGGTGTATGTTTTAAAAAATATTTATTAGTTTTCTCAGGATTCGAAAAAAATAAATGTATTAAAATAGCATTGGACAGAGATTTTGCGCCTACCCCCTTAAGAGAGAGTTTACTGCATTTTATATTATTACTAGAATTTATTACTTTAAACTTTTTATCGCTCTTGATTCATTTTATCGTGTATTTAATTCCATTCAATTGTAATTGTACATTCAATTTTTTTGTAATTTTTACACGTTTTATTACTTTCGAAATAACAATAACTATAAAATCGATTTTTCAGCCTACTTGGGTCAAAAAAATACACAATTTTCGGAAATTTCGTTAAATGAGAACATTTACCTACATTTCTTGTATTTAAGCTTTTAATAAGATTTTTAAAAATAATTTAGATTATTTAATAGATACATTCACCGGCACGAAAAACGGGCACCCCAAAAAATGGGTCATTTTTGATGGCTCGTATCTCCTAAACCTATTCTCCGATTTAAGTATTTCTTTAATATGTTATAGCCTTATTCTTTAACTATATCGCTGTAATAATATTGTTTCTAGACAGGTAAATTATCATTGTATACTGGGCGTACCAATCAAACTGGTTTTTTTTTCAATTTTCACAACACTCTGTGGAATATTCTAGCCTTTATACAATATTGAAATTAAAACCCAACTATACCCCAGGTTTTCTTAATGTTCTGTTTGTTATTCATTCGCTTATGTTGGATAATAAAAAAGTTAGGGACTTTAACAATTAAACATGTTCTTTATCAATACATGGTGTTTCTAAATAAGTGCGACAAATTTTAAGGGGTAATTCTGCATGAAAAAATAATGATCGTTTACTTGATAAAGCTATGTCCGCAAATGCTTGCAAATATAAAATTATTTTGCCACACGATCATTATTTTTTCATGCAGAAATTACCCCTTAAAATTTGTCGCACTTATATTTAGAAACACCTGTATCGATAAAGAACATGGCTAGTTGTTAAAGTCCTTAACTTTTTTATTATCCAACGTAAGCGAATGAATAAAAAAACAGAATGTTAATAAAACCTGGAGCTATAGTTAGGCTTTAATTTAAATATTTTATAAAGGCTAGAATATTCCACAGGGTGTTGTGAAAATTGAGAAAAAAACCCAGTTTGATTGGTGCACCCGGTATACAATGAAAATTTACCTGTCTATCAACAATGTTATCATAGCTATATTGTTAAATAATAAGGCTATAACATATTAAAAACATTACTTAAATCAGACCAAAGGTTTGGGAGATACGAGACATCAAAAATTACCCATTTTTTTAGGGTGCCCGTTTTTCGTGCCGGTGAGTGTAGATTAAATTAGAAGTTCATTGTAAAAAAGGAAGTAAACAAAAACACGAGAAAAATGAATTTATATAAGTAAATAGGTAAGTAAATATTATAGATTGAAATAAGTACAGAAAATATATAATTATAGAGATATATAATCACTTATTGTACTCAGTAAAGCAGATCTGCTTTACTAAGTACTTTAAAAGTAAAACTTTAAAAGTAAAGCAGATCTGCTATTATTCATGTTTAAAAACAAAAGGCACACAAAACACTAAGTACGATTAGGACCGCGAATCTACAACAGATAAATGTCTGGAAACCGTTACACAGGGTTGCCAAAAAACGGAAGTCACACCGAGCGGTGTGGTATACGGAAGACGCTACGCGTTGTGTACATAACCTGTATAGTAGCACGGGAGGGACACTAGCGCTGGTGATATACCGTCGAACTAAAATCTGATCTTATGAGTATGTTAGATACGATATGACTTCCAGCGAAATTTTTAATATAAGCCTTCTGATACCATCTAGTAGCCAAATTCGTAAAAATATAGGCAAAACGTTGTGACTTCCGAAATCGGAAGTCATAACGGTATATATGAAGTAACAACGTATTACGAGAATCTACTTTGGAAGTCACATGGATACATGTATCAATATATATATATATATATATAACATATATCGTCGGCTTACTGCCAAAACCAACCAACTCCATTTTAAAAGTTTTGGGAAATCTACCTTTTAAACTTTAATTTGAAATTGAAAATCGACTGAATTTAAAAAAATTATTTAATAACTGAAAAATATTTTTGTCATACTTTTCAATTATTAAATCATTATTTAAATTCAGACGATTTTTCATTTCAAATTAAAGTTTAAAGGTAGGTTTCTCAAAACTTGTAAAAATGGAGTTGGTTGGTTTTGGCAGTAAGCCGACGATATATATAATATATATATATATATATATATATATATATATATATATATATATATATATATATAATATATATATATATATAATATATATATATATATATATATATATATATATATATATATATATATATATATATATATATATATGAAATAATCGAAAAGATTTCTCTGGTGTACAGAAGAAATCTTTTCCGTAGCGGCCGTGACCATGTGAATTCAAAGTCTTGATAAAAGACTATGAAACGACAAAAGATACCTCTTTGTATCACAGATTTGTCTACAAAGCCACGTTATTCGCTACGCATTCCTCAATAACGGAGAAACCGTGATAATATGAAAGAACGGCGATTGCATTTTATTACACAATTCTATTACACCACTACCGGTGGTGGTCGAAGTGTAATAAAATGCAATCACCGTTCTTTCATATATATATATTTCATAGTCTTTTATCAAGACTTTGAATTCACATGGTCACGGCCGCTACGGAAAGGATTTCTTCTGTACACCAGAGAAATCCTTTCGTTTATTTCATATATATATATATATATATATATATATATATATATATATATATATATATATATATATATATATATATATATAACAAGGCTGAAATATTGGGGTAGCAGCAATCTCAAAGAAAACTCTTTATAATAGTTCCAAGCTTTCGAAAATGTTTATTTTCATCATCAGGGAAACTACAATCATAAATATATATATATATATAAAATGATGTTGGATAATCGAGTACAAATATAAAAATAAATAAGCAAAATCATTGGCTAATACTCGTAAAGTGAATGTGAATTTAGTTGGAAATATATAAAATGATGAAGGGTCATCATTCCATACATTTCTGTGCAACTATATACACCGGTGTTTCGGCCTATTTGGGCTTCGTCAGTATAGTGTAGCAAGTTAAAAAAGTTGTTTGTTAACTTGTAAAAGGATTACTACAGGAGCAAGGTTACCAATTTTGGTCAGGTTATTTAATTTAATTATTTAATTTACCTCCTTGGCAATGTTAGTTGTAGCCTTGCGACTGCGGGTCTTCTAACAACCTGACCAAAATTGGTAACCTTGCTCCTGTAGTAATCCTTTTACAAGTTAACAAACAACTTTTTTAACTTGCTACACTATACTGACGAAGCCCAAATAGGCCGAAACACCGGTGTATATAGTTGCACAGAAATGTATGGAATGATGACCCTTCATCATTTTATATATTTCCAACTAAATTCACATTCACTTTACGAGTATTAGCCAATGATTTTGCTTATTTATTTATTATATATATATATATATATATATATATATATATATATATATATATATATATATATATATATATATATATATATATATATATACAGGGTGGTTCATCTTATTCGCCTCGGTCTCTGTACGGAAAACCACTTGATATTTTAAAACAATTTCTTCACAGAAATATACAGGGCCTTTAATACTACAACCTAAAAATAATGTGAATTATACAGGGTGTTCCAAAAAAGAGTGGTATATCAATGTTATATTTTTTCTTATGGAATGCCCTATATCTGATGACATTATTGAATTGACCTTAAAAAATAAGCTATACTTTCATAATGGTTCCCTATACCTAAATACAGGGTGTTTTGATTTATTTCGATTTATATAAAAATGTAAGGTTTTAGAAAAAAATAAATATCTACCAATCTAAGAAGCAGTAACAAATTCTTTCTTGGATTTTAATAAAAGACCATTTAGCATACTTAAACAGATGCTTATTGCAACAAAATTTCTTACAGGGTGGTCAAAATATGAGATTGTTCTATTAACAAATTCAAGCTGTAATAACTTACTTATTTTAAATAGAATACCCTGTATCTTACTAGTCTATCGCGTAGAAAATTTACTTAGCTTCCAATTTGTACTAGTGTTTCCTATACCTATCTTTTTACAGGGCGGTCAAAATATTAGATTGTTCTATTAACAAATTCAAGCTGTAATAACTTACTTATTTTAAATGGAACACCCTGTATCTTACTAGTCTATCGAGTAGAAAATTTACTTAACTTTCAATTCTTATTAGGGTTTCCTATACCTATCTCCCTTCATTTTTTAAATATTTAAAGATTTCCTAATTTGTAAGCTTTAAAAATTAGAATTACATAAGTACCTATGTCGTGTTTATGTACAACACATCACCAACACCGGCAATATACTTAGACAAGATACTGTCATTAATGAAATTTTCAGTGTTATCATGTAGTCACACAGAGTGTTGTATTATTTTAGTTGATTTTGGCCTGCATGTGAAATTGAATAATACGTTTATTTTAAACTGCATACCCTATATTAGATGCCGTATTCTGGAAGATATTTAAATTATATTTCATTCCGTATAAGTATTTTCCATATCTTAACCCAACGGTTATTAAGTAAATTTAAGAACGCCACTTTTTTTTGAATCTTTAAATCGCAATTACAAACAATTAAATGCAATGGCTACTTTGACGAAAACGAGCCTATTGTACAAAAATATGTAAAAATGGGTATTTACAGAATAACATGGGAATTTATATCTACAGAATAACATGTGTATTGAGAATGTTAACATGGAATTGAAGAGATTTTAAATATCTTCCATTATAAAGAATAGAATATCGAGTATGTCATTTAAAATAAGCACACTCTGTGTGATTAAATGATAAAAATGTGAATTTTATTAATGAAATTATCTTGACTAAGATATTTAAGTATATTGCCGGTGTTGGTGATGTGTTGTACATAACCACGACATAGGTACTTAATTCTAATTTTTAAAGCTTACAAATTAGGAAATCTTTAAATATTTAAAAAATGAAGGGAGATAGGTATAGGAAACCCTAATAAGAATTTAAAGCTAAGTAAATTTTCTACTCGATAGATTAGTAAGATACAGGGTGTTCCATTTAAAATAAGTAAGTTATTACAGCTTGAATTTGTTAATAGAACAATCTACTATTTTGACCACCCTGTAAAAAAATAGGTATAGGAAACCCTAGTGAAAATTGAAAGCTAAGGAAATTTTCTACGCGATAGACTAGTAAGATACAGGGTGTTCTATTTAAAATAAGTAAGTTATTACAGCTTGAATTTGTTAATAGAACAATCTCATATTTTGACCACCCTGTAAGAAATTTTGTTGAAATAAGCATCTGTTTAAGTATGCTAAATAGTATATTATTAAGATCCAAGAAATAATTTGTTACTGCTTCTTATATTCGTAGATATTTATTTTTTTCTAAAACCTTACATTTTTATAAAAATCGAAATAAATCAAAACACCCTGTATTTAGGTATAGGGAACCCTTATGAAAGTATAGCTTATTTTTTAAGGTCAATTCAATAATATCATCAGATATAGGGCATTCCATAAGAAAAAATATAACTTTGATATACCACTCTTTTTTGGAACACCCTGTATAATTCACATTATTTTTAGGTTGTAGTATTAAAGGCCCTGTATATTTCTGTGAAGAAATTTTTTTAAAATATCAAGTGGTTTTCTGTACAGAGACCGAGGCGAATAAGATGAACCACCCTGTATATATATATATATATATATATATATATATTTGGTTATTGGGTTATGCAACAAATGAAAAAGTGTCCTCTTTTAAATTTCTTTAATCCGAGCTTTCGGTTAAGATTTTAACCATCATCAGGGTGCTACAAAGATATTTTTGGTGTAAGATAATATGAAAACATGTATAAAATTTTGTACTTACAAAATTATTATTTTATAAAAATATATATTACATGTAGCACCCTGATGATGGTTAAAATCTTAACCGAAAGCTCGGATTAAAGAAATTTAAAAGAGTACACTTTTTCATTTGCTGCATAACCCAGTAACCAAATTTATATAATTACTGTCAGCAAAGACTCATTGTCTTCTTATATATATATATATATATTTAAAAACATGAGATGTAGATCCTTGAAACACACTCAGTGTTTGACCGAAGTGGTGGATGTGTGAATTGTTCGTAAGGGGATTTTTCCACATTCTCTATTTCATCTGTTTGATTTATATATATATATATATATATGAAAGGAAACGGCGATTGCATTTTATTTCACTTCGACCACCACCGATATTCTACACGACGTGTTTCGAGCTCATGTCAAGCTCTCGTCAGGAACATCTAGGTGGATGGTCGAGGTGTAAGAAAATGCTTTTGGCCTTTCTGGTAATAATAAAATAACCAGACTTCAGTACACTTGGTACGACATCTATATGAATTAAACGAAAAGATTTCTCTGATATACAGAAGAAATCTTTTCCGTAGCGGACGCGAAAATGTAAATTTCAAAGTCTTCATAAAAGACGATGAACGACAAAAGACACCTCTTTGTGTCACAGATTTGTCTACAAAGCCACGTTATTCGCTACACATTCGTCAATAACGGAGAAAAACCGTGATATGAAAGGAAACGGCGATTGCATTTTATTTCACTTCGACCACCACCGATTTTTTTTTTCTATATCAGCCTCTTCTGTATACCGGAAGTCACAACTTAACGTGCATCAATATATATATATATATATATATGTTACACTTGAAGTTTCCGCGGGAGCTATATGTGCTTTCTGTTGTTTTCCGGGTTTGACTCCGCGTTGAATAATTTTGGTTTTGATAAAAACCATTATTTTGACGACGTATCAAAACCAAAATTATTCAACGCGGAGTCAAACCCGGAAAACAACAGAAAGCATATATATATATATATATATATATATATATATATATATATATATATATATGTATATATATATTGTTATGACAGTTCCGTAGATTGTTCCTACATAGAAAGAGTCCCTCGACGTGAAAGAAGAAGTAGTCACGTACGAGAATATTCTGGATGTCATGGAATAACCCAGAAATGTCTGGTGACATCTAGAACGTCAGAAAACTATATAAACATTATGTGTTTGACATTCTATAGTTCAGTTGTAATTGAGTATTTAAAGTTGATAGTTGTCATTGAGTTTGTATTGTAATTGAAGTTAAATAAAGTAGTTTAAAAAAGTTGTAACATTGGTGACAGCGGTGGGATTGAAGACATAACTACATTTTTAATGGTTAATACGAGATCAACAGAATTTAAGAAAGAAATGGATAAGTCCGGTCCGGATAAGAATGGTTTTTACAAATGAAAGCAGATGAAGAGAAACGTAGGCAAGAAGAAAATATAGAGGAAGAGAAGCGTAGACAAGAAGAGAAAGAGGACAAGGAGAAGCGTAGGGAGGCGAAGGAGAAGCTTAGACAAGAAGAGGAGGAGAGGCGTAGAAAAGCAGAGGTAGAAATGATAAATAGTTTAACCCAAATTCATGAAAATTTTCAATTAGAGGTAAGCCAACTTAATAATAGAATAGACACATTAGATGAAAAACAAAACTCTTTAGTCAATAAAATACAGCAGCAACAAAATTCTTTAATTAATTTAGAGCAACAACAAAACGATTTGAAATCTAATTTAGAAAGACAAATAGTTGAGTTACAAACCAAAATTAATACCCAAGCTTCATTATCACATATTTCAGTAACTAATATCGACTCTGAACAAACAGCCCCTTCATCTTCGATAGTGTATCCAGGTACCGTCAGAACGAGCAAAATTTTGAAACCACCCACCTTCGACGGCCAAACAGCATGGGAAACGTATCGTTTCCAATTTGAAGCTGCAGCTAAAGCAAATGGCTGGACTGAAAGAGAAATGGCAGCTTCCTTGGTGGTGTCGCTTCGAGGTCAGGCAGCAACCGTCCTTCAATTTCTTCCTCAGGATTCACCTAGTTATGACTCACTTGTTCAAGCTTTAGAAACAAGATATGGCCAACAACATCTGAAGCAGGTTTTTCAAAGTCAGCTTAAAGTTCGGTATCAAAAACATAACGAGAGCCTACAAGAATTTGAAGCTGATATTAAAAGATTACTACATTTGGCATACCCTCAGGCACCTAAAGATTTTCTTGAACAAATCGGTATACAGGCATTCATAGACGGACTACATGATATCGAAATGCAACAGGCTCTCCGATTACAACACCACAAAACGCTAAATGGAGCCCTAGTTTCAGCCCAGGAGTTTGAAGCGGCTAAAAGTATTTCAAGATCTCGCCCAAGATTAAAAGAAATAAGATTTCGAGAAGATGAACAAGTCCCTACCACAGATAATCAACAACCTATTTTGTCCCAGATGTTGAACATACTCCAAAATCTTCAACAAAATCAACAAAAAGCTCAAAATCAAAACAGAAGATGTTTTAACTGCGGAAGAATTGGACATTTGCAGGTCAATTGTAGAAGTGGATCCCAAGCGAGAAAAGAAGAATACAATAATGATGTCAGAAGGTCGCCTAGATCGACATCCAGAAGCCCATCATATAGTCCTACTAGAAATATTAGTAGAGATAGGTATGTAAGAAGTCGATCTCCTACAACTGACCACAGATATTCAAACAATAGCCAGGGAAACGAATAAAAGTCGACACTAAGGGGCGGGCGTCGGCTGAATCTAATAAAAGCCCCCAAATTCGCAGTTATACTTTAAACAAAAATGAACAGAACTTATTACTTAAGGGCTACGTTGACAATCAAAAATGCACTTTTCTTATTGATACCGGTGCAACAAGATCTTTTGTTCGCAATGAACTTCTGAACAGAAAACTACAGCCATGTAAAACAAACTTAGTTCTTGAAACAGCTTCAGGTCAAACTATTCCAATTCATGGAGAAGTAACGGCGACCATAAAGATTGGCAACACCTTGATAAAACACATATTTCTTGTAGCCGATATTAAAGATGAATGCATTCTTGGAATGGACATTATGCAAAACAAATTTATCATAGATCTTCAAAATAAAATTTTGTTTATTGAAAATGAAGAAATAGTCCTAAATTTTGAAGAGTCTACACCTCAAGTAAGAGTTATAGTTAGTGAAGATACAGAAATTCCTCAAAATTCTGAAAGTATAGTCCTGGCGAGACTGAGTCAAAAACCTGAAGGTTTACATTTCGGCGTTGTTGAAAGCGAGGAACTTGTTAATGACGGAATCTTGATAGCCAGATGCCTCGTGAATGTAGATGAGATAATTCCAGTAAGGGTTGCTAATTTGTCCAAAAAGCCTTTTAAGTTGAAGAAAGAACAACAAATAGCACTCTGTACGCCAATAGAAAAAATAATCAAGTGCGAAAAGTATTTGAAAAAGAATACAGCTTTAAGTTACCAAGTTGACGCTAACCTGGCGAAAGAACTGATCAAAAATGTTGATCACTTAACAACTGAAGAAGTAGAAAAAGCTAATTAATTTATTAATGAAAACTACGACATTTTTGAATCCGAGAAATCTACAGGGCGTACTAGCCTAGTTCAACATAGAATCGATACTGGAGATGCAAGACCAATTCGTCAAGCCCCACGCAGATTACCGTTTGCTAGACAAAAAGAAGTTGAAAACATAATACAAGACATGATAAATTCCGATATCATCGAAGAAGCTTCGGGCCCCTGGTGTTCACCATTAGTCTTAGTAACTAAGAAAGACGGATCTACTCGTTTTTGTGTAGACTACAGAAGATTAAACCATGTTACACAAAAGGACAGTTATCCATTGCCACGAATAGATGATACACTAAACACTTTATCAGGTGCTAAATGGTTTTCGACTCTAGATTTAAAAAGCGGCTACTGGCAAGTAGAAGTACATCCTGATGATCGAGACAAAACAGCTTTTTCAACTGGCCGTGGTCTCTACAGGTTTCAGGTTCTACCATTTGGTCTTTGTAATGCTCCAGCTACGTTTGAACGCCTGATGGAAATGGTTTTAAGAGGACTTACTTGGAAAACATGTCTAGTATATCTTGATGATATAATGATTATGTCCAAAACCTTTGATGAACATCTGAAAAACTTAGGCGAGGTATTTGAAAGACTGCGAAATGCCAACTTAAAGCTTAATTATAAGAAATGTTCACTATTTCAAAGAGAAGCGTACTATCTAGGACATATCGTTTCAGCAGATGGAATTAAAACTGATCCAGAGAAGATTTCAGTTATTAAAGATTGGCCTAAACCAGGAAATAAAAAAGAAATTAGAAGTTTTCTTGGACTCTGTTCATATTACCGAAAATTCATAAAAGATTTTGGCCGCATCGCTAAGCCTCTTTATCGACTAACCGAAAACAACATTGAATTTGACTGGACACCGGATTGTCAAAATGCCTTCGTAGATTTAAAAAAACTACTTACAACAGCACCTATCCTAGCCTATCCACGAGAAGATGGAAAATTTCTGTTGGATTGTGACGCATCTCAGCATGGTATTGGCGCTGTATTATCACAAGAACAGGAAGGTGAAGAAAAAGTTATTGCATATTTTAGTAAAACCATAGGAAAGGCAGAAAAGAATTATTGCGTTACCAGAAAAGAGCTCCTAGCTATTATAAAAGCCCTAGAACACTTTCATACCTTCCTTTATAACAGAAATTTTACAATCAGAACAGACCATAGCGCTTTGCAGTGGCTAATGAATTTTAAAAAGCCAGAAGGACAAGTGGCTCGATGGATAGAGAGATTCCAACAGTATAACTTCGACATAGTACATCGAAAAGGGCGTCTCCATAACAATGCCGATATTCTTTCTAGGCGACCCTGTTTAGAACGACAATGCCAGTACTGTAAAAGACTTGAAGAAAAAGAGAGCGTAACTGAAGAAGTAAGTCTCTGCATGACCACGGTTGAACAGGAAGAAGATAATGATCAGACTTCCCTGGAAAACATTAAGAAGAGTCAAAAGAAAGATAATGACTTAAGAGTCATACGAGAATGGCTTAGAAATGGAGTAAGACCTCTTTGGCAGGAAATATCTAAATATAGTCGAATTATAAAGGCGTACTGGGCTCAATGGGAATCTTTGCATCTTTCGAATGGTCTATTATATCGGAAGTGGGAAAGTCCCGATGGAGTACGTATAGTTCAACAAGTGGTACTGCCAAAATCACACATTAAAAGTGTGTTGCAAGAACTTCATAGCAGCCTGTCTGGAGGACATTTTGGGGTAAAAAGAACACTGGCCAGGGTTCGAGACAGATTTTATTGGATCAATTGTCGCCGAGATGTAGAAGAATGGTGTAAGAAATGCGACTTATGTAACGGTAGAAAAGGCCCTAGAACAAGAAGTCGTGGTAAAATGGCACAATATCTTTCCGGAGAGCCTTTTGAACGACTTGCAGTTGATATTCTCGATCCACTTCCAACGACAGAGAGAGGTAACAAGTACTTAATGGTTGTAATGGATTATTTTTCAAAATGGCCTGAAATTGCACCTCTTCCTAATCAAGAAGCGACGACTGTAGCAGAAGCATTCATAACACACGTCGTATCAAGACATGGAGTTCCTTTAGAGTTGCATTCTGATCAGGGACGAAATTTTGAATCCGAATTATGGCAAGAATTAATGAAAATCTTGGGTATTAAGAAAACTCGAACTACGCCTCTCCACCCACAATCAGACGGAATGATCGAAAGACATAATAGAACTATTTGTCAATACCTCTCAATGTTTGTTGCTGATAATCAAAAAGATTGGGATACCCTAATACCTCTATTCCTGTTAGCCTACAGAAGTTCTGAACATGAAGCAACCGGTTATTCTCCATCAATGATGATCACCGGAAGAGAAATGAAGCTTCCTCAAGATCTTATTTTCGGAAAATTGCCTACCTGTGAAGAAGAACCTTCATCCCTGACGTACCTAGAAAGCTTAAGAGAAAAAACTGGAAAAAGTCCACGAATTTGCTCGTAAAAGTTTGAAGCTTCAAAGTGATAAAGCCAAGTCCAGGTTCGATGTGCAAGCTACAGGGACAACTTTCGAAAGAGGTGATCCAGTATGGCTATACAATCCCACACGCAAGAAAGGACTTTGTCCGAAACTTCAACGAAACTGGGAAGGCCCGTACACCGTCTTAAAGAAAATAAATGATCTGGTCTACCGCATCCAGTTTTCAGCGAGAAGTAAACCCAAGGTAGTTCACATTGAGAGATTAGCCCCATATCATGGAACTGATCCACCCTGTTGGCTTCAACCAGACCCTGATAGACCAGTTATTCGAGGCGAATAACTATAAAGGAGAGAGCTGTGTTATGACAGTTCCGTAGATTGTTCCTACATAGAAAGAGTCCCTCGACGTGAAAGAAGAAGTAGTCACGTACGAGAATATTCTGGATGTCATGGAATAACCCAGAAATGTCTGGTGACATCTAGAACGTCAGAAAACTATATAAACATTATGTGTTTGACATTCTATAGTTCAGTTGTAATTGAGTATTTAAAGTTGATAGTTGTCATTGAGTTTGTATTGTAATTGAAGTTAAATAAAGTAGTTTAAAAAAGTTGTAACAATATATATATATATATATATATATATATATATATATATATATAAAAATAAATAAGCAAAATCATTGGCTAATACTCGTAAAGTGAATGTGAATTTAGTTGGAAATATATAAAATGATGAAGGGTCATCATTCCATACATTTCTGTGCAACTATATACACCGGTGTTTCGGCCTATTTGGGCTTCGTCAGTATAGTGTAGCAAGTTAAAAAAGTTGTTTGTTAACTTGTAAAAGGATTACTACAGGAGCAAGGTTACCATTTTTGGTCAGATTGTTAGAAGACCTGCAGTCGCAAGGCTACAACTAACATTGCCAAGGAGGTAAGGCTACCTGAGGAAATGAAAAGCCATAACATTATTAAATAAAATGATGTTGGATAATCGAGTACAAATATAAAAATAAATAAGCAAAATCATTGGCTAATACTCGTAAAGTGAATGTGAATTTAGTTGGAAATATATAAAATGATGAAGGGTCATCATTCCATACATTTCTGTGCAACTATATACACCGGTGTTTCGGCCTATTTGGGCTTCGTCAGTATAGTGTAGCAAGTTAAAAAAGTTGTTTGTTAACTTGTAAAAGGATTACTACAGGAGCAAGGTTACCATTTTTGGTCAGATTGTTAGAAGACCTGCAGTCGCAAGGCTACAACTAACATTGCCAAGGAGGTAAGGCTACCTGAGGAAATGAAAAGCCATAACATTATTAAATAAAATGATGTTGGATAATCGAGTACAAATATAAAAATAAATAAGCAAAATCATTGGCTAATACTCGTAAAGTGAATGTGAATTTAGTTGGAAATATATAAAATGATGAAGGGTCATCATTCCATACATTTCTGTGCAACTATATACACCGGTGTTTCGGCCTATTTGGGCTTCGTCAGTATAGTGTAGCAAGTTAAAAAAGTTGTTTGTTAACTTGTAAAAGGATTACTACAGGAGCAAGGTTACCATTTTTGGTCAGATTGTTAGAAGACCTGCAGTCGCAAGGCTACAACTAACATTGCCAAGGAGGTAAGGCTACCTGAGGAAATGAAAAGCCATAACATTATTAAATAAAATGATATTGGATAATCGAGTACAAATATAAAAATAAATAAGCAAAATCATTGGCTAATACTCGTAAAGTGAATGTGAATTTAGTTGGAAATATATAAAATGATGAAGGGTTAGTTAGTTACCTTACCTCCTTGGCAATGTTAGTTGTAGCCTTGCGACTGCAGGTCTTCTAACAATCTGACCAAAAATGGTAACCTTGCTCCTGTAGTAATCCTTTTACAAGTTAACAAACAACTTTTTTAACTTGCTACACTATACTGACGAAGCCCAAATAGGCCGAAACACCGGTGTATATAGTTGCACAGAAATGTATGGAATGATGACCCTTCATCATTTTATATATTTCCAACTAAATTCACATTCACTTTACGAGTATTAGCCAATGATTTTGCTTATTTATTTTTATATTTGTACTCGATTATCCAACATCATTTTATTTAATAATGTTATGGCTTTTCATTTCCTCAGGTAGCCTTACCTCCTTGGCAATGTTAGTTGTAGCCTTGCGACTGCAGGTCTTCTAACAATCTGACCAAAAATGGTAACCTTGCTCCTGTAGTAATCCTTTTACAAGTTAACAAACAACTTTTTTAACTTGCTACACTATACTGACGAAGCCCAAATAGGCCGAAACACCGGTGTATATAGTTGCACAGAAATGTATGGAATGATGACCCTTCATCATTTTATATATTTCCAACTAAATTCACATTCACTTTACGAGTATTAGCCAATGATTTTGCTTATTTATTTTTATATTTGTACTCGATTATCCAACATGATTTTATATATATATATATATATATATATATATATATATATATATAAAAATAAATAAGTAAAATCATTGGCTAATACTCGTAAAGTGAATGTGAATTTAGTTGGAAATATATAAAATGATGAAGGGTCATCATTCCATACATTTCTGTGCAACTATATACACCGGTGTTTCGGCCTATTTGGGCTTCGTCAGTATAGTGTAGCAAGTTAAAAAAGTTGTTTGTTAACTTGTAAAAGGATTACTACAGGAGTAATATATAATATATAATATACTGCGGGTCTTCTAACAACCTGACCAAAATTGGTAACCTTGCTCCTGTAGTAATCCTTTTACAAGTTAACAAACAACTTTTTTAACTTGCTACACTATACTGACGAAACCCAAATAGGCCGAAACACCGGTGTATATAGTTGCACAGAAATGTATGGAATGATGACCCTTCATCATTTTATATATTTCCAACTAAATTCACATTCACTTTACGAGTATTAGCCAATGATTTTACTTATTTATTTTTATATTTGTACTCGATTATCCAACATCATTTTATATATATATATATATATATATATATATATATATATATATATATATACATGTATATATATATATATAACAGGTATATAATATTTGCTGAACAGTTAGGAAACAAGGCTGAAATATTGGGGTAGCAGCAATCTCAAAGAAAACTCTTTATAATAGTTCCAAGCTTTCGAAAATGTTTATTTTCATCATCAGGGAAACTACAATCATAAATAGACAGTATTTAACAAATAGGCTAACTGAAATCAATAATAATTGCTATCCTTGTGTTATCAAAAATCCAGAACACCATAGTTTCCTCTCACTAAACCAGGTGTCGAGGATTCCCAAAAACACAAAAACAACAAAACATTGTTCTGAGAAATGCAGAGTCAATACTTTCACTAAAAACACTGCACATCAAAAAACAATCTTACTAAAGAGTTACTTATATATTTGTACTTACATTATTTGAGGATGTTGAGCCTAGTTGTTAAATGAATTTTATAAAAATAATTTCTCAGAACAATGTTTTGTTGTTTTTGTGTTTTTGGGAATCCTCGACACCTGGTTTAGTGAGAGGAAACTATGGTGTTCTGGATTTTTGGTAACACAAGGATAGCAATTATTATTGATTTCAGTTAGCCTATTTGTTAAATACTGTCTATTTATGATTGTAGTTTCCCTGATGATGAAAATAAACATTTTCGAAAGCTTGGAACTATTATAAAGAGTTTTCTTTGAGATTGCTGCTACCCCTATATATATATATATATATATATATATATATATATATATATATATATATATATATATATATATATATATATATATATATATATATATATATATATATTGATACATGTATCCATGTAACTTCCAAAGTAGATACTCGTAATACGTTGTCACTTCATATATACCGTTATGATTTCCGATTTCGGAAGTCACAACGTTTTGCCTAAATTTTTACGAATTTGGCTACTAGATGGTATTAGAAGGCTTATAACAAAAATTTCACTAGAAGTCACATCGTATCTAATATACTCATAAGATCATATTTTAGTACGACGGTATATCATCAGCGCTAGTGTCGCTCCCGTACGAGAATACACGTGATATACACAACGCGTAGGGACTTCCGTATACCACACCGCTCGTTGTGACTTCCGTTATTTGGCAACGCTGTGTAAACGTTCCCAGACGCCAGACATTTCATTGTTATAGATTTGCGGTCGTAGTATTTTGTGCAGCTGTTATTTAAATATGAGTAATAGCAGATCTGCTTTACTTTCATAGTTAGCGTTAAATTAAATATATTATCTCTATAATTAGTATATTATACATGTACAAAATTCAAAGTGTCCATTAAATAATATAAATTATTTTTTAATGACCTTATTAAAAAATAAATTTAGGTAAATATTTTCAATTCACGAAATTGCCGAAAATCGCGTATAGGTATTTTGGACCTAGGCTGAAAAGTCAATTTTAGTGATTGTTACTTCGGAAGTAAGTAAAAGTATAAAAACACACAAAAAAATTGAAACAATGAATTAAAAGTGATAAATAGCTCTAATAAAGTAATAAATTCTAGTAATAATATGAAATACAGTAAACTCTCTCTTAACAGACACCTCCCTTTGCCGGGCACCTCCTCTATATGGACGGTTTTTCAAACAAAAATAATTCGGCGATATATGAACCTGTACCCGTCAACTGACAACTGACACTCAACACCGGACGTTGACAGTAAAAATGATGTGTAAATGCGGATCTTCTTCTTCTTCTTATGCCGTCTTCGAACCAAGGTTGGCGATCACCTTTTTAAACGCTTCTCTGTCTTTTGCAAAGTGAAATATCTGTTCAACACTGAGGTTAGTCCAATCTCCGATATTCCTCAGCCAAGATTTCTTCTTTCTTCCCAAACCTTTTTCCCCGCTACTCTTCCTTGCATGATGACGTGTAGCAGAGAGTATTTATAGTTACGAAGTATGTGGCCCAGATACGATGTTTTTCTTATTTTAATTGTGTTCATAAACTTCCTGCCATGTCCAATTCTTCTTAACACTTCTTCGTTTGAGACTTTTGCAGTCCAAGGAATTTTCAGAATACGCCTATACAGCCACATCTCGAATGCCTCCAATTTTTTTACGGATTGTGCTTTTAGAGTCCAAGCTTCTACCCCATATAGTAGTTGCGACCAAACATAACATTCGACGAACCTCAATCTAATGTCCATACTCAATTTCTTATTTGTAAACATTAACTTGAATTGTATAAATCCTTTTTGAGCTATTTCTATTCTCACCTTTATTTCCTCATCTTGATTTAATTGTGAGTTTATAATTGCTCCTAGGTATTTATACCTCTCGATTCTTTCTATCGGTTTACTTCCAATGTCAGATGTATGTTGTCAACAGGGTTTTTTGAGATCACCATTAATGTGGCTTTATTTATATTCATTGTTAGTCCCATCTTTTTGCTTTCTCTGTTAATGATATATAGGAGAATTTGTAAATTGTCTATATTCTCTGCCATGATTGCGGTATCGTCTGCAAATCTTATGTTATTAATGATGCTCCCTCCAATCCTTACACCTTCAATTATTTCCCATAGTGCCTCCTGAAATTTAGTTGGGAGTACACATCGAATAATTGTGGCGACAGCACCCATCCGTGCACGACAGCACGTATCCGCAAATGTGGATAGTAAATATAAAATGAAGAACTTTTTCCAAATATTTTACGATATAAAACTAAATTTTATATTATTTATAAAGCTCAATATTCCTTGTTGGCCTAGGAGTAAAACGTTTACATTTTTGATTACATTTTATTTTAGTCTTATAAATTATATATAATTACAATTCAGTCCATTTATACAATCTTTCACCACCTACTTCCCTCTCCTTCAGTTCAATGCTAGTTGTTTCCATCTCTCAATGTTACTTTTCTTCAGGTCTTCGTACACACTGTCCTCCCATCTTTCTCTTGGCCTGCCTTTCCTTCTCTTTTGTTATGGTCTACGTAAGAGTACCATTCTGGCATTCTTTTACTTCTCATTCTTTCGATTTGCCCCAAATATTATTCTCTGTGCTTTGATCGTCATCGTTATCGTTGGCTCTTTATACAGTTCTTCCAGTTCTTTATTGGTTCTTCTTCTCCACTGATCTATTTTCGCACCTCCATATTATATTGCTCTTAGCATTTTTCTCTGCAATCTTTCTAAAAGGTCTGTTTCTGACTTTTCAGCACCCATGTTTCGCATGCTTTGCGTATGATAATGTAGGTCATTTTTTATCGTTTCAAATTGATACATAGCCCGATCAAAGAACAATCTGACCCAAAAAAAATAAAGGAAGGATGAAAATTTGGGAATAGGTAGTTGAAATTGTCTATTATTATATAAGAAAAAGTTAGCTACTCTACACACCCTCCATTTTACAAAAATGGAGGGGAATACCCCTTCTCGGAGGTGAAAAATATAGAGTTATTTGCGAGTGAATATATTCATTTTTAACAACAAAAAACATGTTTTAGACGGTTTTTCGCAAATAACTCAAAAAGTAAGTATTTTATCGAAGAAGATATTCTTAGTAAAAATATAGCTTATAAATAGTGAAAAGAATGGAGTACGCATGAAATCTGTATACCCAGTAGAAGCGAAGTTGTACTAATGAAAAGTAAGTCCTTATTCGTCCAATTCCAAATCGAATATTTTAAAGTGAAATAACCAAAAAACGGAGAACTTTCCGGGGAAAACTTATTAAAAATTTTTTTAAAGTGTTTAAAAACAGGTTTATTTTTGTTTTTTTTTAACTTCTAACATTAAAAGTAAGTGAGTTACGCTCAAAATATTTTTGCCCCCTTTTATATTTTGGTAAAACCAATCGCGAAAATCACCCCCTAATTAGCATCCCAAATAAAATGAATCGTTACTGCTTCACAAGGTATTTTGTTTATGCATTCTTTATAATGATCTATAAGTTTTATTGGTTCAAACTGTTCAATTTTGAAAAAAATTGGTTTTAAAATAAAAATTTTTTTCTGATTTTGAAAAAAATTCTTTTTTTTTACTTTTACTCTGATCGTGTTGTTCTGATAGATATTTTCGATCGTTTTAATTATTCCTAGAGGTACCTCTCTTGCGTAAAATAAATGGATAACGTCTTTTAATTTGACTCTGTCAAATTCCTTTTTAAAATCGACGAAACGTAAGTATGCCGGTTTGTTGTATTCTACTGATTTCTCTTGAATCTGCCTCATTATAAATATAGCGTCGGTACATGATCTTCCCGACCTAAAACCTTGTTGTTCTTCTGCTAATCTTATAATTGTATTCAGTGTGTTTGTTATCACTTAGTGTTGTGTTTAATAAATTAATTCCTCTGTAATTCTCCGGGGGTCCGAATTACAGACTCATATTAATTCACAGAATTATGTTCATTAATAGCTGTAATTGACTAATGCATAGTTTTAATTATTGTAACAATTATTATTATAGTTAAACTATATAATATTAATGATATTTTATATATAGAATTAAGCCGTTTAACCAATTAACCAATTAAGCCAATTAACCAATTTCGATTTCCAATGCGAAAATGACATGTAATGAGAAATCAAGAACGTTACCGCCTTCTCCAACGGATTTTTCAATTGAAGGTAAGTGGTAAAAGAGGACGTGGTAAAAGTGGTAAACTTTACGAACGTGGTATAACATGACTACCACTGAACTGTCCCGCACTGCGGTAAACAAAGTCAAGATAGCCATGATGATCGCCAACATCCGGAACGGGTAGGCACTTTAAAAAGAAGACATTCTTATTGGAACGCTAGATACCAATGAATTCCACTGCCAAGTGTGAGACTCTAAGATAACAGATCACGCTCAAACTACGAGGTAAATTTGGCAGAAGAGACGTTGTGACTTCCAAAAACATGACAACATCGCTGGAAGTGACAACGCGACTTGAACTACCCTATTTACAGAAGCCACAACGTATTATGTCCGCTTCCGTATATACCTATATACAGGGTGAGTCACCTCTAACGGGACGGAAGATTACAGCGAAATGGTAAAAGATTTGAAAAAAATTTAAATTGAATAGTTTGTAAGTTTATAAAAACTACATTTTAAAATTATTTTGAAATATATAGGGTGTCCCAATAAATGACGGCGTATCAAAGTTATATTTTTTCTTATGGAACACGCTATATTTTATTGCATTTTTTAATTGTCCGCAAAAAATAAGGTATAGTTTCATAAGGCTTCCCTATACCTATGTACAGAGTGTTCTGAGTTATGGTGACTTTTCTTAAAATGTAAAGTTTTAAAAGAAGGCTTATTCTCAAGTTATTTAAGAAATTATGAAAAAAATACTTTTACATCTAAATAGTTGGATATTGGTTGAATGTATTCCATAATTAATTATTACACAATTATTTACAGGGTGTTCAAAATATACAGTTTCATTATTGGATTATTCAATGTTTCATATAATGCTTATTTTAAATGGAACACCATGTATATTAATACACCATTATACTAAACGGAATCACCTCTTTCGAATGATATATGGAAGTCCTATGCCTAGGTCTAATAGTTTTTGCGTAATTTACAATTATTTAAATTCTTAATCTGTAAATCGAGTTTAAAACAAAAGATGTATCTCATTGTATGACATCGTCATTTTATGACAGTACGGTCTGGTAATTATCAAAAATATAAACATCCGTGTGTGAAATTCAAATTTAATTGTTCCTAAAAATGAATAATCTACGAAAAAGTAGACATGGTACTTACTTTGCATTGCATTGGGAGTGTTTGCAAAATTGTATCTTACCTTCTTAAGTTTACGCTCAAAAGTATCCTGATATAAGACACCCAAAAAGGACGTTTTTGAGAGATTTCAATGGATTCCGTGCTACTGGTAATGTTGCATACGGAAAGTTAAATAAAAATAAACCAGTTATTTGTGATGATGTCAAGGAGCATAATGTCCTGCTTTCTGTTACGAAAAACCCAAATACTAGTAAAGAAAAAATTTCGGGTGAATTGTAAATCAGTCAAACGACTGTTAGAATACTTAAGAAAAACCATTATTATCCGTATAAAACTCAACTACACCAGTATTCGACCAAACAGGATTATGATAAATATTTAACTTATTGTTTATGGACTTTAGACTTTATAGAAGATCCTGATTTTTTTAATGTATTGTATACAGACCAATATACCTACTTTTCATAATAATGGTCTAGTAAATAGACATAATTTTCATTTCATTATGATACAGTAAACAAATCCTCTGTAGCGCCTGTAGGAGATGGCGCCTCTGTAAGCTGCCACTAGAGTGGCGAAATTTTTGGAGACGTTCTGAGAGCCTTCCGTGATTTAATTTGTAGTACCAGCTCGACTGACTGATGAGAGGGAGAGCTTGAAATATCGATATATCAGTCTATTGGTACCAGTTAAATCGCGAAAGGTTTGACGAATTTGTGCTCCAATGCCATGTATTATGGCGTTTAATTCATAAAAGCAATAGCAAGCTTTGCTATTGCTTTAAACCGTTGCCACGGTTTAAAAATATCGATCGTTTGAGGCCAGGTAGAAAAGGTATATTATAAACTAGATAAAAGGTGGGTTCTTCACCTGTTCGGCTGGTTTACCAAGCAACGGTCCAAACATTTTACGAGTTGAATTGTGTTTATTTTATTTCATCTGTTAAATTATAATTTTTTCATAACGACTTAAAATATTTGTTTGAAAAATTAATTTTACATTTTCGTTTAATTTACTTACGGTTTTTGTTCAGAATTTTGAAGAAACGCTTGGTTTGACATAAAATTTGGGACACGCATAGCTAATATGTTAAAGAAAAAAGTGATATTGTGCCGATATGTGCTTTTGATCTTGAGTTGAGTTTCGTCCGTTATCGGGGATGAAAACAAATACGTTCAAATAAGTCCGGAATTGGATAAACTGACTAATTCTAAGCAACTTCTATTTTATAGAGTTTTTTCACTAAGTCAATACTTTTAGAGATATTTGCGAGTGAATATGTTCATTTTTCAACAAAAAAAAAACACGTTTTTAGACGGTTTTTCGCAAATAACTCAAAAAGTAGGTACTTTATTGAAAAAAAATTAGCAAATAGCAAATATAACTTATAAAAAAGTGAAAAAATGGTATATGTGTCAGGTCTGTAGACCCAGTAGAAGCAGAGTTATTGCTAAGCTTTGTTTTAAAACCAAGAGGAGTAGGTAAACTAAAAAGACAGATTCACACCCAAGAAAGTCACTAGAAATATCTTCAGATACATCTTATTTTTTGGTTGATCATATCGGCCTTTGACGGTAATATTTACTAAAAATCTAAAAATAAAAGGAATAACGCAGAAAATACAAAAATCGCTGATAAAATAAATAAACTAACCTATGAAATGCCAATAGTGTTAAAATTTTATAAATGTCATTATTGTCAAAATTTGATATGAGTAAAATTGCCTGAGGTTGTACCAATTATAAACAAGGTTTACGGCGCGGGAAATTTGAATTACTCCTCTTGGTTTAAAAACAGACTATAGTGAAAAATAAGCTCTTATATGTCAAATTCCAAATCGAATATTTTAACGTGAAATAAAAAAAATGAAACACTTTTCTGGGAAAACTTATTACAACTTTTTTAAAGTGTTTAGGAAAACGTTTATTTTTATTTTTTTTTTAAGTTTCTAGCAGCAAGAGTAAGCAAGTTACGCTCAAAATACAGTTGTTCCCTTTTTTTGGTTAAAAATATCGTAAAAATCTCCCTCTAATTAACAGCCCAAATGGAATTAATCGTTACCACTTCACAAGTAACTTTATGTATTGTTTGTGTTTGTAAGTTTCATCAGTTCAAAGTGCTTATTTGTGAAAAAATTTGGTTTTAAAGTAAATTTTAAATCTTTAATTTTGAAAAAAAAAGACTTTTTTCAAAATAACTTAAAAATTATTAGTGATACCAAATATCTTAAAGAGTAAAAAATGTGGGTTTTGCTTTTTTAAATATTTGGGATTTTTTGATTTTCTGGAAGACAAAAATTGGTTAAGATATGGCTGTTTAAAATTTTGAATATACATACTCGTGACTAGTGATTCGTTCGAGTCCTTTCAACAAAACCCCTTTCAAAAATAAGCATTTTGAACCAATGCAACTTACAGATCATATACAGGGTGTCCCCGAAAATAGTGCGTTCCTTAAAGGTATAGATAGAAAGCACAATGTAGAGCAAAAAAGTCTTATAACATTTTCAGCCGTTTAAAACTTTTATAGAACAAAATTTGCTTAGAATTAGAATTAGTCAGTTTATCCACTTCCGGACTTATTTTGAACGTATGTTTTTTCACCCCCAAGAAGGGGTGAAAGTCACATCCAGGACAAGAGAACATATCGGCATAATCTTACTTTTTTCTTTGGCATTTTAGCTACGTGTGTGCCAAATTTCATGTCAATCCAAGCGGTTCTTTAAAATCTGGAGGTTTTGCGATATTTTACCTTGAGTGAATGGAATAATTGCCGTTGTCACTTTTAGATAAGAAGTCATTATCACAATGACATAGTCAGGTTAACTGAATTGTATAATCATTGTTTTTATCATTAAATGTGAAAACCTAGAATTATCCATGTCTGTCCGTCAATAAACACAACTCCTCTGTTAGTAGGACAGAAAGAATGACAAATAAGGTGTCAAATGAAAGCCTATAACCAAAATATGATATTACATGTGAGAAGTTTGACCTCGGACTGCCTGGCCAGAGTTGCAACCGAAAGTACTGTTTTAAATTCGTCGAAATAGTACAAACTATTATTCAACGCGACTAAGAAACACCAGAACAAATACATACTTCCGGTTTCATGCCTGTCTGTTCGTCCATGTCTGTCGGTGAACAAAATTCATCCGTCATATCAACTGACAAAAAGTTACACGAAGAGTTCAAATATCGACTGCCGGTTCAACTTCCGGTCACTTTGGGTGAAAAATTAAAACTTACGATGTCCAATTGCTTGTTACAATTTTTTTATAAGTGTTCTACTCTATCTATTCTGACTTTTTCTATAACTTACTTAGATCACATATAATTTAATACAGTTTTGATGTCAGGGTCTTCAAAATTTATGTGGTGAGTTCCGGTATGTGATGAATGAAAAACGACTCCATAAGCAGAAGAAAAAAGTGTTCTTTAAAGTGTTCTCAAGACCTAAGACAATACATCGACTCACAAGAGCGTTGTGACAGTAGCAAAAATTCGAGTTGGGGTTCGAATTACTCGGCGGGTGTAATTTCCTCACCAAAATAATCTTTTACCTGCGTTTGGAAGGGTATGCCATAATCCCACAGGTATTTTCCTCACCAAAATCGAAGTGATTATTTCAGGTAGATTTTGCAAAAAGGCATTCAAGGGAATTATTTATCTACCTAACTCTAAGATTACAGTAGATACCTATAATAATTAATGAATTAATAATTATGGTATTTTATTTTTAGTCACAATTGCAATTTTGGCATATTTAATATGCAATGGCATATTTAATAGAAAGTAATCGCGATAAACCTTTACTGCTATGTATTTGAAAATTTTATTTTTTATTAAGTGAAAGTTTTAAAAAGTGAAGAAGTGTACTGGAGGTGTAATAAAACAATTTGTAGTGCGAAATTGTTTACTATTGGTGCAAATTTTACAATTTCTAGAACTAGCCTACAACATAATCATGTACCCGATCGTCAGTAGATAGATCGGAAAATTGTTTCTAACTCTTGTAAACGTTAAGCCGAAGAGAATATTACTGAAAAAACAGCAAAAATTATACACCAAGAGCTTGCAGCTAATTTGCCTGAAACAATTCTACGATTGATATATGAAAAAATATACGTTGATAATAATATATACGTTATATGTAAGTTACATAAGAAAAAATATATAATTATCGACAAAAATGATGCCTGGTCGACTTCCTTCCAATATTGATAAGGTTCAATAACGGGAAAATATTCCCTCTATAAACTGTGTCAAAGGTAAGATAATAGTGAAACAAATGTAAGAATTTTAGCCACATTGAATTTTACATATTATATAGATGGCACATTTTCTTAGTGTACCAGATATTATTTGCAATCATTCACTATTCACGGGCTAATTAATGGGCATTGTATTTCTTTATTATACTGTTTACTGCCAAACAAAAAAAAACATAAACTTACAAAAATCTTTTTTATTTGTTAAAATCAGAAATTCTTAAAGCTCTCAAAATTAAGTTTAATCCTAGTAAAATTTTTATAGATTTTGAAAAAGCTATACATAATGAAATCATTCAAATATGTCCGAACACTGAAATACATGGTTGTAGATTTCACCTACTGCAAGCTTCTAGTATGTGGTATAGAAAAATTCTGTCTCTTGATTTAACATCAGAATCAGAATATACGAATGATTCTGAAATAGGCAAGTGGCTCAAACATACTTTTGGCCTTACATATATAAAACCAGAAAACATATCAGATTGTCTTGTGTTTGATTTAATGTCATGCAAACCAGAAAATGAAATTTTAGATAGATTTATGTTGATTATTTAGTTGAAACTTATACAGGGTGTTTGGTAAGGAAAGGACCGTAGCTTAACCTTAGATTTCTGAGGTTAAAATAGGTCGATTTAAGCTAACTTACCTTAGTACGAAAGTTGATAATAACCGAAATACAGGGTGTCAAATTTAAACTTTTATTTTATTTATTCTTGAATATTTCCTAAACTAACAGGCGTGGGATAATAATACGAAATTTGGTAAGCGGGGGTTTTTGTGACAAGAAATCTAAATTTGCCACGAAAAATGAGGTATTATCCAGAGGGCGCCACATATTATACCTTTCACCGCTCATTTGATAGGTTCATTTTTTTATTACTCACTCTATATACTTTTTGAATAAAAACTTTTATTCTCTTAAAATTTTTACTTAAAAAAGATATGCTAGATTTATCTCGCTCAACTCAACCGTTTTCGAGATAAACGCATTTTAAATCTGAGAGGCAACATAATTGTATGCATAATAACATCATTGTAGTTATAGGTACCCTAAAAATACCTTAAAGCAATAAAAATTTCCAATTTGCGATGCAAAATGGCAAAATCTCCGCTTCCCGTCGTTCGGCAAACTGCAATCGCGTGCGGAAAAGTATGACTTTCCGCACTTGTTAGGAAATTAACTATTGCCGGTCCCTAACGTTCACTTTCCGGTCTTGACTGGCAAAACGGTATTTTCTGTACAAAAAATTATTCAGAAAGTGTAAAACTATGAATCAGTATAAAACTATCATGCACCGTTGGGAATTTTAATACAGAAATAAAATTAAAATATTGTTTCTCTGATGTGGTATTGCACGAGTTCTTTTAGCTATAAACAATGAAATGTGTATTATATATGTAAAAAACACAGAAGTAAAACACTTCTAAGTAATATACCTATTACGTAGAGTTTTTTACATATTTTGTTTGTTACAAAAACCTCCTAATATACTTTTTCAGAGTGATTTTGTCGATTTATCTTTATTTGACCTTGAAATGACCTTTACCTAACGTGATAGAGGTCAGTGGACTCCGGATTCGTGATCAGCGACCGCAAAAACTTCCTAGTCATATGGTTTCGTCAAATAGTCAAAATTTTTTTTTGTAAACATGTGTTATTATTGTAGACCTACGTTTTCGGGTTGTAGTTTCGAAATATCGAAAGCAAAGCGTACTATTTTGGAATTTGAGAACACTGTTCTTCTGAAATTGTGAATGGCTATTGGTGAAAATTTAAAAAGATTTTTGTAAGAAGTCAGGACCTCGATTTTTGACCCTTCGCTTCGTTATCGATCATTCGCTATCTGTATACTAAACAGATACGAAGCGAATACGTTCGATAACGAAGCGAAGGGTCAAAAATCGAGGTCCTGTAAGTTTAAGTCTTATAAATTTCTGAGATTCTACTAAATATAGGTTTTCCACGTTCAGTAAAACTTTTATAGGTCTGGATCCCGCGTATGAATAAAAAATTGATTAATAGCAAGCTGAAAATTTGTTAAGAGCTTAAGGGTGTCTAGTCGGACAAACTTTGATATATGGGAACACTGGAACAGGGGAAGTTTTAATTGTGGAACAGGTTAAACATTTGGAACTGTCAGACCACGAAAACGGCACATGTATTTTGTCCGACAGAACAGACTTAAACTCTCCGAACAGAGATTAAACTCTCATGCAAAAATCAGACTGCGATTTATCACCAAATGGGCGTTTTAATGAGTGGAACATGTAGAATATGTCAAATGACAGGAATTATGACAGGTGATAAATAGCAGTCTGATTTTTGCATGAGAGTTTAATCTCTGTTCGGAGAGTTTAAGTCTGTTCTGTCGGACAAAATAAATGTGCCGTTTTCGTGGTTTGACGGTTACAAATTTTTAACCTGTTCCACAATTAAAACTGCCCATGTTCCAGTGTTCCCATATATCAAGTTTATCCGACTAGACACCCTTAAGCTATTAACAAATTTTCAGCTTGCTATTAATCAACTTTTTTCATACGCGGGATCCAGACCTATTAGAGCATTCCACATTGTTTTGATTGCAAGTATGTAGTTAGGTATTACAAAGTGAAAGTGAAAAGAAATTTAAACTTTCTTAAACTCAAGTTGGTTTTCCCAGAAATTATAATGTAAGGAAATTAACGACTTTATATTCGGATTTCGGATTCTTTCATCATAAATATTCTTAAATTACATCTATCTTTTTATTTTATTACCTGAGTGAGTTGGTGAGGAAAATACCTGCCGGATTAATATGAACATTTAAATTTGGTGAGGAAAATACCTGTAGGATTATATGGTTTTACTGGTTGGTGAGGAATTTACCTCCGCCCGCTCAAACAGACTTTGGCCTTACATAAACCAGAAGACGTATCAGATTGTTTTGTGTTTGATTTAATGTCATGCAAATCAGAAAATGAAATTTTAGATAGATATGTTGATTGTTTAGTTGAAACTTATGTAGACGAAATTACCACATTCTCCCCATATTTGTGGACAGAGGCAAATTCTTCTGTTATTCGTATCACGAACGCTTGCGAATCTTTTCATTCGCATTTTAATGTATCGTTTTATAATACGCATCCATCCATCTAATATAATCTTCTTAGAATAAATTAGAGAATTTCAGATATATATGTACGTATGTTAAAATTTAAAGTTTGCATATTGCAAAACCTATCAAAGATAATAGGCTATTGATTATATTCAAAATAAGATAGCTAAAAGGAACTACAACGTTAACGGGGTTTTATTATTTCATATAGTCAATGGACATCTATATATGAAAAAACCGCGGAGTGCTACCATTTAAAGTGGTGCGTTTTTGAGAAATGGGTGAATTAGTCTCTGGGCACAGGTTACATTAGGGTGAGTTCTATGCACTTTTGGTACAAACATATCTACATAAAAATTGTTCCTGGTTAAATTTCGTATCTAAATATCACTATTTAAAGTCAATGATACTTTTTTTACAAAAATATATTCAAAAGAAAAAGCACAAAATAACCCATAAGAAAGAAATTTTGTTTTTTGTCCCATAACTTTTGTCCACGAGGATATAAGTATAGACTTTGCTTTACAGAAAAAAATCTACATATTTTTTCTTTAAAATGTTGTTTAGTAGAGGTAATTAGGATTTATAGTTTTCGAGATATGATTTTTCAAATTTCGCCCCTCACAGCAATTTTGGGCAATTTTCCTTGTTATTTCGCAAATATTGTTCTGTAACTTTTTTCTACGTAACTTTAGGTATATGCAATGGTACACGTAATAGGAATAGAAATCAATTACCTTTAAGATGGTCTACTGTATAATGTTGTACGACTTTTTTTTAAAGAGATTATGGTTTTTAAATGTTTTATACTTTTAACGATTTTTTATAATATAATATAAAAATAAAATAATATTATTATATAATATTATATTATATATTATATATTATATATTATATTATAATACCTAATATAAAAAACATATCTATTATTTTTTACGATTATTTTTGAAATTTCTCATAACTTTTTTCTTCTAGATTTAGGTATATATTATATTATATAAAAAAAAGCTTATTTTGTTTACTTTAAAAAGGTGTATTACAAAAAATTCTAGGATTATTTTTGAATAAGATAATATTTTTCAAAATGTATTAAGTACTTGCAACGATTTTTGATTTTAGGTTTATTTTTTAAATTTCTCATTATACCTTTTTTTTTCTTGTACATGAATATACTATATATTGCTCAATAAAGATGGCTTACTTTCTGTTCTTTAAAATGGTGTATCATCTATATTTAAATAATGGAAGCCGAGTGATTCGTTGGTATTTTTTACCTGTATTATTTAAAATTATTTCATTTACAAAAATTACAAAAACATTAGTCTTAGAAAACATCACTTTAGTTAAAATTATTTAAACGTTGACATTTAAAAATTTTTTAGAATCAAAGTCCATCTCTTCGTTAGCATTAGATTCAATATCTTCCTCTGACACCTCAGTTATCTTAGAGTTCCCACAATTAGTACCCATGCACATGCACCCTTTGCAGAATATTGAACAACTAATTCCTATCTTCCTACAACCGCAGTTTTTTGTACATTCTTTGGTACATTTACATGCTATTTTTTCAAGCAAAGCTTGTGGTGCCGGAGCTTCAAGTCAAGTCAAGTCCGAGTCAAGTGGATCCAAAGTATTACCTATAAAAAATAAGATTCAATCATAACACACAATCACATAAAAAAATTACAATGAGAAATTTAAAAAATAATCCTAAAATCAAAAATCGTTGCAAGTACTTATTACATTTTGAAAAAGCATATCTTATTCAAAAATAATCCTAGAATTTTTTATAATACACCATTTTAAAGAAACCAAAATAAGCTTTCTTTTTATTATATAATATATACCTAAATGTAGAAAAAAAAGTTATAATGGAAAATTTAAAAAATAATCGTAAAAAATATAAAAACTCGTTAAAAGTATAAAATCTTGAAAAAGATAACCTCTTTAAAAGAAGTCGTACAACATTATACAGTAGAACATTTTAAAGGTAATTGATTTCTATTCCTCTTACGTGGACCATTGAATATGCCTAAAGTTACGTATAAAAAAGTTACAGAACAATATTTGCGAAATAACAAGGAAAATTGCCCAAAATTGCTGTGAGTGGCGAAATTTGAAAAATCATATTTCGAAAACTATAAATCCTAATGACCTCTACCAAACATCATTTTAAAGAGAAAATATGTAAGTTTTTTTTCTGTGAAGCAATGTCTATACCCGTGGACAAAAGTTATGGGACAAGAAACAAAATTTCTTTCTTTTGGGTTTCTTTGTGCTTTTTCTTTTGAATATATTTTTGTAAAAAAAAGTATCTTTGACTTTAAAAAGTTATATTTAGATAGGAAATTTAACCAGGAACAATTTTTATGTAGACGTGTTTGTACCAAAAGTGCATAGAACTCACCCTAATGTAACCTGTGCCCAGGGACTAATTCACCCATTTCTCAAAAACGCACCCCTTTAAATGGTAGCACTCCAGCGATTTTTTCATATATAGAGATTCATTGACCATATGAAATAATAAAACCCCGTTAACGTTGTAGTTCCTTTCTATAGTACATAATCAATAGCCTATAAAGAAGTTAAACTGAAATTAAAAAATAAATGTATTAAAGATATCAGTCTAATCGAAGGAAATGGATTTTGTAAAGTGTGTCTCTTAGTATAATAATAGTAAATATTAAATAATAATTTATACATTTTGAATATTATCTATATTAAAAACTATTACTATAATGTAAGGAATTTAATATCTTTTATTCGGATTTCGGATACTTTCATAAAAATCATTCTTAAATTACATCTACATTTTTATTTTATTACCTGAGTGAGTTGGTGAGGAAATACCTACCGGATTAATAGAAACCCTTAAATTTGGTGAGGAAAATACCTGTCGGATTATATGGTTTTACTGGTTGGTGAGGAATTTACCTCCGCCCTTTCTCATGCGGCTTACTCTCCTGACTTGGCCCCCTCCGATTATTAAGTGTTCCCAAATCTGAAGAAATGACTCGTAAATAAAAAAATCAGCTGAGATAATTGAAGAAAAAAATAACTATTTTTCAGAGCTTCCAGAATCGTATTATGCGCACGGCATCGACATAAAAAATTTATTTGTAAAACCGTTAAAATCGCTGTATTGAACATATTGAATAAAATTAAAGAATTTTCATGAAAACATGTTTTTCATGAAAATATGTCTACTTTTATAGGACGCACTTCAGCAGTTCATAAAAAAAGCTTACAGACTTTCTAATGCTGTTTGCTAAATAGCAAAAATAACAAAAATTTTATTACTCATGAAGAAGATCAAGCAGCTAAATTTAAAGTAAAATCATTAGATGGCATATAAATAGATATGGAATAGAAGTTGATATCCACTTCTGAACCCACCTCAGAAGAAGTGGACGAAATAGAGTAATTGGGAGTCCTTCAAAGGTCACCTGAGCACTCAGAACCTAGTACCAGTACATGCAGCTGCGATAATATTAAAGAGAAATCCGACAAAAGAATTGAGAGGGAACTCTGGACCAAATATCAAAAACCAGTGTAACCTAATACTTCCAGCTTCATATTAATAATGGAAAATCACCGAAAGACAAATATGTAATGTAAAGAATTAATATCTCAATATTCCGGTCTACTAAACAATAACGACTGGCAAAACATTAAAGTCTTTATTCAAGTCGTATATTCAAAAAATAAGACAAGTAGAGTAATAAATGGATAATTAAAAATTGCGAGAAACACTGCAAGAAAATTATTTAATAGACCCGAAGACAAAACAAAAATTAATGTGCTAAATAAAAGTATTGATTCGTTACTGCAGAACTAGAACTGTTATATGGAGCTATACTAGTCTGGATCGGTGTAAATTAAATGAGAAAGAAAATAATATAATAAACACACTTTAAGAGCAGATAGAGAAAATATATGGATTATCAGAAGGTTCAAACGGCAGAATTATCAACGATAAACAAGAAAAAGTCAACGAGATAATGATTCTGGACCAACTGTTTTATTATAATTAGGGGTACGGAATTTTCGTTTTTACGAAATAGATGCGAATTTCGGCGAAATTTTGAACATAAATGCGATAAATGTGAAATAAGGAGTTTTTGTTTATTTCCGCGAAATACCTGCAGGTGCCCAACTCGCCCGTAAATAAGTAGGTAGTTACGTAGTAAATAAGGTATGGAAAGATTTTACGGAAAGTTTTCTATTGTACATAATTTTTGAAAGGTTGTTTATTTTTCTAACACGTGTTGAAACAGAAGGAACTTTCATTGTTCATCATTAAATAGATAAAGATAAGATAAGGAATTGATATTTTTCAATGTTGATTCTTTGAGAAATATAAACAATCCGACTGTTGTTATCTGCATTTCGGTCTTTTGTATTGGTAAAAATCTAAGTAGGAATAAAAGTCGGCTAATTCTTATTTTCTAAACATATAAATTAGTCAAACAGGACAATCAGTGCTCATTCCGTCAATTTTTACTAAGAACATGGTCTATCAAAAAAGTTTTCATAGTAACATAAAGTTACTTAAAGTATCCCCTAGAATGGGACGCCCTAAAACAATTTTGAGTGATCGAGTCAAAGAATTTGCAACAGATGACCTATATCTGTGTGACACAAGACACAATTGCTACACAGTGCAGTTTTCCGTCTTTTGCTAAAGCAGCATTACAGAGCATTTGGAGTCCAACGAACAGCGTAGACGCAGAACGATTCTTCAGCATATATAATATTGTAGTGACAGATCGAAGAACAGCTCTTAAAGAGTCGAATGTCGAAATTACAACGATGTTAGCTTTTAATTAATGTTTTCTGTTGTTTTACTCGTAGTTAAAAATAAATGCGAAATTTTGTAATTATAAAAAAAGAAAATGCGAAATTCATGTTTTTTATTTGCGAAAATTCCGTACCCCTAATTATAATTAGTTATAAAATAGCTTAAATGGGGAAAAGCTGTAAGCTTAGACCAAAAACCAGTAGGGGGCATCCAATTAATTGAGGAAAAAAATTAAATGTATAACAATATTCACTTCATTTACTGAAAAGGCATTGCCCCGCAAGAATGGTTGAAATCACAATTAATAGCCCTACAAAAAGACAAGCGCTTAAAAGTGATAAGACCATTGAACAATAAGCTTGTAAGCTACCTTTTAAACACATTTTCAAAAATAATCCGTAACACAAGGATTGTTAGGAAATTCTTTTATAGACTTCAGGCAACAAATTCTACTGATCATGTTTAAAAAACGTACGGAATGTACTAAATAAAAAAATATATTTATCATTTAAAAATATATACCCTTATACTATAACATAATTTTAACGTTGAATATATAATGCTTTCCTGTGGAGTATACAAAGGATGGTCCTGCTTTTCCCGCACGCTGCCTTGTTTAGTCTTCTTTGTCGTTTAATTCGTTAAATTATATCCTCTTATGTCACGGCTTCAGGAAGCAGTGGATATATGCAGTGAACGGGAGGCCTATGTCGAACAGTGAACGAAGGGGGCCTTTTCGCGTTTATCATGTAGAGAAGTCACCTGTCAAAAACTGGACGTATGTAATCGTATTCAATTTGTTAAATACTGTCACATAATATGTCATACACCTCTGTGCGTTAATCCATTTTATTTCTACAATTTTAAGGTGCTATTACATGCCGCCATTTTGATTTGTCTACAGTCGCATTCTGCCCGTCAAATCCCATCGTTTGAGGCGCTGTACGTCACGATTGGATCAATTGTAGCGAAGCTGCATGACTAAGGCCCTTTTAACATGTTGCTGTATTTGATTTTTCTGTGCCATTTTATATTATTTGTCAAATACTATTATTTGAGGTGCTGTACATCACGATTGGACCAATAGGACCGTAGATACAAGACTAAGGCCCTTTTGACATGCTGCTGTATTTGATTTTTCTATGTCATTGTATTCTATTTGACAAATCCAGTTATTTGAGGTGCTGTACTCCACGATTGGACCAATAGGAGCGAAGATACGTAAATAAGGCCCTTTTGGCATGTTGCTGTATTTGATTATTCTGTGTCATTGTATTCTGTTCGTTAAACCCTATCATTTGAGGTGCTGTATGTCACGATTGGACCAATAGGACCGAAGATACATAACAAAGGCTCTTTTGACTTGTTGCTGTATTTGACTTGTTTGTGTCAAATTTGATTCTATTGGTCAAGTCCTATTATTTAAGATGCCGTACGTCACGATTGGACTAATAGGACCGAAGATACGCTCATAAGGTCCTTTTGACATGCTGTTGTATTTGATTTTTCTGTCATTGTATTCTGTTTGTCAAATCCTATCATTTGAGGTGCTATACATCACGATTGGACTAACAGGACCGAAGATACATAACTAAGGCCCTTTTGACATGCTGCTGTGTTTGATTTTTCTGTGTCATTGTCTTCTATGATGCCTAAGGCATGTCTATGATATGCCTTATTTTTAAACAAAACAAGTAATTGGACTTCGTAAGTCCTAGGTTTTCACCCAAAGTAATCGAAAGTAGAACTGGAAGACGATATTTGAATTTTACGTGTAACTTTGCGTGGATTGATAAACGAATTTACTAATTTTGAGTCATTTTTACTAAACTTTGACATTTGTCACCTCATTTGTAATTCTACCCGGTATAATGGCGGAGGAGTTATATTGGCGGTCGTACGGACCGACAGAAAGATTGCCTAGGTCAAATATCTCACCTTTAGTACCATCCTTGGATTATAAGCTTTCATTTGACACCTCATTTATCATTATAGCTGGTATAATGATGGAGGAGTTATATTCGCGGTCGACGGACAGACCGCCTAGGTCAAATATACTTTAGTACCATCCTTGGATTATCAGCTTTCAGTTGACACCTCATTTGTCATTCTACCCGGTATAATGACGGAGAAGTTATATTCGCGGTCGTACGGACCGACGGAAAGACATCCTAGGTCAAATATCTCACCTTTAGTACCACCCTTGGATCATAAGCTTTCATTTGACACCTCATTTATCATTCAAGCTGGTATATTGATGGAGGAGTTATATTCGCGGTCGTACGGACCGACGGAAAGACAGCCTAGGTCAAATATCTCACCTTTAGTACCATCCTTGGATTATAAGCTTTCATTTGACACCTCATTTGTCATTCTACCTGGTATAATGATGGAGGAGTTATATTCGCGGTCGGACAGACCGACGGACAGACCGCCAAGGTCAAATATCTCACCTTTAGTACCATCCTTGGATTATCAGCTTTCATTTGACACCTCATTTGTCATTATACCTTGTATAATGACGGAAGAGTTATATTCCCGGTCGTACGGACCGACGGAAAGACAGCCTGGGTCAAATATCTCACCTTTAGTACCATCCTTGGATTATCAGCTTTCATTTGACACCTCATTTGACACCTCATTTGTCATTCTACCTGGTATAATGACGGAGAAGTTATACTCGCGGTCGTACGGACCGACGGAAAGACAGCCTAGGTCAAATATCTCACCTTTAGTACCATCCTTGGATTATAAGCTTTTATTAGACACCTCATTTATCATTCAAGCTGGTATAATAATGGAGGAGTTATATTCGCGGTCGGAGGGACCGACGCACAGACCACCTAAGTCAAATATGTCACCTTTAGTACCATCCTTGGATTATAATCTTTCATTTTACACCTCATTTGTCATTCTACCTGGTATAATGACGGAGGAGTTATATTCGCGGTCGTACGGACCGACGGAAAGACAGCCTAGGTCAAATATCTCACCTTTAGTACCATCCTTGGATTATAAGCTTTCATTTGACACCTAATTTGTCATTCTACCTGGTACAATGATGGAGGAGTTATATTCGCGGTCGGACAGACCGACGGACAGACCGCCAAGGTCAAATATCTCACCTTTAGTACCATCCTTGGATTATCAGCTTTCAGTTGACACCTCATTTATCATTCTAGCTGGTATATTGACGGAGGAGTTGTGATTACAGACAGACGGACGGACAGACGAACGTGGATAATACAAAGTTTTCACATTTTTTCAAAATTGGGTGAAAACAACATGATGCCAGAATGATTTGTTGATGAAAATAATATATACATTCTCAAATTGCCTATTTTTCGGTGTGGATAATATTGTATTCAACAGTGATGCCAAATTTCTGAAACTGATTGCAAACCAGATCTATACATTTTGCAATCAGACAAAGGTGGGTGTACGGTTGCCATGGATTCTTGTACAGGATTCTTCCACGTACACCAAATTAAACACTGATCCAACGGTGAAAATACAAACCAAATACAACAATATTATTAAGAACCTGAAATCCATAGGTGAGATAGACGCTAATGCTGCAAAACAACTAATGATCTACAACTCGATGTTTCCAAAGTTATACTGTCTACCAAAAATTCACAAAAGCAATGTTCCTCTTCGCCCTATCATCAGCTCAATTAACTCCACTACATACAACATCTCGAAATACTTGGCAAACATTCTAACTGCCACTTTTGAATATCAAACTAATTATAATGTGAAAGATACATTTACGTTTGTAGAACTAATTAAGAATGTTACAATTCCTCAAACCTATGTACTTATATCCTTAGATGCGGTATCGCTTTTCACGAATATTCCTCTCAACTTGATTATTGAAATTTTAGAGCAAAATTGGCACTTAAAAGCATAGAAAATTTCAATACTAATGAGCTAAAAAATTGGGACTCCTACGTCGAACGTATGGATTTTTTCTTCACGGCCAATAATATTACCGATCCAGAGAAGCAAAGAGCCACATTTCTGAGTCTGTGTGGGGCAAATACTTATGAAATTATAAGGTCTTTGGTTGCACCAGCAAAAGTTAGTGATTCGAGCTACGAAGAGATCACTGCAGAGTTGAAAAAACATTTTGCGCCAAAAACGTCTGAAATTGTATGCAGATTCAAGTTTTATAGGCGAAATCAGCAAACTGGTGAAACAATTTCTGTGTATCTAAAAGAATTGCAAAAATTGGCAGAGCCATGTGGTTTCGGAACTGCCCTGGACACAATGCTACGAGATAGATTAGTCTGTGGGATTCTTGATGAGACCTTACAGCAAAAGTTGCTCGCCACAGAAAAGTTAAAACTTAAAGACGCGCAAGACATGTGCCTGACACACGAAGTGGCTGTTCAAAGTTTGCAGGTGTTACGGGAGAGTGAGTTGAACACAGAGGTGAACGCAGTAAGTTTTCGTAGAAATCAGCCAGGACAATCAAAACAAAAATCAGCTGATCGCGAACGGAAAAAGTGTTTTCGGTGCGAAAAGGAACATTCTCCTGAACATTGTGAACACATTAAATCAACCTGTACATTTTGCAGGAAAATTGGACACATTGAAATAGCTTGTTTTGGTAAGAAGAAAGACCAAAATCAAAGACGCAAAGTGCATCAGACTACCGAGGAATCGACATCAAATACTCAAAGTGTTTGTTATCAAAGTAGCGACTATAAATTTTCGTTATTTAACGTGACGTCTGATAGCATTACCGGTAAATATTTAGTAGACGTGCTACTCAATGACAAAAATGTGAAAATGGAGGTTGATTCGGGCGCAAGTTTCTCAGTGATTAGCAAATCGACCTACCATAAAATATTTAGTGAAAACCGACCTAAATTAAATCAATCCAGTGTTATTCTACGCGATTATCAAAATACAGTGATACCCATACTGGGTGAGTGTCTAGTGGATGTGAAAATAGGTCAACGATCAGCCAAGCTTCCCCTTATAGTCACGGAAGAAAACCGCGCCAGTCTTCTGGGTAGAAACTGGTTTGAGAGGTTAGGATTAACCATAGCAGGGGTAAGTCAGATTTATTCCATTATTAATTATCCAGAAGAATACCCAGATGTATTTAACACGGATTTGGGATCTTACCGGGGTCACCTAGTAAGTTTTTCGTTAGACAAAAATGTAAGGCCAATTATGCTAAAAGCACGTAAGGTTCCCTTTGCACTAAAAGACAAGATTGAAGCTGAATTGGACAAGCTTATAGCGCAGGGTGTTTTAGAGCCGATTACACACCCAAAATGGTGCACCCCAATTGTGACCGTTTGCAAAGAAAACGGAGAGGTTCGGATCTGCGGCGATTACAAATCTACATTGAACTTAGCGCTAAATCCAGAACCTTATTCAGTGCCAGCGGTACAGAACATTTTATCCACTCTCGCGGGCGGTAAAGTGTTTGCAAAACTGGACATGGCGCAAGCTTATCTGCAGTTAAGTGTCAACCGCGAAGCTGCGGAGGCACAGACAATTATTACGCATAAGGGAGCTTTTAAATGCAATCGTTTACAGTTCAGTATATCCGTGGCTCCACAAATTTTTCAAAAATTCATAGACACTAGATTAACGGGTATTTTGGGTGTAATACCGTATTACGATGACATTTTAATAGTAGGTACCTCAGAAATAGATTTAGACTCAAAAGTGCGCGCAGTATTATCGCGTTTCCAGGAAGACGGGGCTGCATTTACGTAAGGAAAAGTGTGTTTTTCGAACAAAGACAATAGAGTTTCTCGGGTTTCAAATTAGTGAAGACGGTTTACGTCCCACTAAAGACAAAATCGCGGCCATCACCAATGCGCCTGCTCCGACTAATAAAACCGAATTACAAGCTTTTCTTGGACTTTTAAATTTTTATCATGCTTTCCTAAAAGACAAGGCAACTATTGCAAATCCGGTACATGCACTGCTCCGAAAGGACGTTCCTTGACAGTGGCGTTTCAAAGAACAAAAAGCTTTGAATTATTAAAAGACATTTTGGCAAAAGAACCGGTGTTGGGACATTACAGTGAACGGAAGGATTTATTTTTGACGTGTGATGCTAGCCCTTACGGGGTAGGTTGTGTGCTTAGCCAGCGCGATGATGAGGGACGCGAATATCCAGTGGCGTACCATGGTCGTACTCTATCGTCTGCGGAACGAAACTTCGCCCAAATCGACAAAGAAGCACTGGCCATAATATCGGGAGTTAAAAAATTCCATGAATATGTATATGGGAGGAGAATAAGCATAAAAACGGACCATAAACCATTGCTGGGTATTTTTAATCCAAAAAAAGGTGTCCCAGAGATACTGTCACCCAGAATGTTTAGATGGGCCCTTATGTTATCTGCGTATGATTACGAATTATCCTACATACCTGGTGCAAAAATTCAGAATGCAGATGCTCTTAGCAGGTTGCCACAAAAGGTAAATGCGCCAGAACCGCCAAACTCAGATGACGTTTTGATGCTCGAGAACATCCCAGAAAAACTAATCTGTGCCAAAGACATCGCTAATGAAACTAAGAAAGACCCAGTGTTATCTAAAGTTTTGCAGTGGGCATGGAAAGGCTGGCCTGAGGAGAAAATTAAATTTTCAGACGAATATACTCCTTATCTACAACGTAAACACGAAATTAGCTGTTATCAAGACTGCCTGTTAAAGGGTACGAGGGTAATAGTTCCACTTGGAGGGAGGAAAACAATACTGAATTTGCTACACTCAGCACACCCTGGAATCGTAAAAATGAAGTCACTGGCACGCTCATATGTTTGGTGGCCAAATCTCGACAAGCAAATTGAACACCTAGTAAATACATGCAGCGAGTTCCAGGAGTCTAGAAATATGAAAAAAAAGGCTCCAATCCATCCGTGGGAGTGGGCCAGAGCTCCATGGACAAGGATACACCTCGATTTTGCCGGTCCATTTAAAGGGAAAATGTTTCTGATAATCATAGACTCATATTCAAAGTGGTTGGAGGTAAAAATCGTTCCAAATACCTCTAGTGCTGTGACTATAGACATTTTACGCGGTTTATTTGCCACTCATGGCATCCCAGATGTTGTCGTATCGGATAACGGAACTAGTTTTACGTCGGCTGAGTTCCAAGATTTTTTAAAGAAAAACCTTATTAGAGAAGCATTGGTTGCACCGTACCATCCAAGTAGTAATGGCCAAGCGGAGCGCATGGTACAAAATGTAAAAAATGCACTTAAGAAAATGACAGATAGCAATGAACAAACCAACATACAAGTAGCATTGCACAGATATCTCCTTACTCAGCACATTACAACCCATTGTGCGACAGGGAGATGCCCATCCGAAATATTAATGGGGCGGAAGTTAGGCTCACTTTTTGATCGTCTACAGCCTGATTTTAGGAAAGAGATGCTATCCAAACAAGAGATCAAATATCCTAAGGAAGCAGGGCCCAGAGTTTTTCACGAAAACGAGACTGTATTTGCAAGGTCATTTACTCCTGGTCAAAAGTGGCTTCCTTCCAAAATAATTGAAACCACCGGGCCATTAAGCTACAAAGTTCAAACACCTGATGGTAAAATTTTACGTCGTCATTCTGACCAAATAAGAACTCGTATATGTGACCAGGAAACCACAGACGAAGTTACACCGTCAACCTCGATGGAAACGGGAATACGCGAAACTCCGCAACAGCTTTTCCCGCATCCTAACGATTTGGTAGATCCAGAACCAGAACTTGGAGAGCAGGTCTCTGAAGTCAAGAAGCCACCCGCTCGAATAAGAAAACCTCCAAAGTATTTAAAGGACTATGATGAGTAAATTCATCTAGGAGGGAGGAGTGTAATGTATCCAGCTTTCGGACTATCAACTGCGTCGGGCGCGCGCAACGAAGAATTATTTACACGCATGCGCGAACTACTTTCATAGGAGCATGTCGTCCTCATGAATGGTTGTTTACATGCAATTAGTTATATTTACGTAATATGTACCTACGTTTAAATAAATGGGTAGTAATTCCAAATTACTGTTGTATTAATTAGATATTATGTCAACCCAGGCTTGTACTTTAAAGTATTCTAATAAACGGGTATCACCTAAATAACATCAGGTATGCAGATGACACCATAGTATTTGCGGACAACCTAGAAGACCTACAAGTCCTCATGAACAAAATCACGTATTACTGTCAACAAAATGGACTCAATATAAACGTAAAGAAGACAAAACTTATAATCATTAGCAAAAAAAAAAGTAACAGAAGGTCAGCTCTACATCAACCAAACCCCTGTAGAAAGAGTGAGGCACTATAATAAATGAGGAATGGACCAACAACCAAGAGATAAGAGCGCGCATCGGAAAGGCTAGATCAACCTTCAACCGCATGGGGGCCTTTTTCAAGAGCCACAACCTTTCTCTTGGTATAAAAGTAAGAATGCTGAGATGCTACGTCTTCTCTGTCCTTTGGCTATATCGGAGAATTTTTAAAATCCCATGGACTCATCGGGTCACAAATGAGGAGGTCCTTAGAAGAATGGGGAAGAACCGAGAAGTACTAACCACCATAAAATCTCGAAAGTTGGAATACTTTGGACACATTATGCGAAATGAATCCAGATATGCAATCCTACAAGCCATCCTGCAGGAAAAAATATTTGGAAAGCGAGGTCCAGAAAGACGAAGAACATCCTGGTTAAAGAACCTCAGAACCTGGTTCAACACAACATATGTGCAGCTTTTCCGCGTTGCTGCAGATAAAGTGAAGATTACCATGATGATCGCCAACATTCGTCACGGATAGGCATATCAAGAAGAAGAAGTTAAAATGATGATAAGCTGGTTCTCGTCTTATGTGGAGAACAAGAGACATCCACAAAGTAAATTTTTTGCATCCTGTTCTACACAATTACCTACCCATAAATACAAATAATTTTCAATTTATTTGCTCTACCATCTACTTCTCATTTTTTTTGTTGAAGTGTTTATTTAAACTTTCTTTTGTTTATGACTATACGGGGTGTCCAGAAACTCTCCTGGCAAACGAATACCAGAGATTCCTCAGATAATTTTAAGATAATTTAACCCAATTCACCTAGTCCAAAAATGCTTTCTAAGGGAGCTAGAGCTCTTTAAAGATGGCGCCTTGCAATAAGTTTTATTAAATACTTATTTAAACGTACCCGTTTTCGTTTTTCTAAATAGTTTTTTTGAAAATTTTTTTCAAATTCAAAAAACGAAAGATTTTCAAATCGATTTTGCTAGAAAACGGTGTATTATACTGACGTAAAACAACAGTGCCTTTTACTACTAGAATACCTCACAATTTCATAATCCAGTGTCAAATATACTTAAAAGTTAGACAAAAAGTTATGCGATAAAATAACCGTAGCCCTACCCGAAACGGACTCCTATGACCGATACTAACAATTCGCAATTGATGGAATCGATTTATCTCTGGAAGATAAATAGGAGTACTAGTATTCGTTTTTCTAACCAGAAGCGTTCTAGAGGTATTTCGAGCCACCGTCTTCAAAGAGCTCTAGCTCCCTTAGGCAAGGCGCCAATTGTGGTGGAATGTCCGTGGCATGTGGCGTGGTACTGACTAGAGATGGTCCGACCCGCTATTTTGATATAGCAGTTGCTTTTTCAGCATTATTCAACGTTTTCATGTTGATATAAGAAAAACAAAATCATATTTGTTTGTTTTGTTTCAAAAAGCAGTTTTGTTGGTATTTTAAGTGAACATATAAATAATAATTGTTGCTAAAAGAATACATCTAAGTACGGACATTTTTTGAAATGACAAAAAATATAACAAAATACATGGTGGTTATAATATTTATATGGTCGTAGTATTTATTTAAATTTACTGTTTTAACTGGGAATAAGCCACAATATTAGTTAGAAATTGTATTGGAAATATTTGAATTTGGGGGTGAAATTAAACTTATACTTCGGAAATTGTTCCAAATGAAATATATAGCAATGCTCTGCACACTTTTAATTGGTATCAAGTAAAATAGTACTGAAAAGTACGTGAGTAGTGTACGACATACAGTTTTCCAAAGTTTGTTTTCTCTTCAGGTGACAGCCATATCTTTGATTTTTTTTTAAATAGGAAAGTACATCATATGACACCTCATTTAAACGCCTTTGAAATACTGATTACAAAAATATATAATACTTTAATCCTTTTTGAGAGCGTAGGCGTAAAATTTCGGTACAATTATTTTTAAATGCATTCGTTTTTTTCGAATTCTCAGAAAACTAATAAGTATTTTTGAAAAATTTAAACGCAGAATACAAGACTACAGTATTACCGAGGATACAAAAGTCTCTCAGAACTTCTATAATGTTTATTTTAATAAGTTACAGGGGCGAAAAAAAAAAGAGAAAATTGAGTGTGATTTTTAATTTTAAATATATCATTCTAAAGAAACTTTTTGTTTATTCTAAGGGACTTTTATCCCTCGGTAATAATGTAATATTTCATTCTGTGTTTAAATTTTTCAAAAATACTTGTTAGTTTTCTCAGGATTCGAAAAGATGATTGCATTTAAAAAGAATTCAACCGAAATTTTGTGCCCACGCTCTCAAAAAAGATTTGATTCAATAAAATTGTGTTTTGACTAGGAAATTTTTGGGGTAGTTCTGCTTTCTTTCATTATATATAGATTTTGGGCTGCTGAATCCGAATATGAGGTTTGCGGACAAAATTTCTTGCCGGAACATTGAAAAAATCGCAAAAAAAGCGAAAATTTTTAGCTTTTTTCCGCTTTTTTGCTCAAATCTCGAAAACGATTAACTTTTAGTAAATGGTCTGTCAACAGAAATTAAAGTACTTAAAATTATCTACAAATATCACTAGGTATTTACTTTTTTTTCAGACGAACCGTTCGGTCTAAAGTGCAAGTTGAAAATTGCCAATTTTTAACGGTCTCGGCAAAACCCACTTTTTGCATTCCAAAACTTTATTTTTTATTAGAATGCTGTCATTTGATAAATTTCTCCTAATTTTCTGTACAAATAATAAATGTTAGTTCATAGGTATAGTATGTCTCTTGTGACAGCTTTCATGAGTCCATTCTGTCCTAAGAGACCGGGAATGTCTCTGCTTTTTCCTTAGAGCCACAAAGGATCAGGCACAGATGGAGTCACAGTTTCAGTTTGTGTGAACATTTCCTTCGGATCTGTTATCTTGATTTCTGATAAACCTTGAGGTTTTGTCCTTTTAAAATGAATTATTTGAACAGCTCCCTGACTTCCATAAACCTCAGGCGCGGTTTTCTTTTTTATCCGAGGAATGGATTGCTTAGGAGCTACTGCATGTTTTGGCATGTACGTTAAAATCAGCGTTATCGTACACCTGCTGTGTAAAGCACGGCATATCATCTTTCTGCGGATCGCCTGCGAATGCTGACACTTCCAGGCGAACAGCTTCTGTATATGTAGGATGAACAAAACCCCAAAGAGGAAACTACATCAACCTATTTTATGGAGCCGTACTTTTTGTAGAGAAAACGGCCAACCCTGCAAGGAATGGTGAGACTAACTATCTGGGCCTTACTGCCGCTACAAGACTTTGAGCAAGCGTGTTGCTTATCTGGAAGTGTCATCAATCGCAGGCGATCCGCAGAAAATTGACCAGCCGTGCTTTACACAACAGGTGTACGAAAACGCTGATTTTAACCCTTTCTATGCCAGGCCTTAATTTGCATGTTGGTCTCTCAATCCCAAAGGTTTTTTCATGCTTAGAGTCCCATTGCCTTATATATACGTCGAATATAAATAAACAAATAAATGACCAAAACATGTTTTTTAATGAGTTTTTTTAACCAACGTTTAAACGTTTTCTTTTCAAAAGTATACTCATCAGAGAGCAAAACCATCTTGAAAAAATATAACTAACTTAAAAAAATAATGTAATGTAAATTGACATTAAAAGTTTTCTTTTGTGTGGTACTCCTCAAAACATGACACTACGCAAAGGCCGACTCCGCATCTTGCACACATGTATCTGGATTCGCTTCTTTGTTTCTGGTCTTTTCTGTGGCTACAAACGCTTCACCTTCTAGCAGCTACCTATAAGCGTTGCCACCAGTACTACAATATAGCATATATCTAAAATATGTGAACAAATATATATGGCAATGGGTCCGCCTGACCCGTCTTAGGTGCCAACATTTTGAGCTTTGGGAACAATAATCTAACATTTTCGGACATATTTCTACGGCATTGGGACACCAATGAGTCTCAAATTTTATAAGCAACGCATATTTTCGGCTTTGGTAAATTGAGACCATAACGCCTTGAACGTATATATACGGCGGCTGGGAATACAGACCCACTTTTTCAAAAGCATATATGCAGCGTTGGGACAGAAAGGATTAACGTACATACAATCGACGGATACCACACTTTTTACGTCATGGATGGCATTTATTGTATTGCACCAAAACATGCAATAGGTTCTAACCAATCCATTCCTCGGCTAAAAACTAAACCCGCACCTGAGGTTTATGGAAGTCAGAGAGCTGTTCAACTAATACATTTTGAAAGGAAAAAACCTCAAGGCTTATCGCAAATCAAGATCCGAAGGGAATGTTCACACCAACTGAAACTGTGACTCCATTTGTGCCTGATCTTCTGTGGCTCTAAGGGAAAAGCAGAGTCATTCTCGGTATTTTAGGATGGAATGGATTCATGGAAGCTGTAAGAAGAGACATACCATATTCATATTATGAACTAACATTTATTATTTGTACAGAAAACTAAGAGAAATTTATCAAATGACAGCATTCTAATAAAAAATAAAGTTTTGGAATGTAAAAAGTGGGTTTTGCCAAGACCGTTAAAAATTGGCAATTTTCAACTTGCACTTTAGACCGAACGGTTCGTCTGAAATAAAAAGTAAATAGTGATGTTTGTAGATAATTTTAAGTACTTTAATTTCTGTTAACAGGCCATTTACTTAAAATTAATAGTTTTCGAGATTTGAGCAAAAAAGCGGAAAAAGCTGAAATTTTTCGATTTTTCGCGATTTTTTTAATGTTCCGGCAAGAAATTTTGTCCGCAAACCTCATATTCGGATTCAGCAGCCCAAAATCCATATATAATGAAAGAAATCAGAACTACCCCAAAACTTTCCCACTAGGGAGCTCGTAGAGTACAAATTCACTGAATCAATTATAGTATTATACATTATTGTAATCAGTATTTCAAAGGCTTTTAAATGAGGTATCATATGATGTACTCTCCCATTTAAAAAATCAAAGTCATGGCTGTCACCTGAAGAGGGATCGCGCAATAATTCTTGAATTCATTTTAAATTAAATATATCACATAATTTTTGCGGAAGTGGATTATACAACAAAACAAATTAATATTCAATGTAAATAAATAAAAACTTTAGAAATAGAAAACAAGAATCAAGTTATAATCTTAAGTTAAAGTAAAAAACAAAAACAGTAATAAATATAATAAAACAAATACTTATAATAAAGAATAAAAACAAATATGAAGTGCCAACACAGCAACAACTCATATACTTATATATTATCATAGACAGAGTGTCATTCAGAATGAAGTAACGACACCATCTTTTTTCTTTGGATCAGTGCTGTCTTACTCTTACGCATAGTAAAGCTGCGACAATAGTCCTCCCCTTCCGTGCCTATACTCACACTTATGCCCGTATTTATAAACGAGTCTCAAGACCTCGTCGAGTCTTGAGACCGACCTTGAATAAAAGTTGTATTTAGTTTACACACAAATTTTATTCAAGGTCGGTCTCGAGACCCGACGAGGTCTCGAGACTCGACTATAAATACGGGCCTTTCTCATCTTAGTTTCTCCATACAATTTGCTAAAAAGAGATACCGTAAACCATTCGAAGATATCTTTTCGTCAGGAAGCGCAGAGTGTGGCTCACTCTATGTTAATATATACCTCTATGCAACAACTATCAAATAAATGTTACCAATTTATGCTAAAATGTCACCTTCGTTCGATTACAGTTACAGTATGCTCCGAACAAATGTGCTTCATAAAAACTCTTTATAATCCATTTATACAAATTAAATGAAACATATTATTGTGTATTTCTTTAAGTTAACATTAATAGAAATCTTCAAATATTATTTCTACGCGTATATAATAAAATATGTCTAGTGGCTGTAATTCCCGTGTACTCGGCAAAATTTTTTGCCGATTCTAAAAAAGAACACACCTACCGCCTAAATATTTCGTGTTGGTATCATGTGACGTCAAGGGCTATGACGCGGATGATATACAACGGTAAGTATATTAGACGAAGTATAAGTGGGTGGGCACTGTATAGAAATTTGTAGAAAAGTGAAATAATTTTACAACCAATAAAGGACCCCGCAACACTCCTTATGGAAAAGTGGTCCCGATCAAATTTAACGAAAGTTTGGTCAATGATACTTCTCGATGTGTAGATTGTAGATTAAAAAAGTCTATGGGACCTGGGTCTGAATAACTACTATTCTCGAGCTACAGCCTTCTGAAGTTATTGGATTCGAGTGCTCGGTTTACGTTAAGTGGTTCACGATCAAGTGAACGAAAATATTTATTATTGGAAGAAGACAGACTCATTTTCTTCATGCATACTTGCGTCTTGTATACGAATTCGTGGTCAAAAATAGTTGCATCGTATTTTAGTCTTCAGAAAACCTCCGAAAAGTCCTCAGAAAACTAAAGAAGTGCGATATAAAATCTGCTCCTAGAGCGATATAACAATTATCATGTTTTCATGAATGCTTCATAGTTATGCAATACCAGCAAAGCTGCAGTTCCTTCTTATCTTTAGAATATTACTGAACAGTGGCGGATCTAGGGGGAATGGGGAAATTTCTCATGTAACACGGTCTAGGAGTAAATAAAAAGTTGTCGAAACATAAAAAATACATTAGCTGACATGAAACTTGTCCTGCATATCAAATATAAGACAAGTAGAGAGCATGCACTTGATCTCAATACGAAAAAACAAAGTTCCTGGTAGTCAGAAACCGCTAAATATTAATTACAACTGTCTATGGAAAAATCGGGTTTAAGTCATCTTTGACTATCTGTACGTTAAGATTTTGCTGATTTCGGTTAGATGCATGATACGTCGTGTTAACTAACAATCAGGATGCTTAACATTGGGTTGATATCTTGCAAAGCCTAAAAACTATAACAAACTAGTTATATGAGCGTAAGTACCCACAGTTCTCGCACCAGATTAACAGGTACAGTTACCCGCTAATCGGTTCTTCTGCAGGCTCATCTTCATCAACCGTGTAGGAAAGAATATTTGGTGTTTTTAGCTTGACGAAACCTAGAAAATATTCGAACCCTTATGAATCCTGGTTCATCCATATTCTCATCAATTTGAAACTCTTCGTCATTGTCTCTAATTATTTTATCTAGTATGTAAGACGGTGCCAGTTTAATTTGATATATCTTAATCGTAAGGTCTTTTAGGTATTCTAAGTCGAAAACAGGAAAGTTGGCAAATCATGATTAGGAAGTCTTCCCCATTGGCCATTTCTTCTAATCAGATTATCAGTCTCAACTCTAGCTTGTGCAACATTGGGAATTAATAACCTCTGTAATAATTGTTGAGCAACTTCAGCTGTAGCACCTTTCATTGTATTTTTTATTTATATTATCATATATTGTGTATTAAAAAGTTCATCATCACTGGCTCTAGAACCCCTGGTGGACCTCGGTCTGTTCAAGAATCAGCTTCCATTCATTCCTATCCTTTGCCATGGTTTTTCAATTTCGTACTCCCCTTCGACACCCTTAACTCGTCTTCCACCTTGTCCTTAAATCGTACTCTGGACCTACGTCTTTTTCTCATACCATCCGGTCTTTGGTTATAAATGTGTTTTGACGGCAGAATCTCGTACATTGTCTTTAAATGAAGCTTTTTTTTACAAATATAATCATTTAAGTGAAATACGTATAAATATAACAAAACTGATAAATTGAGGTAAAAATAAAATAAAAATCTGTGGCTAACGGACTCGCATCCCAGCCATTTTTTTCACACACACACACACACACACACACAACAATTTTTTCTTTAATTCTGGAGCATGTTATGGATGGAATTACCCATTCCCCCTAGATCCGCCACTGTTCAATAGTATTCTAAAGATAAAGCGGAACTACAGCTTTAATGGTATTGCATAAATGTGAAGCATTCATGAAAATATTATAATTCTTATATCGCTCTAGTAACACATTTTATATCGCACTTCTTTAGTTTTCTGAGGACTTTTCGGAGGCTTTCTGAAGACTAAAATACGATGCATCTATTTTTGACCACGAATTCATATACAATACGCAAGTATGCATGAAGAAAATGAAACTGTCTTATTCTAATAACAAATATTTTCGTTCGATTGACCGTGAATTAGCGCACTTAACGTAAACCGAGCACTCGAATCCAATAACTTCAGAAGGCTGTAGCTCGAGAATAGTAGTTATTCAGGCCCAGGTCCCATGGACTTTTTTAATCTACACATCGAGAAGTATCATTGATAAAACTTTCGTTATATAGAACTTAGGATATTATAGGTAAAAATTTATTCGCTGACTTGAAAAGTATTATATAAAAAGCGGTATTATTTTATTAAAAGATATTTCAACAAAAGGATAAATTTATTAAGGGAGTAGGCGCAAAATCTTGGTCCAATGTTTTAAATGCATTCATTTTTTTTGAATTCTGAGAAAACTAATAAGTATTTTGAAAAATTTAAACGCATAATGAAAGATTACATTATTACCGAGGTCCGAAAGTCCCTGAAAACTATAATATTTATAATTATAAGTTACAGGCGTGAAAAAAAGATAAAATTTATTGTGGTTTTTAATTTCAAGTAATTCATTCAAACTAAACTTTTTGTTTATTTTAAGAGACTTTCGGAACTCGGTAATAATGTATTCTTTCATTCTGCGTTTAAATTTTTCAAAAATATTTATTAGTTTTCTCAGGATTCGAAAAAAATGAATGCATTTAAATAGCATCGGACCAAGATTTTGCGCCTACCCCTTTAAAAAGTAAATACTTCCTATTGCAACTGTAAAACCGGAACTCCGAGGTCAAATTTCAAATATATCACATGTACTATTTCTGTGTCTATAATATGGCACTTCCAGTTAGAACTTTTTAACCGGAAATGATATAAAAACCAAAAGTATACATTTTTTCTCGTCTTGATAAGGCACGTCGAGTAATATATCGCTTATACTACTCCGGCGACTTTAAAACAGTACTTCCGGTTTCATATTCTAAAACCGGAAGTCCTAGATCAAATTTCTCGTTTTTAGTACCCATAGTAACCGTATAAATAATAAAAATATAAATATTACAACCACATATTTGTTCTCATCTCACTAACGCACGTCGAATAATATATCTTATACTATTTCAGTGACTTTTCAACGGTACTTCCTATTGCAACTCTAAAACCGGAACTCCGAGGTCAAATTTCAAATATATCACATGTACTATTTCTGTGTCTATAATATGGCACTTCCGGTTAGAACTTTTTAACCAGAAATGATATAAAAACCAAAAGTGTACATTTGTTCCCAACTTGCTAAGGCACGTCGAATAATATATCGCTTATACTACTCCGGCGACTTTAAAACAGTACTTCCTGTTTCATTGTTAAAACCGGAAATCCTAGGTCAAATTTTTCACCTTTGGTATCATCCTTGGATTATACGTTTTCATTCGACACCTCATTTGTCATTCTACCTGGTATAATGACGTAGGAGTTGAGTTTACGCACTGACGGACGGATAGACGGATGGGTATAATTCGACGTTCACATTTTTTCAAAACTGGGTGAAAACAAAACTTTCGAAAACCGTATGTCCTACACTACTCACGTACTTTTCAGTACTATTCTACTTAATGTCTATTAGGAAAGTGCAATAATGCATTGCTATATATTTCATTTGGAACGATTTCCGAAGTAAAGGTTTAATTTCACCTCCAAATCATAATCCTTTCCAATTGAATTTCTAACTAATATTGTGGCTTATTCCCAGTTAAAATAGTAAATTTAAATAAATACTATGACCATATAAATATTACAACCACCATGTATTTTGTTATATTTTTTTTGTCATTTAAAAAATGTCCGTACTTAGATGTATTATTTTAGCGACAATTATTATTTATATGTTCACATTAAATACCAACAAAAATGCTTTTTGAGACAAAACAAACAAATATGATTTTGCTTTTCTTATATCATCATGAAAACGTTGAATAATGCTGAAAAAGCAACTACTTCTATATTAAAATAGCTGGTCGGACCATCTCTTATAGTCAATACCACGCCACGGGCCACGGACATTCCACCTCAATGGGCGCCTTGCCTAAGGAAGCATTTTCGGACTACATAGTTGAATTGGGTTAAATTGTCTTAAAATTATCTGAGGAATCTCCGGCCTTCGTTTGTCAGGAGAGTTTCTGGACTCCCTGTATAATTGAGGGGGTCAAACGTAAAAAGGTTTAATTGCAGTTTTCATAGTTCTGAGATAATAAGCTTCAAAGTTGTTTGAGTTTTATAAATTCTAGAAGTCATTAAACTAAAATATGTCTAGTGTACAGTGTTTTATAAAATGATAAAAATATAAGGGTATATTAATTACTCTTACTATATATTTTTTTCAATTATTAAAAAAAATGTACTTGAATCGGTACATAGTGTTGATAAATGTTACTGGTAAAACGGTTCAAGTGCAGATTTTAACTATTACTAATCATTTTTATCCCAGCTGTTATCCACAGTGTAACTACAACTGGCACGTTGCATAATACTTTTGCATAAATTATCTTCAAAATTCAGTACAAATCTAATATTTATTTACTTGAAATTAATCCTGTATTAACATAAGGTTTTTACAGAATACTAAAAATAGTTTTGTGGTAAAATGATTCAAGTGCACTTAAACCCGTTTACTACGGCTTGTTTTTACAGAATAGTAAACATAGTTTTGTGGTAAAACGGTTCAAGTGCGCTTAAACCCGTTTACTACCAATGCAAAATGCAATTGTTTTCATAAAATTAAATGTAATGGAGATAGATGGCGACTGTAAGGCGAAATATGATTGAATCCTTTTACCACCAAGTTATAATGCCATTTAAGTACCTAAGCGAATTTATACTTCAAACATATTTTTAGAAAAGTGCACTTAAACCCTTTTACTTTTAACCTCCTCAATTATAAATTACTTCTTAAGTACTTGACTCCAGTTTTAAATTTTATTTCTCTGATTTTTATATTACTTTATTTGTTGTACGTTATACTTCCTATTACATTTCAACTGCCTGTCATGTAATTTTTCTTGTTTTTATTTTAAAACAAATCGAAATAATATTTCGACCCATATTATGGTAGAAAATATTTTACAAACATGTATTTATTATAAATATATACTTACATGTTTCTGAATAAATGCCCCTGTAATCGCAGGTACTAAGAATCCAGTGGTACCTCCTATACAACTAATAATTCCGAAAATAGAACCTGCAAAGTTGGGTGCTAGATCTTGAGGATTCTGTAAATTAGTTAACACAGCTGCTCCATTAATAGCCATGCTGAATGTTAGTAAAATTATTAACGGCACCCAATTGCAACCCATAAAAATGACACATATCATCAATATCCCAGGTATAATATGAGCTAAAAATAAAAGCAATGGTTTAGTGACGTCGGTAAAAAATTGTGTATTTTTTAAAATGGAATAACCCTTTTATGAGTAAATGGGTATGGTGTATACTAAGTTAAGAAGAGCTATGGTCTGTTTTTAAATCAAGAAGAGTAATTAAAATTTACCGTGCCGTAATGTTTGTTTGTAATTGGTCCAACCTCAGGCAAGTTTACTCCACTGTTATAAAATTTTGACACTATACAGGGTGTTTCATTAATAATTGTCCATATAGTAACTGGAGAAACCTTAACACAAAATACGAAAATTTAACCTAAAACACTTAAATAAAATGTGGTTCCTTACTCAGTTACAGGGTGTTTTATCTAAAAATTTAAAAACTATTTTTGCTCATAATTTTAAAACTATTCGACGTATCCTTTTCATACTTAGCAGAAAGTGCGACTACTATCCTACTAAATTATTATTAACAAACGTTTCTAGCTACTACCAGAGGCGTACGACAGGGGATAGTGAGTGGTTGACCCTTCTCAAATTCTACGCCACTGGAGTAATTACTATTTTAGTGCAATTTTTATATTCTCCAATACTTTCTACGTAAATAATATAGTCTTCATTGGTAACGATAGAGTCATTAGTTTTCGAGATATTTGAAGTTAAATATGAAACGGCACAGTTATTTTGATTAATTTATGATATTATTTATATGATTAAAATTTAAAAATTATTTGTACCCAGTACTTTAAAACTATTTGGCGTATCCTTATCATACTTGGCAGAAAGTGTAGGTACTGTACACCCTACTAAATTAAGATAAATAAACGTTTCTAGCTACTACCAGAGGCGTACGACAGGGAATAGTGGCTGGTTGACCTTTCCCAAATTCTACGCCACTGACGGAATTGCTATTTTAGTGTAATTTTTTGATTTTCCAATACTTTTTATGTAAATAATATTCTCTTCATTCGTCACGATAAAATGATTAGTTTTCGAGATATTTGAAATTAAAAATGAAGCGATACAATACATTAATCAAAATAACCGTATCGTTTAATTTTTTATTTCAAAGATCTCGAAAACTAATGACTTTATCGTTACGAATGAAGAGTATATTATTTTCATAGAAAGTATTGGAGACTCCAAAAATTGAACTAAAATAGCAATTTCGCCAGTGGCGTAAATTTGGAAAGGGTCAACCATTCACTTTCCCCCGACGTACGCCTCTGGTAATATCCAGAAACGTTTGTTTAACATAATTTAGTAGTTTGTACAGTACCTATACTTCCTGCCAAGTATGAAAAGGATACGTCGAATAGTTAAAAAATTCTGAGCAAAAATAGTTTTTAAATTTTTAGATAAAACACCCTGTAACTCAGTAAGGAACCACATTTTATTTAAGTGTTGTAGGTTAAATCTTCGTATTTTGTGCTAAGGTTTCTCCAGTTACTATATGGACAAATATTAATGAAACACCCAATGGCATTTATGAAATTTTGACACTACTGGCATTTCATAGGTTAATTAAGTTATATCGGCGATTTTTTGTGTTTTCTGCGTTATTTGTTTAATTTTTAGATTTTTAGTCTACTTTTATATAAAACAGTTGTTTTTAGAACTGTTTAGCGATTAGTATAATATAATATGTACCTATGGATTACCGTCGAAGGCCGATATGATCAACCAAAAAAGAAGATGTATTTGGTGATTTTTCTAGTGACTTTCTTGAGTGTGAATCTGTCTTTATACTCCTCCTGGTTTAAAAACAAACCATCGTATAAGCGAATTGGGATTAACTGATGAAATAGAGTTGTCAACGATACGGTAGAAATAAGAAGTATCCTAAGGCTACGGCTCCACGGGCGGGAAATTGACGCTAGCAGTAGCCGTAAAATGAACTTAAGGTTCCACGGATCGGAATAGGAATAGCCGAACTGAACCGACTACGCACAAGTCCTGTAGTCGGTACAGTTCGGCTATTCCTATTCCGTTCCGCGGAACCTTAAATTCGTTTTACGGCTACTGCTAGCGTCAATTTCTCGCCCGTGGAGCCGTAGCCTAACTAAAGAAGACTATCGCCTATTACGATCGGTAATGATAGTTTGTGGTGATGAAGATAATCTTATGGTTAATGATCATTCCAAAAATCAACTTACACGCTAGAATAAATGATTTTCTTATAGCTTTTGGAGACATTACTTTATTCTTCTTTAAGTAATCTCCAATCGACCCATACGCAGTACCAAAGATCATTCTCATTAGATGAGGTAAAGCTCCTAATGCTCCTGCCTCTTTAAGACTAAAACCAACAACTTCTGCCATGAATTTGGGTACGCTCTGCAGTTGTAAATAGAGTCCCCACAAATTTCCGAAATGTAAAATATTTAACATCCAAAAAGGAAAACTCAGGAAAATCTGTTTGTATGGAGGTGCATGCTAAAAATAAAAAAACACTTGTATATAAATAGGTAAACGTGTATATTTATATTTATATAAGTAATGAATTATGTGGTACATGCTGCACTGATCCAGCCAATCAGCCATCTTACACTTTTGGCTAAGAAACGCAAAAGCGTCCAATACTCCATAAATAGGAAAGGCAATAGATAGAGAGAAAGAGATGTGGTACATGCAGGCACAAACTATAAAATACAAATTGTAATATTTCTTTTTCCTCCCAAGTTTTCAACAGATTACTAGATTCTTAATAGACTAGGAGCCGGTATAGGTGAAATTTGCTAACCATTTTAGGCACGATAAGAGCCTATAACTTAAATAGTAGAACCTAAAAGAAAGCGTATGAACACTGTGCCGTCACTTTTAGTGGCACATGCGTCGACAGAGGTGCATCAAACTTTCTACTTATCGACGAGCTAAATAAATTAAAAGGCACATACCCTCCCTCACTACCAGAAGTAATTTTATTTCATTTTTTCAAGTTCTATGTGCTTCAAAAATAAAACTCAGCGTAATTTTAACCCACCACCCCCTTTCCCCTTCACCCAGTGCCGTGGTAGCGCCTGTGTGCAAAACATTTAATGGCGCCCAAAATAAACAATTATTTATTGTAACCAAAAAAAAAAAATAACTAAAAATTGTTCCACATGCAACATGGAAATAAATTAAGTCAAAATAATTAAATAAAAATAAATCTTTGGCGTAATACCATTTAAAAACATAAAAAACTAAAAATATAGGTAGATAAACATGAAATACTAATTTTATAAAAAATTAACTTTTCGCGCCTTCAGTTCGAAATAGTTATTTTCCTAACAAGTGCAGAAAGTCATACTTTTCCGTACGCAGTAAAACGCGTGCGGAAAAGTAAAACGCGTGCGGAAAAGTAACACGCGTGCGGAAAAGTGAAACTTTCTAAACTAAAACGCGTGCGCGAAAGTAGACATTTTTACACGCTCGTAGAAAAAATATTTTTATAAGAGATATGGTGAATATTAATTTAATACTGACTCTATAAAGATGGTAGATAATTATTGTCAACCGCTCTTGACTGATGGTCGATCTTAAATAATTTTTTATAAGTTTCAGTTTAGAAAAAGATCGATCAGCAGTGGCATCAGATATGGGCAGAGTGAGCAGAATGCGAAGAGCTATTGTTAAATTTGGGTAAACTGCAGCAAATTCGTTTAAAAATATAAATTTTGAAATTTTACAAACATCATTATTTAAATTCTTTTAACAATGGCAGACTCTGTATAATTTCTTCAAACAAATCGTCTCCCTCTATACCTAGATGATCATTAAATCTCATTTTTTTTACAAATTTCTACACATCAGTTTTAATTGTGAGTTTTGTGTACTGTCGTACAAATTATATAAAAATTTCAAAGAATCAATATGATTTTCCAATATGGAAAATCTTTTATGGAAAATCAATTACTAAAATTAATGCTTGGTCGAGAACACAATAAAATAAATGAACTTTGTATGACATTTTAGGATGCAAAATCGTTTCGTTTTTATGTTCGTAATCGAACTGTCTTTTTTTTTCCATTGCAATTTTTAATGTGAATATATTATCCATAGTGGAGCGTCCGGCCCTAAATCCCGCTTGTTCTTCGGGTTGTTTGTCTTTAATATCATTTTCTATCAGGTTTCGTAGTACTTTTGAGTATAGTCGGCCTATAGTCGCAATCACTGCGATTCCTCAAGTTTTAAGGACCCGTCTTTGTGCCTTTCTTGTGTATTGGAGAGATATACGATTGTCTCCATTCTTCTGGAACTTCTTCTCAGTTTAAGCATCTTTCGAATAATTTTCGGATCATTTCGAACAGTTTTGATGATCCATACTTAATCAACTCTGGATGTATTCCGCCTGGGCCTGGAGATTTTCTTAATTTCATTCCCTTAACTGCTTCTTTCACTTGTTCTATTGATATTTCTATTCTTCCTTCTACTTCCACTTGTTCATTTGTCTGTTTAAACCTTTATCTTCTCTCTGTTAATAAGTTCTCAAAACGCTCTACCCATGTGTTCTCAATGTTTCCATGCAATGGAAAAACGAGTGCAGAGAAATAGAGAAACCCATATAGCTTTAATAGATTTGGAAAAAGCATATGACAATGTACCGATCTCCCAACTGTGGATAGAAATGGCTAACTTGAAAATAAACCCAATTCTTATTAACGCCACTCAAAAATACTACGAACAAAACTTTGCAAGAATTAAAATGGGACAAGAAATCACCTCTCCTTTTCAAACAACAAAGGGACTAAGACAAGGCTGCTGTCTGTCACCCACCTTATTTAAAATCTATTTGGACAGATCCTTAGTGAAATGGGTAAAAAATGTAGAAACATGGGAATAACGGTGGGAGAAAACACGCTATATACACTTTTCTTTGCAGATGACCAGGTGGTAATTGCCGAAGACAGCGACGATCTTAGCTATATGGTAAGAAAACTGCAAGAAGAATATGAGGTGGCAGGTCTAAACATGAATATGACAAAATGTGAATATCTCTCAGTGGGAACAGATGAAATATGTGACCTAGTCTTGGAAGACGACAAAATCAAAGGCGTGCAATCCTGCAAATATTTGGGGGTCATTTTCAACAAGAAGGGCAATAGCGCAGATGAAATCAGGGAAAGAATAAACAAGGGCAGAGCAGCGACCCGTGCCTTAAACTCTCTTCTCTGGCAAAAAACAATTCGATGAGAAACCAAAAAACACATTTACGGAAGTATAGTCCAAAGTATTACACTTTACGGTTCGGAAGTATGGGACGTCACCAAAGCTAATAGAAACAAACTTATGACGACAGAAATGAATTATCTGAGACGAAGCTGCGGTAGATCAAAACTGGAGAGAGTTAGAAACGAACAGATAAGAAACGAAATGAGAATGGAGCGAAATATCAATGATGACATAGAAAGAAAACAATTAATCTGGTTCGGACATGTTAAAAGAATGCCAGAGTACAGATGGCCTAGAAGAGTACTGGAATGGATCCCTCCTGAAAGAAGAAAGAGAGGACGGCCATGGAGAAGTTGGCGCAACGATATTGATGAAGCAATGACGGCAAGAGACTTAGAAGAGGCAACTGCATATGACAGAAAAAGATGGAAATTGGGGGCAGGGAAGCAGCGACAGCCGTAATCAAACCGTTATATATATTGTTGTAGAATAGTTTTTTTATAAAGAAATTAAAAAAAAATTAATTTATGTCAACGACCATGAAATGATAGTTTTTCATCACCCTGTATATGACCAAATTTGTTAAGAATTTAATTTTGCTATTAAACACGTGTTTCGGAAAAATTAAAACGATTAGTGATAATTATTCGACGAAATGGACGGGGCATTAACAAAACATTTCGGTGATTAGAAAGTGGAGAGAGCGTTGACGGGACAATAACGTTTTTAAGATCCTTCCGGGAAGGTATTTTAATGTGGTATACAAACTGTATTATTTTTAGTTGTAAAAGTAGAAAGTAGAAAATAACTAATTATGATTTTCCTTGAAATTTGACAAATTGGAAAAGTTATGTGGAAGAATATTGGGTTTCTTAAGAAATAAATGGTTTGAGAGAGGTTGTTGTTTATTGGACGGAAAATATCGGGAGAAGGGATAAGGAATGTGAGAGTATGGATTTGAGAGAAAAATAAGGTCACTGTGTAATTGACATCTGAAGAAGGCAGTCGAGTTTTAAAAGTGTATAATCAGTGTAGAGTGGGTGATCAGCCTTTACGAGCAGAGTCAAGTTGAAACCAAATCGTCGACCGGTTGAAGAGTTAATTTTTCTGGTCCGAGGGAGATTCCTTTGTTTTGTCTAGAACGAGTAGCTGATTATTATCCGTTTGTGCACAAGATATTCGAGCAAGTCCTGTGTGTTTTTCTTGGAAGCAGTTTTGACGAGGGAGACTTTTTCGCAACAACCAGAGAGTACGTGTTGAGAGAATCAAAGACAGCGCAATCCAGAAAACGAGGGAGTGAAGAATAAAAGGTTAGTCAAATCATTTGTCTGAATGGAGAAAAGTTATTTATATCAAGACCATATTTGTTTACTTGTTTATTGAACAATTTTTTTTGTAACGCAGTTACTCATTTCAAATTTGAGAAATCAATTCAAAAGAAGAAAAGTAAAATTCCTTCAATTTAGTATGAGTAAATAAGAAATTAATTAAATAAATAATTTTGTCAGAACAAGGAGATATCAGAGTTAGAAGTTTAATTTATTAAGTTAGAGATTGTTGCAACAAAGTTAAATTTTAATATTTTGAACCATATGTACACAGCATTTGATAAAAACAGTAGATTACATCTACAGTGCTAGTCAAAAGTCCGTACCCCCCCTCGTATCTTTTGAACGGTTAAACCTATAATAGTGAAATTTTGAGGGAGGAAATAAACGGACTTAAGCTTCTTAACTAGTCATGACAGGTGACGTAATAGTGACAGATGACGTTACAGAGCCACTGTGACCGATAATTTTAAATGGGACCTTATGGCAAGTGATACCTCGTTTGAAAGGTATTGAAAATACCTATTCAGTCATACTAATTTTTTTGAGTTTAAGCTAATTTTGATGAATAAATGAAATAAATATAAAATTGTAGTTCCGCATTTAATTAATAAAAATTCAAAATTCCGCCTATGATTACTTGTCAAACAGGTTGACGTTGACGTAAAAACTACTAGAGAATTAAAAAACGTCAACTTTTTTGACAAAAAAACCATAGGCGGACATTTGAATTTTTATTAATTAAATTCAAAACTACAATATTACATTTATTTAATTTATTCACCAAAATCAAAATTAACTTAAACCCAAAAAAATTAGTGTGACTTAATAGGTATTTTAATTACCTTTCAAACGAGGTATCACTTGCCATAAGGTCCCATTTAAAATTATCGGTCACAGCGGATCTGTAACGTCATCTGTCACTATTACGTCACCTGTCATAACTAGTTAAGAAGCTTACGTCCGTTTATTTCCTCCCTCCAAATTTCAGTATTATGGGTATAGCCGTTTAAAAGATACGAGGGGGGTACGGACTTTTGACTAGCACTGTATATGAATTTGAGTATTGTCAATTTCCCTGTCTTTACATAGGCAATAAATAAAATAATTGGATAATCAATCAAATTAAGAATTTGCTAATTAATCGAAATAAATAGAAAAGGTAGAGAGTAGATGATCTAAACGGGTGTCACTACAGATATAGGGAATTCTGTGTGTTAGAGAGAGAGGTATGTGATGTCACAGCTGATATAGGAAAGTATGTGTGTTAGAGAGAGAAACATGGTATCTCTGCTGCTATTGGTCCGATTTAAACGTACGACGGCTCGTTGGAATGGGCGGGAGATAACGAATACAAAAAAACATGGCGGCATAGTGTCAAAAGGGCGCTTTCCGATGTGACGACGTCCGATGGGGCGCGTTCCGATGTGACGGCGTTCTAGCGCTGGTCGATCGGTGCGCGATACCAGATGTGCGATCGGTACCTTAATTTTTCGCGGAACGCGAAGCAGATGCGCGGTCGGTACCTTAAGTTTTTCGCGGATCTCGTAGATACGAAGCGCGCGGTAATTTTGGAATTTAAATAAAACAACAACATAATGCAATTTTTTTATTAAAAGAACTATCACTAAAAAGGAACACAGCGGCGCAGCGGTGCGCGATACCAGATGTGCGATCGGTACCTTAATTTTTCGCGGAACGCGAAGCAGATGCGCGGTCGGTACCGTAAGTTTTTCGCGGAAGGATCTCGTAGATACGAAGCGCGCGGCTGGTAATTGTGGAATTTAAATAAAATAAAAAAACATAATGCAATTTTTTTATTAAAAGAACTAAAAAGGAACACAGCACGTCAACGCGTCACGTAAAAACGTCACATCAAAACGTCACGTAGTCTTGTGAAATGTCGCGTAGGCCTTATTGTCACGTAAAATCATCACGTCAAAACACGTCAACGCGTCACGTAAAACGTCACATCAAAACGTCACGTGGGCTTGTGAAATGTCGCGTAGGCCTTATTGTCACGTGAAAGCGTCAGGTAAAACGTTACATCAAACCGTCACGTGGGCTCGTGAAATGTCGCGTAGGCCTTATTGTCATGGGGAGCTCAGTCGCAAGAACTTATTGTCACAGCGCGACGTGAGGTAGTAACATCATGTCTTTGAATGAGTATAGACGTAAATTAGCAGAATTTAGAGAAAAACTGACACAGTTAAGAAGTCAGGTTTTATTTTATGAGGATAAAAATAAGGTTATAAAACAAATAGAGAACCTAACACTGGGAAGCAGCATAGACTGGACACCTAAGGAATTTAGCCAGCAGCTGCGACAAGAATATTCAAGTGCTGCGGATTACTTATTTAGGGAAACTCCAACAAGGCGAATTCATCCAATTACTATTAATGATGTTATCGACGCCGGCGCCAACAACGATGAACAAAGAAAGCATGAAAAGTGAAATAGATAATGTTTTTGCAATGACTTGTGTAATATTAGCTTCAGTGTTTATTTTAATTATAAAGATTATATTTAAAATTGTTAAGAGAAAATTTGAATCATCATGTAATATAAGACTTGAACAATAAATAAGGCGTTTAAATAAAAAACCCATAACTCTAAAAAATATTTAGTTGAAAATAATGAAAATAAATGTTAGCAGATAATTTACATATCGCATAGGAAATAGCGGTTGAGGGTCTAATCGCATTACTATGCAATTTTCGTTATCATACCCACATTTTGTTATTGAGTTATATTTCTTATCATGTGCATAGAAAATGTTGGAATTTTTAAAACCAATGACAAAGATAAAACTGAATATAATTTTGCACACGCACACTTTCTACAACACGTCATAGGGTGGGGCACGCAACCTTATAAATTTCAAAATCCACCTCAGGACGGTCTATTCCATAGTCTATTCCTTACTGTTAGTGCTCGTTGTGGTTCAACTAGTTTTGCAAGGTAAGTGTTCTCTTAATTATTTTTTGTTAAATATTTTTTATTTTTCTTGTTTGATTTTGAATAAAACTTAATGTTTTCTGCTCTGCTATTTATAAAATCTCTTCATTCCAGCTGAGATTTATTATTTCAACATTAAATAATTATCTAATTGTCGACATTTTGAATGACATTTATTTTTTATTTTCTCGTAATTATTCGTTGTTAAAATCTTTTCGGTTTTTCAAGTTTTTGGTTAGCTATTTATAAAATTCCTTCATTCCAGATGAGATTTATTATTTTAGCACCTGATTGTCTACAAGACCTCATGTCAGCATGACAATTATTTTTTATTTTCTCGTAATTATTATTTGTTAAATCTGTTCGGTTTTTTCAAGTTTTTGGTCAGCTATTTATAAAATTCCTTCATTTCAGATGAGATTTATTATTTTAGCACCTGATTGTCTACAAAAAAGACATGCTAGCATAACAATTATTTTTTTATTTTCTCGTAATTATTCGTTGTTAAATCTGTTCGGTTTTTTGGTCAGCTATTTATAAAATTCCTTTATTCCAGATGAGATTTATTATTTTAGCACCTGATTGTCTACAAGACCTCATGCCAGCATGACAATTATTCTTTTTTATTTTCTCGTAATTATTCTTTGTTAAATCTGTTCTGTTTTTCTTTGATTTTTTTAATTAATGTTTTCTACTCTGCTATTTATCCCTTTATTCCAGATGAGAGTTATTATTTCGACATCTGATTGTCTACAAACAAAAAAGACTTACTGTTAGCATGCTGAATGTCAATTATTCGTCATTCTTCGTAATTATTCTTTGTTAAATCTTTTCGGGTTTTGATTTTGAATACAACTCAATGTTTTTTGCTTGGTTATTTATATCACTCCTTCATTTCAGATGGATTTATCAAAAATTAATGCCTCATCTGTCGTAGCGAGGAAACCCGTGAAGAAACTCAAAGAATTACCGATCGACATTCCAGTACCCATTACGGGAGCCAAAATTGTGAAGACAAAGTTTGGGCAAGCTGTTCTGTTAGATTTGGGGGAAGAGGTGGTGTTTCTACCGCCTAGAGTCACAGATACCTACAGCCCCGTCATTGAGGAGTTTTCGAGCGGGAAGTATTCGATAGTTTATCACGGCCTGGTGGACTGCGGCCAACAGTACCAGCCCATGACATCATTTAAAATTATCTAAGCGAAAATACTGAGAGAAAGAGAGGTAAGCAATATGGATATTGTTAAACAATGTAAAAATTTACTGTTATTCATCAAAAGAATCAGAAAGATAGTTTTTGATAAATTCACAGCTAAAGACAAAGAAATTTGGGTGAAACGCTTAACGAAACAAATCAAAACTTGTAATAAAGTAATAAAAAAACGCACTTTGCCTATAGGTACAATTAGAAAACTGCAAACGCATGTAGGACATTTTAAACATTTTAAACAGATTATTTTCAATAGACATGTCGGTATGGGGCTAGACAACAAACTAAAACATAGAGTTAAATGGGAAAATGTAGTTTCCGCGTTTAAAAGTCGAATTAAAACTGGAGTTATAGTTAATTTATGGCATAAGGACTTAGCACATTTCCTAAATGATTGTTATATTATTTTTAAAAATAAAATCAGAAAAATTTTAAAAGCAGATAAAGTTGTTAAAGTTAATGTTTGTTTTTGTGGAGAATTTATTAAAAAATCGGGGGAGGAGGAAATTGTAAATTTTAAATATTTTAATACAAAAAATGCTGTACTAGACGTATCTACCGATACAGAGCGGTGGTTTTTTGAGAATGTTAAAGATAAAATAAATCTTAAATTATCCGAGTTTCAGGAAAGGGACTCCGGTTTTGCATTAAATAGAATTGTATCTTTAGAAGTAAATATTAATCGATATGAAATTGGAAATGGTTCCTCGTATATTAAACTTCCTGAGAGTATTCAAAAAAAGCGTGCTTGTATTAATGTAAAAAATTCTGATCAAGCATGTTTTTATTGGGCAATAGTTAGTGCCCTCTATCCAGCTAAAGCACATAAAGAACTCCCATCCTCATACCCATGGTACAGTACAGTACTAAAAACAGAAGACCTAGAGGCACCAATGCCGTTACATCAAATTTCAAAATTTGAAAAATTAAATAATATATCAGTCAATGTATTTGCTTTAGAATTAATAGAAAATAATGAAAAGTCATTTTTCACAGTATATCCAGCTAGATTAACTAAAACAGTCGTTGCCAAACATGTAAATCTTCTTTTAATTCAGAATCACTATTTTCCTAAATTAAACGATTATGAAGCACCTCCAGTGGATAATGATAATTCAGAAATTAAGTACCACTACTGCCACATTACGGATATGTCTAAATTAGTTGCTGGTCAATTAAATAAAAGAAAGGCCAAATTATTTCTTTGCAATAGATGCTTAAATTATTTTTCAACTGAAGGGAAATTGTCGGAACATGAAAAAATGTGTGCAGATATGAATAATTGTAAAATGTCTTTTCCTAAATATGATGCTGTTAGTTTTAAAAATTATACTTATAAACAAACAACGCCATTTGTCATATATGCAGATTTTGAGTGCATGTTAGAAAAAGTTACAGACCTCCAAACATCCTGTTGTACTAAAAAATATCAAAAACATATTCCGTATAGTGCTGGATACTATGTAAAATGTAGCTATGATGAAAAGTTGTCTTTTTTTAAGAGTTATAGAGGCATTGACTGCATGGAGTGGTTTGCTAATGAATTACCAAATTTAGCTCAAAGTATTCATTCGAAAATTAAGAAAATTATACCAATGCAGGAAAACCCGAGTACCAGTAAAGCCACAAGGTGTCACATATGCGAAAAATGTTTTTCTCCTACAAATATCATTGTTAAAGACCACAACCATTTTACGGGGGAGTTCAGAAATTTCGCCCACCAAGCCTGTAATTTAAATTTCAAAAAATTGTTTGTCGTCCCAGTTATTTTTCACAATATGAGTGGCTACGACAGTCATTTTATAATTTCAGAGTTAAGCAAAAAAGGAGATATTAGTCTACTTCCAGTCAATAAAGAAAAATACATTTCATTTACACTTAACGATGCTGTTACTAATATAAAATTTCGATGATTTATTGATTCATTAAGATTTTTAGGAGCCTCTTTAGATGAATTGGTCTCAACATTAAATAAAAATGACTTTAAAATTTGCAAGCGAGAATTTAGCAGGTTAAGTGACGATGAATTTAAATTAATAACTAAAAAAGGGGTATTTTGCTATGATTTTATTGATTCTTGGGAAAAATTAAACATTACCGATTTACCTCCAATAGAGGCATTTTATAATAAGCTAAACGATACGAATCTTACAGATGAGAAGTATGCTCATGCTAAAATAGTTTGGGATACCTTTAACATTGAAAATTTAGGTCAATATTCAGATTTGTACTTAAAAACCGATATTGTGCTTTTAGCAGATGTTTTTGAAACTTTCCGCAAAAAATGTTTTATAACTTATGGGTTAGATCCAGCCTGGTACTACACAATGCCCGGTTATTCTTGGGATTGTATGTTGAAATACGTGGGGTGTAACCTCGAGTTATTGCGTGACGTTGACATGATACTATTTATGGAGAAAGCAATTCGTGGAGGAATTTCAGTATGTAGCGGTAGAATGTCGGAGGCCAATAATAAGTACATGTCTAATTATGACCCCGCACAGCCCTCAAAATACTTAATGTATTTTGATGTCAATAATTTATATGGGTGGGCTATGGGAGAACCCTTACCCTACGGAGGGTTCGAATGGATGGATGCCAAAGACATTGATGTTATGTCTGTACCTGATGACTCTCCCGTAGGGTACATGTTACAAGTTGACTTGGACTATCCTCGCCAATTACATGATCTGCACTCAGATTTTCCATTCGCTGCCGAACACCGCAAAGCTTTGGGTTCAAATCATACTAAACTAATGACAACACTTTATAATAAAAAAGAATATATCGTTCATTATAGAAATTTAAAACAAATGCTGGCTAATGGGTTAGTTTTAAAAAAGATTCATAAAATTTTGAAATTTAAGCAGTCTGCGTGGCTGCGACCCTACATAGAATTAAATACTCGACTTAGAGCTGCAGCTACGAACGATTTTGGAAGAAATTTATACAAATTGGCCAATAATAGTGTATTTGGAAAGACTATGGAGAATATAAGGAAACATAGAATAGTAAAACTAGTCAGATCATGGAATGGGCGATATGGTGCTAAAAATTTAATTTCTAGTGCCAGGTTTCATAGCAGAAAGATATTTAATGAAAATTTAGTAGCTATAGAACTGATTAAATCAGATCTAGTTTTTAATAAACCCTTATACATTGGCATGACTGTTTTAGATATATCAAAATTATGTATGTACCAATTTCATTACGACTATATGCTTCCAAAATTGGGCGCAGATAAATGTAATTTAATGTATATGGATACCGATAGCTTTATTTATGAACTGTACTGTCATGATGCATATGAGGAAGTAATAAAACAAGATCTATCAAAATTTGATACATCCGATTACGCTGTAGATAATATCTATAATATTCCTCGCGTAAATAAAAAAGTTTTAGGAGTAATGAAAGATGAAAATAAAGGAGAAATTATGACAAAATTTGTGGGATTACGATCAAAAATGTATACTTTTAAAGTTCAATCTGGTCGAATCACTAAAAAAGCAAAAGGGACTAAATATAATATAGTAAAAAATGTTATAAAATTCGATGATTATGTAAACTGTTTAAATGATTTTAAGGAACAAACTGCTACTCAACACTCCATTCGGTCATATAGCCATAACGTCTATAGTATAGAACAAACAAAAATTGCGCTAAGTCCTTATGACGATAAAAGATATTTAATTCCAAATAGTTTTAGAACCCTACCATTGGGACATTACAGTATTTTAGAATAGATTTTTTTTTGTAGATGAATGTTCCATCATTGACCGACCTGTCTATCAAAAAAATCTGTGAAACAACAGTATCAGCATCATATTTCATCGAGCAGTCCCCCTTGCCGTGGACATTAACAAAAATAATATTAAAAAAATTTCCTTTATATAAATGGGAAACGATGATAAGCAGTGCTAAAAATGATCCTATTCCTTCATATAAAGGAATAGAATTTATTGCTTGCTCTAAACACATACCGTCACATTTAAGAAATGTCGTATTAGGAAAGTCAGATTGGGGGAGTATATTTGAAGATGAACACTCCAGTTATTGTGTATGGGCTAATGGATATTATCTTAAGCAGTATCGCCTAAACGTATGTAAATCATGTTTTTTTGCATTCAAAAATGCACATGAGACCTTAAATAAATTTTTACTGGTGCGTTACGACCATACTCACGAAGTTTATGATGCTGATGATATCGTTGAATGCGTATATCAGCAACCATATTATTGGTGCAATAGTTGCTTTACTCAAGTTTTATTCGATTTAAAAGATTACGAGTCTTGCGTTAATGCATTACATGAAATGCCTAGAAATAACAGGTTTGATGATTCTGAACCAGAAGTCTGAAGTAGGCAGTAATATTGATTCTTTTTTAAGGAACAAACTGCTACTCAACACTCCATTCGGTCATATAGCCATAACGTCTATAGTATAGAACAAACAAAAATTGCGCTAAGTCCTTATGACGATAAAAGATATTTAATTCCAAATAGTTTTAGAACCCTACCATTGGGACATTACAGTATTTTAGAATAGATTTTTATTGCAGAAGAACGTTGAAATGTCTCACAGATGTGTTACACCAGACCTATGGACCCCCGCTAATCTGCAACAAATAGCAGCCAATAAAATTTATTGGGATGTAGTTGATGCTAATACAAAGACATTTACGCTTCCAAGTGGAGAGCAACATCCTCTCCCTCAAGATGTGATTGGTATTGAACGATGGTACAGCAAGCAAGGATGTACCGCGAATTTTAAGATTCCCAAGCAAATACGATTCAGTTTAAACGTAAATTGTATAAGAGAATTAAAACTACAAATTGTGAAGAACTGTGAAAAAGTGATGTCATGCGGGTGTCGAAGATGCGGGGCTCCCTATGGATTCCCCCAATTTACAAAAAATAGCGAATACAATCCTAAGTAAATTGTCTAAGAGAATTAAAACTACAAATTGCAAATATATAAAAATTGATTTTTGAGACGAATTATGTTCATAAGCTACTATCTCTCTTTTGTACTAAACGCATAACAATATCCACGTGCTATCTCTTTCTTGTATATATATTGTAAAATAGTTTGTAATATATATATATTATGGTAAAATAAAAACTCTAAATTGGTATTTTTTTTTTATTTATTCAAATCATTAATTACCCTAATTTTATAAAAATAAATGAACTCCCTAAGAGCATTGTTTGTCATATCATCTGACATTATAGAACAAAAAGCATACAATATTTGCAAGGGGTTTAAACTATCTGCAGCATTTTCACAAAAATCTAAAACATTATAATAATATTCACAAAAGTTCAAATTTTCTAACAACTGCATACGAGGCGATAGCACACTAGTGTTAAGTTCAACAATTTGCTTCACTTCTTCTTCATCCATATAGTACTCCACACCATGCTTCTTAACAATAATGAATTTACAATCATCGTAAACTATCGGGGTAACAGTGCAGTATTCTTCGCATGGAAAAGTTGGGTGCATGAGGTCATCAGTTGATTGGAAAAAATCAATTAGTTGTTGTGTAATGATTGAAATAAAGGAATACCATTCGTATGCGCTGAGTGATATTCTGGTTGGTTTATATTGCTGAGATAAAATCACTGCAGGCGAAAATGATCTTGCAGGGCTTATACCACATTGTACTTCATAGCCCGATAACGTGTATTTTGTTGCAAGCAGGTAGAAAACTTCTGATTTGGCGGCAGCCTCATAATTTTCCAAAGCTCTATCTAATTCTTGATTATAGTCTTCGTTGCTAGGCATATCGATGCTAAATTCACAACCACCTGAGGAATACCCACTATCTTGAGAGCCACCTGAAGAATACCCACTATCTTGAGAGCTCATGTTCACTTGTACTGACATTGATACTGAAGCATGAGTTCTTTTATATTCCCCTACTCCTTGTGGTAAAAACAACCTCTTTGCAAAAAATGTATTGCTACGCGGCGGATTAAAAGATAGATCCTCCTAAACTACGTCATTAACGTTAATCCAGCTGTTATGTTTGCTGTCCATACCGAGCCATTTCACATACATCTTATTGCCTTTTCGTCTAAGTACTTTTTCAACCAAGTAAATGTCAGGGTTTAATGTTTTCTGTAATTCTTCTTCGTAAAACCCCCCGCTAATCGGTATACCGTGCATGTCTTCAAGCAAATACGTTATAGGATTTGTTATCTTAACTTTTACAATTTTAAATAATTCCGTCGTCCAATTGGGCGTGTAGGCCTTTTCAAATAAATGTTTTGTCTTTGAGACACGCACAATGTCACCAATTTTATATTTTCTTGGACCAGCAATTTTTAAATGACTATAACTCTTGTTTAAAATAGCTTTTTCGTTGGATTTGTTGACCTGAGATGGTGTGTATCCCGTTTTACTGTGCCTTGTATTGTTGTATTCCTCGGTAATTACAGGTAGAGCTTCTAACCATTTGTATGATCCATGTAAACTGAAATACTTGTACAACTTTGCTTTTAACGTTCTAATGACTCTTTCACAAATGGCGGCTTTTTTAATCGTGTAGGTGCTGTAATGATTAATTTCGTGTTTTTTCATTAAATTTTGAAATTTTCTGTTATAAAATTCTGTTCCCTGATCGGATTGGAGGTTCTTCGGAAGTCGTCGAGTATGGGCGAGAATATCCGAAAATGCTTGAGTAATTTCCTCGCCAGTCTTGGTCTTTAGAGGGCATGTCCAAACATATTTTGAAAAACAATCAATTACGACTAGTATTAGTCTAAAATTTTTATTTTGGTGTGCGTAAGGACGCATTTCGGCCAAATCCATTTGCCACAAGTCATCGATTCCTTTGATTATTGTTCGTCGACGAGGATAGATTTTTCGTGCTGGTTTATGCAATTCGTTCACCACCTGTTCCTTTTCTGTAGACATTTTCTTATTAACGACCAGCATCTACATCTACAACATGTGTGCGCAATAGATCAATATTACGTACTATATCCTGTAATGTTTGCTCCACTTGTTTTAACCTCTGTTCCATCTTCATATCGTGCATCGTATGGTTTGCAAGTGTTTCTGCAGCTTCTTTTATGCTTTTATCCGCATCCTTTTTTAGTGTATTCACATCATCTTTGATTATTTTTTTCAATTTTTGCTCGAGAAGTGGAACTGTGGTTTTATGAAGCTCTTCTCTTACTTGATTTAGTTCGATCGCTAAATGTGGAACTGTGGTTTTATGAATTTCTTTTTGTACTTCGTTTAGTCCGACGGCTAAATCCTGTATATCATTAGTTTTTTGTTGCAACAACTTATTTATATTGTTCTCCGTATCCTTTTTTAGTGTATTCATAGCATCTGCGATTATTTTTTGTAGCTTTTGCTCGAGCAGTGGAACTTCTTTTCTTACTTCGTTTAGTCCGATTGTTAAATCTTTTATATTAATGGATTTTTGATCTAATATCGCATCATGGGCTTTAATTATTGGAAAGTATACGCTACGCATCTCATTTATTAGATTATCAACGTATTTTTTCGTTGCAGCATCACTATATTCTGATGGGTCCTTAACATTACAAATTTTCACATTTTCGGCATTAATGTTTCCGGCAGGAGTATGTGGAAATGTAACTCGTACTGCCTTTTGGGTGATACTGTTACGAGAGTGATGACCGAATTTGTCGACACTCATAATGGAAATGATGCCATCATTCTCAGTTACTCTATTATATTGGCTTCTTTTAGTTCATTGATGATAGCCACGATTTCGTTGTCGTGAGATGTGTTGCCGGCGTCTTTCGAAGCCACCAAGAGTTTAAGACGATCAACTAACTCATTGACGTCATCCCAATAAATATACTCTAAGGGTGCAGCGTTGTATGTTAAACGAGAGTCATCCAACCCCGTTCCTTTGACCGTAGATGAAGATGCTGACCGAGCTGTTTTCGTTCTGTGGTCGAGTTCTTTTTGTGATCGAGTTGCATGCTTTTTCATTGTTGCATCAGATGGTTTGAATAGAGGTTTAATAATAGAATGATATTTTTCTCCGCTGGAACCTTTAAGGCGTCCTAAGGTATCCAGATGAATCTCTGTGTTAATCAGCAGTGTTTTATACTTTTGTAAATCCTCATCATTATACTGTTCTGGGTTTGGGTTGGCATAAAATAAAAGGTGATATAGGCCTGGCGTACCACTTAACCTACGTTCTTCAAAATCCCGTTCTCGAATTATTACTATGTCTCCATTGTCTTTGTCAAAGTTTATTCGACGTTTTCCCAATATCCAGCCACTAATACTATCGTAAAATGGACCATAGTTTTTATCGATTTTATCGTCTTTTATCAAATATTCTTTTATGTACTTGTGACTTATTGGAGGATAGTGGTCGATATATTCGTCTGTGGCGTCCATCGGAATCTCGTTAGAACCGGAGATTGGCTCTTGAATGTTTTCATCAGGTGCCTCGGGTGCATCAAGAAATACATCCTCATCCTCCTCCTTTTTCACCTCTTCTTTTTTAACATGTCCAAACTTGTTAGTGATAGTATGATGTAACGTTTTTGATGATTGAGCAATATCCTTGAAAGGCTTCGAGATTGGTTTAAAAAGTTTATTTAGTGACTCATCTTGCTCTGTTCTACCTAACTTCAATGCCAAATATTTTTTGCGAATTGATCTAGCCAATTCGGTAACTTTCTTCTTGCGAAGGGCAATGGCGACCGTATCATCTGGCATTTTGCTGGCGACTAAACAAACACCTTACAATTTTATATATTTATCAAATCCTTTGCGATATCGTCCATTGTTGAGAGCAAAATCTTTCATAATTACCACAGTACCATACCTATCTCTCCAACATTCTGAACACATTTTTTTAAATTCATCAAATGACATGTCTGGCGATACGTGTTCATCAAATATATGTTTCAAATTTATCTCGTCTTGCTTGAACAGCACAATCATGTTACAATTGTCTCTTATTAGCTGCTTAGGTATTTTTGAATATGTTTGGCATAAGTAAGCCGCATCGATATCTTTATGTCTGCACATGGAATAATACTCACGAATCTTGTGTTGGCCATCACATGCGACATCGTCAAATAAAAACACAGAGTTTGGTTGAGCTTTGTTGGGATCAATAATTTCTTCATTGTCTTTAAATGGAAAATACCCTACACCTTTGACTTGCGCTAATGCATCTCGCAATAGTTGGTATTTCGGTTGAAAGAGGGATTTTGAATAAACATAGACATTTTTAAACTTGACGCCATTTGGACTAAATAAAAGTGATAGCATGGCGTTAGTTTTTCCACATCCACTTGGACCACAAATAATGGCTCTGAATGAGTTTGGTAATAATTTTCCATGTTTACTGTTGGTTGCTTTCTGTACAATATCTAGATTATCAATTGGTAACGTCTGCTCTTGTTGAATGACTCTCATCGTGTGTTAAACATAGTAAAAATATGAACAATATATTACCAATGTCACCAAATGCATGACCATCAGTCCAATGTTGGTGTTCAAAGGGGAAGGTCTTTTGAACTCTCTAATTAATAAACTTCCAGTTGAGCTTCATATTCCTGGTTATCAGTATTGTGGACCTGGAACAAAACTAAAAAAACGTCTTGCACGCGGAGATCCGGGAATTAATCCTTTAGACGCAGCTTGTAAACAACACGATATCGCTTATTCGCATCATACATCTCTCGAAGAACGTCACAAGGCCGATAAAGAATTGGAAGATAGGGCTTGGGAGCGATTCAAGTCTAAGGACGCTAGCTTTGGCGAAAAAAGTGCTGCTTTACTTGTAACCGGTGGAATGAAAACGAAAAGAAAGTTGGGAATGGGATGTCCTCGTCGTCGTGGAAGAAAGGGACGTTATTCTTTCAATCGGGATGTGGTACCTAAAATTGCAAAGTCCATGAAGAGAGGAGCATCGTTAAGAGATACTGCTTTGACAGCTGTACGAATAGCAAAATCGGTAATTAAAAAACTTGGTGGACGAAAAACAGTTGATCTTCCACGAGTGTTGCCACTAAAATCTGGAGGTTTCCTACCCCTCATACCCCTATTTGCAGGTCTTTCTGCATTGGGGGCTTTAGCCGGTGGTGCAGCAGGGGTGGCGAAGACTGTGGTTGACGCAAAGAACGCCCAAAAGAAATTGGAAGAGGATATGCGCCATAATAAGGCGATGGAACACATCGGCTCAGGTCTGTACTTGCGTAAGAAACCAAGAGGCGGATTCGGTTTGTATCTGAAAAAAAACTTCCAATAAAGCTACCCAATCGTCCGCTGTACGACTTAGAGATTTCGCATTACGCGAAAACACTTAAAATCCCACATTTTCGAGGTGTTTTCATGAATGACACTCTGCCTAGACACGGTCCTCGAAAACGTGAATGCGCAATAGTTAATCTAGATGCATCATCACACAGCGGAACACATTGGGTAGCATATAGAAAGATAAACAACGACGTAGAGTATTTCGATTCATTTGGTAATTTGAAGCCGACCAAAGAACTTGTTAAATATCTAGGTACACATACAAAAATTTTCTATAATAACCATCAGTATCAAACCTACAATCAAATCATTTGTGGACATTTATGCCTAAAGTTTTTATATAATGGAGCATATTAAAGGCATGGAACTGCTTCTGGACCATATGTTTCACAAAAAACGTTTTGAAGGATTCAGTGAAGAAGAACTAAAATTAATACCGCTAGATTATATTATACGAACTGTAGAACCTATAGAATTGTTATATATATGGCATAAATTGCCTGGGGAATATCGACAAGAATTTAACCTGCAGATACTACTTCCCTGCTTCGTGCATTACAACAGACCTGATTGGAGGACTCATTGTGATGGCCCACCCGGTTCTCAAGCATCTTGTCATTTATGTAAACTTGCTTTAGAACAAATAAAAAAAATTTGAATAAATTTGTTTTTTTACTGTATATAAACCTATTAATCTCTTGACCTGAATCAGTCATCATGTCGCAGTTGTTGAGAGTAAACAGCACGAATAACATATTCTCGTTTCAACCTCCCACACCGATCGTATTAGATCCGAAAAAAGATTACGAAATAGCTCTTCGATTTTTCCATTCTTACAACAGTATACCAAACATCGAAAATTGCAAGTTTTATTACTACGATGTCAATAACCGAGTGCAACATTTTGATTTCCCCGATGGATGTTATGAAATTATCGATATTGAGGAATACATACAAAAGAAATTGGGGGCTGCCAATACATCTAAACCTAACATGATATTTAGTCTAAAACCTAACCACAATACGTTGCAGTGCGAAATCTTCAGTCAATTTAAAATTTCATTTCAACCAAATGACAGTCTTGGTACAATATTAGGGTTTTCTCCCGTAATACTAAATCCTAGACAGACACATTCTTCAGATCTACCTGTTAGGATTATTAAAGTATCTAGCATACGCTTTCCCTCTCTGGGACTGTAATTTTTTCCTCGACGCCGGTGAGAGGGCCGAGTAAGTGGTCTTGGTCCCTGAAATTGTGAGGGGAGCACGACCAGTGAAACCAAACACGGTCCCAGCGTCCAGCGACTGTGCACCGGGTGGTCGCCGGACACCGCCGCTGGACGCTAAAAGGTGCCGCAACTGGGGCGAGCAGTTGCGGCACCTTCGCCTTCAGCACTTATACATTTCCTTCCAACTTCCTTGCGGCTACCCTTACCCATAAATTTAATCTCGCCCACCCCCAAGAGTTTCTGGCCGGGGCCCGGTGGAGGGACCCCACGCACTGGGCAGGGGGTCCTCCGTCGGGCTCCGATCACAAACCTCTTTTCGAGGACATTCTCGACATACCCATCGTGAGTAGCCGCCATGTCTTACCCCACCTAAGCACCTTTCCCACCGCAAATCCTTTCCAAATCCCGCGCTACAGGGGAGGCAGCAGTAACGCGGAAATTCCAAGTAGCCTGTGAATACAGACTGCTACTGCGTCCGGAGGCAACCGTGATAAAAAGCCTAGAGGAGTAAACCTCAATAAAATAATCCCCATTATCACGGTGGAAGGCATCGTGCCAAAGGTATGAAAGATGTGAGGGTTAGAGCATCACAAACGATCCCTTCGGGATACCTGGCGACCTCCCGAAGTAACTTAGCCTTAGCGCGGCAAGGGCGCACGGCCCCGCTGGACTGTTGTTCGGCCCGACTCGTGGGAATTAGAATGGAAGTAAAAAATAATGACAATACAGTTGCGGTGGAAGGAGAATTTTTCTCAATTTTCTCCCGATCTATGAGGACCGACAGAACCCCTGAAAAGGCGGCAAGAAAGAGCAAGAGTGAGGCGGAAAAAATAAGTAAGAGTGAGGGGGCTAATAGTTCTTCTGAAGTGCCGGAGGTCCACACGGACCTAGAACAGAAAGGGACGCCGGTAACTACCAGCAAAAGAAAGAGAGAGGCGGGCATAGGGCCAGGACAAACCCCAGAACGACTAGAGAGTGTCAAAAAGATGAGAACAGAGTTGCAAAAGCTAAAGGAGACGATCACTGAGGTGCTGAGGTTGACTAAGGTCAATCCCAACACCAAAGTTGAAATCAAGACTGAGGTGGCGGGCTTAGATTGGCAGCTCACCAGGCTGGAGCGGTCTTTTAAGGAAATGGAAGGAGAGGTAGCAGAGATGTGTGGAAACAAAAAAAAGAAATCTAAGGAGTCTTCCGTCTGTACAACAAGCGAGGGAACACAGACGTTTGCATCGATGGCTCCAACGAGTATCGATATTGGAATTCAGACCAACCTGGAGGAAGAGTTTTCGGAGGAACAACGAGTGGCAAGGATTGAGAAGAGTATGAACGAGGGAGCGAATGCGAGTGCGGAAGATATAATGGCGGTGATTAGCGAGGATTGGCCGGAGGCTTTGTTCAGGAGGACGATCCGGAAAGAAGGAAGTCCCTTTTCATCTGGGAGCGACGTGGCCGTGGCCATAACGAGTGACGCTGGAGATGCGAGGGTGATTGAGAAGCTCAAGGAGCTTTATCCAGAGCTGCCAAGCTCCCCTGTTTCCGGTAACGAGACCGCAGGCGTGGGGACGGTATATGTAAGGGTCCAGCACGACAACGAGGAGGGTGAGCGAGTGTCTACTGAAAGGCGCGCGCACAAACTCATCCTCGGCAAGGGTGAGGAACCGGACGCTGTCAAGTTCCTGTCAGCGATGAGATTGTTGACGGAAAAAATGGAGAAGGATGAAAGGAGCAGTGTAAATGTGTGGGCCCCGACAGCCTTGGGGATGGAGGTAGCCCGCAAGCTGTCGGAGTTGGCAGTGAGAGGCAGGAGCTTGACGGTGACCCTGTTCGGAGAGAAAGAGAGTGAGAGAAGACCCGCTGTCAAAAACGGGGTAGTTGTGCTAAGCAAGGCCAAGGATAAATCCTTTGCTGATATGGTGCGAGGGCTTCGCACGGGACTGGGAGAGAGGAAAGATGTAGTGGTAAAGCGAATGAGGAAAACAAAAAATGAGGGCATGGTTTTGGAATTGGACGGTGGAAGAGAGATGGCTGAGGAGGTCAGGAGGATCGTCTCCGCGGGCAACACCTGTGTTACCAAAGCGGTGGCGAAGGGTGGAGTGCCAAAAAAGATGATCTCCCTGATCGACATGGACTTGATAACCACGGAGGAAGACGTAATGAACGCGATAGAGGACTTTGCAGGGAGAAAGTGCGAATGTGAGGTGAAGGATATTCGACCGTCACACGGTGGCAAAATTGCCAGGGTAGAGGTAGAACTTTGCGTAGCAGAGAGACTGATTCGGAGGGAGAGACTGAGGGTGGGAATAATATCCTGTCTAGTAAAGGAAAGGGTTTTTATCGCGAGATGCCACAGATGCCAGGCATTTGGGCACATAAGAGCGGAGTGTAAGGCAGAGAGTGAGCATAAGGGTTGTTGGAGATGCGGAGAAGAGGGTCACATAGCCACACAATGCAATGAGAGTAAATTGTGGTGCGCGAACTGTAACGTAGAAGGTCATAGAGGTCAGAGTAGAGAGTGCCCGAAGTTCAGGCGTTTGGTTGACGAGGCCAGGCGTAGGTCTGCGAACGCAGTGCGGTAGATGTGAGCTCTTTGTCTGAAATGGCGAATAAAAATCGTTATCCTGAGTTGAGGGTTCTCCAGACCAACGTGGGTACGGCAAGATTGGCACACGATCTAGCCATTGCTTCCGCCGCTGAGGGAATGTTTGACATTCTCGTGGCGTCGGAACCAAACCCTACATTGGTCAGGAATCGTGGCTGGTATGTGGACGACTCGGGTCGCGTCGCTGTATGGATCCGGAATTCAAAGTTAAGAGTGAGAGAGATCGAAGCCCATATGGGCTTCCTGTGCGTAAGGCTGGAGAGAGTGAGTCTCGTTTGCTGCTATATCTCTCCAAATATACCAGTGAATGAGTTCGAATGGAAAATGAATGAAATAATGGAGGAGGTGAGGAAAGAGAGTAGTAACGGATGTGTAGTGCTCGGCGACTTTAACGCGAAATCCGCGGCTTGGGGTTCGCCGATCACCGACACCAGAGGGCAAGTGATGATGGAGTATGTGGGTGCTCTTGACCTGGTTGTGCTAAATACAGGCCTGGAGCCTACGTTTGTGAGAGGTGAGTCTGGAACATATATCGACGTCACCTGCGCTACGCAGGCGACAGCGCGATGCGTGAAAGATTGGGCTGTGTTACCGGACTACACTGGGACCAACCACAGGTTTATCGGCTTCGCGATAGGCGGGGCAGGAATTCCCACAAGAAGGTCCTCCGCGCGCGAGACGGGTATTCAAGGAAGCCGTCAGATAAACTGGGACGTATATGAAGAGAGAGTGCAGTGGGAGGTGCAATGCGTCCGGGACCAACCACCTACGGTGGAATGTCTTGAACGAGCTATGAAAGCCGCGCTGAGTGATAGTAGAACGAGCAATGTGCACGCCAGCAGAATGCCTTACTGGTGGAATGATGAAATTGCAATACTGAGAAGAGAGTGCATCACGCTACGCCGGCAAATGACAAGAGCGAGGAGTAGAAGACAGGAAGAAGTAGCGAGAGATAAAGAGAGAGAGTATAAAGCTCGGAAGAAGGATTTGAATAGAACGATCCGAGCCGAGAAGAAGAGGCACTGGAGTGATCTGTGTAGCAAATTGGATGAGTACCTCTGGGGGGACGGGTATAAAATCGTAATGAAGCATTTTAAAGCGTATCGTCCGTACGACATGCCGCTGGACGAGAAACTTAAGATTGTCGGGGAGTTATTCCCGCCCGGAATTTGGCATGGCGTGCGGAGGGACGTGAATGCGCAGCGGGGTGTACCCTTCTCCCCTGAGGAGCTCGCTGAGGCGGCGGAGTCCCTCAAGTCGCGCAAGGCTCCCGGTCTAGACGGAATACCGCCAGAGGCGATTAAGTGTCTGGAGCGATTGGAGCCTGCGTGGCTTTTGGGCCACATAAATGCCCTGCTTGAGGCACAGGTGTTTCCCGAGTCTTGGAAGATCTCTAGGCTCGTACTCCTGCCGAAAGGTGCCGGAAAGTATCGGCCTATTTGTCTTCTTTCCAGTATAAACAAGCTGTACGAGAGGATGTTGCGTAAGAGAATCGAAGGGGTGATAGAGAGATCCGGGGGATTGTCCCCAAGGCAGTACGGATTTTGTAAGGGTAAGAGCACGGTAGATGCGGTGATGGAGGTGTTTCGGGCTGTTGAGGGGAGGGGAGATCGCAACAGGTGGGCGGTTCTGCTCCTCTTCGACGTTCGGAACGCTTTTAATTCATTACAGTGGTCCTCTGTGCTGGGTCCTCTGGCGGCGAGGAACTGTCCCGCATATTTGATGAATATCGTGTCGGACTATCTGTCCGAAAGGAAAATTATGGTAGAGAGAGGCGTGGTTGTAGACGTTACGGCTGGGGTGCCCCAGGGGTCCGTCCTTGGCCCGTTGCTATGGAACTTGGCATACGACGGTGTCATTCACTGCGAGTTCGGAGAGGGGGTAACCCCCTTTGCATTCGCGGATGATCTCGCGGTGCTGGCAGTAGCGCGGGATAGGGAGGAACTCCTGTTCCGGGTATGGCATGCAAGTGTGTTGATTCAGGACTGGATGAATGACCATGGTTTGAGTCTCGCGGCGGAGAAGACGGAGGCGGTAATCCTTAAAGGCCCGAGAAAGAGAGATGGAATGGTGTTTGACTGTGCGGGCGTGCGGATCACTCCTAAGAAGTACGTCAAGTACTTGGGAGTGGTCTTACATACGAATGGTGGTTGGGGAGAGCACGTCCGGGAGGTGACCCGGAAGGCAGCGGAAAGAGCGGCTGCGCTGGGGAGGATAATGCCTAACATCGGGGGACCTAAATCCGAAAGGAGGAGGGTTCTACACGGTATTGTTCAATCTGTCATCCTCTACGCGGCACCAGTCTGGAGTGCCGCTGTGGAAATACAGGCATACAAGAGGCTTTTGGTACGCGCGGACAGAACTAGTTTGCTGCGGGTGGCAAGTGCTTACAGGACTGTGTCTGCTGCTGCCCTGTGGGTGATCACCGGCTGTGTTCCCTTACATGTGTTGGTGAGTGAGAGAGATAGAATGTTCCAGCAGAGAAATAGAGAACTACAAGGGGAGAACGTTAGAAGTGAGGAGAGGGCCACATCTATTGAGATGTGGCAGGCCGAGTGGGATGTAACGGAGCATGTGGCGCAGTGGACGAAGTCACTGATACCGAATCTGCGAGGCTGGCTGGACTGCGGGCACAGGCGCCTAGACTATTATCTGACGCAGGTGCTCACAGGACATGGGAGCTTCCGTAGCTACTTACACAGATTCAAAAAGACCGAATCGGACAATTGCTTGTACTGTGGGACTTCGGACACTGTGTCACATACCCTTCTGGAGTGTGTCAGATGGGCAAGGGAAAGGAATGAGTTGGAAAGAGTGTTTGCGTCTGTGAGAGAGATGGTAGAGAAAATGGTGATTGATGAGCGATGGTGGGACAAAATCCACAATTATGTGAGAAAGGTTTTGTCGATAAAAGAGAAGGAAGCGCGGGAGCTAGACGCAGTTCTGGCAGGTATCGAGGAGGCAGAGCTGGGCCCGCATAGGTAGTAAGAATAAGAGGTTGACAGCATATGATTGAAGGACGTAGTGGTCGGATGAGTGCGAGAGACGGAAGCTAATGCGTGATGACGAGTGATTGAGAATCGGGTAAAAGAAGGACATCAGGGAGAAGTCATGCCTTAACGGGCGATTCCAACCTGATGCCCTAGTATGAGAGGGGTGGGGTTTAGCTGGTCCCGGCCACATCGGAGTTACGGAGGGCAGGGAGGTCCGATTTAGGGCCAAACTGGTCGACGTGACACTGATGAGGTTTCAGCTCAGGAACCCAGCACTGTCGGAAATGTTTACCTCCGTCGTCTGTTTGCAGATTCCCCACCTAGTGATGAAAAAAAAAAAAAAAAAAAAAGCATACGCTTTGAATGCAACATTAGTACCGGAGCCTTTGACGGTAACAGACCTGCTCACACGCTCTACGAATTTGTCATACAATCAAATCCTGGGTACGCAATTGACGAAACCCCTCACAATTTGTTGTATTTACCTGTTGTGCCACAGCGTGAAATTACCAATATCACTGTGTTGGCTGTCGATCAAGAAGGACGACCTGTGAACTTTAGAGGAGAAGAGAGCACATTGGTGCTGGAACTTAGATCAAAAAGCAGATGGGATTAGTAATAGAACAATCTACCCAGAGAACGCCATTAGTTGTGCAACCATCTCAGCAGCAATATCTTAAACAATCTACCTACAGAACACCATTAGTTGTGCAACCATCTAAGCAGCAACATCTTACGTCCGCAAACAAATTGTTTTTACAAACGTTGGGTTTTAAACTGAAAAAATGACTACAATGTATGGAAAGAGAGCGCGTTCAAACAACATCACAATGCCTCCAATATTTGATATTTATCGTAAGCCAATATTTGATGAATCGATTCGAAAGGCTGAATACCGAACTTATGCACCATTCATCAAATCATTCAACTGCAATGATATTGTCGAATTTAGCATTAATCAAGTTGACTCGTTTTTTGCAATGAGCGAAACCTTGTTATGCATTAAAGGATCACTCGAAATAACTGGAAATGGTGGCGTCAAACTAGCAAATAATGTGGGTGCCTTCCTTTTCGATTCGTGTATGTACAGCGAAAGCGCAAGGGAGATGGAAACAGTGCGGGATCCTGGCATCGTAAGTGCTGTACGTGCCATGACATGTTATACGCAAGAAGATTCTAATTATATGGTTATGGCTGGATGGAATTACCCTAAGGATCCAATTCTAAACGCTGCAGATCATTCATTCAGCATACAGATGCCTCTTAAGCATGTTTTCAACATTTTTAATGATTATCCATTGATTACGTGTGGTCGTCAAACAATAAGACTAGTTCGAGCTCGAAATGATAACGATTGCATAGTTATTACAGAAAAACAAAACGCTGACAAAACTACAACTGTTACAACCGCTAAGATTAACATTACCAATATTGAGCTTAGAGTGAAGCACATATTCCCCAATGATGATATTAAATTGGAACTCATGAAATCTATTCAACAAGATCAACCTATAGTTATTCCGTTTAGAAAGTGGGAATTACATGAATTACCTGCTATTACGAGAGGTGCCAGGCGTGAAGTTTGGGCTGTTAAAACTAGCACATCAGTTGAAAGACCTCGTTATGTTATTGTTTTCTTTCAAACCAACAAACGCGACAAGATTACAGCTGATCCTACTTTATTTGACAATGTCAACATCCAAAGTATTAGATTATCGTTAAATGGAGAATACTGGCCAAACGAGAGAATGCAATTGGATTTTAGCAAAACCGATTACAATGAAGCCTATTTTAACTATACCGAATTTTATCCTAGCTACATACATTCCCAACAAAAACGACCTCTACTCGATTTCTCAGCTTTTAAGAATCGTGCATTGTTCGTTATCGATTGTTCGAAACAAGAAGAAAGCATGAAAGCATCCACCGTTGACGTAAAACTCGATATTGAAGCGAATAACGGTTTTCCCGACAATACCAAGGCCTATTGTATTATTATTCACGACTGTGTAATGGAGTACTTCCCTCTCACCGAAATTGTAAAAAGTCTAAATTAGATGCATGAGGTGTCAGTAGTACACGAGCAATCATCATGAGAATAGCATTCGTAGATATTCAGGGATTCGTTGTGGATGGGTGGTTTGTTCCTAAAGAACTTTCCATTGAAATAGGTTATAAACGAAGTCATTACATCTTTTTGCCTCCGAAACCATTCAATGCGCTAAGTAATGTGGATAAGAAGACCGCATCATACGTGGAGAAGAATCTGCTAGGCATCCGGTACTCTGATGGAGAAGTTGAACTATCTGAAATAAATAAGATACTGCAAACCGAGTTGTTATATACAGCTGACTGTATCTACGTTCGAGGGAAACAAAAAGCAGAATATTTGGATAAGAAACGCCACGTTTTTGGAATTTTTCCTCATATTATTGATGTTTGCAAGTTCGATGGTACGCCTCGTGCTGCTGGAAATCTTGGTTTTACTGCAAACCCCCCATGTCATGCCGCTGGATTATTTTCATGTGCAGAAACAAATGTGAATCGCCTGCGTGACTGGTTTGTCAATAAAATAATGCCAATGTAATTTTTCTGTGTACAAAATAAATATTTTTTAAAGTTATGGGTTTTTTATTTAAACGCCTTATTTATTGATCAAGTCTTATATTACATGATGATTCAAATTTTCTCTTAACAATTTTAAATATAATCTTTATAATTAAAATAAACACTGAAGCTAATATTATACAAGTCATTGCAAAAACATTATCTATTTCACTTTTCATGCTTTCTTTGTTCATCGTTGTTGGCGCCGGCGTCGATAACATCATTAATAGTAATTGGATGAATTCGCCTTGTTGGAGTTTCCCTAAATAAGTAATCCGCAGCACTTGAATATTCTTGTCGCAGCTGCTGGCTAAATTCCTTAGGTGTCCAGTCTATGCTGCTTCCCAGTGTTAGGTTCTCTATTTGTTTTATAACCTTATTTTTATCCTCATAAAATAAAACCTGACTTCTTAACTGTGTCAGTTTTTCTCTAAATTCTGCTAATTTACGTCTATACTCATTCAAAGACATGATGTTACTACCTCACGTCGCGCTGTGACAATAAGTTCTTGCGACTGAGCTCCCCATGACAATAAGGCCTACGCGACATTTCACGAGCCCACGTGACGTTTTGACGTGACGTTTTTACGTGCTTTGACGTGACGTTTTACGTGACGTGCTTTGACGTGACGTTTTACGTGACGTGCTTTGACGTGACGTTTTCACGTGCTTTGACGTGACGTTTTACGTGACGTGCTTTGACGTGACGTTTTCACGTGACATTTCACAAGCCTACGTGACGTTTTGATGTGACGTTTTTACGTGACGCGTTGACGTGCTGTGTTCCTTTTAAGTTCTTTTAATAAAAAATTGCATTATGTTTTTTTATTTTATTTAAATTCCACAATTACCAGCCGCGCGCTTCGTATCTACGAGATCGCGAAAAACTTAAGGTATCGACCGCGCATCTGCTTCGCGTTCCGCGAAAAATTAAGGTACCGATCGCACATCTGGTATCGCGCACCGATCGACCAGCGCTAGAACGCCGTCACATCGGAACGCGCCCCATCGGACGTCGTCACATCGGAAAGCGCCCTTTTGACACTATGCCGCCATGTTTTTTTGTATTCGTTATCTCCCGCCCATTCCAACGAGCCGTCGTACGTTTAAATCGGACCAATAGCAGCAGAGATACCATGTTTCTCTCTCTAACACACATACTTTCCTATATCAGCTGTGACATCACATACCTCTCTCTCTAACACACAGAATTCCCTATATCTGTAGTGACACCCGTTTAGATCATCTACTGTAGAGCATAACAAATGGCGTCCCAACTGATGGTGCATTAAGAGAGTATTTCTGGTTGCAACTTTGAAAGGGAAGACAGACGAAAAGCAGGTGATTGAAAATCTATATTGAGTGGTCAAAATTGATATATTTGAATTACGACATATAAATTTCCTTTAGGTACAATTTTAATGATTGATTTTATTTATTTGATATTTGCATTTGATGAATTTTTGAAATATTCATATTACATTGGGTAAGAGAAAATTTTCGTGTCTGCAACAGATAGGGTATTTTCGAATTTCGTAGCAGGCGGGGATAAATTTTAACTACATGTCGATCTCCAGAAGCAAAAGCAAAGAAAACAAAAAACAAGAAGAACATTTGGAACAAGAAGAACATTCAGATCAAGAAGACAGTTTAGACACAACAATCATGGAAACAAAAAAAAAGGAATTGTCAGATATAGAAAAATGATTACAACTGATGCAACTCCAGTCACAAAAAATGGATAAAAATCAGGAAGAAACATCAAAGAAAATGGATAAAATAGATAAAAATCAGGAATAAACACAACAAAAAATGGATGACAATCAACAGGAAACAAAACAAGCAATAGAAGAGAACAATAAGAAAATAGAGGAAAGCATAGAAAAGTATGAAAAGGAAATAAAAGGATGTTTGACAACAATGAAAAACGAGATAGAACAACAAGAAATGAAAATTAAAGATCACATGAAAGAACAAGAAATGAGAATGAAAGATCACATGAAAGAACAAGAAATGAAAATTCAAAATAAAATGGAGGAGTTAACGAATTGCCAGAAAAAGGAACTAGAAAATTTGGAAAACAAGTTGGAAAACGCGATTCAAGCAGACATAGAAGAAGTGGAGAGAAAGATCCAAGAAAACGAAAGAAAAATTGCGGAAATCAATACTCAACAAAATGTCGGAGAAAGAAGAGAAATGGTTATACATAGCACAGATGACGTGAAAATACGATTTGGCGGGGATGTAAAAAGATTACACCCAGTGCCCTTCATAAATAGCCTGAAAAAGAAAGTACAACACATTGGAAATTTTGAAACAGCTAAAGAAATGATAAGAAACCATCTTAAGTATGAGGCAGGTCTATGGTTTGACAGTAAGGAGGAAGAATTTGACAGTTGGCAACAGTTTGAACATAAATTTTTAAACTATTTCTGGGGAAAAGTCCAACAAATGGAAATCAACAAAGAATTACAAAATGGGAAATATAATGATTGGATGGGTATCTCAGAAAAAACATACGCATTACAAATATACAATAATGCAAAACATCTACAATACAATTATTCGTCAGAGCAATTAGTCGAGCTGATTGCAAGACATTTCGAAGAAACGCTAGAAGATCATATCACGTTGCAAAATTACAAAGACATAGATAGTTTGTGCCAATTCCTACAAATAGGAGAATCACGTCTAAGAGAAAGAAAATCAAGAAGGTCGCAAGAAGATTACAGACCCCGAGAAACACAGGATTACAGGGATAGAAGACAAAACAATAGGAGGGACTATACAAAACGAGATTTTAATCCCAGGAGGGAAAACGAAAATAGAGACAACGGAAGAGGAAATTATGAACAAAGAAATAGGCAGTGGAATGAGGACAGAAATCGAGATAACCAGAATAGAAACACCACACTCACAAATCAAGAAAACAGAAATAATGGTAGACAAAATGAACAGGGATATCGAGAAAACCGAAACAGATCCGACAGACCAAGAGAAAATAGAAGAGAGGTAAATAATACCCAGGCAGAAGAATATGACGATGAGAGACACTACTACGAAAATACAAACAACGAGGAGCAAACGGCGTCTTTTCACGAAGGCGCTCACTAGAAACAAAGAAACAAACAGGAATTTTTTTACACCCGAAGGAATTTATAAAACTGGCAGGAAACAATGAAAAAAGAAATGGAATAAAATTAAAATTTGTGAATGGCTTTATCAACGAGAAACCAATTAAAATTATGATAGATACTGGCTCAGAATTAACACTAGTCAACAGAAAATTAATAGAAGAAGTTAATTTAACCAATTTAATTTACAAAATACCTAGGGTGAACTTAGTGGGCGCAAATAAAAGGAAATTGGCAACGATAAATGAAGGCATACGAATAAGGATACGATTGGATAAGAGATTTTATGCACTACAATGTGTAATAATGCCAAATATGTTGCATGACATGAACGTAGGAGTGGGCGAAATTCACAAAGGAAAAAGAAGAAGAACCGGAAAATTTGAAAAAGGACAAGGAACATGAGAAACGGAAAATGGACAATTCAGAAAAAGAACAAACAGTGGAGATGAATGTGGCGACGAAACAAGGACAAAGGAGAAAGAGAAGAAGAGGGCAAAGGAAGATAAAAGAAAATGAAACTTGGGACTCATCAAAAGAAGAGTTGAGACCCGAAGAAGAAAATTTGAGAGTAACAAAAGCAAAGAAAACCTGTGATTCCTCTGTAGAAGAGTCGAGCCCAGAAGAAGAAGAAGAAAAAATGAAAGGGACAAAAGAAAATGAAACTTCGGACTCCTCAAAAGAAGAGTTGAGACCCGAAGAAGAAAATTTGAGAGTAACAAATGCAAAGGAAACCTGTGATTCCTCTGAAGAAGAGTCGAGCCCAGAAGAAGAAGAAGAAAAAATGAAAGGGACAAAAGAAAATGAAACTTGGGACTCCTCAAAAGAAGAGTTGAGATCCGAAGAAGAAAATTTGAGAGTAACAAAAGCAAAGGAAACCTGTGATTCCTCTGAAGAAGAGTCGAGCCCAGAAGAAGAAGAAGAAAAAATGAAAGTGACAAGAGAAAATGAAACATGGAATTCCTCAAAAGAAGAGTCGAACCCAGAAGAAGAAGAAGAAATGAGATTAACAAAAGAAAGAGAAGAAAAGGAGATGCATTTGAATTTAAAACACTATGAAAAATTCAGAAATGGAGAGCATCAAGTTGCCCAAAAACAGGCGCATGATGTTTGGAAGAAAAAGAGAATGAAGGAAATAGAAGAAGAAAGTCAAAAGATCAGAAAAATATGTAATTGTTACGATGTGTACAAATATCATGAGTAAAGGAAGGAAGGGTACATAGTAAATAGTTTAAGGTAGGAAATAGGACATAAAGTAGGATAATGAAATAGGTATACCGGAAAATTGTTTTGCCTCGAGAAAATCGGTTGCATATGCAAAGAATTTTATCGAATTCAAAAGGCGGGGATTTTGTTGTAGAATAGTTTTTTTATAAAGAAATTAAAAAAAAATTTAATTTATGTCAATGACCATGAAATGATAGTTTTTCATCACCCTGTATATGACCAAATTTGTTTAGAATTTAATTTTGCTATTAAACACGTGTTTCGCAAAAATTAAAACGATTAGTGATAATTATTCGACGAAATGGACGGGGCATTAACAAAACATTTCGGTGATTAGAAAGTGGAGAGAGCGTTGACGGGACAATAACGTTTTTAAGATCCTTCCGGGAAGGAAGGAAGGGTTTTATGAGGAAACAGTAGCGATTAGCAGGTAGCGAAAACGCGTTCCAAAATTGCGGCTGTAATCTTGAATATTTTTTCGAGATATTTGGCACACGTATTCGTAATATAATAAAGAATGGCGGTACAGACCCCAATTTGAAAAATATATTAATATGTGGAAATTACTCTGTAATTAAGTACAATATTAAAAAAACGAGCCTATACCGCAATTAAGAAGAACAAGAAAATAAACTTTTTTATCCGATGCCTAGATTTTGTGTCATTTTGGAAATACTAAAATTTTTTATTCCATTAGTAGTTCCAAAATGACACAAGATCTAGGCATCGGATAAAAAAGTTTATTTAAAGAAAGTGTATTTTTTTTTCTTCTTAATGGCGGTACGGGCTCGTTTTTTTAATATTGTATTTAATTATAGAGTAATTTCCAGATACTAATATATTTCCCAAATTGGGCTCTGTACCGCCATTCTTTATTATATTACGAATACGTGTGCCAAATACGTCGAAAAAATATTCAAAATTACAGCCGCAATCTTGGAAGGCGTTTTGGCTACCTGTTGATCGCTACTGTATCACCTTAAGCTTTTAATAAGATTTTTAAAATTAATTTAGATTATTTAATAGATATACTCACCGGCACGAAATACGGGCACCCCAAAAAATGGGTCATTTTGATGGCTCGTATCTTCTAAACCTATTGTCCGATTTAAGTATTTTTTTAATATATTATAGCCCTATTCTTTAACAATATCGCTGTAATAATATTATTTCTAGACATGTAAGTTATCATTATATACCGAATACCAGGCGTACCAATCAAACTGGGTTTTTTTCTCAATTTTCACAACAACCTGTGGAATATTCTAGCCTTTATACAATATTGAAATTAAAACCCAGCTATAACCCCAGGTTTTCTTAACATTCTGTTTTTTTATTCATTCGCTTATGTTGGATAATAAAAAAGTTAGTTACTTTAACAACTAGCCATGTTCTTTATCGATACATGGTGTTTCTAAATAAATGCGACAAACTTTAAGGGGTAATTCTGCATGAAAAAATATTGATTGCAAAAATAAAATTTTTTGTCAAACAATCATTATTTTTTCATGCAGAATTACCCCTTAAAGTCAGTCGCACTTATTTAGAAACACCCTGTATTGATAAAGAACATGGCCAGTTGTTAAAGTCCATAACTTCCTTATTATCCAACGTAAGCGAATAAATAAAAAAAAACAGAATGTTAAGAAAACCTGGGGCTATAGTTGGGTTTTAATTTCAATATTTTATAAAGGCTAGAATATTCCACAGGGTGTTGTGAAAATTGAGAAAAAAACCCAGTTTGATGGGTACACTTGGTATACAATAAAATTTACATGCCTATCAATAATATTATTATAGCGATATTGTTAAAGAATAAGGCTATAACATATTAAAAAATTACTTAAATCGGACAACAGGTTTAGGAGATACGAGACATCAAAAATTACCAATTTTTTGGTTGCCCGTTTTTCGTGCCTGTGAGTGTAGATTGAATTAGAAGTTCATTGTAAAAAAGGAAGTAAACAAAAACACGAGAAAAATTTATTTCTATAAATAAATAGGTAAGTAAATATTATAGACTAAAATAAGTACAGATAATATATATTTATAGAGATATAATTAGCTTCATTTAGGCTAACTTTAAAAGTAAAGCAGATTTAAAAGAAAGCTATTATTAATGCTAACACAAAAGTATGAAATTATTCATGTTTCATACACAAAATACTAAGTACGATTAGGACCGCGAATCTACAACAAATAAATGTCTGGAAACCGTTACACAGGGTTGCCAAAAAACGGAAGTCGCATCGAGCGGTGTGGTATACGGAAGACGCTACGCGTTGTGTATATAACCTGTATAATAGTACGGGAGCGACACTAGCGCTGGTGATATACCGTCGAACTAAAATCTGATCTTATGAGTATGTTAGATACGATATGACTTCCAGAGAAATTTTTAATATAAGCCTTCTAATACCATCTAGTAGCCAAATTCGTAAAAATATAGGCAAAACGTTGTGACTTCCGAAATCGGAAGTCATAACGGTATATATGAAGTGACAACGTATTACGAGTATATACTTTGGAAGTCACATGGATACATGTATCAATATATATATATATATATATATATATATATATATATATATATATATATATATATATATATATATATATATATATATATATATATATATATATATACTGCCCTACTAAGCGAATAGGGGGTATCTGCAATTTTTATTTTTCGGATACTCATTTATATATTGTCTCATATGTGAATGAGTTCAAAGATTCTATATATTTTTCTATTACTGTATGGTCCAATTCATTATGAGGTATATAGTTTCACAGTTTCTATGTGGGTTTGGAGCATATATGAAGGTGTATTTAATGACTAAACAGTAGTACCTCATTTTTTTATAAAATGTAGATACCCCCTTTTCGCTTAGTAGGGCAGTATAGTGGTTTGAAGTTTCAGCAATTCGGTCATGTGAAATAAAATTCTATTTGTTATTTCTCAATATTTCGTCACACTTTTGTGACTTCTTCAGGAGAAAACTGTAAATTTATTAAGATTAGAAATTAACAAAAGCTAAATATTTAGTTACTTACAACTATAAGAGTATTAATTTAGATTTTTTTGAACATATCGTAACGGACATTGACTTAATTTTGATTTTGACATTTATTATTTCGGAGTTATGGTAACTGTAATAAATTTTATTTTCATAGAATATTGTCTGATATTTAAAATTCTTTTTTTAATAATGAATAGGTCAAAGTAAACCAAAGAAAATATTAACGGAATTTTAAGGTGGAAAAGTATGATTAATAGTAGAAAAATTTTAGAAAGGGACTAGAGTATATTAAATTGATCTATAAAATGTAAGTGATGGTACATAGTGAGTTAGTATAAGGCTGATATTTTTAGAAATTAAATAAAAATTAAGATGGATTAATTATTAGATGAATAATTGAGTAATTTGTTTGAATTTTTACACTTTTTGAAAATATTTTAAAGGTTATTTATTATTTAGAATGTTACAGTAGATATTACTCAAATGGTTAGTATCAGTCTTATAATTAATAGATTCTGGAGTTTTGATAATATGTACCATCTCAAGGAAGAGTCGTTTTTTATAATTGTCAACTTGTTCCAAGATTTTTACATTGTTAAAGTCAAATTTATGTCCCGTCTTTAAATGGTGTTCTACCAAGGCACAACAGTTTTTTCTGATATTACAGTCACTTTTATGTTGAGTGACACGTTGCTTAAGCCACTGTTTACTTTGACCTATATAACAACCTTGACATTCAATGCAATTTATTTTGTAAATTATGTTGGCTCATTAATCCGTTTGGAGTATTAGCTTTAGTTTTCGAGAACAACTTTGAATTTAGAAGTGGACTGTACTTGACTAATTTGATGTTTGGAAATGGTTTAAAAAGTGGGACAATTTGGTCTGTTAAATTTTTTACGTAAGGTATTTTTTGTAAATAACTGGTTGAGGATTATTTATCAAAGCTTATTGTTATTGTAAACCTCAACCAGTTATTTACAAAAAAAATACCTTACGTAAAAAATTTAACAGACCAAATTGTCCCACTTTTTAAACCATTTCCAAACATCAAATTAGTCAAGTACAATCCACTTCTAAATTCAAAGTTGTTCTCGAAAACTAAAGCTAATACTCCAAACGGATTGATCCAAATGTCCCTTACGATATGTTCAAAAAAATCTAAATTAATACTCTTATAGTTGTAAGTAACTAAATATTTAGCTTTTGTTAATTTCTAATCTTAATAAATTTACAGTTTTCTCCTGAAGAAGTCACAAAAGTGTGACGAAATATTGAAGAAATAACAAATAGAATTTTATTTCACATGACCGAATTGCTGAAACTTCAAACCACTATAACACAGTACGGTCGAAAATATTTGTACAAAAATATATATATATATATATATATATATATATATATATATATATATATATATATATATATATATATATACATCCTACTATCAATTTGGCATCGTCTTGCAAGGTGGCATCTGTATATCGATGCCACTTTACACTACCTTAATAACTTTTTTTCTGCACTTGTTACCAGAAGTCTGATCAACTCGGTAGTTAGAGATTTGATTTCTTGATGTTACTTTAATATATCAGCTTTCTTTGTTTATCCCTTACTAAGTTATATAAGTTTATTCCATAAAATGTTTGAGTCCAAAATGATGGTACAGTGAAAATATTATATACATTTAGTTCAGTGTTTTACCGTTTTGTCGCTGCCGCTATATACATGAAAACGTATATCCCACTTTCATTATCAATCATTTTGGCATCAGAAATTTGGCATCACTGTTGAATATAATATTATCCACACCGAATAATAGGCAATTTGAGAATGTATATATTATTTTCATCAACAAATCATTCTGGCATCATATTGTTTTCATCCAATTTTGAAAAAATGTGAAAACTTTGTATTATTCACGTCCGTCTGTCCGTCCGTCTGTCTGTAATCACAACTCCTCCGTCAACATAACAGCTAGAATGACAAATGAGGTGTCAACTGAAAGCTGATAATTCAAGAATGGTACTAAAGGTGAGATATTTGACCCAGGCTGTCCTTCCGTCGGTCCGTACGACCGGGAATATAACTCCTCCGTCATTATACCAGGTAGAATGACAAATGAGGTGTCAAATGAAAGCTTATGATCCAAGGATGGTACTAAAGGTGAGATATTTGACCTAGGCTGTCTTTCCGTCGGTCCGTACGACCGCGAATATAACTTCTTTGTCATTATACCAGGTAGAATGACAAATGAGGTGTCAAATGAAAGCTGATAATCCAAGGATGGTACTAAAGGTGAGATATTTGACCTAGACGGTCTGTCCGTCGGTCCGTACGACCGGGAATATAACTCCTCCGTCATTATACCAGGTAGAATGACAAATGAGGTGTCAAATGAAAGCTGATAATCCAAGGATGGTACTAAAGGTGAGATATTTGACCTTGGCGGTCTGTCCGACCGCGAATATAACTCCTCGATGATTATACCAGGTAGAATGACAAATGAGGTGTCAAATGAAAGCTTATAATCCAAGGATGGTACTAAAGGTGAGATATTTGACCTAGGCTGTCTTTCCGTCGGTCCGTACGACCGCGAATATAACTCCTTCGTCATTATACCAGGTAGAATGACAAATACGGTGTCAAATGAAAGCTTATAATCCAAGGATGGTACTAAAGTTGACATATTTGACTTAGGCGGTCTGTGCGTCGGTCCCTCCGACCGCGAATATAACTCCTCCAATATTATACCAGCTTGAATGATAAATGAGGTGTCAAATAAAAGCTTATAATCCAAGAATGGTACTAAAGGTGAGATATTTGACCTAGGCTGTCTTTCCGTCGGTCCGTACGACCGCGAATATAACTCCTCCGTCATTATACCAGGTAGAATGACAAATGAGGTGGCAAATGAAAGCTTATAATCCAAGGATGGTACTAAAGTTGGCATATTTGACTTAGGCGGTCTGTGCGTCGGCCCCTCCGACCGCGAATATAACTCCTCCATTATTATACCAGCTTGAATGATAAATGAGGTGTCAAATAAAGGATAATAATCCAAGGATGGTACTAAAGGTGAGATATTTGACCTAGGCTGTCTTTCCGTCGGTCCGTACGACCGCGAATATAACTTCTCCGTCATTATACCAGGTAGAATGACAAATGAGGTGTCAAATGAAAGCTGATAATCCAACGATGGTACTAAAGGTGAGATATTTGACCTAGACTGTCTTTCCGTCGGTTCGTACGACCGCGAATATAACTCCTCCATCATTATACCAGCTTGAATGATAAATGAGGTGTCAAATGAAAGCTTATGATCCAAGGATGGTACTAAAGGTGAGATATTTGACATAGGCTGTCTGTCCGTCCGACCGCGAATATAACTTCTCCGTCATTATACCAGGTAGAATGACAAATGAGGTGTCAAATGAAAGCTGATAATCCAAGGATGGTACTAAAGGTGAGATATTTGACCTTGGCGGTCTGTCCGTCGGTCTGTCCGACCGCGAATATAACTCCTCGATCATTATACCAGGTAGAATGACAAATGAGGTGTCAAATGAAAGCTTATAATCCAAGGATGATACTAAAGGTGAGAAATTTGACATAGGCTGTCTGTCCGTCCGACCGCGAATATAACTTCTCCGTCATTATACCAGGTAGAATGACAAATGAGGTGTCAAATGAAAGCTGATAATCCAAGGATGGTACTAAAGGTGAGATATTTTACCTAGGCTGTCTTTCCGTCGGTCCGTACGACCGCGAATATAACTTCTTTGTCATTATACCAGGTAGAATGACACATGAGGTGTCAAATGAAAGCTGATACTCCAAGGATGGTAATAAGGGTGAGATATTTGACCTTGGCTGTCTGTCCGTCGGTCTGTCCGACCGCGAATATACCTCCTCGATCATTATACCAGGTAGAATGACAAATTAGGTGTCAAATAAAAGCTTATAATCCAAGGATGGTACTAACGGTGACATATTTGACTTAGGCGGTCTGTGCGTCGGCCCCTCCGACCGCGAATATAACTCCTCCATTATTATACCAGCTTGAATGATAAATGAGGTGTCAAATAAAATATTATAATCCAACGATGGTACTAAAGGTGAGATATTTGACCCAGGCTGTCCTTCCGTCGGTCCGTACGACCGGGAATATAACTCCTCCGTCATTATACCAGGTAGAATGACAAATGAGGTGTCAAATGAAAGCTGATAATCCAAGGATGGTACTAAAGGTGAGATATTTGACCTTGGCGGTCTGTCCGTCGGTCTGTCCGACCGCGAATATAACTCCTCGATCATTATACCAGGTAGAATGACAAATGAGGTGTCAAATGAAAGCTTATAATCCAAGGATGGTACTAAAGGTGAGATATTTGACCTAGGCTGTCTTTCCGTCGGTTTGTACGACCGCAAATATAACTCCTCCATCATTATACCAGCTAGAAGGATAAATGGGGTGTCAAATGAAAGCTTATAATCCAAGGATGGTACTAAAGGTGAGATATTTGACCTAGGCAATCTTTCTGTCGGTTCGTACCACCGCCAATATAACTCCTCCGCCATTATACCGGGTAGAATTACAAATGAGGTGACAAATGTCAAAGTTTAGTAAAAATGACTCAAAATTAGTAAATTCGTATATGAATCCACGCAAAGTTACACGTAAAATTCAAATATCGTCTTCCAGTTCTACTTTCGATTACTTTGGGTGAAAACCTAGGACTTACGAAGTCCAATTACTTGTTTTGTTTAAAAATAAGGCATATCATAGACATGCCTTATGCATCATAGAAGACAATGACACAGAAAAATCAAAACACAGCAGCATGTCAAAAAGGCCTTAGTTATGTATCTTCGGTCCTGTTAGTCCAATCGTGATGTATAGCACCTCAAATGATAGGATTTGGCAAACAGAATACAATGACATAGAAAAATCAAATACAACAGCATGTCAAAAGGGCCTTAGTAGCGTATCTTCGGTCCTATTAGTCCAATCGTGACGTACAGCATCTTAAATAATAGGACTTGACCAATAGAATCAAATTTGACACAAACAAATCAAATACAGCAACAAGTCAAAAGGGCCTTTGTTATGTATCTTCGGTCCTATTGGTCCAATCGTGACATACAGCAACTCAAATGATAGGGTTTAACGAACAGAATACAATGACACAGAATAATCAAATACAGCAACATGCCAAAAGGGCCTTATTTACGTATCTTCGCTCCTATTGGTCCAATCGTGGAGTACAACACCTCAAATAACTGGATTTGTCAAATAGAATACAATGACATAGAAAAATCAAATACAGCAGCATGTCAAAAGGGCCTTAGTCTTGTATCTACGGTCCTATTGGTCCAATCGTGATGTACAGCACCTCAAATAATAGTATTTGACAAATAATATAAAATGGCACAGAAAAATCAAATACAGCAACATGTTAAAAGGGCCTTAGTCATGCAGCTTCGCTACAATTGATCCAATCGTGACGTACAGCGCCTCAAACGATGGGATTTAACGGGCAGAATGCGACTGTAGACAAATCAAAATGGCGGCATGTAATAGCACCTTAATGTAGAAATAAAATGGATTAACGCACGGAGGTGTATGACATATTATGTGAAAGTATTTAACAAATTGAATACGATTACATACGTCCAGTTTTTGACAAGTGACTTCTCTACATGATAAACGCGAAAAGGCTCCGTTCGTTCACTGTTCGACATAGGCCTCCCGTTCACTGCATATATCCACTGCTTCCTGAAGCCGTGACATAAGAGGATAGAATTTAACGAATTAAACAACAAAGAAGACTAAATAAGGCAGCGTGCGGGAAAAACAGGACCATCCTTTGTATACTCCACAGGAAAGCATTATATATTTAACGTTAGAACTATGTTATAGTATAAGGGTATTTATTTTTAAATGATAAATATATTTTTTTATTTAGTACATTCCGTACGTATTTTAAACATGATCAGGAGAATTTGTTGCCTGAAGTCTATAAAAGAATTTCCTAACAATCCTTGTGTTATGGATTATTGTTGAGAATGTGTTTAAAAGGTAGCTTACATGTTTATTGTTCAATGGTCTTATCACTTTTAAGCGCTTGTCTTTTTGTAGGTCTATTAATTGTGATTTCAACCATTCTTGCGGGACAATGCCTTTTCAGTAAATGAAGTGAATATTGTTATACATTTAATTTTTTCCTCAATTAATTGGATGCCCCCTACTGGTGTTTGGTCTAAGCTTACAGCTTTTCCCCATTGAAGCTATTTTATAACTAATTATAATTAGGGGTACGGAATTTTCGCAAATAAAAAACATGAATTTCGCATTTACTTTTTTTATAATTACAAAATTTCGCATTTATTTTTAACTACGAGTAAAACAACAGAAAACATTAATTAAAAGCTAACATCGTTGTAATTTCGACATTCGACTCTTTAAGAGCTGGTCCTCGATCTGTCACTACAATATTATATGTGCTGAAGAATCGTTCTGCGTCTACGCTGTTCGTTGGACTCCAAATGCTCTGTAATGCTGCTTTAGCAAATGACGGAAAACTGCACTGTGTAGCAATTGTGTCTTGTGTCACACAGATATAGGTCATCTGTTGCAAATTCTTTGACTCGATCACTCAAAATTGTTTTAGGGCGTCCCATTTTAGGGGATACTTTAAGTAACTTTATGTTACTATGAAAACTTTTTTGATAGACCATGTTCTTAATAAAAATTGACGGAATGAGGACTGATTGTCCTGTTTGACTAATTTATATGTTTACAAAATAAAAATTAGCCGACCTTTATTCCTACTTAGATTTTTACCAATACAAAAGACCGAAATGCAGATAACAACAGTCGGATTATTTATATTTCTCAAAGAATCAACATTGAAAAATATCAATTCCTTATCTTATCTTTATCTATTTAATGATGAACAATGAAAGTTCCTTCTGTTTCAACACGTGTTAAAAAAATAAACAACCTTTCAAAAATTATGTACAATAGATAACTTTCCGTAAAATCTTTCCATGCCTTATTTACTACGTAACTACCTACTTATTTACGGGCGAGTTGGGCACCTGCAGGTATTTCGCGGAAATAAACAAAAACTCCATATTTCACATTTATCGCATTTTTGTTCAAAATTTCGCCGAAATTCGCATCTATTTCGTAAAAACGAAAATTCCGTACCCCTAATTATAATAAAACAGTTGGTCCAGAATCATTATCTCGTTGACTTTTTCTTGTTTATCGTTGATAATTCTGCCGTTTGAACCTTCTGATAATCCATATATTTTCTCTATCTGCTCTTAAAGTGTGTTTATTATATTATTTTCTTTCTCATTTAATTTACACCGATCCAGACTAGTATAGCTCCATATAACAGTTCTAGTTCTGCAGTAACGAATCAATACTTTTATTTAGTACATTAATTTTTGTTTTGTCTTCGGGTCTATTAAATAATTTTCTTGCACTGTTTCTCGCAATTTTTAATTATCCATTTATTACTCTACTTGTCTTATTTTTTGAATATACGACTTGAATAAAGACTTTAATGTTTTGCCAGTCGTTATTGTTTAGTAGACCGGAATATTAAGATAATAATTCTTTACATTACATATTTGTCTTTCGGTGATTTTCTATTATTAATATGAAGCTGGAAGTGTTAGGTTACACTGGTTTTTGATATTTGGTCCAGAGTTCCCTCTCAATTCTTTTGTCGGATTTATGCCGTGTCGCGGATGTCGATGCCGTGCGCATAATGCGATTCTGAAAGCTCTGAAAAATAGTTATTTTTTCTTCAATTATCTCAGCTGATTTTTTTATTTACGAGTCATTTCTTCAGATTTGGGGAACACTTAATAATCGGAGGGGGCCAAGTCAGGAGAGTAAGCCGCATGAGAAAGTAATTCGAACCCCAACTCGAATTTTTGCTACTGTCACAACGCTCTTGTGAGTCGATGTATTGTCTTAGGTCTTGAGAACACTTTAAAGAACACTTTTTTCTTCTGCTTATAGAGTCGTTTTTCATTCATCACATACCGGAACTCACCACATAGATTTTGAAGACCCTGACATCAAAACTGTATTAAATTATATGTGATCTAAATAAGTTATAGAAAAAGTCAGAATAGATAGAGTAGAACACTTATAAAAAAATTGTAACAAGCAATTGGACATCGTAAGTTCTAATTTTTCACCCAAAGTGACCGGAAGTTGAACCGGCAGTCGATATTTGAACTCTTCGTGTAACTTTTTGACAGTTGATATGACGGATGAATTTTATTCACCGACAGACATGGACGAATAGACAGGCATGAAACCGGAAGTATGTATTTGTTCTGGTCTTTCTTAGTCGCGTTGAATAATAGTTTGTACTATTTCGACGAATTTAAAACAGTACTTTCGGTTGCAACTCTGGAACAGGCAGTCCGAGGTCAAACTTCTCACATGTAATATCATATTTTGGTTAAAGGCTTTCATTTGACACCTTATTTGTCATTCTTTCTGTCCTACTAACAGAGGAGTTGTGTTTATTGACGGACAGACATGGATAATTCTAGGTTTTCACATTTAATGATAAAAACAATAATTATATAATTCAGTTAACCTGACTATGTCATTGTGATAATGATTTCTTATCTAAAAGTGACAACGGCAATCATTCCATTCACTCACGGTAAAATATCGCAAAACCTCCAGATTTTAAAGAACCGCTTGGATTGACATGAAATTTGGCACACACGTAGCTAAAATGCCAAAGAAAAAAGTGAGATTATGCCGATATGTTCTCTTGTCCTGGATGTGATTTTCACCCCTTCTTGGGGGTGAAAAAACATACGTTCAAAATAAGTTCGGGAGTGGATAAACTGACTAATTCTAATTCTAAGCAAATTTTGTTCTATAAAAGTTTTAAACGGCTGAAAATGTTATAAGAATTTTTTGCTCTACATTGTGCTTTCTATCTATACCTTTAAGGAACGCACTATTTTCGGGGACACTCTGTATATGATCTGTAAGTTGCATTGGTTAAAAATGCTTATTTTTGAAAGGGATTTTGTTGAAAGGGCTCGAACGAATCACTAGTCACGAGTAAATTAAACAGCCATATCTTAACCAATTTTTGTCTTCCAGAAAATCAAAAAATCCCAAATATTTAAAAAAGCAAAACCTACATTTTTTACTCTTTAAGATATTTGGTATCACTAATAATTTTTAAGTTATTTTGAAAAAAGACTTTTTTTTCAAAATTAAAGATTTAAAATTTACTTTAAGGCCATTCCTTCTAAATCATAACTGTGAATATCCTCTCTCTCAAAAATTTCTTTCTACACGTAAACGTTTACGTGCAGAAAGCCCAGATCAAAAATTCTGTTCAGCTGTTATCGAGCCGATAGACAAACCGGACAACCCCTGGGTGGCAGTTAAGAAGCTAAACAATAAAACGATTAACTTGTGGTCATTCTTTTCTTCAGTGGGATTATGGGTAGGTAATTAGAATGTACATTGTAAATTATTGTAGAAACGTGCAAAGTTATATTTTCGAGAACCATATTAATTTAGATTTCAAATTTTTAAATAAAACAAAATTAGATAGGTACAGCATGATATTTTGAGGTCACGGTATTGCTGAGTCGGGTTTTTTTATACATAATGTCTTATATTTTTATTTTGTTTTTATGTCATTTTTTTTAAGGACAAATTGGCTGTCTTAATTTTAACTTTGATTAAGCCTTGGAAATGTAATACATTTTTGTGAAATGTTGAGAATATGGCGACACGATACTTTTGCCTCTTGACATATCCTAGACATGTAAGTCTTTGTGACTTTATTATTTTAACTATAATATAGTTAAAATAATAAAGTCACAAAGACTTATATGTCTAGGTATGTCAAGAGTCAAGAGTATCGTGTCGCCACATTATCAACATTTCACAAAAATGTATTACATTTCCAAGCCTTAATCAACGTTTAAATTAAGACAGCCAATTTGTCTTTAAAAAAAATGACCTAAAAACAAAAGAAAATATAAGACATTATATTTAAAAAAAACCCAACTCAGCAATACCGTGACCTAAAAATATCATGCTGTACGCTGTAGGTACCTATCTAATTTTGTTTTATTTAAAAATTTATATTACATTATATATACAGGGTGTAACAAAAATACAGGTCATAAATTTAATCGCATATTCAGGGATCAAAAATAATTCGATTGAACCTAACTTACCTTAGTACAAATATGCACGGAAAAAAAGTTACAGCCCTTTGAAGTTACAAAATAGAAATCGATTTTTTCCAATATATCGAAAACTATTAGATATTTTTTATTGAAAATGGACACGTCGAATTCTTATGGCAGTAGTATTTTAAGAAAAAATTATAATGAAATTTGGACACCCGATAAAAATTTTATGGGGGTTTGGTTCCTTTAAACCCCCCAAACTTTTGTGTACGTTCCAATTTAATTATTATTGTAGAGCCATTAGTTAAACACAACTTTTTAAAAACTTTTTTGTCTCTTAGTACTTTTTTCAAAAGTCAGTTTTTATCGAGATATTTGAATATTTGTCAAATCCACCACATATTTGTATATGGTAAAGTACGGTTATGGAGACTCTGTAATAATATGAAAATTTATTTATGATTTACGTTTTTGAGTATATTTTGAACCATATTAAAAAAGAAGCCACATCTCGATAAAAGATGCTTTATCAAAAAAATACAAAGAGGCAAAAAAGTTTTAAAAACACTGTGTTTAACTAATGGTATCGCAGTAATAGTTTAATTGGAACGTACACAAATATTTGGGGGGTTTAAAGGAACAAAACCCTCATAAAATTTTTCTGTAAACATAATAAAAAAGAAGCCGCAACTCGATAAAAACTGCCTTATTAAAAAAATACTAAGAGGCAAAAAAGTTCTAAAAATATTGAATTTAACTAATGGCACCACAATAATAATTTATTTGGAACGGACACAAAAGTTTGGGGGGTTTAAGGGAACAAAACTCCAATAAAATTTTTATGGGGTGCACAAATTTCACTATAATTTTTCTTTAAGATGTTCTTTCCATAAGAATGCTACATGTCCATTTTCAACAGAAAACCTCTAATAGTTTTCGATATATTCAAAAAAATCGATTTTCATTTTGTAATTTCAAAGGGCTGTAACTTCTTTTGTGTGCATATTTGTACTAAGGTAAGTTAGGTTCATTCGAACTATTTTTTGGTCCCAGAATACGTGGTTTAATTTATGACCTGTATTTTTGTTACACCCTGTATATTTATATTATAGGATCTGGTTGGTTATATAATTCTTTCAATTCTTGGTTGGTTCTCACTGTCTAAAGTTCTCTGGTGCCATCCTTAACTGCTCCATATATTCCTCTAATAATTCTTCTTTCTGCGATTTTTAAGTTTTGTTATTGTCCATGTTTCACAGGTATTCGTCATTTAGGTCTTATTACAGAATGGTAGATGCTTATTTTCGTACAACTGGATACATAATCTAATTTCAATATTTTTTGTAACGCAACAACGATTGGCACTTTGTATTTTGTTGTTAATCATTGTTTATTTTTTTTTAATGTTTATTAGGCAATCTGTTATACCATATAACAATAGGCACATTTTATCTGAGAAATAATGACATGAAGAGATTGTGACCAGCGCCACACATCTCTATAGAGATAATATTAAATTACTGTATTACATATATTAACTTAGCTACTGTAACAATATTAATGTCTGAATCATTGTTTATGAGTAACTTTATTATCAGATGTGATCGTAGCTTCCAAATGTTTAAACTGATGAACCCTTTCCTTTCAAAGTTGTTCTGGTGCATTGTAACGTTTTGCCCTATTCTGTCTCTCTGTCCCGTTCATGTTGTAGCTATATATTTTGTTTTATTCTCATTTATTCCTCCGATTGTTTTGCGGCATTTCTCAGTCTAATAAAGTCTACAGAAAACTGCTAAGCAAGGTGATTCCATTGAATCAATATAGACGACGAACTGAACTCCTTATATGTGGCACCAAAAAACTAATTCGACTGATTACAAAAATTGTTAATATGTGTATAAATGGATACCCCGTTCCCAGCTAATGGAAAGCGGCATAAATTTCCTCAATGTACAAAACAAAGAAAAGCAAAAAAAAGCTATAGGATGCCTTTCTCTGGAACAAGAAAATAACAGAAAAGATATAATTTAATATCTATGAAACTGGTAAATAGCATGCTTTTATACGATTGTGAAATGAGGCGATTAACAGAGAGAAATATAAGAAAGACAGAAGCCGCGGAAATGGATGTAATAAGACGAACGCTAAGTACTTCGCTAAGGTCTCGAAATTAACACAGAAAAAACAAAAATAATGACTCAGACGAGAAGAAATATAATCCCACAAAACATTATAAATGAAGATGACATTGAAACGGTTGAAAAGTTTACATACCTGGGAGTAGAAATTGAATATATGCCGACGGATCAGATGGATAAATACGGAAGAAAATAACGCAGACAAACAGAGCTTATTTTGCCCTCTCCCATATATTTCGGTCAAAATTGTCCACCGAAATACAAGGATGAGAATCTATAAAACCTTAATTCGACCAATAACATGCTATGGCAGTGAAGCCTGGGTCCTGAAAGAAACATCCAAAAACAAGCTCGACACATTCGAAAGGAAAGTACTGAGGAGGATACTAGGACCTGTGAGGGAAAATGGAATCTTCAGAAGTACATACAACAACGAGCTTTATCAACGTTATGAGGAAACACCCCTGTCAGACTTCATTAGAATACAAAGATTGCAATGGGCCGGACACGTGATAAGAATGGGAGAGGATAGGCGACCAAAAAGAGCACTGAATGCTAGAATGCAGGGAAAGAGACCGGTTGGAAAGCCAAGAAAGCGCTGGGAAGACATAGTAAACAGCGACGCACAAGTCCTTTTAGGAGTCCGTGTATGGAGAAGAGCAGCCACAGACAGTCAAGGCTGGAGGCAAAAAATAAAGGAGTCCAGGGCTCAATTTGGGCTGTCGTGCCGTAATTTCGAAACGGGAGAGGATAAGAAATGAAGAAATTAGAGCACGCATGAGAATACAAGGTACAGTCATGGATGACATACAACGAAAGCAGCTCAAATGGTTCGGAAATGTCCAACGAATGAAAAACAGTAGACTCCCGAAACAAGTAATTGCATTGTCACCTACAGCAATACAGAAGAGAGAAATACCTAAGAGAACATGGATAAAAAGAATAAGAAACTCAATGAGCTCCAAATCCAAAGAACTTAGAGAAGATCAATGGAACAGCCGAATTGAATGAAAAATGGGATCGGATAACGTCGAAAGACGTTCTAAACGGATTATGCATATCATATTATACATGATAATACATATAATGAAAAAGTTTATACAAGTAATAGGTATTATAAGAATTTGAGTAGCATCATGAGCAAGATCGATAAAATGAAATTACATTTATAAATATAGAATTGTGTAATGTTTCTTTAGAGGGTGTTTTGAAATAAAAATTATAATAAAAATTTTGTCAAAAGTCTAAATAATCTTTGTCCATTCATAAGCACTAATTCGTTTTCGTACCTGTAATAACATTATTGATAATCCTACCGACAGGGTTTCTTTACCTGCTGGCTGGCCGCGGGCTGGATATCGACAACAAGGACAGAATGACGGCCGAAAGAGATACCTTTTAGCAAAACTTTTAGTAAAAAAGTTTAAACAAAATAACTGCTTTGTGTTACACTTTATGTTAAAAACAAAAACAGTTTCGGAAAGTGGGAAAAATTCTCTAGTGCCGTATTTAAATTTAAATTTTTTTACGTTAATTTTAAGCAAAAAAGTTAAAAAAAACATATTGTTTAAACAATTTAATAATTGATAAGCAAATAGTGCACTAGAACTTTTTAATACCTTTCATATAAAAAAAGAATTATCTCAATATCTGCCATAGTTTTTGCGTTATTTTGTTTAAACTTTTACATTGGAATTTAGCTATGCTTAGAATCGTGAGGAACAGCCTTAAAACCAAATTTTTTCACAAATAAGCACTTTGAACTGATGAAACTTACAAACACAAACAATACATAAAGTTACTTGTGAAGTGGTAACGATTAATTCCATTTGGGCTGTTAATTAGAGGGAGATTTTTACGATATTTTTAACCAAAAAATAAGGAACAACTCTATTTTGAGCGTAACTTGCTTACTCTTGCTGCTAGAAACTTTTTAAAAAAATAAAAATAAACGTTTTCTTAAACACTTTAAAAAAGTTGTAATAAGTTTTCAAAGAAAAGTGTTTAATTTTTTTTATTTCACGTTAAAATATTCGATTTGGAATTTGACATATAAGAGCTTATTTTTCACTATAGTCTGTTTTTAAACCAAGAGGAGTAATTCAAATTTCCCGCGCCGTAAACCTTGTTTGTAATTGGTACAACCTCAGGCAATTTTACTCATATCAAATTTTGACAATAATGACATTTATAAAATTTTAACACTATTGGCATTTCATAGGTTAGTTTATTTATTTTATCAGTGATTTTTGCATTTTCTGCGTTATTCCTTTTATTTTTAGATTTTTAGTCAATATTACCGTCAAAGGCCGATATGATCAACCAAAAAAGAAGATGTATCTGAAGATATTTCTAGTGACTTTCTTTGGTGTGAATCTGTCTTTTTACCCTAATAGCACAAGGACATCCAATGGACGTCCATAGGACGTCCTTCACGGACTTTAAGGACGTCCGTTTTCGTCCGAGGAACGTCCTTTATACGTCCTATTTTGGTCCAAATGTCGCGCTACCGAACGTCCATTGGACGTCCATCTAAGGTCCGAGGGGACGTAAATTGGACCTTAATCGGACGTCCTAGGGGACGTAAATTGGACCTTAACAGGACGTCCTAGTTTGGTCCAAATCCACATTGCCAAATGTCCAATGGACGTCCACCTAACGTCCGAGGGGACCTAAATTGGACCTTAATCGGACGTAAATTGGACGTTAATCGAACGTAAATTGGACCTTAATCGGACGTAAATTGGACCTTAATCGGACGTCCTAGGGGACGTAAATTGGACCTTAACAGGACGTCCTAGTTTAGTCCAAATGCCTCGTTGCCAAACGTCCAATGGACGTCCATCTAACGTCCAATGGACGTCCACCTAAAGTCCGAGGGGACGTTCGGTGGACGTCAATTGGACCTTCATAGGACGTCCCAGTTTGGTCCAATGTCGTGCTGCCGAACGTCCATCTAACGTCCTGAGAGGACGTTCGGTGGACGTCTAGCGACGATATTTAGACCTGTGGAGAATGTATTGTGGGAAATAAAAAATACATTTTTTAAGGAACTTATATTACATCTTATATTAAATTACAATTATTGGATATTACATTATTTACATTAAATTACAATTACACTTCTCCAAGAAATTAACGCACCACCTTAAAAATGATGCATTTTTGATGTCTCGAATTTCCTAAACCTGTTGTCCAATCTCAGTGATTTTTTTTTATAATATTATAGCCTAGGCTACAGGTTACCTCCTTAAGCTTGTCATGCACGGGGAGCTATACTGTAATATATTATGTATATTATATCATATCACTCCCTATAGTAATGAGTGGGCCTGGAGACACGGAACTAATGGTTCCGTGTGTGCAGGCTCACTCATTACTATAGAGAGCGATGTGATATAATATATATTACAGTATATAGCTCCCCGTGCATGACAAGCTTAAGGAGGTAACCTATAGCCTAAGCTATAATATTATAAAAAAAATCACTTAGATGGGACAACTGGTTTAGGAAATTCGAGACATCAAAAATGCTCAATTTTTAAGGTGGTGCGTAATGGGCTGTATATTATACATATATTTCAAATCGACACCTTGCTCATTTGGAGATAATGGACAATTTCTTAAAAAGAAGATATTCTATCTATATATACTTATTATATAGTGTAATATTATATTATAATATTATAATAATCATTCAACTTTTGTCTAATTTTTTTTCATCCGCCTTCGCTTTCTGTCTTTAGATAATTCAATATTATAAATAGATTATAAAATACTGAGATAAATACTTTTTGCTTACTAGGTACAATAACCAACCCAATCTGTTTGACAAAAGAACCGTTATGGAAGTTAAGACGAACAAAAGGCGACCGCGGTAGCGAAACTTTCCTTTAACAATTGTAATTCAAAATTCAAGGAAATCTATACTTTATAGAAAATCAAAAAGATTGACTAGAATACAAATATGTACTTATACAGAGTGTTTGGTAAAGAATAGGCCATAGATTAACCTTAGATTTCGGAGGGTAAAATAGGTCGATTTAAGTTAAGTTAACTTACGTTAGTACTGAAGTTAATAATAACCGAAATACAAGGTGCCAAATTTAAACTTTTATTTTATTTATTCTTGAATATTTCCTAACAAGCATGGGATAATATCACGAAATTTGGTAAGCGGGGTTTTTTTGGGACAAGAAATCTAAATTCAACACCAAAAATGATGTATTGCCCAGGAAATAATCAAGAATAAAATAAAAGTTTAAATTTGACACCCTGTATTTCGGTTATTATCATCTTTCGTACTAAAGTAAGTTAGCTTAAATCGACCTATTTTAAGCTCAGTAATCCAAGGTTAGGCTATGGCCCATTTTTTACCAAACACCCATAAGCTTGAAAAATGTATGAAAAATATACCAGAAAGAATAAGAAATATATATCAAAGAGCATGAAAAAATACGTAAATGTAATAAAAAACGTAAATAATACCAATGTTTGGATACCAGTTGTCCTGGCTGGTGGTTTTGTCCATCATTCTCGGTGAGTTTGTCCTCTAGGCCATCAGGGATCGATAGGCTATGTCCAGACGGTGGTAGCAGCAGAGTCTGAATGCTTCCTCTTTGGCGTTCACTTACCAAGAAGTGACTGGCTGCAACGTGGAGCTCCAGTAGCTCTCTGGGGTTGATGGCTCCGAAAACTCCTCATCTGATCGAGGAATCAGGAACATAGACTGTTTCGGCACTTCAGAAAAACTCCAGGAGCAGGAATCCTCAGGGTGGTAGATTAAAATGTTGTGCGCCTATGTCAAAGGGGCACATAATAATCCATTGGATGGGCTTATGCATTGATGCTCTAAATGGCCCGATGAGGCGGTCGGACTCTGTGTTATGTTGTGAAACAGCGTCTTCATAGTTTTACGTAATATATAGTATATGTATAAGTATATTATACTTTAATTCGTATATAATATAATTTATTACATTATGAAAATCAGTGGTTAATGAATAAAACTCTAGGCGGGAGCCCTAACGACGACAACGACTGAGAGATCAACTCTCCAACTTCGAACTGATATCGGTGGGTGAATCGAAAATCTATCGCCTATCGTTATAGTTTTGTGAACAGAGGAACCAAGTAGTGGGGGTGATTTTCAGACGTCCACAAAAAGTCCGTATTTCGTCCAGTACGGACGTCCAAAGGACGTTCGTATTTATTCCACCATCGGAAGTCCGAAGGACGTACATATTTAGTCCACCGTATTCATATTTATTTCACCCGAAGTACGTCCAACGTCGGACGTCCAAAGGACATACATTTATAGTCCATAGACATTAGGACTAAGACTGGACCTATTTTGGGCACGGCCACGTATATTCAACTTCAAAAAGATGCTCTTAAGATTCATTTTTAGTACAGATACATTGATAAAAATTATATTTTTGCTTACTAGAATTAATTAGCAAACTTATGTCATCTTGGTAACTAGAATAATAAAACATTGTAACAAATAATTTACAAATAAGATTTTCACACTTTACAAAAAAAACAAAAACATGTTTAGAATATTAAACTGTGCAATTTTGAATTAAATATAATTATCTTTTCGATATAAACTATTTTATTAACATAATTAAGTTAATATTTTATTGAATTATTTTGCTATTTTATCCCGTAATTCGTATAATATGTCCAATATGGACGATCAGCAAACGTCCATATTTCGTCCAGTACGGACGTCCAAAGGACGTTCATATTTATTCCACCCGAAGGACGTCCAACATCGGACGTCCGAAGGACGTACATATTTAGTCCACCGAAGGACGTCCAACGTCGGACGTCCGAAGGACGTACATATTTAGTCCACCGAAGGACGTCCAACGCCGGACGTCCAAAGGACGTCCATTTATAGTCCATGGACGTTAGGACCAAAAATGGACCTATTTTGGACGTCCAGAGGACGTCGTGTGCTATTAGGGTTAGTTTACCTACTCCTCTTGGTTTTAAAACAAAGCTTAGCAATAACTCTGCTTCTACTGGGTCTACAGACCTGACACATATACCATTTTTTCACTTTTCTATAAGCTATATTTGCTATTT